>NC_072830.1:11251250-11905000 GCF_027744805.1 Dunckerocampus dactyliophorus
TCTATTCTGTCTGAAAGGAGTTTTTCAGCAATAAGTGTTAGATTTAGTCACTGCAAGCTAGCAGAAGACACTATAACCTCAAATCTCATGTATGTGGTGTAGCTTCTTACCCCCTGCAAGGGGAATGTGGTTTGGTGCTGCTAGGATGTATTGTTGGACAGTTACAGGCAAAATGAAAAAAGTGATTCATTTGGCCTCAGCAGGTGTTTAAAGCACTTTTTAGGTGGTTTGGTGCATATGTGGTTCATTGTTGGGCAGTTTTGGCCTATGTTCATAAATGCACTCTATTCTGTCTGAAACGCGTTTTTCAGCAATAAGTGTTAGATTTAGTCACTGCAAGCCAGCAGAAGGTGCTATAGGCTCAAATCTCATGTATGTGGTGTAGCTTCTTACCCCCTGCAAGGGGAATGTGATTTGGTGCTGCTAGGATGTATTGTTGGACAGTTACAGGCAAAATGAAAAAAGTGATTCATTTGGCCTCAGCAGGTGTTTAAAGCACTTTCGAGGTGGTTTGGTGCATATGTGGTTCATTGTTGGGCAGTTTTGGCCCATGTTCATAAATGCACTCTATTCTGTCTGAAAGGAGTTTTTCAGCAATAACTGTTAGATTTAGTCACTGCAAGCTAGCAGAAGACACTATAACCTCAAATCTCATGTATGTGGTGTAGCTTCTTACCCCCTGCAAGGGGAATGTGGTTTGGTGCTGCTAGGATGTATTGTTGGACAGTTACAGGCAAAATGAAAAAAGTGATTCATTTGGCCTCAGCAGGTGTTTAAAGCACTTTTTAGGTGGTTTGGTGCATATGTGGTTCATTGTTGGGCAGTTTTGGCCTATGTTCAGAAATGCACTCTATTCGGTCTGAAACGCGTTTTTCAGCAATAAGTGTTAGATTTAGTCACTGCAAGCCCGCAGAAGGTGCTATAGGCTCAAATCTCATGTATGTGGTGTACCTTCTTACCCCCTGCAAGGGGAATGTGGTTTGGTGCTGGTAGGATGTATTGTTGGACAGTTACAGGCAAAATGAAAAAAGTGATTCATTTGGCCTCAGCAGGTGTTTAAAGCACTTTTAAGGTGGTTTGGTGCATATGTGGTTCATTGTTGGGGAGTTTTGGCCCATGTTCATAAATGCACTCTATTCTGTCTGAAAGGAGTTTTTCAGCAATAACTGTTAGATTTAGTCACTGCAAGCTAGCAGAAGACACTATAACCTCAAATCTCATGTATGTGGTGTAGCTTCTTACCCCCTGAAAGGGGAATGTGGTTTGGTGCTGCTAGGATGTATTGTTGGACAGTTACAGGCAAAATGAAAAAAGTGATTCATTTGGCCTCAGCAGGTGTTTAAAGCACTTTTTAGGTGTTTTGGTGCATATGTGGTTCATTGTTGGGCAGTTTTGGCCTATGTTCAGAAATGCACTCTATTCTGTCTGAAACGCGTTTTTCAGCAATAAGTGTTAGATTTAGTCACTGCAAGCCCGCAGAAGGTGCTATAGGCTCAAATCTCATGTATGTGGTGTACCTTCTTACCCCCTGCAAGGGGAATGTGGTTTGGTGCTGGTAGGATGTATTGTTGGACAGTTACAGGCAAAATGAAAAAAGTGATTCATTTGGCCTCAGCAGGTGTTTAAAGCACTTTTAAGGTGGTTTGGTGCATATGTGGTTCATTGTTGGGCAGTTTTGGCCCATGTTCATAAATGCACTCTATTCTGTCTGAAAGGAGTTTTTCAGCAATAACTGTTAGATTTAGTCACTGCAAGCTAGCAGAAGACACTATAACCTCAAATCTCATGTATGTGGTGTAGCTTCTTACCCCCTGCAAGGGGAATGTGGTTTGGTGCTGCTAGGATGTATTGTTGGACAGTTACAGGCAAAATGAAAAAAGTGATTCATTTGGCCTCAGCAGGTGTTTAAAGCACTTTTTAGGTGGTTTGGTGCATATGTGGTTCATTGTTGGGCAGTTTTGGCCGATGTTCATAAATGCACTCTATTCTGTCTGAAACGCGTTTTTCAGCAATAAGTGTTAGATTTAGTCACTGCAAGCCAGCAGAAGGTGCTATAGGCTCAAATCTCATGTATGTGGTGTAGCTTCTTACCCCCTGCAAGGGGAATGTGATTTGGTGCTGCTAGGATGTATTGTTGGACAGTTACAGGCAAAATGAAAAAAGTGATTCATTTGGCCTCAGCAGGTGTTTAAAGCACTTTCTAGGTGGTTTGGTGCATATGTGGTTCATTGTTGGACAGTTTTGGCCTATGTTCATAAATGCACTCTATTCTGTCTGAAAGGAGTTTTTCAGCAATAACTGTTAGATTTAGTCACTGCAAGCTAGCAGAAGACACTATAACCTCAAATCTCATGTATGTGGTGTAGCTTCTTACCCCCTGCAAGGGGAATGTGGTTTGGTGCTGCTAGGATGTATTGTTGGACAGTTAAAGGCAAAATGAAAAAAGTGATTCATTTGGCCTCAGCAGGTGTTTAAAGCACTTTCTAGGTGGTTTGGTGCATATGTGGTTCATTGTTGGACAGTTTTGGCCTATGTTCATAAATGCACTCTATTCTGTCTGAAAGGAGTTTTTCAGCAATAACTGTTAGATTTAGTCACTGCAAGCTAGCAGAAGACACTATAACCTCAAATCTCATGTATGTGGTGTAGCTTCTTACCCCCTGCAAGGGGAATGTGGTTTGGTGCTGCTAGGATGTATTGTTGGACAGTTAAAGGCAAAATGAAAAAAGTGATTCATTTTGCCTCAGCAGGTGTTTAAAGCACTTTTTAGGTGTTTGGTGCATATGTTGGGCAGTTTTGGCCTATGTTCATAAATGCACTCTATTCTGTCTGAAAGGAGTTTTTCAGCAATAAGTGTTAGATTTAGTCACTGCAAGCTAGCAGAAGACACTATAACCTCAAATCTCATGTATGTGGTGTAGCTTCTTACCCCCTGCAAGGGGAATGTGGTTTGGTGCTGCTAGGATGTATTGTTGGACAGTTACAGGCAAAATGAAAAAAGTGATTCATTTGGCCTCAGCAGGTGTTTAAAGCACTTTTTAGGTGTTTTGGTGCATATGTGGTTCATTGTTGGGCAGTTTTGGCCTATGTTCAGAAATGCACTCTATTCGGTCTGAAACGCGTTTTTCAGCAATAAGTGTTAGATTTAGTCACTGCAAGCCAGCAGAAGGTGCTATAGGCTCAAATCTCATGTATGTGGTGTACCTTCTTACCCCCTGCAAGGGGAATGTGGTTTGGTGCTGCTAGGATGTATTGTTGGACAGTTACAGGCAAAATGAAAAAAGTGATTCATTTGGCCTCAGCAGGTGTTTAAAGCACTTTTTAGGTGGTTTGGTGCATATGTGGTTCATTGTTGGGCAGTTTTGGCCTATGTTCATAAATGCACTCTATTCTGTCTGAAAGGAGTTTTTCAGCAATAACTGTTAGATTTAGTCACTGCAAGCTAGCAGAAGACACTATAACCTCAAATCTCATGTATGTGGTGTAGCTTCTTACCCCCTGCAAGGGGAATGTGGTTTGGTGCTGCTAGGATGTATTGTTGGACAGTTAAAGGCAAAATGAAAAAAGTGATTCATTTTGCCTCAGCAGGTGTTTAAAGCACTTTTTAGGTGTTTGGTGCATATGTTGGGCAGTTTTGGCCTATGTTCATAAATGCACTCTATTCTGTCTGAAAGGAGTTTTTCAGCAATAAGTGTTAGATTTAGTCACTGCAAGCTAGCAGAAGACACTATAACCTCAAATCTCATGTATGTGGTGTAGCTTCTTACCCCCTGCAAGGGGAATGTGGTTTGGTGCTGCTAGGATGTATTGTTGGACAGTTACAGGCAAAATGAAAAAAGTGATTCATTTGGCCTCAGCAGGTGTTTAAAGCACTTTTTAGGTGTTTTGGTGCATATGTGGTTCATTGTTGAGCAGTTTTGGCCTATGTTCAGAAATGCACTCTATTCAGTCTGAAACGCGTTTTTCAGCAATAAGTGTTAGATTTAGTCACTGCAAGCCAGCAGAAGGTGCTATAGGCTCAAATCTCATGTATGTGGTGTACCTTCTTACCCCCTGCAAGGGGAATGTGTTTTGGTGCTGCTAGGATGTATTGTTGGACAGTTACAGGCAAAATGAAAAAAGTGATTCATTTGGCCTCAGCAGGTGTTTAAAGCACTTTTTAGGTGGTTTGGTGCATATGTGGTTCATTGTTGGGCAGTTTTGGCCTATGTTCATAAATGCACTCTATTCTGTCTGAAAGGAGTTTTTCAGCAATAAGTGTTAGATTTAGTCACTGCAAGCTAGCAGAAGACACTATAACCTCAAATCTCATGTATGTGGTGTAGCTTCTTACCCCCTGCAAGGGGAATGTGGTTTGGTGCTGCTAGGATGTATTGTTGGACAGTTAGAGGCAAAATGAAAAAAGTGATTCATTTGGCCTCAGCAGGTGTTTAAAGCACTTTTTAGGTGGTTTGGTGCATATGTGGTTCATTGTTGGGCAGTTTTGGCCTATGTTCATAAATGCACTCTATACTGTCTGAAACGCGTTTTTCAGCAATAAGTGTTAGATTTAGTCACTGCAAGCCAGCAGAAGGTGCTATAGGCTCAAATCTCATGTATGTGGTGTAGCTTCTTACCCCCTGCAAGGGGAATGTGATTTGGTGCTGCTAGGATGTATTGTTGGACAGTTACAGGCAAAATGAAAAAAGTGATTCATTTGGCCTCAGCAGGTGTTTAAAGCACTTTCGAGGTGGTTTGGTGCATATGTGGTTCATTGTTGGGCAGTTTTGGCCCATGTTCATAAATGCACTCTATTCTGTCTGAAAGGAGTTTTTCAGCAATAACTGTTAGATTTAGTCACTGCAAGCTAGCAGAAGACACTATAACCTCAAATCTCATGTATGTGGTGTAGCTTCTTACCCCCTGCAAGGGGAATGTGGTTTGGTGCTGCTAGGATGTATTGTTGGACAGTTACAGGCAAAATGAAAAAAGTGATTCATTTGGCCTCAGCAGGTGTTTAAAGCACTTTTTAGGTGGTTTGGTGCATATGTGGTTCATTGTTGGGCAGTTTTGGCCTATGTTCAGAAATGCACTCTATTCGGTCTGAAACGCGTTTTTCAGCAATAAGTGTTAGATTTAGTCACTGCAAGCCCGCAGAAGGTGCTATAGGCTCAAATCTCATGTATGTGGTGTACCTTCTTACCCCCTGCAAGGGGAATGTGGTTTGGTGCTGGTAGGATGTATTGTTGGACAGTTACAGGCAAAATGAAAAAAGTGATTCATTTGGCCTCAGCAGGTGTTTAAAGCACTTTTAAGGTGGTTTGGTGCATATGTGGTTCATTGTTGGGCAGTTTTGGCCCATGTTCATAAATGCACTCTATTCTGTCTGAAAGGAGTTTTTCAGCAATAACTGTTAGATTTAGTCACTGCAAGCTAGCAGAAGACACTATAACCTCAAATCTCATGTATGTGGTGTAGCTTCTTACCCCCTGCAAGGGGAATGTGGTTTGGTGCTGCTAGGATGTATTGTTGGACAGTTACAGGCAAAATGAAAAAAGTGATTCATTTGGCCTCAGCAGGTGTTTAAAGCACTTTTTAGGTGGTTTGGTGCATATGTGGTTCATTGTTGGGCAGTTTTGGCCTATGTTCATAAATGCACTCTATTCTGTCTGAAACGCGTTTTTCAGCAATAAGTGTTAGATTTAGTCACTGCAAGCCAGCAGAAGGTGCTATAGGCTCAAATCTCATGTATGTGGTGTAGCTTCTTACCCCCTGCAAGGGGAATGTGATTTGGTGCTGCTAGGATGTATTGTTGGACAGTTACAGGCAAAATGAAAAAAGTGATTCATTTGGCCTCAGCAGGTGTTTAAAGCACTTTCTAGGTGGTTTGGTGCATATGTGGTTCATTGTTGGACAGTTTTGGCCTATGTTCATAAATGCACTCTATTCTGTCTGAAAGGAGTTTTTCAGCAATAACTGTTAGATTTAGTCACTGCAAGCTAGCAGAAGACACTATAACCTCAAATCTCATGTATGTGGTGTAGCTTCTTACCCCCTGCAAGGGGAATGTGGTTTGGTGCTGCTAGGATGTATTGTTGGACAGTTAAAGGCAAAATGAAAAAAGTGATTCATTTGGCCTCAGCAGGTGTTTAAAGCGCTTTCTAGGTGGTTTGGTGCATATGTGGTTCATTGTTGGACAGTTTTGGCCTATGTTCATAAATGCACTCTATTCTGTCTGAAAGGAGTTTTTCAGCAATAACTGTTAGATTTAGTCACTGCAAGCTAGCAGAAGACACTATAACCTCAAATCTCATGTATGTGGTGTAGCTTCTTACCCCCTGCAAGGGGAATGTGGTTTGGTGCTGCTAGGATGTATTGTTGGACAGTTAAAGGCAAAATGAAAAAAGTGATTCATTTTGCCTCAGCAGGTGTTTAAAGCACTTTTTAGGTGTTTGGTGCATATGTTGGGCAGTTTTGGCCTATGTTCATAAATGCACTCTATTCTGTCTGAAAGGAGTTTTTCAGCAATAAGTGTTAGATTTAGTCACTGCAAGCTAGCAGAAGACACTATAACCTCAAATCTCATGTATGTGGTGTAGCTTCTTACCCCCTGCAAGGGGAATGTGGTTTGGTGCTGCTAGGATGTATTGTTGGACAGTTACAGGCAAAATGAAAAAAGTGATTCATTTGGCCTCAGCAGGTGTTTAAAGCACTTTTTAGGTGTTTTGGTGCATATGTGGTTCATTGTTGGGCAGTTTTGGCCTATGTTCAGAAATGCACTCTATTCGGTCTGAAACGCGTTTTTCAGCAATAAGTGTTAGATTTAGTCACTGCAAGCCAGCAGAAGGTGCTATAGGCTCAAATCTCATGTATGTGGTGTACCTTCTTACCCCCTGCAAGGGGAATGTGGTTTGGTGCTGCTAGGATGTATTGTTGGACAGTTACAGGCAAAATGAAAAAAGTGATTCATTTGGCCTCAGCAGGTGTTTAAAGCACTTTTTAGGTGGTTTGGTGCATATGTGGTTCATTGTTGGGCAGTTTTGGCCTATGTTCATAAATGCACTCTATTCTGTCTGAAAGGAGTTTTTCAGCAATAACTGTTAGATTTAGTCACTGCAAGCTAGCAGAAGACACTATAACCTCAAATCTCATGTATGTGGTGTAGCTTCTTACCCCCTGCAAGGGGAATGTGGTTTGGTGCTGCTAGGATGTATTGTTGGACAGTTAAAGGCAAAATGAAAAAAGTGATTCATTTTGCCTCAGCAGGTGTTTAAAGCACTTTTTAGGTGTTTGGTGCATATGTTGGGCAGTTTTGGCCTATGTTCATAAATGCACTCTATTCTGTCTGAAAGGAGTTTTTCAGCAATAAGTGTTAGATTTAGTCACTGCAAGCTAGCAGAAGACACTATAACCTCAAATCTCATGTATTTGGTGTAGCTTCTTACCCCCTGCAAGGGGAATGTGGTTTGGTGCTGCTAGGATGTATTGTTGGACAGTTACAGGCAAAATGAAAAAAGTGATTCATTTGGCCTCAGCAGGTGTTTAAAGCACTTTTTAGGTGTTTTGGTGCATATGTGGTTCATTGTTGGGCAGTTTTGGCCTATGTTCAGAAATGCACTCTATTCGGTCTGAAACGCGTTTTTCAGCAATAAGTGTTAGATTTAGTCACTGCAAGCCAGCAGAAGGTGCTATAGGCTCAAATCTCATGTATGTGGTGTACCTTCTTACCCCCTGCAAGGGGAATGTGGTTTGGTGCTGCTAGGATGTATTGTTGGACAGTTACAGGCAAAATGAAAAAAGTGATTCATTTGGCCTCAGCAGGTGTTTAAAGCACTTTTTAGGTGGTTTGGTGCATATGTGGTTCATTGTTGGGCAGTTTTGGCCTATGTTCAGAAATGCACTCTATTCTGTCTGAAACGCGTTTTTCAGCAATAAGTGTTAGATTTAGTCACTGCAAGCCCGCAGAAGGTGCTATAGGCTCAAATCTCATGTATGTGGTGTACCTTCTTACCCCCTGCAAGGGGAATGTGGTTTGGTGCTGGTAGGATGTATTGTTTGACAGTTACAGGCAAAATGAAAAAAGTGATTCATTTGGCCTCAGCAGGTGTTTAAAGCACTTTTAAGGTGGTTTGGTGCATATGTGGTTCATTGTTGGGCAGTTTTGGCCCATATTCATAAATGCACTCTATTCTGTCTGAAAGGAGTTTTTCAGCAATAACTGTTAGATTTAGTCACTGCAAGCTAGCAGAAGACACTATAACCTCAAATCTCATGTATGTGGTGTAGCTTCTTACCCCCTGCAAGGGGAATGTGGTTTGGTGCTGCTAGGATGTATTGTTGGACATTTACAGGCAAAATGAAAAAAGTGATTCATTTGGCCTCAGCAGGTGTTTAAAGCACTTTTTAGGTGGTTTGGTGCATATGTGGTTCATTGTTGGGCAGTTTTGGCCTATGTTCATAAATGCACTCTATTCTGTCTGAAACGCGTTTTTCAGCAATAAGTGTTAGATTTAGTCACTGCAAGCCAGCAGAAGGTGCTATAGGCTCAAATCTCATGTATGTGGTGTAGCTTCTTACCCCCTGCAAGGGGAATGTGATTTGGTGCTGCTAGGATGTATTGTTGGACAGTTACAGGCAAAATGAAAAAAGTGATTCATTTGGCCTCAGCAGGTGTTTAAAGCACTTTTTAGGTGTT
This sequence comes from Dunckerocampus dactyliophorus, assembly GCF_027744805.1. Classification (NCBI taxonomy): domain Eukaryota; kingdom Metazoa; phylum Chordata; class Actinopteri; order Syngnathiformes; family Syngnathidae; genus Dunckerocampus; species Dunckerocampus dactyliophorus. The sequence continues at coordinate 11,259,925 of NC_072830.1, forward strand.
TTGGTGCATATGTGGTTCATTGTTGGGCAGTTTTGGCCTATGTTCAGAAATGCACTCTATTCGGTCTGAAACGCGTTTTTCAGCAATAAGTGTTAGATTTAGTCACTGCAAGCCAGCAGAAGGTGCTATAGGCTCAAATCTCATGTATGTGGTGTACCTTCTTACCCCCTGCAAGGGGAATGTGGTTTGGTGCTGCTAGGATGTATTGTTGGACAGTTACAGGCAAAATGAAAAAAGTGATTCATTTGGCCTCAGCAGGTGTTTAAAGCACTTTTTAGGTGGTTTGGTGCATATGTGGTTCATTGTTGGGCAGTTTTGGCCTATGTTCATAAATGCACTCTATTCTGTCTGAAAGGAGTTTTTCAGCAATAAGTGTTAGATTTAGTCACTGCAAGCTAGCAGAAGACACTATAACCTCAAATCTCATGTATGTGGTGTAGCTTCTTACCCCCTGCAAGGGGAATGTGGTTTGGTGCTGCTAGGATGTATTGTTGGACAGTTACAGGCAAAATGAAAAAAGTGATTCATTTGGCCTCAGCAGGTGTTTAAAGCACTTTTTAGGTGGTTTGGTGCATATGTGGTTCATTGTTGGGCAGTTTTGGCCTATGTTCATAAATTCACTCTATTCTGTCTGAAACGCGTTTTTCAGCAATAAGTGTTAGATTTAGTCACTGCAAGCCAGCAGAAGGTGCTATAGGCTCAAATCTCATGTATGTGGTGTAGCTTCTTACCCCCTGCAAGGGGAATGTGATTTGGTGCTGCTAGGATGTATTGTTGGACAGTTACAGGCAAAATGAAAAAAGTGATTCATTTGGCCTCAGCAGGTGTTTAAAGCACTTTCTAGGTGGTTTGGTGCATATGTGGTTCATTGTTGGACAGTTTTGGCCTATGTTCATAAATGCACTCTATTCTGTCTGAAAGGAGTTTTTCAGCAATAACTGTTAGATTTAGTCACTGCAAGCTAGCAGAAGACACTATAACCTCAAATCTCATGTATGTGGTGTAGCTTCTTACCCCCTGCAAGGGGAATGTGGTTTGGTGCTGCTAGGATGTATTGTTGGACAGTTAAAGGCAAAATGAAAAAAGTGATTCATTTGGCCTCAGCAGGTGTTTAAAGCGCTTTCTAGGTGGTTTGGTGCATATGTGGTTCATTGTTGGACAGTTTTGGCCTATGTTCATAAATGCACTCTATTCTGTCTGAAAGGAGTTTTTCAGCAATAACTGTTAGATTTAGTCACTGCAAGCTAGCAGAAGACACTATAACCTCAAATCTCATGTATGTGGTGTAGCTTCTTACCCCCTGCAAGGGGAATGTGGTTTGGTGCTGCTAGGATGTATTGTTGGACAGTTAAAGGCAAAATGAAAAAAGTGATTCATTTTGCCTCAGCAGGTGTTTAAAGCACTTTTTAGGTGTTTGGTGCATATGTTGGGCAGTTTTGGCCTATGTTCATAAATGCACTCTATTCTGTCTGAAAGGAGTTTTTCAGCAATAAGTGTTAGATTTAGTCACTGCAAGCTAGCAGAAGACACTATAACCTCAAATCTCATGTATGTGGTGTAGCTTCTTACCCCCTGCAAGGGGAATGTGGTTTGGTGCTGCTAGGATGTATTGTTGGACAGTTACAGGCAAAATGAAAAAAGTGATTCATTTGGCCTCAGCAGGTGTTTAAAGCACTTTTTAGGTGTTTTGGTGCATATGTGGTTCATTGTTGGGCAGTTTTGGCCTATGTTCAGAAATGCACTCTATTCGGTCTGAAACGCGTTTTTCAGCAATAAGTGTTAGATTTAGTCACTGCAAGCCAGCAGAAGGTGCTATAGGCTCAAATCTCATGTATGTGGTGTACCTTCTTACCCCCTGCAAGGGGAATGTGGTTTGGTGCTGCTAGGATGTATTGTTGGACAGTTACAGGCAAAATGAAAAAAGTGATTCATTTGGCCTCAGCAGGTGTTTAAAGCACTTTTTAGGTGGTTTGGTGCATATGTGGTTCATTGTTGGGCAGTTTTGGCCTATGTTCATAAATGCACTCTATTCTGTCTGAAAGGAGTTTTTCAGCAATAACTGTTAGATTTAGTCACTGCAAGCTAGCAGAAGACACTATAACCTCAAATCTCATGTATGTGGTGTAGCTTCTTACCCCCTGCAAGGGGAATGTGGTTTGGTGCTGCTAGGATGTATTGTTGGACAGTTAAAGGCAAAATGAAAAAAGTGATTCATTTTGCCTCAGCAGGTGTTTAAAGCACTTTTTAGGTGTTTGGTGCATATGTTGGGCAGTTTTGGCCTATGTTCATAAATGCACTCTATTCTGTCTGAAAGGAGTTTTTCAGCAATAAGTGTTAGATTTAGTCACTGCAAGCTAGCAGAAGACACTATAACCTCAAATCTCATGTATTTGGTGTAGCTTCTTACCCCCTGCAAGGGGAATGTGGTTTGGTGCTGCCAGGATGTATTGTTGGACAGTTACAGGCAAAATGAAAAAAGTGATTCATTTGGCCTCAGCAGGTGTTTAAAGCACTTTTTAGGTGTTTTGGTGCATATGTGGTTCATTGTTGGGCAGTTTTGGCCTATGTTCAGAAATGCACTCTATTCGGTCTGAAACGCGTTTTTCAGCAATAAGTGTTAGATTTAGTCACTGCAAGCCAGCAGAAGGTGCTATAGGCTCAAATCTCATGTATGTGGTGTACCTTCTTACCCCCTGCAAGGGGAATGTGGTTTGGTGCTGCTAGGATGTATTGTTGGACAGTTACAGGCAAAATGAAAAAAGTGATTCATTTGGCCTCAGCAGGTGTTTAAAGCACTTTTTAGGTGGTTTGGTGCATATGTGGTTCATTGTTGGGCAGTTTTGGCCTATGTTCAGAAATGCACTCTATTCTGTCTGAAACGCGTTTTTCAGCAATAAGTGTTAGATTTAGTCACTGCAAGCCCGCAGAAGGTGCTATAGGCTCAAATCTCATGTATGTGGTGTACCTTCTTACCCCCTGCAAGGGGAATGTGGTTTGGTGCTGGTAGGATGTATTGTTTGACAGTTACAGGCAAAATGAAAAAAGTGATTCATTTGGCCTCAGCAGGTGTTTAAAGCACTTTTAAGGTGGTTTGGTGCATATGTGGTTCATTGTTGGGCAGTTTTGGCCCATATTCATAAATGCACTCTATTCTGTCTGAAAGGAGTTTTTCAGCAATAACTGTTAGATTTAGTCACTGCAAGCTAGCAGAAGACACTATAACCTCAAATCTCATGTATGTGGTGTAGCTTCTTACCCCCTGCAAGGGGAATGTGGTTTGGTGCTGCTAGGATGTATTGTTGGACATTTACAGGCAAAATGAAAAAAGTGATTCATTTGGCCTCAGCAGGTGTTTAAAGCACTTTTTAGGTGGTTTGGTGCATATGTGGTTCATTGTTGGGCAGTTTTGGCCTATGTTCATAAATGCACTCTATTCTGTCTGAAACGCGTTTTTCAGCAATAAGTGTTAGATTTAGTCACTGCAAGCCAGCAGAAGGTGCTATAGGCTCAAATCTCATGTATGTGGTGTAGCTTCTTACCCCCTGCAAGGGGAATGTGATTTGGTGCTGCTAGGATGTATTGTTGGACAGTTACAGGCAAAATGAAAAAAGTGATTCATTTGGCCTCAGCAGGTGTTTAAAGCACTTTCTAGGTGGTTTGGTGCATATGTGGTTCATTGTTGGACAGTTTTGGCCTATGTTCATAAATGCACTCTATTCTGTCTGAAAGGAGTTTTTCAGCAATAACTGTTAGATTTAGTCACTGCAAGCTAGCAGAAGACACTATAACCTCAAATCTCATGTATGTGGTGTAGCTTCTTACCCCCTGCAAGGGGAATGTGGTTTGGTGCTGCTAGGATGTATTGTTGGACAGTTAAAGGCAAAATGAAAAAAGTGATTCATTTGGCCTCAGCAGGTGTTTAAAGCACTTTCTAGGTGGTTTGGTGCATATGTGGTTCATTGTTGGACAGTTTTGGCCTATGTTCATAAATGCACTCTATTCTGTCTGAAAGGAGTTTTTCAGCAATAACTGTTAGATTTAGTCACTGCAAGCTAGCAGAAGACACTATAACCTCAAATCTCATGTATGTGGTGTAGCTTCTTACCCCCTGCAAGGGGAATGTGGTTTGGTGCTGCTAGGATGTATTGGACAGTTAAAGGCAAAATGAAAAAAGTGATTCATTTTGCCTCAGCAGGTGTTTAAAGCACTTTTTAGGTGTTTGGTGCATATGTTGGGCAGTTTTGGCCTATGTTCATAAATGCACTCTATTCTGTCTGAAAGGAGTTTTTCAGCAATAAGTGTTAGATTTAGTCACTGCAAGCTAGCAGAAGACACTATAACCTCAAATCTCATGTATGTGGTGTAGCTTCTTACCCCCTGCAAGGGGAATGTGGTTTGGTGCTGCTAGGATGTATTGTTGGACAGTTACAGGCAAAATGAAAAAAGTGATTCATTTGGCCTCAGCAGGTGTTTAAAGCACTTTTTAGGTGTTTTGGTGCATATGTGGTTCATTGTTGGGCAGTTTTGGCCTATGTTCAGAAATGCACTCTATTCGGTCTGAAACGCGTTTTTCAGCAATAAGTGTTAGATTTAGTCACTGCAAGCCAGCAGAAGGTGCTATAGGCTCAAATCTCATGTATGTGGTGTACCTTCTTACCCCCTGCAAGGGGAATGTGGTTTGGTGCTGCTAGGATGTATTGTTGGACAGTTACAGGCAAAATGAAAAAAGTGATTCATTTGGCCTCAGCAGGTGTTTAAAGCACTTTTTAGGTGGTTTGGTGCATATGTGGTTCATTGTTGGGCAGTTTTGGCCTATGTTCATAAATGCACTCTATTCTGTCTGAAAGGAGTTTTTCAGCAATAAGTGTTAGATTTAGTCACTGCAAGCTAGCAGAAGACACTATAACCTCAAATCTCATGTATGTGGTGTAGCTTCTTACCCCCTGCAAGGGGAATGTGGTTTCGTGCTGCTAGGATGTATTGTTGGACAGTTACAGGCAAAATGAAAAAAGTGATTCATTTGGCCTCAGCAGGTGTTTAAAGCACTTTTTAGGTGGTTTGGTGCATATGTGGTTCATTGTTGGGCAGTTTTGGCCTATGTTCATAAATGCACTCTATTCTGTCTGAAACGCGTTTTTCAGCAATAAGTGTTAGATTTAGTCACTGCAAGCCAGCAGAAGGTGCTATAGGCTCAAATCTCATGTATGTGGTGTAGCTTCTTACCCCCTGCAAGGGGAATGTGATTTGGTGCTGCTAGGATGTATTGTTGGACAGTTACAGGCAAAATGAAAAAAGTGATTCATTTGCCCTCAGCAGGTGTTTAAAGCACTTTCGAGGTGGTTTGGTGCATATGTGGTTCATTGTTGGGCAGTTTTGGCCCATGTTCATAAATGCACTCTATTCTGTCTGAAAGGAGTTTTTCAGCAATAACTGTTAGATTTAGTCACTGCAAGCTAGCAGAAGACACTATAACCTCAAATCTCATGTATGTGGTGTAGCTTCTTACCCCCTGCAAGGGGAATGTGGTTTGGTGCTGCTAGGATGTATTGTTGGACAGTTACAGGCAAAATGAAAAAAGTGATTCATTTGGCCTCAGCAGGTGTTTAAAGCACTTTTTAGGTGTTTTGGTGCATATGTGGTTCATTGTTGGGCAGTTTTGGCCTATGTTCAGAAATGCACTCTATTCTGTCTGAAACGCGTTTTTCAGCAATAAGTGTTAGATTTAGTCACTGCAAGCCCGCAGAAGGTGCTATAGGCTCAAATCTCATGTATGTGGTGTACCTTCTTACCCCCTGCAAGGGGAATGTGGTTTGGTGCTGGTAGGATGAATTGTTGGACAGTTACAGGCAAAATGAAAAAAGTGATTCATTTGGCCTCAGCAGGTGTTTAAAGCACTTTTAAGGTGGTTTGGTGCATATGTGGTTCATTGTTGGGCAGTTTTGGCCCATGTTCATAAATGCACTCTATTCTGTCTGAAAGGAGTTTTTCAGCAATAACTGTTAGATTTAGTCACTGCAAGCTAGCAGAAGACACTATAACCTCAAATCTCATGTATGTGGTGTAGCTTCTTACCCCCTGCAAGGGGAATGTGGTTTGGTGCTGCTAGGATGTATTGTTGGACAGTTACAGGCAAAATGAAAAAAGTGATTCATTTGGCCTCAGCAGGTGTTTAAAGCACTTTTTAGGTGGTTTGGTGCATATGTGGTTCATTGTTGGGCAGTTTTGGCCTATGTTCATAAATGCACTCTATTCTGTCTGAAACGCGTTTTTCAGCAATAAGTGTTAGATTTAGTCACTGCAAGCCAGCAGAAGGTGCTATAGGCTCAAATCTCATGTATGTGGTGTAGCTTCTTACCCCCTGCAAGGGGAATGTGATTTGGTGCTGCTAGGATGTATTGTTGGACAGTTACAGGCAAAATGAAAAAAGTGATTCATTTGGCCTCAGCAGGTGTTTAAAGCACTTTCTAGGTGGTTTGGTGCATATGTGGTTCATTGTTGGACAGTTTTGGCCTATGTTCATAAATGCACTCTATTCTGTCTGAAAGGAGTTTTTCAGCAATAACTGTTAGATTTAGTCACTGCAAGCTAGCAGAAGACACTATAACCTCAAATCTCATGTATGTGGTGTAGCTTCTTATCCCCTGCAAGGGGAATGTGGTTTGGTGCTGCTAGGATGTATTGTTGGACAGTTAAAGGCAAAATGAAAAAAGTGATTCATTTGGCCTCAGCAGGTGTTTAAAGCGCTTTCTAGGTGGTTTGGTGCATATGTGGTTCATTGTTGGACAGTTTTGGCCTATGTTCATAAATGCACTCTATTCTGTCTGAAAGGAGTTTTTCAGCAATAACTGTTAGATTTAGTCACTGCAAGCTAGCAGAAGACACTATAACCTCAAATCTCATGTATGTGGTGTAGCTTCTTACCCCCTGCAAGGGGAATGTGGTTTGGTGCTGCTCGGATGTATTGTTGGACAGTTAAAGGCAAAATGAAAAAAGTGATTCATTTTGCCTCAGCAGGTGTTTAAAGCACTTTTTAGGTGTTTGGTGCATATGTTGGGCAGTTTTGGCCTATGTTCATAAATGCACTCTATTCTGTCTGAAAGGAGTTTTTCAGCAATAAGTGTTAGATTTAGTCACTGCAAGCTAGCAGAAGACACTATAACCTCAAATCTCATGTATGTGGTGTAGCTTCTTACCCCCTGCAAGGGGAATGTGGTTTGGTGCTGCTAGGATGTATTGTTGGACAGTTACAGGCAAAATGAAAAAAGTGATTCATTTGGCCTCAGCAGGTGTTTAAAGCACTTTTTAGGTGTTTTGGTGCATATGTGGTTCATTGTTGGGCAGTTTTGGCCTATGTTCAGAAATGCACTCTATTCGGTCTGAAACGCGTTTTTCAGCAATAACTGTTAGATTTAGTCACTGCAAGCCAGCAGAAGGTGCTATAGGCTCAAATCTCATGTATGTGGTGTACCTTCTTACCCCCTGCAAGGGGAATGTGGTTTGGTGCTGCTAGGATGTATTGTTGGACAGTTACAGGCAAAATGAAAAAAGTGATTCATTTGGCCTCAGCAGGTGTTTAAAGCACTTTTTAGGTGGTTTGGTGCATATGTGGTTCATTGTTGGGCAGTTTTGGCCTATGTTCATAAATGCACTCTATTCTGTCTGAAAGGAGTTTTTCAGCAATAACTGTTAGATTTAGTCACTGCAAGCTAGCAGAAGACACTATAACCTCAAATCTCATGTATGTGGTGTAGCTTCTTACCCCCTGCAAGGGGAATGTGGTTTGGTGCTGCTAGGATGTATTGTTGGACAGTTAAAGGCAAAATGAAAAAAGTGATTCATTTTGCCTCAGCAGGTGTTTAAAGCACTTTTTAGGTGTTTGGTGCATATGTTGGGCAGTTTTGGCCTATGTTCATAAATGCACTCTATTCTGTCTGAAAGGAGTTTTTCAGCAATAAGTGTTAGATTTAGTCACTGCAAGCTAGCAGAAGACACTATAACCTCAAATCTCATGTATGTGGTGTAGCTTCTTACCCCCTGCAAGGGGAATGTGGTTTGGTGCTGCTAGGATGTATTGTTGGACAGTTACAGGCAAAATGAAAAAAGTGATTCATTTGGCCTCAGCAGGTGTTTAAAGCACTTTTTAGGTGTTTTGGTGCATATGTGGTTCATTGTTGGGCAGTTTTGGCCTATGTTCAGAAATGCACTCTATTCGGTCTGAAACGCGTTTTTCAGCAATAAGTGTTAGATTTAGTCACTGCAAGCCAGCAGAAGGTGCTATAGGCTCAAATCTCATGTATGTGGTGTACCTTCTTACCCCCTGCAAGGGGAATGTGGTTTGGTGCTGCTAGGATGTATTGTTGGACAGTTACAGGCAAAATGAAAAAAGTGATTCATTTGGCCTCAGCAGGTGTTTAAAGCACTTTTTAGGTGGTTTGGTGCATATGTGGTTCATTGTTGGGCAGTTTTGGCCTATGTTCAGAAATGCACTCTATTCTGTCTGAAACGCGTTTTTCAGCAATAAGTGTTAGATTTAGTCACTGCAAGCCCGCAGAAGGTGCTATAGGCTCAAATCTCATGTATGTGGTGTACCTTCTTACCCCCTGCAAGGGGAATGTGGTTTGGTGCTGGTAGGATGTATTGTTTGACAGTTACAGGCAAAATGAAAAAAGTGATTCATTTGGCCTCAGCAGGTGTTTAAAGCACTTTTAAGGTGGTTTGGTGCATATGTGGTTCATTGTTGGGCAGTTTTGGCCCATATTCATAAATGCACTCTATTCTGTCTGAAAGGAGTTTTTCAGCAATAACTGTTAGATTTAGTCACTGCAAGCTAGCAGAAGACACTATAACCTCAAATCTCATGTATGTGGTGTAGCTTCTTACCCCCTGCAAGGGGAATGTGGTTTGGTGCTGCTAGGATGTATTGTTGGACATTTACAGGCAAAATGAAAAAAGTGATTCATTTGGCCTCAGCAGGTGTTTAAAGCACTTTTTAGGTGGTTTGGTGCATATGTGGTTCATTGTTGGGCAGTTTTGGCCTATGTTCATAAATGCACTCTATTCTGTCTGAAACGCGTTTTTCAGCAATAAGTGTTAGATTTAGTCACTGCAAGCCAGCAGAAGGTGCTATAGGCTCAAATCTCATGTATGTGGTGTAGCTTCTTACCCCCTGCAAGGGGAATGTGATTTGGTGCTGCTAGGATGTATTGTTGGACAGTTACAGGCAAAATGAAAAAAGTGATTCATTTGGCCTCAGCAGGTGTTTAAAGCACTTTCTAGGTGGTTTGGTGCATATGTGGTTCATTGTTGGACAGTTTTGGCCTATGTTCATAAATGCACTCTATTCTGTCTGAAAGGAGTTTTTCAGCAATAACTGTTAGATTTAGTCACTGCAAGCTAGCAGAAGACACTATAACCTCAAATCTCATGTATGTGGTGTAGCTTCTTACCCCCTGCAAGGGGAATGTGGTTTGGTGCTGCTAGGATGTATTGTTGGACAGTTACAGGCAAAATGAAAAAAGTGATTCATTTGGCCTCAGCAGGTGTTTAAAGCACTTTTAAGGTGGTTTGGTGCATATGTGGTTCATTGTTGGGGAGTTTTGGCCCATGTTCATAAATGCACTCTATTCTGTCTGAAAGGAGTTTTTCAGCAATAACTGTTAGATTTAGTCACTGCAAGTTAGCAGAAGACACTATAACCTCAAATCTCATGTATGTGGTGTAGCTTCTTACCCCCTGAAAGGGGAATGTGGTTTGGTGCTGCTAGGATGTATTGTTGGACAGTTACAGGCAAAATGAAAAAAGTGATTCATTTGGCCTCAGCAGGTGTTTAAAGCACTTTTTAGGTGTTTTGGTGCATATGTGGTTCATTGTTGGGCAGTTTTGGCCTATGTTCAGAAATGCACTCTATTCTGTCTGAAACGCGTTTTTCAGCAATAAGTGTTAGATTTAGTCACTGCAAGCCCGCAGAAGGTGCTATAGGCTCAAATCTCATGTATGTGGTGTACCTTCTTACCCCCTGCAAGGGGAATGTGGTTTGGTGCTGGTAGGATGTATTGTTGGACAGTTACAGGCAAAATGAAAAAAGTGATTCATTTGGCCTCAGCAGGTGTTTAAAGCACTTTTAAGGTGGTTTGGTGCATATGTGGTTCATTGTTGGGCAGTTTTGGCCCATGTTCATAAATGCACTCTATTCTGTCTGAAAGGAGTTTTTCAGCAATAACTGTTAGATTTAGTCACTGCAAGCTAGCAGAAGACACTATAACCTCAAATCTCATGTATGTGGTGTAGCTTCTTACCCCCTGCAAGGGGAATGTGGTTTGGTGCTGCTAGGATGTATTGTTGGACAGTTACAGGCAAAATGAAAAAAGTGATTCATTTGGCCTCAGCAGGTGTTTAAAGCACTTTTTAGGTGGTTTGGTGCATATGTGGTTCATTGTTGGGCAGTTTTGGCCTATGTTCATAAATGCACTCTATTCTGTCTGAAACGCGTTTTTCAGCAATAAGTGTTAGATTTAGTCACTGCAAGCCAGCAGAAGGTGCTATAGGCTCAAATCTCATGTATGTGGTGTAGCTTCTTACCCCCTGCAAGGGGAATGTGATTTGGTGCTGCTAGGATGTATTGTTGGACAGTTACAGGCAAAATGAAAAAAGTGATTCATTTGGCCTCAGCAGGTGTTTAAAGCACTTTCTAGGTGGTTTGGTGCATATGTGGTTCATTGTTGGACAGTTTTGGCCTATGTTCATAAATGCACTCTATTCTGTCTGAAAGGAGTTTTTCAGCAATAACTGTTAGATTTAGTCACTGCAAGCTAGCAGAAGACACTATAACCTCAAATCTCATGTATGTGGTGTAGCTTCTTACCCCCTGCAAGGGGAATGTGGTTTGGTGCTGCTAGGATGTATTGTTGGACAGTTAAAGGCAAAATGAAAAAAGTGATTCATTTGGCCTCAGCAGGTGTTTAAAGCGCTTTCTAGGTGGTTTGGTGCATATGTGGTTCATTGTTGGACAGTTTTGGCCTATGTTCATAAATGCACTCTATTCTGTCTGAAAGGAGTTTTTCAGCAATAACTGTTAGATTTAGTCACTGCAAGCTAGCAGAAGACACTATAACCTCAAATCTCATGTATGTGGTGTAGCTTCTTACCCCCTGCAAGGGGAATGTGGTTTGGTGCTGCTAGGATGTATTGTTGGACAGTTAAAGGCAAAATGAAAAAAGTGATTCATTTTGCCTCAGCAGGTGTTTAAAGCACTTTTTAGGTGTTTGGTGCATATGTTGGGCAGTTTTGGCCTATGTTCATAAATGCACTCTATTCTGTCTGAAAGGAGTTTTTCAGCAATAAGTGTTAGATTTAGTCACTGCAAGCTAGCAGAAGACACTATAACCTCAAATCTCATGTATGTGGTGTAGCTTCTTACCCCCTGCAAGGGGAATGTGGTTTGGTGCTGCTAGGATGTATTGTTGGACAGTTAAAGGCAAAATGAAAAAAGTGATTCATTTGGCCTCAGCAGGTGTTTAAAGCACTTTTTAGGTGTTTGGTGCATATGTTGGGCAGTTTTGGCCTATGTTCATAAATGCACTCTATTCTGTCTGAAAGGAGTTTTTCAGCAATAAGTGTTAGATTTAGTCACTGCAAGCTAGCAGAAGACACTATAACCTCAAATCTCATGTATTTGTTGTAGCTTCTTACCCCCTGCAAGGGGAATGTGGTTTGGTGCTGCTAGGATGTATTGTTGGACAGTTACAGGCAAAATGAAAAAAGTGATTCATTTGGCCTCAGCAGGTGTTTAAAGCACTTTCTAGGTGGTTTGGTGCATATGTGGTTCATTGTTGGGCAGTTTTGGCCTATGTTCAGAAATGCACTCTATTCGGTCTGAAACGCGTTTTTCAGCAATAAGTGTTAGATTTAGTCACTGCAAGCCAGCAGAAGGTGCTATAGGCTCAAATCTCATGTATGTGGTGTACCTTCTTACCCCCTGCAAGGGGAATGTGGTTTGGTGCTGCTAGGATGTATTGTTGGACAGTTACAGGCAAAATGAAAAAAGTGATTCATTTGGCCTCAGCAGGTGTTTAAAGCACTTTTTAGGTGGTTTGGTGCATATGTGGTTCATTGTTGGGCAGTTTTGGCCTATGTTCAGAAATGCACTCTATTCTGTCTGAAACGCGTTTTTCAGCAATAAGTGTTAGATTTAGTCACTGCAAGCCCGCAGAAGGTGCTATAGGCTCAAATCTCATGTATGTGGTGTACCTTCTTACCCCCTGCAAGGGGAATGTGGTTTGGTGCTGGTAGGATGTATTGTTTGACAGTTACAGGCAAAATGAAAAAAGTGATTCATTTGGCCTCAGCAGGTGTTTAAAGCACTTTTAAGGTGGTTTGGTGCATATGTGGTTCATTGTTGGGCAGTTTTGGCCCATATTCATAAATGCACTCTATTCTGTCTGAAAGGAGTTTTTCAGCAATAACTGTTAGATTTAGTCACTGCAAGCTAGCAGAAGACACTATAACCTCAAATCTCATGTATGTGGTGTAGCTTCTTACCCCCTGCAAGGGGAATGTGGTTTGGTGCTGCTAGGATGTATTGTTGGACATTTACAGGCAAAATGAAAAAAGTGATTCATTTGGCCTCAGCAGGTGTTTAAAGCACTTTTTAGGTGGTTTGGTGCATATGTGGTTCATTGTTGGGCAGTTTTGGCCTATGTTCATAAATGCACTCTATTCTGTCTGAAACGCGTTTTTCAGCAATAAGTGTTAGATTTAGTCACTGCAAGCCAGCAGAAGGTGCTATAGGCTCAAATCTCATGTATGTGGTGTAGCTTCTTACCCCCTGCAAGGGGAATGTGATTTGGTGCTGCTAGGATGTATTGTTGGACAGTTACAGGCAAAATGAAAAAAGTGATTCATTTGGCCTCAGCAGGTGTTTAAAGCACTTTCTAGGTGGTTTGGTGCATATGTGGTTCATTGTTGGACAGTTTTGGCCTATGTTCATAAATGCACTCTATTCTGTCTGAAAGGAGTTTTTCAGCAATAACTGTTAGATTTAGTCACTGCAAGCTAGCAGAAGACACTATAACCTCAAATCTCATGTATGTGGTGTAGCTTCTTACCCCCTGCAAGGGGAATGTGGTTTGGTGCTGCTAGGATGTATTGTTGGACAGTTAAAGGCAAAATGAAAAAAGTGATTCATTTGGCCTCAGCAGGTGTTTAAAGCACTTTCTAGGTGGTTTGGTGCATATGTGGTTCATTGTTGGACAGTTTTGGCCTATGTTCATAAATGCACTCTATTCTGTCTGAAAGGAGTTTTTCAGCAATAACTGTTAGATTTAGTCACTGCAAGCTAGCAGAAGACACTATAACCTCAAATCTCATGTATGTGGTGTAGCTTCTTACCCCCTGCAAGGGGAATGTGGTTTGGTGCTGCTAGGATGTATTGGACAGTTAAAGGCAAAATGAAAAAAGTGATTCATTTTGCCTCAGCAGGTGTTTAAAGCACTTTTTAGGTGTTTGGTGCATATGTTGGGCAGTTTTGGCCTATGTTCATAAATGCACTCTATTCTGTCTGAAAGGAGTTTTTCAGCAATAAGTGTTAAATTTAGTCACTGCAAGCTAGCAGAAGACACTATAACCTCAAATCTCATGTATGTGGTGTAGCTTCTTACCCCCTGCAAGGGGAATGTGGTTTGGTGCTGCTAGGATGTATTGTTGGACAGTTACAGGCAAAATGAAAAAAGTGATTCATTTGGCCTCAGCAGGTGTTTAAAGCACTTTTTAGGTGGTTTGGTGCATATGTGGTTCATTGTTGGGCAGTTTTGGCCTATGTTCATAAATGCACTCTATTCTGTCTGAAACGCGTTTTTCAGCAATAAGTGTTAGATTTAGTCACTGCAAGCCAGCAGAAGGTGCTATAGGCTCAAATCTCATGTATGTGGTGTAGCTTCTTACCCCCTGCAAGGGGAATGTGATTTGGTGCTGCTAGGATGTATTGTTGGACAGTTACAGGCAAAATGAAAAAAGTGATTCATTTGGCCTCAGCAGGTGTTTAAAGCACTTTCGAGGTGGTTTGGTGCATATGTGGTTCATTGTTGGGCAGTTTTGGCCCATGTTCATAAATGCACTCTATTCTGTCTGAAAGGAGTTTTTCAGCAATAACTGTTAGATTTAGTCACTGCAAGCTAGCAGAAGACACTATAACCTCAAATCTCATGTATGTGGTGTAGCTTCTTACCCCCTGCAAGGGGAATGTGGTTTGGTGCTGCTAGGATGTATTGTTGGACAGTTACAGGCAAAATGAAAAAAGTGATTCATTTGGCCTCAGCAGGTGTTTAAAGCACTTTTTAGGTGTTTTGGTGCATATGTGGTTCATTGTTGGGCAGTTTTGGCCTATGTTCAGAAATGCACTCTATTCTGTCTGAAACGCGTTTTTCAGCAATAAGTGTTAGATTTAGTCACTGCAAGCCCGCAGAAGGTGCTATAGGCTCAAATCTCATGTATGTGGTGTACCTTCTTACCCCCTGCAAGGGGAATGTGGTTTGGTGCTGGTAGGATGTATTGTTGGACAGTTACAGGTAAAATGAAAAAAGTGATTCATTTGGCCTCAGCAGGTGTTTAAAGCACTTTTAAGGTGGTTTGGTGCATATGTGGTTCATTGTTGGGCAGTTTTGGCCCATGTTCATAAATGCACTCTATTCTGTCTGAAAGGAGTTTTTCAGCAATAAGTGTTAGATTTAGTCACTGCAAGCTAGCAGAAGACACTATAACCTCAAATCTCATGTATGTGGTGTAGCTTCTTACCCCCTGCAAGGGGAATGTGGTTTGGTGCTGCTAGGATGTATTGTTGGACAGTTACAGGCAAAATGAAAAAAGTGATTCATTTGGCCTCAGCAGGTGTTTAAAGCACTTTTTAGGTGGTTTGGTGCATATGTGGTTCATTGTTGGGCAGTTTTGGCCTATGTTCATAAATGCACTCTATTCTGTCTGAAACGCGTTTTTCAGCAATAAGTGTTAGATTTAGTCACTGCAAGCCAGCAGAAGGTGCTATAGGCTCAAATCTCATGTATGTGGTGTAGCTTCTTACCCCCTGCAAGGGGAATGTGATTTGGTGCTGCTAGGATGTATTGTTGGACAGTTACAGGCAAAATGAAAAAAGTTATTCATTTGGCCTCAGCAGGTGTTTAAAGCACTTTCTAGGTGGTTTGGTGCATATGTGGTTCATTGTTGGACAGTTTTGGCCTATGTTCATAAATGCACTCTATTCTGTCTGAAAGGAGTTTTTCAGCAATAACTGTTAGATTTAGTCACTGCAAGCTAGCAGAAGACACTATAACCTCAAATCTCATGTATGTGGTGTAGCTTCTTACCCCCTGCAAGGGGAATGTGGTTTGGTGCTGCTAGGATGTATTGTTGGACAGTTAAAGGCAAAATGAAAAAAGTGATTCATTTGGCCTCAGCAGGTGTTTAAAGCGCTTTCTAGGTGGTTTGGTGCATATGTGGTTCATTGTTGGACAGTTTTGGCCTATGTTCATAAATGCACTCTATTCTGTCTGAAAGGAGTTTTTCAGCAATAACTGTTAGATTTAGTCACTGCAAGCTAGCAGAAGACACTATAACCTCAAATCTCATGTATGTGGTGTAGCTTCTTACCCCCTGCAAGGGGAATGTGGTTTGGTGCTGCTAGGATGTATTGTTGGACAGTTAAAGGCAAAATGAAAAAAGTGATTCATTTTGCCTCAGCAGGTGTTTAAAGCACTTTTTAGGTGTTTGGTGCATATGTTGGGCAGTTTTGGCCTATGTTCATAAATGCACTCTATTCTGTCTGAAAGGAGTTTTTCAGCAATAAGTGTTAGATTTAGTCACTGCAAGCTAGCAGAAGACACTATAACCTCAAATCTCATGTATGTGGTGTAGCTTCTTACCCCCTGCAAGGGGAATGTGGTTTGGTGCTGCTAGGATGTATTGTTGGACAGTTACAGGCAAAATGAAAAAAGTGATTCATTTGGCCTCAGCAGGTGTTTAAAGCACTTTTTAGGTGTTTTGGTGCATATGTGGTTCATTGTTGGGCAGTTTTGGCCTATGTTCAGAAATGCACTCTATTCGGTCAGAAACGCGTTTTTCAGCAATAAGTGTTAGATTTAGTCACTGCAAGCCCGCAGAAGGTGCTATAGGCTCAAATCTCATGTATGTGGTGTACCTTCTTACCCCCTGCAAGGGGAATGTGGTTTGGTGCTGGTAGGATGTATTGTTGGACAGTTACAGGCAAAATGAAAAAAGTGATTCATTTGGCCTCAGCAGGTGTTTAAAGCACTTTCTAGGTGGTTTGGTGCATATGTGGTTCATTGTTGGACAGTTTTGGCCTATGTTCATAAATGCACTCTATTCTGTCTGAAAGGAGTTTTTCAGCAATAACTGTTAGATTTAGTCACTGCAAGCTAGCAGAAGACACTATAACCTCAAATCTCATGTATGTGGTGTAGCTTCTTACCCCCTGCAAGGGGAATGTGGTTTGGTGCTGCTAGGATGTATTGTTGGACAGTTAAAGGCAAAATGAAAAAAGTGATTCATTTGGCCTCAGCAGGTGTTTAAAGCACTTTTTAGGTGTTTGGTGCATATGTTGGGCAGTTTTGGCCCATGTTCATAAATGCACTCTATTCTGTCTGAAAGGAGTTTTTCAGCAATAAGTGTTAGATTTAGTCACTGCAAGCTAGCAGAAGACACTATAACCTCAAATCTCATGTATGTGGTGTAGCTTCTTACCCCCTGCAAGGGGAATGTGGTTTGGTGCTGCTAGGATGTATTGTTGGACAGTTACAGGCAAAATGAAAAAAGTGATTCATTTGGCCTCAGCAGGTGTTTAAAGCACTTTTTAGGTGTTTTGGTGCATATGTGGTTCATTGTTGGGCAGTTTTGGCCTATGTTCAGAAATGCACTCTATTCGGTCTGAAACGCGTTTTTCAGCAATAAGTGTTAGATTTAGTCACTTGCAAGCCAGCAGAAGGTGCTATAGGCTCAAATCTCATGTATGTGGTGTACCTTCTTACCCCCTGCAAGGGGAATGTGGTTTGGTGCTGCTAGGATGTATTGTTGGACAGTTACAGGCAAAATGAAAAAAGTGATTCATTTGGCCTCAGCAGGTGTTTAAAGCACTTTTTAGGTGTTTTGGTGCATATGTGGTTCATTGTTGGGCAGTTTTGGCCTATGTTCAGAAATGCACTCTATTCGGTCTGAAACGCGTTTTTCAGCAATAAGTGTTAGATTTAGTCACTGCAAGCCAGCAGAAGGTGCTATAGGCTCAAATCTCATGTATGTGGTGTACCTTCTTACCCCCTGCAAGGGGAATGTGGTTTGGTGCTGCTAGGATGTATTGTTGGACAGTTACAGGCAAAATGAAAAAAGTGATTCATTTGGCCTCAGCAGGTGTTTAAAGCACTTTTTAGGTGGTTTGGTGCATATGTGGTTCATTGTTGGGCAGTTTTGGCCTATGTTCATAAATGCACTCTATTCTGTCTGAAAGGAGTTTTTCAGCAATAAGTGTTAGATTTAGTCACTGCAAGCTAGCAGAAGACACTATAACCTCAAATCTCATGTATGTGGTGTAGCTTCTTACCCCCTGCAAGGGGAATGTGGTTTGGTGCTGCTAGGATGTATTGTTGGACAGTTACAGGCAAAATGAAAAAAGTGATTCATTTGGCCTCAGCAGGTGTTTAAAGCACTTTTTAGGTGGTTTGGTGCATATGTGGTTCATTGTTGGGCAGTTTTGGCCTATGTTCATAAATGCACTCTATTCTGTCTGAAACGCGTTTTTCAGCAATAAGTGTTAGATTTAGTCACTGCAAGCCAGCAGAAGGTGCTACAGGCTCAAATCTCATGTATGTGGTGTACCTTCTTACCCCCTGCAAGGGGAATGTGGTTTGGTGCTGCTAGGATGTATTGTTGGACAGTTACAGGCAAAATGAAAAAAGTGATTCATTTGGCCTCAGCAGGTGTTTAAAGCACTTTTTAGGTGGTTTGGTGCATATGTGGTTCAATGTTGGGCAGTTTTGGCCTATGTTCAGAAATGCACTCTATTCGGTCTGAAACGCGTTTTTCAGCAATAAGTGTTAGATTTAGTCACTGCAAGCCAGCAGAAGGTGCTATAGGCTCAAATCTCATGTATGTGGTGTACCTTCTTACCCCCTGCAAGGGGAATGTGGTTTGGTGCTGCTAGGATGTATTGTTGGACAGTTACAGGCAAAATGAAAAAAGTGATTCATTTGGCCTCAGCAGGTGTTTAAAGCACTTTTTAGGTGGTTTGGTGCATATGTGGTTCATTGTTGGGCAGTTTTGGCCTATGTTCATAAATGCACTCTATTCTGTCTGAAAGGAGTTTTTCAGCAATAAGTGTTAGATTTAGTCACTGCAAGCTAGCAGAAGACACTATAACCTCAAATCTCATGTATGTGGTGTAGCTTCTTACCCCCTGCAAGGGGAATGTGGTTTGGTGCTGCTAGGATGTATTGTTGGACAGTTACAGGCAAAATGAAAAAAGTGATTCATTTGGCCTCAGCAGGTGTTTAAAGCACTTTTTAGGTGTTTGGTGCATATGTTGGGCAGTTTTGGCCTATGTTCATAAATGCACTCTATTCTGTCTGAAAGGAGTTTTTCAGCAATAAGTGTTACATTTAGTCACTGCAAGCTAGCAGAAGACACTATAACCTCAAATCTCATGTATGTGGTGTAGCTTCTTACCCCCTGCAAGGGGAATGTGGTTTGGTGCTGCTAGGATGTATTGTTGGACAGTTACAGGCAAAATGAAAAAAGTGATTCATTTGGCCTCAGCAGGTGTTTAAAGCACTTTTTAGGTGGTTTGGTGCATATGTGGTTCATTGTTGGGCAGTTTTGGCCTATGTTCAGAAATGCACTCTATTCTGTCTGAAACGCGTTTTTCAGCAATAAGTGTTAGATTTAGTCACTGCAAGCCCGCAGAAGGTGCTATAGGCTCAAATCTCATGTATGTGGTGTACCTTCTTACCCCCTGCAAGGGGAATGTGGTTTGGTGCTGGTAGGATGTATTGTTTGACAGTTACAGGCAAAATGAAAAAAGTGATTCATTTGGCCTCAGCAGGTGTTTAAAGCACTTTTAAGGTGGTTTGGTGCATATGTGGTTCATTGTTGGGCAGTTTTGGCCCATATTCATAAATGCACTCTATTCTGTCTGAAAGGAGTTTTTCAGCAATAACTGTTAGATTTAGTCACTGCAAGCTAGCAGAAGACACTATAACCTCAAATCTCATGTATGTGGTGTAGCTTCTTACCCCCTGCAAGGGGAATGTGGTTTGGTGCTGCTAGGATGTATTGTTGGACAGTTAAAGGCAAAATGAAAAAAGTGATTCATTTGGCCTCAGCAGGTGTTTAAAGCACTTTTTAGGTGTTTGGTGCATATGTTGGGCAGTTTTGGCCTATGTTCATAAATGCACTCTATTCGGTCTGAAAGGAGTTTTTCAGCAATAAGTGTTAGATTTAGTCACTGCAAGCTAGCAGAAGACACTATAACCTCAAATCTCATGTATGTGGTGTACCTTCTTACCCCCTGCAAGGGGAATGTGGTTTGGTGCTGCTAGGATTTATTGTTGGACAGTTACAGGCAAAATGAAAAAAGTGATTCATTTGGCCTCAGCAGGTGTTTAAAGCACTTTTTAGGTGGTTTGGTGCATATGTGGTTAATTGTTGGGCAGTTTTGGCCTATGTTCAGAAATGCACTCTATTCGGTCTGAAACGCGTTTTTCAGCAATAAGTGTTAGATTTAGTCACTGCAAGCCCGCAGAAGGTGCTATAGGCTCAAATCTCATGTATGTGGTGTACCTTCTTACCCCCTGCAAGGGGAATGTGGTTTGGTGCTGGTAGGATGTATTGTTGGACAGTTACATGCAAAATGAAAAAAGTGATTCATTTGGCCTCAGCAGGTGTTTAAAGCACTTTCTAGGTGGTTTGGTGCATATGTGGTTCATTGTTGGACAGTTTTGGCCTATGTTCATAAATGCACTCTATTCTGTCTGAAAGGAGTTTTTCAGCAATAACTGTTAGATTTAGTCACTGCAAGCTAGCAGAAGACACTATAACCTCAAATCTCATGTATGTGGTGTAGCTTCTTACCCCCTGCAAGGGGAATGTGGTTTGGTGCTGCTAGGATGTATTGTTGGACAGTTACAGGCAAAATGAAAAAAGTGATTCATTTGGCCTCAGCAGGTGTTTAAAGCACTTTTTAGGTGTTTGGTGCATATGTTGGGCAGTTTTGGCCTATGTTCATAAATGCACTCTATTCTGTCTGAAAGGAGTTTTTCAGCAATAAGTGTTACATTTAGTCACTGCAAGCTAGCAGAAGACACTATAACCTCAAATCTCATGTATGTGGTGTAGCTTCTTACCCCCTGCAAGGGGAATGTGGTTTGGTGCTGCTAGGATGTATTGTTGGACAGTTACAGGCAAAATGAAAAAAGTGATTCATTTGGCCTCAGCAGGTGTTTAAAGCACTTTTTAGGTGGTTTGGTGCATATGTGGTTCATTGTTGGGCAGTTTTGGCCTATGTTCAGAAATGCACTCTATTCTGTCTGAAACGCGTTTTTCAGCAATAAGTGTTAGATTTAGTCACTGCAAGCCCGCAGAAGGTGCTATAGGCTCAAATCTCATGTATGTGGTGTACCTTCTTACCCCCTGCAAGGGGAATGTGGTTTGGTGCTGGTAGGATGTATTGTTTGACAGTTACAGGCAAAATGAAAAAAGTGATTCATTTGGCCTCAGCAGGTGTTTAAAGCACTTTTAAGGTGGTTTGGTGCATATGTGGTTCATTGTTGGGCAGTTTTGGCCCATATTCATAAATGCACTCTATTCTGTCTGAAAGGAGTTTTTCAGCAATAACTGTTAGATTTAGTCACTGCAAGCTAGCAGAAGACACTATAACCTCAAATCTCATGTATGTGGTGTAGCTTCTTACCCCCTGCAAGGGGAATGTGGTTTGGTGCTGCTAGGATGTATTGTTGGACAGTTAAAGGCAAAATGAAAAAAGTGATTCATTTGGCCTCAGCAGGTGTTTAAAGCACTTTTTAGGTGTTTGGTGCATATGTTGGGCAGTTTTGGCCTATGTTCATAAATGCACTCTATTCGGTCTGAAAGGAGTTTTTCAGCAATAAGTGTTAGATTTAGTCACTGCAAGCTAGCAGAAGACACTATAACCTCAAATCTCATGTATGTGGTGTACCTTCTTACCCCCTGCAAGGGGAATGTGGTTTGGTGCTGCTAGGATTTATTGTTGGACAGTTACAGGCAAAATGAAAAAAGTGATTCATTTGGCCTCAGCAGGTGTTTAAAGCACTTTTTAGGTGGTTTGGTGCATATGTGGTTAATTGTTGGGCAGTTTTGGCCTATGTTCAGAAATGCACTCTATTCGGTCTGAAACGCGTTTTTCAGCAATAAGTGTTAGATTTAGTCACTGCAAGCCCGCAGAAGGTGCTATAGGCTCAAATCTCATGTATGTGGTGTACCTTCTTACCCCCTGCAAGGGGAATGTGGTTTGGTGCTGGTAGGATGTATTGTTGGACAGTTACATGCAAAATGAAAAAAGTGATTCATTTGGCCTCAGCAGGTGTTTAAAGCACTTTCTAGGTGGTTTGGTGCATATGTGGTTCATTGTTGGACAGTTTTGGCCTATGTTCATAAATGCACTCTATTCTGTCTGAAAGGAGTTTTTCAGCAATAACTGTTAGATTTAGTCACTGCAAGCTAGCAGAAGACACTATAACCTCAAATCTCATGTATGTGGTGTAGCTTCTTACCCCCTGCAAGGGGAATGTGGTTTGGTGCTGCTAGGATGTATTGTTGGACAGTTAAAGGCAAAATGAAAAAAGTGATTCATTTGGCCTCAGCAGGTGTTTAAAGCACTTTAGGTGTTTGGTGCATATGTTGGGCAGTTTTGGCCCATGTTCATAAATGCACTCTATTCTGTCTGAAAGGAGTTTTTCAGCAATAAGTGTTAGATTTAGTCACTGCAAGCTAGCAGAAGACACTATAACCTCAAATCTCATGTATGTGGTGTAGCTTCTTACCCCCTGCAAGGGGAATGTGGTATGGTGCTGCTAGGATGTATTGTTGGACAGTTACAGGCAAAATGAAAAAAGTGATTCATTTGGCCTCAGCAGGTGTTTAAAGCACTTTTTAGGTGTTTTGGTGCATATGTGGTTCATTGTTGGGCAGTTTTGGCCTATGTTCAGAAATGCACTCTATTCGGTCTGAAACGCGTTTTTCAGCAATAAGTGTTAGATTTAGTCACTGCAAGCCAGCAGAAGGTGCTAAGGCTCAAATCTCATGTATGTGGTGTACCTTCTTACCCCCTGCAAGGGGAATGTGGTTTGGTGCTGCTAGGATGTATTGTTGGACAGTTACAGGCAAAATGAAAAAAGTGATTCATTTGGCCTCAGCAGGTGTTTAAGCACTTTTTAGGTGGTTTGGTGCATATGTGGTTCATTGTTGGGCAGTTTTGGCCTATGTTCATAAATGCACTCTATTCTGTCTGAAAGGAGTTTTTCAGCAATAAGTGTTAGATTTAGTCACTGCAAGCTAGCAGAAGACACTATAACCTCAAATCTCATGTATGTGGTGTAGCTTCTTACCCCCTGCAAGGGGAATGTGGTTTGGTGCTGCTAGGATGTATTGTTGGACAGTTACAGGCAAAATGAAAAAAGTGATTCATTTGGCCTCAGCAGGTGTTTAAAGCACTTTTTAGGTGGTTTGGTGCATATGTGGTTCATTGTTGGGCAGTTTTGGCCTATGTTCATAAATGCACTCTATTCTGTCTGAAACGCGTTTTTCAGCAATAAGTGTTAGATTTAGTCACTGCAAGCCAGCAGAAGGTGCTACAGGCTCAAATCTCATGTATGTGGTGTACCTTCTTACCCCCTGCAAGGGGAATGTGGTTTGGTGCTGCTAGGATGTATTGTTGGACAGTTACAGGCAAAATGAAAAAAGTGATTCATTTGGCCTCAGCAGGTGTTTAAAGCACTTTTTAGGTGTTTTGGTGCATATGTGGTTCATTGTTGGGCAGTTTTGGCCTATGTTCAGAAATGCACTCTATTCGGTCTGAAACGCGTTTTTCAGCAATAAGTGTTAGATTTAGTCACTGCAAGCCCGCAGAAGGTGCTATAGGCTCAAATCTCATGTATGTGGTGTACCTTCTTACCCCCTGCAAGGGGAATGTGGTTTGGTGCTGGTAGGATGTATTGTTGGACAGTTACAGGCAAAATGAAAAAAGTGATTCATTTGGCCTCAGCAGGTGTTTAAAGCACTTTCTCGGTGGTTTGGTGCATATGTGGTTCATTGTTGGACAGTTTTGGCCTATGTTCATAAATGCACTCTATTCTGTCTGAAAGGAGTTTTTCAGCAATAACTGTTAGATTTAGTCACTGCAAGCTAGCAGAAGACACTATAACCTCAAATCTCATGTATGTGGTGTAGCTTCTTACCCCCTGCAAGGGGAATGTGGTTTGGTGCTGCTAGGATGTATTGTTGGACAGTTAAAGGCAAAATGAAAAAAGTGATTCATTTGGCCTCAGCAGGTGTTTAAAGCACTTTTTAGGTGTTTGGTGCATATGTTGGGCAGTTTTGGCCCATGTTCATAAATGCACTCTATTCTGTCTGAAAGGAGTTTTTCAGCAATAAGTGTTAGATTTAGTCACTGCAAGCTAGCAGAAGACACTATAACCTCAAATCTCATGTATGTGGTGTAGCTTCTTACCCCCTGCAAGGGGAATGTGGTTTGGTGCTGCTAGGATGTATTGTTGGACAGTTACAGGCAAAATGAAAAAAGTGATTCATTTGGCCTCAGCAGGTGTTTAAAGCACTTTTTAGGTGTTTTGGTGCATATGTGGTTCATTGTTGGGCAGTTTTGGCCTATGTTCAGAAATGCACTCTATTCGGTCTGAAACGCGTTTTTCAGCAATAAGTGTTAGATTTAGTCACTTGCAAGCCAGCAGAAGGTGCTATAGGCTCAAATCTCATGTATGTGGTGTACCTTCTTACCCCCTGCAAGGGGAATGTGGTTTGGTGCTGCTAGGATGTATTGTTGGACAGTTACAGGCAAAATGAAAAAAGTGATTCATTTGGCCTCAGCAGGTGTTTAAAGCACTTTTTAGGTGTTTTGGTGCATATGTGGTTCATTGTTGGGCAGTTTTGGCCTATGTTCAGAAATGCACTCTATTCGGTCTGAAACGCGTTTTTCAGCAATAAGTGTTAGATTTAGTCACTGCAAGCCAGCAGAAGGTGCTATAGGCTCAAATCTCATGTATGTGGTGTACCTTCTTACCCCCTGCAAGGGGAATGTGGTTTGGTGCTGCTAGGATGTATTGTTGGACAGTTACAGGCAAAATGAAAAAAGTGATTCATTTGGCCTCAGCAGGTGTTTAAAGCACTTTTTAGGTGGTTTGGTGCATATGTGGTTCATTGTTGGGCAGTTTTGGCCTATGTTCATAAATGCACTCTATTCTGTCTGAAAGGAGTTTTTCAGCAATAAGTGTTAGATTTAGTCACTGCAAGCTAGCAGAAGACACTATAACCTCAAATCTCATGTATGTGGTGTAGCTTCTTACCCCCTGCAAGGGGAATGTGGTTTGGTGCTGCTAGGATGTATTGTTGGACAGTTACAGGCAAAATGAAAAAAGTGATTCATTTGGCCTCAGCAGGTGTTTAAAGCACTTTTTAGGTGGTTTGGTGCATATGTGGTTCATTGTTGGGCAGTTTTGGCCTATGTTCATAAATGCACTCTATTCTGTCTGAAACGCGTTTTTCAGCAATAAGTGTTAGATTTAGTCACTGCAAGCCAGCAGAAGGTGCTACAGGCTCAAATCTCATGTATGTGGTGTACCTTCTTACCCCCTGCAAGGGGAATGTGGTTTGGTGCTGCTAGGATGTATTGTTGGACAGTTACAGGCAAAATGAAAAAAGTGATTCATTTGGCCTCAGCAGGTGTTTAAAGCACTTTTTAGGTGGTTTGGTGCATATGTGGTTCAATGTTGGGCAGTTTTGGCCTATGTTCAGAAATGCACTCTATTCGGTCTGAAACGCGTTTTTCAGCAATAAGTGTTAGATTTAGTCACTGCAAGCCAGCAGAAGGTGCTATAGGCTCAAATCTCATGTATGTGGTGTACCTTCTTACCCCCTGCAAGGGGAATGTGGTTTGGTGCTGCTAGGATGTATTGTTGGACAGTTACAGGCAAAATGAAAAAAGTGATTCATTTGGCCTCAGCAGGTGTTTAAAGCACTTTTTAGGTGGTTTGGTGCATATGTGGTTCATTGTTGGGCAGTTTTGGCCTATGTTCATAAATGCACTCTATTCTGTCTGAAAGGAGTTTTTCAGCAATAAGTGTTAGATTTAGTCACTGCAAGCTAGCAGAAGACACTATAACCTCAAATCTCATGTATGTGGTGTAGCTTCTTACCCCCTGCAAGGGGAATGTGGTTTGGTGCTGCTAGGATGTATTGTTGGACAGTTACAGGCAAAATGAAAAAAGTGATTCATTTGGCCTCAGCAGGTGTTTAAAGCACTTTTTAGGTGTTTGGTGCATATGTTGGGCAGTTTTGGCCTATGTTCATAAATGCACTCTATTCTGTCTGAAAGGAGTTTTTCAGCAATAAGTGTTACATTTAGTCACTGCAAGCTAGCAGAAGACACTATAACCTCAAATCTCATGTATGTGGTGTAGCTTCTTACCCCCTGCAAGGGGAATGTGGTTTGGTGCTGCTAGGATGTATTGTTGGACAGTTACAGGCAAAATGAAAAAAGTGATTCATTTGGCCTCAGCAGGTGTTTAAAGCACTTTTTAGGTGGTTTGGTGCATATGTGGTTCATTGTTGGGCAGTTTTGGCCTATGTTCAGAAATGCACTCTATTCTGTCTGAAACGCGTTTTTCAGCAATAAGTGTTAGATTTAGTCACTGCAAGCCCGCAGAAGGTGCTATAGGCTCAAATCTCATGTATGTGGTGTACCTTCTTACCCCCTGCAAGGGGAATGTGGTTTGGTGCTGGTAGGATGTATTGTTTGACAGTTACAGGCAAAATGAAAAAAGTGATTCATTTGGCCTCAGCAGGTGTTTAAAGCACTTTTAAGGTGGTTTGGTGCATATGTGGTTCATTGTTGGGCAGTTTTGGCCCATATTCATAAATGCACTCTATTCTGTCTGAAAGGAGTTTTTCAGCAATAACTGTTAGATTTAGTCACTGCAAGCTAGCAGAAGACACTATAACCTCAAATCTCATGTATGTGGTGTAGCTTCTTACCCCCTGCAAGGGGAATGTGGTTTGGTGCTGCTAGGATGTATTGTTGGACAGTTAAAGGCAAAATGAAAAAAGTGATTCATTTGGCCTCAGCAGGTGTTTAAAGCACTTTTTAGGTGTTTGGTGCATATGTTGGGCAGTTTTGGCCTATGTTCATAAATGCACTCTATTCGGTCTGAAAGGAGTTTTTCAGCAATAAGTGTTAGATTTAGTCACTGCAAGCTAGCAGAAGACACTATAACCTCAAATCTCATGTATGTGGTGTAGCTTCTTACCCCCTGCAAGGGGAATGTGGTTTGGTGCTGCTAGGATTTATTGTTGGACAGTTACAGGCAAAATGAAAAAAGTGATTCATTTGGCCTCAGCAGGTGTTTAAAGCACTTTTTAGGTGGTTTGGTGCATATGTGGTTAATTGTTGGGCAGTTTTGGCCTATGTTCAGAAATGCACTCTATTCGGTCTGAAACGCGTTTTTCAGCAATAAGTGTTAGATTTAGTCACTGCAAGCCCGCAGAAGGTGCTATAGGCTCAAATCTCATGTATGTGGTGTACCTTCTTACCCCCTGCAAGGGGAATGTGGTTTGGTGCTGGTAGGATGTATTGTTGGACAGTTACATGCAAAATGAAAAAAGTGATTCATTTGGCCTCAGCAGGTGTTTAAAGCACTTTCTAGGTGGTTTGGTGCATATGTGGTTCATTGTTGGACAGTTTTGGCCTATGTTCATAAATGCACTCTATTCTGTCTGAAAGGAGTTTTTCAGCAATAACTGTTAGATTTAGTCACTGCAAGCTAGCAGAAGACACTATAACCTCAAATCTCATGTATGTGGTGTAGCTTCTTACCCCCTGCAAGGGGAATGTGGTTTGGTGCTGCTAGGATGTATTGTTGGACAGTTAAAGGCAAAATGAAAAAAGTGATTCATTTGGCCTCAGCAGGTGTTTAAAGCACTTTAGGTGTTTGGTGCATATGTTGGGCAGTTTTGGCCCATGTTCATAAATGCACTCTATTCTGTCTGAAAGGAGTTTTTCAGCAATAACTGTTAGATTTAGTCACTGCAAGCTAGCAGAAGACACTATAACCTCAAATCTCATGTATGTGGTGTAGCTTCTTACCCCCTGCAAGGGGAATGTGGTTTGGTGCTGCTAGGATGTATTGTTGGACAGTTAAAGGCAAAATGAAAAAAGTGATTCATTTGGCCTCAGCAGGTGTTTAAAGCACTTTTTAGGTGTTTGGTGCATATGTTGGGCAGTTTTGGCCCATGTTCATAAATGCACTCTATTCTGTCTGAAAGGAGTTTTTCAGCAATAAGTGTTAGATTTAGTCACTGCAAGCTAGCAGAAGACACTATAACCTCAAATCTCATGTATGTGGTGTAGCTTCTTACCCCCTGCAAGGGGAATGTGGTTTGGTGCTGCTAGGAT
This sequence comes from Dunckerocampus dactyliophorus, assembly GCF_027744805.1. NCBI lineage: Eukaryota > Metazoa > Chordata > Actinopteri > Syngnathiformes > Syngnathidae > Dunckerocampus > Dunckerocampus dactyliophorus. The sequence goes on from NC_072830.1 coordinate 11,287,631, forward strand.
GTATTGTTGGACAGTTACAGGCAAAATGAAAAAAGTGATTCATTTGGCCTCAGCAGGTGTTTAAAGCACTTTTTAGGTGTTTTGGTGCATATGTGGTTCATTGTTGGGCAGTTTTGGCCTATGTTCAGAAATGCACTCTATTCGGTCTGAAACGCGTTTTTCAGCAATAAGTGTTAGATTTAGTCACTTGCAAGCCAGCAGAAGGTGCTATAGGCTCAAATCTCATGTATGTGGTGTACCTTCTTACCCCCTGCAAGGGGAATGTGGTTTGGTGCTGCTAGGATGTATTGTTGGACAGTTACAGGCAAAATGAAAAAAGTGATTCATTTGGCCTCAGCAGGTGTTTAAAGCACTTTTTAGGTGTTTTGGTGCATATGTGGTTCATTGTTGGGCAGTTTTGGCCTATGTTCAGAAATGCACTCTATTCGGTCTGAAACGCGTTTTTCAGCAATAAGTGTTAGATTTAGTCACTGCAAGCCAGCAGAAGGTGCTATAGGCTCAAATCTCATGTATGTGGTGTACCTTCTTACCCCCTGCAAGGGGAATGTGGTTTGGTGCTGCTAGGATGTATTGTTGGACAGTTACAGGCAAAATGAAAAAAGTGATTCATTTGGCCTCAGCAGGTGTTTAAAGCACTTTTTAGGTGGTTTGGTGCATATGTGGTTCATTGTTGGGCAGTTTTGGCCTATGTTCATAAATGCACTCTATTCTGTCTGAAAGGAGTTTTTCAGCAATAAGTGTTAGATTTAGTCACTGCAAGCTAGCAGAAGACACTATAACCTCAAATCTCATGTATGTGGTGTAGCTTCTTACCCCCTGCAAGGGGAATGTGGTTTGGTGCTGCTAGGATGTATTGTTGGACAGTTACAGGCAAAATGAAAAAAGTGATTCATTTGGCCTCAGCAGGTGTTTAAAGCACTTTTTAGGTGGTTTGGTGCATATGTGGTTCATTGTTGGGCAGTTTTGGCCTATGTTCATAAATGCACTCTATTCTGTCTGAAACGCGTTTTTCAGCAATAAGTGTTAGATTTAGTCACTGCAAGCCAGCAGAAGGTGCTACAGGCTCAAATCTCATGTATGTGGTGTACCTTCTTACCCCCTGCAAGGGGAATGTGGTTTGGTGCTGCTAGGATGTATTGTTGGACAGTTACAGGCAAAATGAAAAAAGTGATTCATTTGGCCTCAGCAGGTGTTTAAAGCACTTTTTAGGTGGTTTGGTGCATATGTGGTTCAATGTTGGGCAGTTTTGGCCTATGTTCAGAAATGCACTCTATTCGGTCTGAAACGCGTTTTTCAGCAATAAGTGTTAGATTTAGTCACTGCAAGCCAGCAGAAGGTGCTATAGGCTCAAATCTCATGTATGTGGTGTACCTTCTTACCCCCTGCAAGGGGAATGTGGTTTGGTGCTGCTAGGATGTATTGTTGGACAGTTACAGGCAAAATGAAAAAAGTGATTCATTTGGCCTCAGCAGGTGTTTAAAGCACTTTTTAGGTGGTTTGGTGCATATGTGGTTCATTGTTGGGCAGTTTTGGCCTATGTTCATAAATGCACTCTATTCTGTCTGAAAGGAGTTTTTCAGCAATAAGTGTTAGATTTAGTCACTGCAAGCTAGCAGAAGACACTATAACCTCAAATCTCATGTATGTGGTGTAGCTTCTTACCCCCTGCAAGGGGAATGTGGTTTGGTGCTGCTAGGATGTATTGTTGGACAGTTACAGGCAAAATGAAAAAAGTGATTCATTTGGCCTCAGCAGGTGTTTAAAGCACTTTTTAGGTGTTTGGTGCATATGTTGGGCAGTTTTGGCCTATGTTCATAAATGCACTCTATTCTGTCTGAAAGGAGTTTTTCAGCAATAAGTGTTACATTTAGTCACTGCAAGCTAGCAGAAGACACTATAACCTCAAATCTCATGTATGTGGTGTAGCTTCTTACCCCCTGCAAGGGGAATGTGGTTTGGTGCTGCTAGGATGTATTGTTGGACAGTTACAGGCAAAATGAAAAAAGTGATTCATTTGGCCTCAGCAGGTGTTTAAAGCACTTTTTAGGTGGTTTGGTGCATATGTGGTTCATTGTTGGGCAGTTTTGGCCTATGTTCAGAAATGCACTCTATTCTGTCTGAAACGCGTTTTTCAGCAATAAGTGTTAGATTTAGTCACTGCAAGCCCGCAGAAGGTGCTATAGGCTCAAATCTCATGTATGTGGTGTACCTTCTTACCCCCTGCAAGGGGAATGTGGTTTGGTGCTGGTAGGATGTATTGTTTGACAGTTACAGGCAAAATGAAAAAAGTGATTCATTTGGCCTCAGCAGGTGTTTAAAGCACTTTTAAGGTGGTTTGGTGCATATGTGGTTCATTGTTGGGCAGTTTTGGCCCATATTCATAAATGCACTCTATTCTGTCTGAAAGGAGTTTTTCAGCAATAACTGTTAGATTTAGTCACTGCAAGCTAGCAGAAGACACTATAACCTCAAATCTCATGTATGTGGTGTAGCTTCTTACCCCCTGCAAGGGGAATGTGGTTTGGTGCTGCTAGGATGTATTGTTGGACAGTTAAAGGCAAAATGAAAAAAGTGATTCATTTGGCCTCAGCAGGTGTTTAAAGCACTTTTTAGGTGTTTGGTGCATATGTTGGGCAGTTTTGGCCTATGTTCATAAATGCACTCTATTCGGTCTGAAAGGAGTTTTTCAGCAATAAGTGTTAGATTTAGTCACTGCAAGCTAGCAGAAGACACTATAACCTCAAATCTCATGTATGTGGTGTAGCTTCTTACCCCCTGCAAGGGGAATGTGGTTTGGTGCTGCTAGGATTTATTGTTGGACAGTTACAGGCAAAATGAAAAAAGTGATTCATTTGGCCTCAGCAGGTGTTTAAAGCACTTTTTAGGTGGTTTGGTGCATATGTGGTTAATTGTTGGGCAGTTTTGGCCTATGTTCAGAAATGCACTCTATTCGGTCTGAAACGCGTTTTTCAGCAATAAGTGTTAGATTTAGTCACTGCAAGCCCGCAGAAGGTGCTATAGGCTCAAATCTCATGTATGTGGTGTACCTTCTTACCCCCTGCAAGGGGAATGTGGTTTGGTGCTGGTAGGATGTATTGTTGGACAGTTACATGCAAAATGAAAAAAGTGATTCATTTGGCCTCAGCAGGTGTTTAAAGCACTTTCTAGGTGGTTTGGTGCATATGTGGTTCATTGTTGGACAGTTTTGGCCTATGTTCATAAATGCACTCTATTCTGTCTGAAAGGAGTTTTTCAGCAATAACTGTTAGATTTAGTCACTGCAAGCTAGCAGAAGACACTATAACCTCAAATCTCATGTATGTGGTGTAGCTTCTTACCCCCTGCAAGGGGAATGTGGTTTGGTGCTGCTAGGATGTATTGTTGGACAGTTAAAGGCAAAATGAAAAAAGTGATTCATTTGGCCTCAGCAGGTGTTTAAAGCACTTTAGGTGTTTGGTGCATATGTTGGGCAGTTTTGGCCCATGTTCATAAATGCACTCTATTCTGTCTGAAAGGAGTTTTTCAGCAATAAGTGTTAGATTTAGTCACTGCAAGCTAGCAGAAGACACTATAACCTCAAATCTCATGTATGTGGTGTAGCTTCTTACCCCCTGCAAGGGGAATGTGGTATGGTGCTGCTAGGATGTATTGTTGGACAGTTACAGGCAAAATGAAAAAAGTGATTCATTTGGCCTCAGCAGGTGTTTAAAGCACTTTTTAGGTGTTTTGGTGCATATGTGGTTCATTGTTGGGCAGTTTTGGCCTATGTTCAGAAATGCACTCTATTCGGTCTGAAACGCGTTTTTCAGCAATAAGTGTTAGATTTAGTCACTTGCAAGCCAGCAGAAGGTGCTATAGGCTCAAATCTCATGTATGTGGTGTACCTTCTTACCCCCTGCAAGGGGAATGTGGTTTGGTGCTGCTAGGATGTATTGTTGGACAGTTACAGGCAAAATGAAAAAAGTGATTCATTTGGCCTCAGCAGGTGTTTAAAGCACTTTTTAGGTGTTTTGGTGCATATGTGGTTCATTGTTGGGCAGTTTTGGCCTATGTTCAGAAATGCACTCTATTCGGTCTGAAACGCGTTTTTCAGCAATAAGTGTTAGATTTAGTCACTGCAAGCCAGCAGAAGGTGCTAAGGCTCAAATCTCATGTATGTGGTGTACCTTCTTACCCCCTGCAAGGGGAATGTGGTTTGGTGCTGCTAGGATGTATTGTTGGACAGTTACAGGCAAAATGAAAAAAGTGATTCATTTGGCCTCAGCAGGTGTTTAAGCACTTTTTAGGTGGTTTGGTGCATATGTGGTTCATTGTTGGGCAGTTTTGGCCTATGTTCATAAATGCACTCTATTCTGTCTGAAAGGAGTTTTTCAGCAATAAGTGTTAGATTTAGTCACTGCAAGCTAGCAGAAGACACTATAACCTCAAATCTCATGTATGTGGTGTAGCTTCTTACCCCCTGCAAGGGGAATGTGGTTTGGTGCTGCTAGGATGTATTGTTGGACAGTTACAGGCAAAATGAAAAAAGTGATTCATTTGGCCTCAGCAGGTGTTTAAAGCACTTTTTAGGTGGTTTGGTGCATATGTGGTTCATTGTTGGGCAGTTTTGGCCTATGTTCATAAATGCACTCTATTCTGTCTGAAACGCGTTTTTCAGCAATAAGTGTTAGATTTAGTCACTGCAAGCCAGCAGAAGGTGCTACAGGCTCAAATCTCATGTATGTGGTGTACCTTCTTACCCCCTGCAAGGGGAATGTGGTTTGGTGCTGCTAGGATGTATTGTTGGACAGTTACAGGCAAAATGAAAAAAGTGATTCATTTGGCCTCAGCAGGTGTTTAAAGCACTTTTTAGGTGGTTTGGTGCATATGTGGTTCATTGTTGGGCAGTTTTGGCCTATGTTCAGAAATGCACTCTATTCGGTCTGAAACGCGTTTTTCAGCAATAAGTGTTAGATTTAGTCACTGCAAGCCAGCAGAAGGTGCTATAGGCTCAAATCTCATGTATGTGGTGTACCTTCTTACCCCCTGCAAGGGGAATGTGGTTTGGTGCTGCTAGGATGTATTGTTGGACAGTTACAGGCAAAATGAAAAAAGTGATTCATTTGGCCTCAGCAGGTGTTTAAAGCACTTTTTAGGTGGTTTGGTGCATATGTGGTTCATTGTTGGGCAGTTTTGGCCTATGTTCATAAATGCACTCTATTCTGTCTGAAAGGAGTTTTTCAGCAATAAGTGTTAGATTTAGTCACTGCAAGCTAGCAGAAGACACTATAACCTCAAATCTCATGTATGTGGTGTAGCTTCTTACCCCCTGCAAGGGGAATGTGGTTTGGTGCTGCTAGGATGTATTGTTGGACAGTTACAGGCAAAATGAAAAAAGTGATTCATTTGGCCTCAGCAGGTGTTTAAAGCACTTTTTAGGTGGTTTGGTGCATATGTGGTTCATTGTTGGGCAGTTTTGGCCTATGTTCATAAATGCACTCTATTCTGTCTGAAACGCGTTTTTCAGCAATAAGTGTTAGATTTAGTCACTGCAAGCCAGCAGAAGGTGCTACAGGCTCAAATCTCATGTATGTGGTGTACCTTCTTACCCCCTGCAAGGGGAATGTGGTTTGGTGCTGCTAGGATGTATTGTTGGACAGTTACAGGCAAAATGAAAAAAGTGATTCATTTGGCCTCAGCAGGTGTTTAAAGCACTTTTTAGGTGGTTTGGTGCATATGTGGTTCATTGTTGGGCAGTTTTGGCCTATGTTCAGAAATGCACTCTATTCGGTCTGAAACGCGTTTTTCAGCAATAAGTGTTAGATTTAGTCACTGCAAGCCCGCAGAAGGTGCTATAGGCTCAAATCTCATGTATGTGGTGTACCTTCTTACCCCCTGCAAGGGGAATGTGGTTTGGTGCTGGTAGGATGTATTGTTGGACAGTTACAGGCAAAATGAAAAAAGTGATTCATTTGGCCTCAGCAGGTGTTTAAAGCACTTTCTAGGTGGTTTGGTGCATATGTGGTTCATTGTTGGACAGTTTTGGCCTATGTTCATAAATGCACTCTATTCTGTCTGAAAGGAGTTTTTCAGCAATAACTGTTAGATTTAGTCACTGCAAGCTAGCAGAAGACACTATAACCTCAAATCTCATGTATGTGGTGTAGCTTCTTACCCCCTGCAAGGGGAATGTGGTTTGGTGCTGCTAGGATGTATTGTTGGACAGTTAAAGGCAAAATGAAAAAAGTGATTCATTTGGCCTCAGCATGTGTTTAAAGCACTTTTTAGGTGTTTGGTGCATATGTTGGGCAGTTTTGGCCTATGTTCATAAATGCACTCTATTCTGTCTGAAAGGAGTTTTTCAGCAATAAGTGTTAGATTTAGTCACTGCAAGCTAGCAGAAGACACTATAACCTCAAATCTCATGTATGTGGTGTAGCTTCTTACCCCCTGCAAGGGGAATGTGGTTTGGTGCTGCTAGGATGTATTGTTGGACAGTTACAGGCAAAATGAAAAAAGTGATTCATTTGGCCTCAGCAGGTGTTTAAAGCACTTTTTAGGTGTTTTGGTGCATATGTGGTTCATTGTTGGGCAGTTTTGGCCTATGTTCAGAAATGCACTCTATTCGGTCTGAAACGCGTTTTTCAGCAATAAGTGTTAGATTTAGTCACTGCAAGCCAGCAGAAGGTGCTATAGGCTCAAATCTCATGTATGTGGTGTACCTTCTTACCCCCTGCAAGGGGAATGTGGTTTGGTGCTGCTAGGATGTATTGTTGGACAGTTACAGGCAAAATGAAAAAAGTGATTCATTTGGCCTCAGCAGGTGTTTAAAGCACTTTTTAGGTGGTTTGGTGCATATGTGGTTCATTGTTGGGCAGTTTTGGCCTATGTTCATAAATGCACTCTATTCTGTCTGAAAGGAGTTTTTCAGCAATAAGTGTTAGATTTAGTCACTGCAAGCTAGCAGAAGACACTATAACCTCAAATCTCATGTATGTGGTGTACCTTCTTACCCCCTGCAAGGGGAATGTGGTTTGGTGCTGCTAGGATGTATTGTTGGACAGTTACAGGCAAAATGAAAAAAGTGATTCATTTGGCCTCAGCAGGTGTTTAAAGCACTTTTTAGGTGTTTTGGTGCATATGTGGTTCATTGTTGGGCAGTTTTGGCCTATGTTCAGAAATGCACTCTATTCGGTCTGAAACGCGTTTTTCAGCAATAAGTGTTAGATTTAGTCACTGCAAGCCAGCAGAAGGTGCTATAGGCTCAAATCTCATGTATGTGGTGTAGCTTCTTACCCCCTGCAAGGGGAATGTGGTTTGGTGCTGCTAGGATGTATTGTTGGACAGTTACAGGCAAAATGAAAAAAGTGATTCATTTGGCCTCAGCAGGTGTTTAAAGCACTTTTTAGGTGGTTTGGTGCATATGTGGTTCATTGTTGGGCAGTTTTGGCCTATGTTCATAAATGCACTCTATTCTGTCTGAAAGGAGTTTTTCAGCAATAAGTGTTAGATTTAGTCACTGCAAGCTAGCAGAAGACACTATAACCTCAAATCTCATGTATGTGGTGTACCTTCTTACCCCCTGCAAGGGGAATGTGGTTTGGTGCTGCTAGGATGTATTGTTGGACAGTTACAGGCAAAATGAAAAAAGTGATTCATTTGGCCTCAGCAGGTGTTTAAAGCACTTTTTAGGTGGTTTGGTGCATATGTGGTTCATTGTTGGGCAGTTTTGGCCTATGTTCATAAATGCACTCTATTCTGTCTGAAACGCGTTTTTCAGCAATAAGTGTTAGATTTAGTCACTGCAAGCCAGCAGAAGGTGCTACAGGCTCAAATCTCATGTATGTGGTGTACCTTCTTACCCCCTGCAAGGGGAATGTGGTTTGGTGCTGCTAGGATGTATTGTTGGACAGTTACAGGCAAAATGAAAAAAGTGATTCATTTGGCCTCAGCAGGTGTTTAAAGCACTTTTTAGGTGGTTTGGTGCATATGTGGTTCATTGTTGGGCAGTTTTGGCCTATGTTCAGAAATGCACTCTATTCGGTCTGAAACGCGTTTTTCAGCAATAAGTGTTAGATTTAGTCACTGCAAGCCCGCAGAAGGTGCTATAGGCTCAAATCTCATGTATGTGGTGTACCTTCTTACCCCCTGCAAGGGGAATGTGGTTTGGTGCTGGTAGGATGTATTGTTGGACAGTTACAGGCAAAATGAAAAAAGTGATTCATTTGGCCTCAGCAGGTGTTTAAAGCACTTTCTAGGTGGTTTGGTGCATATGTGGTTCATTGTTGGACAGTTTTGGCCTATGTTCATAAATGCACTCTATTCTGTCTGAAAGGAGTTTTTCAGCAATAACTGTTAGATTTAGTCACTGCAAGCTAGCAGAAGACACTATAACCTCAAATCTCATGTATGTGGTGTAGCTTCTTACCCCCTGCAAGGGGAATGTGGTTTGGTGCTGCTAGGATGTATTGTTGGACAGTTAAAGGCAAAATGAAAAAAGTGATTCATTTGGCCTCAGCAGGTGTTTAAAGCACTTTTTAGGTGTTTGGTGCATATGTTGGGCAGTTTTGGCCTATGTTCAGAAATGCACTCTATTCGGTCTGAAACGCGTTTTTCAGCAATAAGTGTTAGATTTAGTCACTGCAAGCCAGCAGAAGGTGCTATAGGCTCAAATCTCATGTATGTGGTGTACCTTCTTACCCCCTGCAAGGGGAATGTGGTTTGGTGCTGCTAGGATGTATTGTTGGACAGTTACAGGCAAAATGAAAAAAGTGATTCATTTGGCCTCAGCAGGTGTTTAAAGCACTTTTTAGGTGGTTTGGTGCATATGTGGTTCATTGTTGGGCAGTTTTGGCCTATGTTCATAAATGCACTCTATTCTGTCTGAAAGGAGTTTTTCAGCAATAAGTGTTAGATTTAGTCACTGCAAGCTAGCAGAAGACATTATAACCTCAAATCTCATGTATGTGGTGTACCTTCTTACCCCCTGCAAGGGGAATGTGGTTTGGTGCTGCTAGGATGTATTGTTGGACAGTTACAGGCAAAATGAAAAAAGTGATTCATTTGGCCTCAGCAGGTGTTTAAAGCACTTTTTAGGTGTTTTGGTGCATATGTGGTTCATTGTTGGGCAGTTTTGGCCTATGTTCAGAAATGCACTCTATTCGGTCTGAAACGCGTTTTTCAGCAATAAGTGTTAGATTTAGTCACTGCAAGCCAGCAGAAGGTGCTATAGGCTCAAATCTCATGTATGTGGTGTAGCTTCTTACCCCCTGCAAGGGGAATGTGGTTTGGTGCTGCTAGGATGTATTGTTGGACAGTTACAGGCAAAATGAAAAAAGTGATTCATTTGGCCTCAGCAGGTGTTTAAAGCACTTTTTAGGTGGTTTGTTGCATATGTGGTTCATTGTTGGGCAGTTTTGGCCTATGTTCATAAATGCACTCTATTCTGTCTGAAACGCGTTTTTCAGCAATAAGTGTTAGATTTAGTCACTGCAAGCCAGCAGAAGGTGCTATAGGCTCAAATCTCATGTATGTGGTGTAGCTTCTTACCCCCTGCAAGGGGAATGTGATTTGGTGCTGCTAGGATGTATTGTTGGACAGTTACAGGCAAAATGAAAAAAGTGATTCATTTGGCCTCAGCAGGTGTTTAAAGCACTTTCTAGGTGGTTTGGTGCATATGTGGTTCATTGTTGGACAGTTTTGGCCTATGTTCATAAATGCACTCTATTCTGTCTGAAAGGAGTTTTTCAGCAATAACTGTTAGATTTAGTCACTGCAAGCTAGCAGAAGACACTATAACCTCAAATCTCATGTATGTGGTGTAGCTTCTTACCCCCTGCAAGGGGAATGTGGTTTGGTGCTGCTAGGATGTATTGTTGGACAGTTAAAGGCAAAATGAAAAAAGTGATTCATTTGGCCTCAGCAGGTGTTTAAAGCACTTTTTGGTGCATATGTTGGGCAGTTTTGGCCTATGTTCATAAATGCACTCTATTCTGTCTGAAAGGAGTTTTTCAGCAATAACTGTTAGATTTAGTCACTGCAAGCTAGCAGAAGACACTATAACCTCAAATCTCATGTATGTGGTGTAGCTTCTTACCCCCTGCAAGGGGAATGTGGTTTGGTGCTGCTAGGATGTATTGTTGGACAGTTAAAGGCAAAATGAAAAAAGTGATTCATTTGGCCTCAGCAGGTGTTTAAAGCACTTTTTAGGTGTTTGGTGCATATGTTGGGCAGTTTTGGCCTATGTTCATAAATGCACTCTATTCTGTCTGAAAGGAGTTTTTCAGCAATAAGTGTTAGATTTAGTCACTGCAAGCTAGCAGAAGACACTATAACCTCAAATCTCATGTATGTGGTGTAGCTTCTTACCCCCTGCAAGGGGAATGTGGTTTGGTGCTGCTAGGATGTATTGTTGGACAGTTACAGGCAAAATGAAAAAAGTGATTCATTTGGCCTCAGCAGGTGTTTAAAGCACTTTTTAGGTGTTTTGGTGCATATGTGGTTCATTGTTGGGCAGTTTTGGCCTATGTTCAGAAATGCACTCTATTCGGTCTGAAACGCGTTTTTCAGCAATAAGTGTTAGATTTAGTCACTGCAAGCCAGCAGAAGGTGCTATAGGCTCAAATCTCATGTATGTGGTGTACCTTCTTACCCCCTGCAAGGGGAATGTGGTTTGGTGCTGCTAGGATGTATTGTTGGACAGTTACAGGCAAAATGAAAAAAGTGATTCATTTGGCCTCAGCAGGTGTTTAAAGCACTTTTTAGGTGGTTTGGTGCATATGTGGTTCATTGTTGGGCAGTTTTGGCCTATGTTCATAAATGCACTCTATTCTGTCTGAAAGGAGTTTTTCAGCAATAAGTGTTAGATTTAGTCACTGCAAGCTAGCAGAAGACACTATAACCTCAAATCTCATGTATGTGGTGTACCTTCTTACCCCCTGCAAGGGGAATGTGGTTTGGTGCTGCTAGGATGTATTGTTGGACAGTTACAGGCAAAATGAAAAAAGTGATTCATTTGGCCTCAGCAGGTGTTTAAAGCACTTTTTAGGTGTTTTGGTGCATATGTGGTTCATTGTTGGGCAGTTTTGGCCTATGTTCAGAAATGCACTCTATTCGGTCTGAAACGCGTTTTTCAGCAATAAGTGTTAGATTTAGTCACTGCAAGCCAGCAGAAGGTGCTATAGGCTCAAATCTCATGTATGTGGTGTAGCTTCTTACCCCCTGCAAGGGGAATGTGGTTTGGTGCTGCTAGGATGTATTGTTGGACAGTTACAGGCAAAATGAAAAAAGTGATTCATTTGGCCTCAGCAGGTGTTTAAAGCACTTTTTAGGTGGTTTGTTGCATATGTGGTTCATTGTTGGGCAGTTTTGGCCTATGTTCATAAATGCACTCTATTCTGTCTGAAACGCGTTTTTCAGCAATAAGTGTTAGATTTAGTCACTGCAAGCCAGCAGAAGGTGCTATAGGCTCAAATCTCATGTATGTGGTGTAGCTTCTTACCCCCTGCAAGGGGAATGTGATTTGGTGCTGCTAGGATGTATTGTTGGACAGTTACAGGCAAAATGAAAAAAGTGATTCATTTGGCCTCAGCAGGTGTTTAAAGCACTTTTTAGGTGGTTTGGTGCATATGTGGTTCATTGTTGGGCAGTTTTGGCCTATGTTCATAAATGCACTCTATTCTGTCTGAAAGGAGTTTTTCAGCAATAAGTGTTAGATTTAGTCACTGCAAGCTAGCAGAAGACACTATAACCTCAAATCTCATGTATGTGGTGTACCTTCTTACCCCCTGCAAGGGGAATGTGGTTTGGTGCTGCTAGGATGTATTGTTGGACAGTTACAGGCAAAATGAAAAAAGTGATTCATTTGGCCTCAGCAGGTGTTTAAAGCACTTTTTAGGTGTTTTGGTGCATATGTGGTTCATTGTTGGGCAGTTTTGGCCTATGTTCAGAAATGCACTCTATTCGGTCTGAAACGCGTTTTTCAGCAATAAGTGTTAGATTTAGTCACTGCAAGCCAGCAGAAGGTGCTATAGGCTCAAATCTCATGTATGTGGTGTAGCTTCTTACCCCCTGCAAGGGGAATGTGGTTTGGTGCTGCTAGGATGTATTGTTGGACAGTTACAGGCAAAATGAAAAAAGTGATTCATTTGGCCTCAGCAGGTGTTTAAAGCACTTTTTAGGTGGTTTGTTGCATATGTGGTTCATTGTTGGGCAGTTTTGGCCTATGTTCATAAATGCACTCTATTCTGTCTGAAACGCGTTTTTCAGCAATAAGTGTTAGATTTAGTCACTGCAAGCCAGCAGAAGGTGCTATAGGCTCAAATCTCATGTATGTGGTGTAGCTTCTTACCCCCTGCAAGGGGAATGTGATTTGGTGCTGCTAGGATGTATTGTTGGACAGTTACAGGCAAAATGAAAAAAGTGATTCATTTGGCCTCAGCAGGTGTTTAAAGCACTTTCTAGGTGGTTTGGTGCATATGTGGTTCATTGTTGGACAGTTTTGGCCTATGTTCATAAATGCACTCTATTCTGTCTGAAAGGAGTTTTTCAGCAATAACTGTTAGATTTAGTCACTGCAAGCTAGCAGAAGACACTATAACCTCAAATCTCATGTATGTGGTGTAGCTTCTTACCCCCTGCAAGGGGAATGTGGTTTGGTGCTGCTAGGATGTATTGTTGGACAGTTAAAGGCAAAATGAAAAAAGTGATTCATTTGGCCTCAGCAGGTGTTTAAAGCACTTTTTGGTGCATATGTTGGGCAGTTTTGGCCTATGTTCATAAATGCACTCTATTCGGTCTGAAAGGAGTTTTTCAGCAATAAGTGTTAGATTTAGTCACTGCAAGCTAGCAGAAGACACTATAACCTCAAATCTCATGTATGTGGTGTAGCTTCTTACCCCCTGCAAGGGGAATGTGGTTTGGTGCTGCTAGGATGTATTGTTGGACAGTTACAGGCAAAATGAAAAAAGTGATTCATTTGGCCTCAGCAGGTGTTTAAAGCACTTTTTAGGTGTTTTGGTGCATATGTGGTTCATTGTTGGGCAGTTTTGGCCTATGTTCAGAAATGCACTCTATTCGGTCTGAAACGCGTTTTTCAGCAATAAGTGTTAGATTTAGTCACTGCAAGCCAGCAGAAGTTGCTATAGGCTCAAATCTCATGTATGTGGTGTACCTTCTTACCCCCTGCAAGGGGAATGTGGTTTGGTGCTGCTAGGATGTATTGTTGGACAGTTACAGGCAAAATGAAAAAAGTGATTCATTTGGCCTCAGCAGGTGTTTAAAGCACTTTTTAGGTGGTTTGGTGCATATGTGGTTCATTGTTGTGCAGTTTTGGCCTATGTTCAGAAATGCACTCTATTCGGTCTGAAACGCGTTTTTTAGCAATAAGTGTTAGATTTAGTCACTGCAAGCCCGCAGAAGGTGCTATAGGCTCAAATCTCATGTATGTGGTGTACCTTCTTACCCCCTGCAAGGGGAATGTGGTTTGGTGCTGGTAGGATGTATTGTTGGACAGTTACAGGCAAAATGAAAAAAGTGATTCATTTGGCCTCAGCAGGTGTTTAAAGCACTTTTTGGTGCATATGTTGGGCAGTTTTGGCCTATGTTCATAAATGCACTCTATTCGGTCTGAAAGGAGTTTTTCAGCAATAAGTGTTAGATTTAGTCACTGCAAGCTAGCAGAAGACACTATAACCTCAAATCTCATGTATGTGGTGTAGCTTCTTACCCCCTGCAAGGGGAATGTGGTTTGGTGCTGCTAGGATGTATTGTTGGACAGTTACAGGCAAAATGAAAAAAGTGATTCATTTGGCCTCAGCAGGTGTTTAAAGCACTTTTTAGGTGTTTTGGTGCATATGTGGTTAATTGTTGGGCAGTTTTGGCCTATGTTCAGAAATGCACTCTATTCGGTCTGAAACGCGTTTTTCAGCAATAAGTGTTAGATTTAGTCACTGAAAGCCCGCAGAAGGTGCTATAGGCTCAAATCTCATGTATGTGGTGTACCTTCTTACCCCCTGCAAGGGGAATGTGGTTTGGTGCTGCTAGGATGTATTGTTGGACAGTTACAGGCAAAATGAAAAAAGTGATTCATTTGCCCTCAGCAGGTGTTTAAAGCACTTTTTAGGTGATTTGGTGCATATGTGGTTCATTGTTGGGCAGTTTTGGCCTATGTTCATAAATGCACTCTATTCTGTCTGAAAGGAGTTTTTCAGCAATAAGTGTTAGATTTAGTCACTGCAAGCTAGCAGAAGACACTATAACCTCAAATCTCATGTATGTGGTGTAGCTTCTAACCCCCTGCAAGGGGAATGTGATTTGGTGCTGCTAGGATGTATTGTTGGACAGTTACAGGCAAAATGAAAAAAGTGATTCATTTGGCCTCAGCAGGTGTTTAAAGCACTTTTTAGGTGTTTGGTGCATATGTTGGGCAGTTTTGGCCTATGTTCATAAATGCACTCTATTCGGTCTGAAAGGAGTTTTTCAGCAATAAGTGTTAGATTTAGTCACTGCAAGCTAGCAGAAGACACTATAACCTCAAATCTCATGTATGTGGTGTACCTTCTTACCCCCTGCAAGGGGAATGTGGTTTGGTGCTGCTAGGATGTATTGTTGGACAGTTACAGGCAAAATGAAAAAAGTGATTCATTTGGCCTCAGCAGGTGTTTAAAGCACTTTTTAGGTGTTTTGGTGCATATGTGGTTCATTGTTGGGCAGTTTTGGCCTATGTTCAGAAATGCACTCTATTCGGTCTGAAACGCGTTTTTCAGCAATAAGTGTTAGATTTAGTCACTGCAAGCCAGCAGAAGGTGCTATAGGCTCAAATCTCATGTATGTGGTGTACCTTCTTACCCCCTGCAAGGGGAATGTGGTTTGGTGCTGCTAGGATGTATTGTTGGACAGTTACAGGCAAAATGAAAAAAGTGATTCATTTGGCCTCAGCAGGTGTTTAAAGCACTTTTTAGGTGGTTTGGTGCATATGTGGTTCATTGTTGGGCAGTTTTGGCCTATGTTCATAAATGCACTCTATTCTGTCTGAAACGCGTTTTTCAGCAATAAGTGTTAGATTTAGTCACTGCAAGCCAGCAGAAGGTGCTATAGGCTCAAATCTCATGTATGTGGTGTAGCTTCTTACCCCCTGCAAGGGGAATGTGATTTGGTGCTGCTAGGATGTATTGTTGGACAGTTACAGGCAAAATGAAAAAAGTGATTCATTTGGCCTCAGCAGGTGTTTAAAGCACTTTTTAGGTGTTGGTGCATATGTTGGGCAGTTTTGGCCTATGTTCATAAATGCACTCTATTCGGTCTGAAAGGAGTTTTTCAGCAATAAGTGTTAGATTTAGTCACTGCAAGCTAGCAGAAGACACTATAACCTCAAATCTCATGTATGTGGTGTAGCTTCTTACCCCCTGCAAGGGGAATGTGGTTTGGTGCTGCTAGGATGTATTGTTGGACAGTTACAGGCAAAATGAAAAAAGTGATTCATTTGGCCTCAGCAGGTGTTTAAAGCACTTTTTAGGTGTTTTGGTGCATATGTGGTTCATTGTTGGGCAGTTTTGGCCTATGTTCATAAATGCACTCTATTCTGTCTGAAACGCGTTTTTCAGCAATAAGTGTTAGATTTAGTCACTGCAAGCCAGCAGAAGGTGCTATAGGCTCAAATCTCATGTATGTGGTGTAGCTTCTTACCCCCTGCAAGGGGAATGTGATTTGGTGCTGCTAGGATGTATTGTTGGACAGTTACAGGCAAAATGAAAAAAGTGATTCATTTGGCCTCAGCAGGTGTTTAAAGCACTTTTTAGGTGTTGGTGCATATGTTGGGCAGTTTTGGCCTATGTTCATAAATGCACTCTATTCGGTCTGAAAGGAGTTTTTCAGCAATAAGTGTTAGATTTAGTCACTGCAAGCTAGCAGAAGACACTATAACCTCAAATCTCATGTATGTGGTGTAGCTTCTTACCCCCTGCAAGGGGAATGTGGTTTGGTGCTGCTAGGATGTATTGTTGGACAGTTACAGGCAAAATGAAAAAAGTGATTCATTTGGCCTCAGCAGGTGTTTAAAGCACTTTTTAGGTGTTTTGGTGCATATGTGGTTCATTGTTGGGCAGTTTTGGCCTATGTTCAGAAATGCACTCTATTCGGTCTGAAACGCGTTTTTCAGCAATAAGTGTTAGATTTAGTCACTGCAAGCCAGCAGAAGTTGCTATAGGCTCAAATCTCATGTATGTGGTGTACCTTCTTACCCCCTGCAAGGGGAATGTGGTTTGGTGCTGCTAGGATGTATTGTTGGACAGTTACAGGCAAAATGAAAAAAGTGATTCATTTGGCCTCAGCAGGTGTTTAAAGCACTTTTTAGGTGGTTTGGTGCATATGTGGTTCATTGTTGGGCAGTTTTGGCCTATGTTCATAAATGCACTCTATTCTGTCTGAAAGGAGTTTTTCAGCAATAAGTGTTAGATTTAGTCACTGCAAGCTAGCAGAAGACACTATAACCTCAAATCTCATGTATGTGGTGTAGCTTCTTACCCCCTGCAAGGGGAATGTGGTTTGGTGCTGCTAGGATGTATTGTTGGACAGTTACAGGCAAAATGAAAAAAGTGATTCATTTGGCCTCAGCAGGTGTTTAAAGCACTTTTTAGGTGGTTTGGTGCATATGTGGTTCATTGTTGGGCAGTTTTGGCCTATGTTCAGAAATGCACTCTATTCGGTCTGAAACGCGTTTTTCAGCAATAAGTGTTAGATTTAGTCACTGCAAGCCAGCAGAAGGTGCTATAGGCTCAAATCTCATGTATGTGGTATACCTTCTTACCCCCTGCAAGGGGAATGTGTTTTGGTGCTGCTAGGATGTATTGTTGGACAGTTACAGGCAAAATGAAAAAAGTGATTCATTTGGCCTCAGCAGGTGTTTAAAGCACTTTTTAGGTGTTTGGTGCATATGTTGGGCAGTTTTGGCCTATGTTCATAAATGCACTCTATTCGGTCTGAAAGGAGTTTTTCAGCAATAAGTGTTAGATTTAGTCACTGCAAGCCCGCAGAAGGTGCTATAGGCTCAAATCTCATGTGTGTGGTGTACCTTCTTACCCCCTGCAAGGGGAATGTGGTTTGGTGCTGCTAGGATGTATTGTTGGACAGTTACAGGCAAAATGAAAAAAGTGATTCATTTGGCCTCAGCAGGTGTTTAAAGCACTTTTAAGGTGGTTTGGTGCATATGTGGTTCATTGTTGGGCAGTTTTGGCCCATGTTCATAAATGCACTCTATTCTGTCTGAAAGGAGTTTTTCAGCAATAACTGTTAGATTTAGTCACTGCAAGCTAGCAGAAGACACTATAACCTCAAATCTCATGTATGTGGTGTAGCTTCTTACCCCCTGCAAGGGGAATGTGGTTTGGTGCTGCTAGGATGTATTGTTGGACAGTTACAGGCAAAATGAAAAAAGTGATTCATTTGGCCTCAGCAGGTGTTTAAAGCACTTTTTAGGTGGTTTGGTGCATATGTGGTTCATTGTTGGGCAGTTTTGGCCTATGTTCAGAAATGCACTCTATTCTGTCTGAAACGCGTTTTTCAGCAATAAGTGTTAGATTTAGTCACTGCAAGCCCGCAGAAGGTGCTATAGGCTCAAATCTCATGTATGTGGTGTACCTTCTTACCCCCTGCAAGGGGAATGTGGTTTGGTGCTGGTAGGATGTATTGTTGGACAGTTACAGGCAAAATGAAAAAAGTGATTCATTTGGCCTCAGCAGGTGTTTAAAGCACTTTCTAGGTGGTTTGGTGCATATGTGGTTCATTGTTGGACAGTTTTGGCCTATGTTCATAAATGCACTCTATTCTGTCTGAAAGGAGTTTTTCAGCAATAACTGTTAGATTTAGTCACTGCAAGCTAGCAGAAGACACTATAACCTCAAATCTCATGTATGTGGTGTAGCTTCTTACCCCCTGCAAGGGGAATGTGGTTTGGTGCTGCTAGGATGTATTGTTGGACAGTTAAAGGCAAAATGAAAAAAGTGATTCATTTGGCCTCAGCAGGTGTTTAAAGCACTTTTTAGGTGTTTGGTGCATATGTTGGGCAGTTTTGGCCTATGTTCATAAATGCACTCTATTCGGTCTGAAAGGAGTTTTTCAGCAATAAGTGTTAGATTTAGTCACTGCAAGCTAGCAGAAGACACTATAACCTCAAATCTCATGTATGTGGTGTACCTTCTTACCCCCTGCAAGGGGAATGTGGTTTGGTGCTGCTAGGATGTATTGTTGGACAGTTACAGGCAAAATGAAAAAAGTGATTCATTTGGCCTCAGCAGGTGTTTAAAGCACTTTTTAGGTGGTTTGGTGCATATGTGGTTCATTGTTGGGCAGTTTTGGCCTATGTTCATAAATGCACTCTATTCTGTCTGAAAGGAGTTTTTCAGCAATAAGTGTTAGATTTAGTCACTGCAAGCTAGCAGAAGACACTATAACCTCAAATCTCATGTATGTGGTGTAGCTTCTTACCCCCTGCAAGGGGAATGTGGTTTGGTGCTGCTAGGATGTATTGTTGGACAGTTACAGGCAAAATGAAAAAAGTGATTCATTTGGCCTCAGCAGGTGTTTAAAGCACTTTTTAGGTGGTTTGGTGCATATGTGGTTCATTGTTGGGCAGTTTTGGCCTATGTTCATAAATGCACTCTATTCTGTCTGAAACGCGTTTTTCAGCAATAAGTGTTAGATTTAGTCACTGCAAGCCAGCAGAAGGTGCTATAGGCTCAAATCTCATGTATGTGGTGTAGCTTCTTACCCCCTGCAAGGGGAATGTGATTTGGTGCTGCTAGGATGTATTGTTGGACAGTTACAGGCAAAATGAAAAAAGTGATTCATTTGGCCTCAGCAGGTGTTTAAAGCACTTTTTAGGTGTTTGGTGCATATGTTGGGCAGTTTTGGCCTATGTTCATAAATGCACTCTATTCGGTCTGAAAGGAGTTTTTCAGCAATAAGTGTTAGATTTAGTCACTGCAAGCTAGCAGAAGACACTATAACCTCAAATCTCATGTATGTGGTGTAGCTTCTTACCCCCTGCAAGGGGAATGTGGTTTGGTGCTGCTAGGATGTATTGTTGGACAGTTACAGGCAAAATGAAAAAAGTGATTCATTTGGCCTCAGCAGGTGTTTAAAGCACTTTTTAGGTGTTTTGGTGCATATGTGGTTCATTGTTGGGCAGTTTTGGCCTATGTTCAGAAATGCACTCTATTCGGTCTGAAACGCGTTTTTCAGCAATAAGTGTTAGATTTAGTCACTGCAAGCCAGCAGAAGGTGCTAAAGGCTCAAATCTCATGTATGTGGTATACCTTCTTACCCCCTGCAAGGGGAATGTGTTTTGGTGCTGCTAGGATGTATTGTTGGACAGTTACAGGCAAAATGAAAAAAGTGATTCATTTGGCCTCAGCAGGTGTTTAAAGCACTTTTTAGGTGGTTTGGTGCATATGTGGTTCATTGTTGGGCAGTTTTGGCCTATGTTCATAAATGCACTCTATTCTGTCTGAAACGCGTTTTTCAGCAATAAGTGTTAGATTTAGTCACTGCAAGCCAGCAGAAGGTGCTATAGGCTCAAATCTCATGTATGTGGTGTAGCTTCTTACCCCCTGCAAGGGGAATGTGATTTGGTGCTGCTAGGATGTATTGTTGGACAGTTACAGGCAAAATGAAAAAAGTGATTCATTTGGCCTCAGCAGGTGTTTAAAGCACTTTTTAGGTGTTTGGTGCATATGTTGGGCAGTTTTGGCCTATGTTCATAAATGCACTCTATTCGGTCTGAAAGGAGTTTTTCAGCAATAAGTGTTAGATTTAGTCACTGCAAGCCCGCAGAAGGTGCTATAGGCTCAAATCTCATGTGTGTGGTGTACCTTCTTACCCCCTGCAAGGGGAATGTGGTTTGGTGCTGCTAGGATGTATTGTTGGACAGTTACAGGCAAAATGAAAAAAGTGATTCATTTGGCCTCAGCAGGTGTTTAAAGCACTTTTAAGGTGGTTTGGTGCATATGTGGTTCATTGTTGGGCAGTTTTGGCCCATGTTCATAAATGCACTCTATTCTGTCTGAAAGGAGTTTTTCAGCAATAACTGTTAGATTTAGTCACTGCAAGCTAGCAGAAGACACTATAACCTCAAATCTCATGTATGTGGTGTAGCTTCTTACCCCCTGCAAGGGGAATGTGGTTTGGTGCTGCTAGGATGTATTGTTGGACAGTTACAGGCAAAATGAAAAAAGTGATTCATTTGGCCTCAGCAGGTGTTTAAAGCACTTTTTAGGTGGTTTGGTGCATATGTGGTTCATTGTTGGGCAGTTTTGGCCTATGTTCAGAAATGCACTCTATTCTGTCTGAAACGCGTTTTTCAGCAATAAGTGTTAGATTTAGTCACTGCAAGCCCGCAGAAGGTGCTATAGGCTCAAATCTCATGTATGTGGTGTACCTTCTTACCCCCTGCAAGGGGAATGTGGTTTGGTGCTGGTAGGATGTATTGTTGGACAGTTACAGGCAAAATGAAAAAAGTGATTCATTTGGCCTCAGCAGGTGTTTAAAGCACTTTCTAGGTGGTTTGGTGCATATGTGGTTCATTGTTGGACAGTTTTGGCCTATGTTCATAAATGCACTCTATTCTGTCTGAAAGGAGTTTTTCAGCAATAACTGTTAGATTTAGTCACTGCAAGCTAGCAGAAGACACTATAACCTCAAATCTCATGTATGTGGTGTAGCTTCTTACCCCCTGCAAGGGGAATGTGGTTTGGTGCTGCTAGGATGTATTGTTGGACAGTTAAAGGCAAAATGAAAAAAGTGATTCATTTGGCCTCAGCAGGTGTTTAAAGCACT
Organism: Dunckerocampus dactyliophorus; assembly: GCF_027744805.1. Taxonomy (NCBI): domain Eukaryota; kingdom Metazoa; phylum Chordata; class Actinopteri; order Syngnathiformes; family Syngnathidae; genus Dunckerocampus; species Dunckerocampus dactyliophorus. The sequence goes on from NC_072830.1 coordinate 11,308,439, forward strand.
TTTTAGGTGTTTGGTGCATATGTTGGGCAGTTTTGGCCTATGTTCATAAATGCACTCTATTCGGTCTGAAAGGAGTTTTTCAGCAATAAGTGTTAGATTTAGTCACTGCAAGCTAGCAGAAGACACTATAACCTCAAATCTCATGTATGTGGTGTAGCTTCTTACCCCCTGCAAGGGGAATGTGGTTTGGTGCTGCTAGGATGTATTGTTGGACAGTTACAGGCAAAATGAAAAAAGTGATTCATTTGGCCTCAGCAGGTGTTTAAAGCACTTTTTAGGTGTTTTGGTGCATATGTGGTTCATTGTGGGGCAGTTTTGGCCTATGTTCAGAAATGCACTCTATTCGGTCTGAAACGCGTTTTTCAGCAATAAGTGTTAGATTTAGTCACTGCAAGCCAGCAGAAGGTGCTATAGGCTCAAATCTCATGTATGTGGTGTACCTTCTTACCCCCTGCAAGGGGAATGTGGTTTGGTGCTGCTTGGATGTATTGTTGGACAGTTACAGGCAAAATGAAAAAAGTGATTCATTTGGCCTCAGCAGGTGTTTAAAGCACTTTTTAGGTGGTTTGGTGCATATGTGGTTCATTGTTGGGCAGTTTTGGCCTATGTTCAGAAATGCACTCTATTCGGTCTGAAACGCGTTTTTCAGCAATAAGTGTTAGATTTAGTCACTGCAAGCCAGCAGAAGTTGCTATAGGCTCAAATCTCATGTATGTGGTGTACCTTCTTACCCCCTGCAAGGGGAATGTGGTTTGGTGCTGCTAGGATGTATTGTTGGACAGTTACAGGCAAAATGAAAAAAGTGATTCATTTGGCCTCAGCAGGTGTTTAAAGCACTTTTTAGGTGGTTTGGTGCATATGTGGTTCATTGTTGGGCAGTTTTGGCCTATGTTCAGAAATGCACTCTATTCGGTCTGAAACACGTTTTTCAGCAATAAGTGTTAGATTTAGTCACTGCAAGCCCGCAGAAGGTGCTATAGGCTCAAATCTCATGTATGTGGTGTACCTTCTTACCCCCTGCAAGGGGAATGTGGTTTGGTGCTGGTAGGATGTATTGTTGGACAGTTACAGGCAAAATGAAAAAAGTGATTCATTTGGCCTCAGCAGGTGTTTAAAGCACTTTCTAGGTGGTTTGGTGCATATGTGGTTCATTGTTGGACAGTTTTGGCCTATGTTCATAAATGCACTCTATTCTGTCTGAAAGGAGTTTTTCAGCAATAACTGTTAGATTTAGTCACTGCAAGCTAGCAGAAGACACTATAACCTCAAATCTCATGTATGTGGTGTAGCTTCTTACCCCCTGCAAGGGGAATGTGGTTTGGTGCTGCTAGGATGTATTGGACAGTTAAAGGCAAAATGAAAAAAGTGATTCATTTGGCCTCAGCAGGTGTTTAAAGCACTTTTTAGGTGTTTGGTGCATATGTTGGGCAGTTTTGGCCTATGTTCATAAATGCACTCTATTCGGTCTGAAAGGAGTTTTTCAGCAATAAGTGTTAGATTTAGTCACTGCAAGCTAGCAGAAGACACTATAACCTCAAATCTCATGTATGTGGTGTACCTTCTTACCCCCTGCAAGGGGAATGTGGTTTGGTGCTGCTAGGATGTATTGTTGGACAGTTACAGGCAAAATGAAAAAAGTGATTCATTTGGCCTCAGCAGGTGTTTAAAGCACTTTTTAGGTGTTTTGGTGCATATGTGGTTCATTGTTGGGCAGTTTTGGCCTATGTTCAGAAATGCACTCTATTCGGTCTGAAACGCGTTTTTCAGCAATAAGTGTTAGATTTAGTCACTGCAAGCCAGCAGAAGGTGCTATAGGCTCAAATCTCATGTATGTGGTGTACCTTCTTACCCCCTGCAAGGGGAATGTGGTTTGGTGCTGCTAGGATGTATTGTTGGACAGTTACAGGCAAAATGAAAAAAGTGATTCATTTGGCCTCAGCAGGTGTTTAAAGCACTTTTTAGGTGGTTTGGTGCATATGTGGTTCATTGTTGGGCAGTTTTGGCCTATGTTCATAAATGCACTCTATTCTGTCTGAAACGCGTTTTTCAGCAATAAGTGTTAGATTTAGTCACTGCAAGCCAGCAGAAGGTGCTATAGGCTCAAATCTCATGTATGTGGTGTAGCTTCTTACCCCCTGCAAGGGGAATGTGATTTGGTGCTGCTAGGATGTATTGTTGGACAGTTACAGGCAAAATGAAAAAAGTGATTCATTTGGCCTCAGCAGGTGTTTAAAGCACTTTTTAGGTGTTGGTGCATATGTTGGGCAGTTTTGGCCTATGTTCATAAATGCACTCTATTCGGTCTGAAAGGAGTTTTTCAGCAATAAGTGTTAGATTTAGTCACTGCAAGCTAGCAGAAGACACTATAACCTCAAATCTCATGTATGTGGTGTAGCTTCTTACCCCCTGCAAGGGGAATGTGGTTTGGTGCTGCTAGGATGTATTGTTGGACAGTTACAGGCAAAATGAAAAAAGTGATTCATTTGGCCTCAGCAGGTGTTTAAAGCACTTTTTAGGTGTTTTGGTGCATATGTGGTTCATTGTTGGGCAGTTTTGGCCTATGTTCATAAATGCACTCTATTCTGTCTGAAACGCGTTTTTCAGCAATAAGTGTTAGATTTAGTCACTGCAAGCCAGCAGAAGGTGCTATAGGCTCAAATCTCATGTATGTGGTGTAGCTTCTTACCCCCTGCAAGGGGAATGTGATTTGGTGCTGCTAGGATGTATTGTTGGACAGTTACAGGCAAAATGAAAAAAGTGATTCATTTGGCCTCAGCAGGTGTTTAAAGCACTTTTTAGGTGTTGGTGCATATGTTGGGCAGTTTTGGCCTATGTTCATAAATGCACTCTATTCGGTCTGAAAGGAGTTTTTCAGCAATAAGTGTTAGATTTAGTCACTGCAAGCTAGCAGAAGACACTATAACCTCAAATCTCATGTATGTGGTGTAGCTTCTTACCCCCTGCAAGGGGAATGTGGTTTGGTGCTGCTAGGATGTATTGTTGGACAGTTACAGGCAAAATGAAAAAAGTGATTCATTTGGCCTCAGCAGGTGTTTAAAGCACTTTTTAGGTGTTTTGGTGCATATGTGGTTCATTGTTGGGCAGTTTTGGCCTATGTTCAGAAATGCACTCTATTCGGTCTGAAACGCGTTTTTCAGCAATAAGTGTTAGATTTAGTCACTGCAAGCCAGCAGAAGTTGCTATAGGCTCAAATCTCATGTATGTGGTGTACCTTCTTACCCCCTGCAAGGGGAATGTGGTTTGGTGCTGCTAGGATGTATTGTTGGACAGTTACAGGCAAAATGAAAAAAGTGATTCATTTGGCCTCAGCAGGTGTTTAAAGCACTTTTTAGGTGGTTTGGTGCATATGTGGTTCATTGTTGGGCAGTTTTGGCCTATGTTCATAAATGCACTCTATTCTGTCTGAAAGGAGTTTTTCAGCAATAAGTGTTAGATTTAGTCACTGCAAGCTAGCAGAAGACACTATAACCTCAAATCTCATGTATGTGGTGTAGCTTCTTACCCCCTGCAAGGGGAATGTGGTTTGGTGCTGCTAGGATGTATTGTTGGACAGTTACAGGCAAAATGAAAAAAGTGATTCATTTGGCCTCAGCAGGTGTTTAAAGCACTTTTTAGGTGGTTTGGTGCATATGTGGTTCATTGTTGGGCAGTTTTGGCCTATGTTCATGAATGCACTCTATTCTGTCTGAAACGCGTTTTTCAGCAATAAGTGTTAGATTTAGTCACTGCAAGCCAGCAGAAGGTGCTATAGGCTCAAATCTCATGTATGTGGTGTAGCTTCTTACCCCCTGCAAGGGGAATGTGATTTGGTGCTGCTAGGATGTATTGTTGGACAGTTACAGGCAAAATGAAAAAAGTGATTCATTTGGCCTCAGCAGGTGTTTAAAGCACTTTTTAGGTGTTTGGTGCATATGTTGGGCAGTTTTGGCCTATGTTCATAAATGCACTCTATTCGGTCTGAAAGGAGTTTTTCAGCAATAAGTGTTAGATTTAGTCACTGCAAGCTAGCAGAAGACACTATAACCTCAAATCTCATGTATGTGGTGTAGCTTCTTACCCCCTGCAAGGGGAATGTGGTTTGGTGCTGCTAGGATGTATTGTTGGACAGTTACAGGCAAAATGAAAAAAGTGATTCATTTGGCCTCAGCAGGTGTTTAAAGCACTTTTTAGGTGTTTTGGTGCATATGTGGTTCATTGTTGGGCAGTTTTGGCCTATGTTCAGAAATGCACTCTATTCGGTCTGAAACGCGTTTTTCAGCAATAAGTGTTAGATTTAGTCACTGCAAGCCAGCAGAAGGTGCTATAGGCTCAAATCTCATGTATGTGGTATACCTTCTTACCCCCTGCAAGGGGAATGTGTTTTGGTGCTGCTAGGATGTATTGTTGGACAGTTACAGGCAAAATGAAAAAAGTGATTCATTTGGCCTCAGCAGGTGTTTAAAGCACTTTTTAGGTGTTTGGTGCATATGTTGGGCAGTTTTGGCCTATGTTCATAAATGCACTCTATTCGGTCTGAAAGGAGTTTTTCAGCAATAAGTGTTAGATTTAGTCACTGCAAGCCCGCAGAAGGTGCTATAGGCTCAAATCTCATGTGTGTGGTGTACCTTCTTACCCCCTGCAAGGGGAATGTGGTTTGGTGCTGCTAGGATGTATTGTTGGACAGTTACAGGCAAAATGAAAAAAGTGATTCATTTGGCCTCAGCAGGTGTTTAAAGCACTTTTAAGGTGGTTTGGTGCATATGTGGTTCATTGTTGGGCAGTTTTGGCCCATGTTCATAAATGCACTCTATTCTGTCTGAAAGGAGTTTTTCAGCAATAACTGTTAGATTTAGTCACTGCAAGCTAGCAGAAGACACTATAACCTCAAATCTCATGTATGTGGTGTAGCTTCTTACCCCCTGCAAGGGGAATGTGGTTTGGTGCTGCTAGGATGTATTGTTGGACAGTTACAGGCAAAATGAAAAAAGTGATTCATTTGGCCTCAGCAGGTGTTTAAAGCACTTTTTAGGTGGTTTGGTGCATATGTGGTTCATTGTTGGGCAGTTTTGGCCTATGTTCAGAAATGCACTCTATTCTGTCTGAAACGCGTTTTTCAGCAATAAGTGTTAGATTTAGTCACTGCAAGCCCGCAGAAGGTGCTATAGGCTCAAATCTCATGTATGTGGTGTACCTTCTTACCCCCTGCAAGGGGAATGTGGTTTGGTGCTGGTAGGATGTATTGTTGGACAGTTACAGGCAAAATGAAAAAAGTGATTCATTTGGCCTCAGCAGGTGTTTAAAGCACTTTCTAGGTGGTTTGGTGCATATGTGGTTCATTGTTGGACAGTTTTGGCCTATGTTCATAAATGCACTCTATTCTGTCTGAAAGGAGTTTTTCAGCAATAACTGTTAGATTTAGTCACTGCAAGCTAGCAGAAGACACTATAACCTCAAATCTCATGTATGTGGTGTAGCTTCTTACCCCCTGCAAGGGGAATGTGGTTTGGTGCTGCTAGGATGTATTGTTGGACAGTTAAAGGCAAAATGAAAAAAGTGATTCATTTGGCCTCAGCAGGTGTTTAAAGCACTTTTTAGGTGTTTGGTGCATATGTTGGGCAGTTTTGGCCTATGTTCATAAATGCACTCTATTCGGTCTGAAAGGAGTTTTTCAGCAATAAGTGTTAGATTTAGTCACTGCAAGCTAGCAGAAGACACTATAACCTCAAATCTCATGTATGTGGTGTACCTTCTTACCCCCTGCAAGGGGAATGTGGTTTGGTGCTGCTAGGATGTATTGTTGGACAGTTACAGGCAAAATGAAAAAAGTGATTCATTTGGCCTCAGCAGGTGTTTAAAGCACTTTTTAGGTGGTTTGGTGCATATGTGGTTCATTGTTGGGCAGTTTTGGCCTATGTTCATAAATGCACTCTATTCTGTCTGAAAGGAGTTTTTCAGCAATAAGTGTTAGATTTAGTCACTGCAAGCTAGCAGAAGACACTATAACCTCAAATCTCATGTATGTGGTGTAGCTTCTTACCCCCTGCAAGGGGAATGTGGTTTGGTGCTGCTAGGATGTATTGTTGGACAGTTACAGGCAAAATGAAAAAAGTGATTCATTTGGCCTCAGCAGGTGTTTAAAGCACTTTTTAGGTGGTTTGGTGCATATGTGGTTCATTGTTGGGCAGTTTTGGCCTATGTTCATAAATGCACTCTATTCTGTCTGAAACGCGTTTTTCAGCAATAAGTGTTAGATTTAGTCACTGCAAGCCAGCAGAAGGTGCTATAGGCTCAAATCTCATGTATGTGGTGTAGCTTCTTACCCCCTGCAAGGGGAATGTGATTTGGTGCTGCTAGGATGTATTGTTGGACAGTTACAGGCAAAATGAAAAAAGTGATTCATTTGGCCTCAGCAGGTGTTTAAAGCACTTTTTAGGTGTTTGGTGCATATGTTGGGCAGTTTTGGCCTATGTTCATAAATGCACTCTATTCGGTCTGAAAGGAGTTTTTCAGCAATAAGTGTTAGATTTAGTCACTGCAAGCTAGCAGAAGACACTATAACCTCAAATCTCATGTATGTGGTGTAGCTTCTTACCCCCTGCAAGGGGAATGTGGTTTGGTGCTGCTAGGATGTATTGTTGGACAGTTACAGGCAAAATGAAAAAAGTGATTCATTTGGCCTCAGCAGGTGTTTAAAGCACTTTTTAGGTGTTTTGGTGCATATGTGGTTCATTGTTGGGCAGTTTTGGCCTATGTTCAGAAATGCACTCTATTCGGTCTGAAACGCGTTTTTCAGCAATAAGTGTTAGATTTAGTCACTGCAAGCCAGCAGAAGGTGCTATAGGCTCAAATCTCATGTATGTGGTGTAGCTTCTTACCCCCTGCAAGGGGAATGTGATTTGGTGCTGCTAGGATGTATTGTTGGACAGTTACAGGCAAAATGAAAAAAGTGATTCATTTGGCCTCAGCAGGTGTTTAAAGCACTTTTTAGGTGTTTGGTGCATATGTTGGGCAGTTTTGGCCTATGTTCATAAATGCACTCTATTCGGTCTGAAAGGAGTTTTTCAGCAATAAGTGTTAGATTTAGTCACTGCAAGCCCGCAGAAGGTGCTATAGGCTCAAATCTCATGTGTGTGGTGTACCTTCTTACCCCCTGCAAGGGGAATGTGGTTTGGTGCTGCTAGGATGTATTGTTGGACAGTTACAGGCAAAATGAAAAAAGTGATTCATTTGGCCTCAGCAGGTGTTTAAAGCACTTTTAAGGTGGTTTGGTGCATATGTGGTTCATTGTTGGGCAGTTTTGGCCTATGTTCAGAAATGCACTCTATTCTGTCTGAAACGCGTTTTTCAGCAATAAGTGTTAGATTTAGTCACTGCAAGCCCGCAGAAGGTGCTATAGGCTCAAATCTCATGTATGTGGTGTACCTTCTTACCCCCTGCAAGGGGAATGTGGTTTGGTGCTGGTAGGATGTATTGTTGGACAGTTACAGGCAAAATGAAAAAAGTGATTCATTTGGCCTCAGCAGGTGTTTAAAGCACTTTCTAGGTGGTTTGGTGCATATGTGGTTCATTGTTGGACAGTTTTGGCCTATGTTCATAAATGCACTCTATTCTGTCTGAAAGGAGTTTTTCAGCAATAACTGTTAGATTTAGTCACTGCAAGCTAGCAGAAGACACTATAACCTCAAATCTCATGTATGTGGTGTAGCTTCTTACCCCCTGCAAGGGGAATGTGGTTTGGTGCTGCTAGGATGTATTGTTGGACAGTTAAAGGCAAAATGAAAAAAGTGATTCATTTGGCCTCAGCAGGTGTTTAAAGCACTTTTTAGGTGTTTGGTGCATATGTTGGGCAGTTTTGGCCTATGTTCATAAATGCACTCTATTCGGTCTGAAAGGAGTTTTTCAGCAATAAGTGTTAGATTTAGTCACTGCAAGCTAGCAGAAGACACTATAACCTCAAATCTCATGTATGTGGTGTAGCTTCTTACCCCCTGCAAGGGGAATGTGGTTTGGTGCTGCTAGGATGTATTGTTGGACAGTTACAGGCAAAATGAAAAAAGTGATTCATTTGGCCTCAGCAGGTGTTTAAAGCACTTTTTAGGTGTTTTGGTGCATATGTGGTTCATTGTGGGGCAGTTTTGGCCTATGTTCAGAAATGCACTCTATTCGGTCTGAAACGCGTTTTTCAGCAATAAGTGTTAGATTTAGTCACTGCAAGCCAGCAGAAGGTGCTATAGGCTCAAATCTCATGTATGTGGTGTACCTTCTTACCCCCTGCAAGGGGAATGTGGTTTGGTGCTGCTTGGATGTATTGTTGGACAGTTACAGGCAAAATGAAAAAAGTGATTCATTTGGCCTCAGCAGGTGTTTAAAGCACTTTTTAGGTGGTTTGGTGCATATGTGGTTCATTGTTGGGCAGTTTTGGCCTATGTTCAGAAATGCACTCTATTCGGTCTGAAACGCGTTTTTCAGCAATAAGTGTTAGATTTAGTCACTGCAAGCCAGCAGAAGGTGCTATAGGCTCAAATCTCATGTATGTGGTGTAGCTTCTTACCCCCTGCAAGGGGAATGTGATTTGGTGCTGCTAGGATGTATTGTTGGACAGTTACAGGCAAAATGAAAAAAGTGATTCATTTGGCCTCAGCAGGTGTTTAAAGCACTTTCTAGGTGGTTTGGTGCATATGTGGTTCATTGTTGGACAGTTTTGGCCTATGTTCATAAATGCACTCTATTCTGTCTGAAAGGAGTTTTTCAGCAATAACTGTTAGATTTAGTCACTGCAAGCTAGCAGAAGACACTATAACCTCAAATCTCATGTATGTGGTGTAGCTTCTTACCCCCTGCAAGGGGAATGTGGTTTGGTGCTGCTAGGATGTATTGTTGGACAGATACAGGCAAAATGAAAAAAGTGATTCATTTGGCCTCAGCAGGTGTTTAAAGCACTTTTTAGGTGTTTTGGTGCATATGTGGTTCATTGTTGGGCAGTTTTGGCCTATGTTCAGAAATGCACTCTATTCGGTCTGAAACGCGTTTTTCAGCAATAAGTGTTAGATTTAGTCACTGCAAGCCAGCAGAAGGTGCTATAGGCTCAAATCTCATGTATGTGATGTACCTTCTTACCCCCTGCAAGGGGAATGTGGTTTGGTGCTGCTAGGATGTATTGTTGGACAGTTACAGGCAAAATGAAAAAAGTGATTCATTTGGCCTCAGCAGGTGTTTAAAGCACTTTTTAGGTGGTTTGGTGCATATGTGGTTCATTGTTGGGCAGTTTTGGCCTATGTTCATAAATGCACTCTATTCTGTCTGAAAGGAGTTTTTCAGCAATAAGTGTTAGATTTAGTCACTGCAAGCTAGCAGAAGACAATATAACCTCAAATCTCATGTATGTGGTGTACCTTCTTACCCCCTGCAAGGGGAATGTGGTTTGGTGCTGCTAGGATGTATTGTTGGACAGTTACAGGCAAAATGAAAAAAGTGATTCATTTGGCCTCAGCAGGTGTTTAAAGCACTTTTAAGGTGGTTTGGTGCATATGTGGTTCATTGTTGGGCAGTTTTGGCCCATGTTCATAAATGCACTCTATTCTGTCTGAAAGGAGTTTTTCAGCAATAACTGTTAGATTTAGTCACTGCAAGCTAGCAGAAGACACTATAACCTCAAATCTCATGTATGTGGTGTAGCTTCTTACCCCCTGCAAGGGGAATGTGGTTTGGTGCTGCTAGGATGTATTGTTGGACAGTTACAGGCAAAATGAAAAAAGTGATTCATTTGGCCTCAGCAGGTGTTTAAAGCACTTTTTAGGTGGTTTGGTGCATATGTGGTTCATTGTTGGGCAGTTTTGGCCTATGTTCATAAATGCACTCTATTCTGTCTGAAATGCGTTTTTCAGCAATAAGTGTTAGATTTAGTCACTGCAAGCCAGCAGAAGGTGCTATAGGCTCAAATCTCATGTATGTGGTGTAGCTTCTTACCCCCTGCAAGGGGAATGTGATTTGGTGCTGCTAGGATGTATTGTTGGACAGTTACAGGCAAAATGAAAAAAGTGATTCATTTGGCCTCAGCAGGTGTTTAAAGCACTTTTTAGGTGGTTTGGTGCATATGTGGTTCATTGTTGGGCAGTTTTGGCCTATGTTCATAAATGCACTCTATTCTGTCTGAAATGCGTTTTTCAGCAATAAGTGTTAGATTTAGTCACTGCAAGCCAGCAGAAGGTGCTATAGGCTCAAATCTCATGTATGTGGTGTAGCTTCTTACCCCCTGCAAGGGGAATGTGATTTGGTGCTGCTAGGATGTATTGTTGGACAGTTACAGGCAAAATGAAAAAAGTGATTCATTTGGCCTCAGCAGGTGTTTAAAGCACTTTCTAGGTGGTTTGGTGCATATGTGGTTCATTGTTGGACAGTTTTGGCCTATGTTCATAAATGCACTCTATTCTGTCTGAAAGGAGTTTTTCAGCAATAACTGTTAGATTTAGTCACTGCAAGCTAGCAGAAGACACTATAACCTCAAATCTCATGTATGTGGTGTAGCTTCTTACCCCCTGCAAGGGGAATGTGGTTTGGTGCTGCTAGGATGTATTGTTGGACAGTTACAGGCAAAATGAAAAAAGTGATTCATTTGGCCTCAGCAGGTGTTTAAAGCACTTTTTAGGTGTTTTGGTGCATATGTGGTTCATTGTTGGGCAGTTTTGGCCTATGTTCAGAAATGCACTCTATTCGGTCTGAAACGCGTTTTTCAGCAATAAGTGTTAGATTTAGTCACTGCAAGCCAGCAGAAGTTGCTATAGGCTCAAATCTCATGTATGTGGTGTACCTTCTTACCCCCTGCAAGGGGAATGTGGTTTGGTGCTGCTAGGATGTATTGTTGGACAGTTACAGGCAAAATGAAAAAAGTGATTCATTTGGCCTCAGCAGGTGTTTAAAGCACTTTTTAGGTGGTTTGGTGCATATGTGGTTCATTGTTGGGCAGTTTTGGCCTATGTTCAGAAATGCACTCTATTCGGTCTGAAACACGTTTTTCAGCAATAAGTGTTAGATTTAGTCACTGCAAGCCCGCAGAAGGTGCTATAGGCTCAAATCTCATGTATGTGGTGTACCTTCTTACCCCCTGCAAGGGGAATGTGGTTTGGTGCTGGTAGGATGTATTGTTGGACAGTTACAGGCAAAATGAAAAAAGTGATTCATTTGGCCTCAGCAGGTGTTTAAAGCACTTTCTAGGTGGTTTGGTGCATATGTGGTTCATTGTTGGACAGTTTTGGCCTATGTTCATAAATGCACTCTATTCTGTCTGAAAGGAGTTTTTCAGCAATAACTGTTAGATTTAGTCACTGCAAGCTAGCAGAAGACACTATAACCTCAAATCTCATGTATGTGGTGTAGCTTCTTACCCCCTGCAAGGGGAATGTGGTTTGGTGCTGCTAGGATGTATTGGACAGTTAAAGGCAAAATGAAAAAAGTGATTCATTTGGCCTCAGCAGGTGTTTAAAGCACTTTTTAGGTGTTTGGTGCATATGTTGGGCAGTTTTGGCCTATGTTCATAAATGCACTCTATTCTGTCTGAAAGGAGTTTTTCAGCAATAAGTGTTAGATTTAGTCACTGCAAGCTAGCAGAAGACACTATAACCTCAAATCTCATGTATGTGGTGTAGCTTCTTACCCCCTGCAAGGGGAATGTGGTTTGGTGCTGCTAGGATGTATTGTTGGACAGTTACAGGCAAAATGAAAAAAGTGATTCATTTGGCCTCAGCAGGTGTTTAAAGCACTTTTTAGGTGTTTTGGTGCATATGTGGTTCATTGTTGGGCAGTTTTGGCCTATGTTCAGAAATGCACTCTATTCGGTCTGAAACGCGTTTTTCAGCAATAAGTGTTAGATTTAGTCACTGCAAGCCAGCAGAAGGTGCTATAGGCTCAAATCTCATGTATGTGGTGTACCTTCTTACCCCCTGCAAGGGGAATGTGGTTTGGTGCTGCTAGGATGTATTGTTGGACAGTTACAGGCAAAATGAAAAAAGTGATTCATTTGGCCTCAGCAGGTGTTTAAAGCACTTTTTAGGTGGTTTGGTGCATATGTGGTTCATTGTTGGGCAGTTTTGGCCTATGTTCATAAATGCACTCTATTCTGTCTGAAAGGAGTTTTTCAGCAATAAGTGTTAGATTTAGTCACTGCAAGCTAGCAGAAGACACTATAACCTCAAATCTCATGTATGTGGTGTACCTTCTTACCCCCTGCAAGGGGAATGTGGTTTGGTGCTGCTAGGATGTATTGTTGGACAGTTACAGGCAAAATGAAAAAAGTGATTCATTTGGCCTCAGCAGGTGTTTAAAGCACTTTTTAGGTGTTTTGGTGCATATGTGGTTCATTGTTGGGCAGTTTTGGCCTATGTTCAGAAATGCACTCTATTCGGTCTGAAACGCGTTTTTCAGCAATAAGTGTTAGATTTAGTCACTGCAAGCCAGCAGAAGGTGCTATAGGCTCAAATCTCATGTATGTGGTGTAGCTTCTTACCCCCTGCAAGGGGAATGTGGTTTGGTGCTGCTCGGATGTATTGTTGGACAGTTACAGGCAAAATGAAAAAAGTGATTCATTTGGCCTCAGCAGGTGTTTAAAGCACTTTTTAGGTGGTTTGGTGCATATGTGGTTCATTGTTGGGCAGTTTTGGCCTATGTTCATAAATGCACTCTATTCTGTCTGAAACGCGTTTTTCAGCAATAAGTGTTAGATTTAGTCACTGCAAGCCAGCAGAAGGTGCTATAGGCTCAAATCTCATGTATGTGGTGTACCTTCTTACCCCCTGCAAGGGGAATGTGATTTGGTGCTGCTAGGATGTATTGTTGGACAGTTACAGGCAAAATGAAAAAAGTGATTCATTTGGCCTCAGCAGGTGTTTAAAGCACTTTCTAGGTGGTTTGGTGCATATGTGGTTCATTGTTGGACAGTTTTGGCCTATGTTCATAAATGCACTCTATTCTGTCTGAAAGGAGTTTTTCAGCAATAACTGTTAGATTTAGTCACTGCAAGCTAGCAGAAGACACTATAACCTCAAATCTCATGTATGTGGTGTAGCTTCTTACCCCCTGCAAGGGGAATGTGGTTTGGTGCTGCTAGGATGTATTGTTGGACAGTTAAAGGCAAAATGAAAAAAGTGATTCATTTGGCCTCAGCAGGTGTTTAAAGCACTTTTTGGTGCATATGTTGGGCAGTTTTGGCCTATGTTCATAAATGCACTCTATTCGGTCTGAAAGGAGTTTTTCAGCAATAAGTGTTAGATTTAGTCACTGCAAGCTAGCAGAAGACACTATAACCTCAAATCTCATGTATGTGGTGTAGCTTCTTACCCCCTGCAAGGGGAATGTGGTTTGGTGCTGCTAGGATGTATTGTTGGACAGTTACAGGCAAAATGAAAAAAGTGATTCATTTGGCCTCAGCAGGTGTTTAAAGCACTTTTTAGGTGTTTTGGTGCATATGTGGTTCATTGTTGGGCAGTTTTGGCCTATGTTCAGAAATGCACTCTATTCGGTCTGAAATGCGTTTTTCAGCAATAAGTGTTAGATTTAGTCACTGCAAGCCAGCAGAAGTTGCTATAGGCTCAAATCTCATGTATGTGGTGTACCTTCTTACCCCCTGCAAGGGGAATGTGGTTTGGTGCTGCTAGGATGTATTGTTGGACAGTTACAGGCAAAATGAAAAAAGTGATTCATTTGGCCTCAGCAGGTGTTTAAAGCACTTTTTAGGTGGTTTGGTGCATATGTGGTTCATTGTTGTGCAGTTTTGGCCTATGTTCAGAAATGCACTCTATTCGGTCTGAAAAGCGTTTTTTAGCAATAAGTGTTAGATTTAGTCACTGCAAGCCCGCAGAAGGTGCTATAGGCTCAAATCTCATGTATGTGGTGTACCTTCTTACCCCCTGCAAGGGGAATGTGGTTTGGTGCTGCTAGGATGTATTGTTGGACAGTTACAGGCAAAATGAAAAAAGTGATTCATTTGGCCTCAGCAGGTGTTTAAAGCACTTTCTAGGTGGTTTGGTGCATATGTGGTTCATTGTTGGACAGTTTTGGCCTATGTTCATAAATGCACTCTATTCTGTCTGAAAGGAGTTTTTCAGCAATAACTGTTAGATTTAGTCACTGCAAGCTAGCAGAAGACACTATAACCTCAAATCTCATGTATGTGGTGTAGCTTCTTACCCCCTGCAAGGGGAATGTGGTTTGGTGCTGCTAGGATGTATTGTTGGACAGTTAAAGGCAAAATGAAAAAAGTGATTCATTTGGCCTCAGCAGGTGTTTAAAGCACTTTTTAGGTGTTTGGTGCATATGTTGGGCAGTTTTGGCCTATGTTCATAAATGCACTCTATTCTGTCTGAAAGGAGTTTTTCAGCAATAAGTGTTAGATTTAGTCACTGCAAGCTAGCAGAAGACACTATAACCTCAAATCTCATGTATGTGGTGTAGCTTCTTACCCCCTGCAAGGGGAATGTGGTTTGGTGCTGCTAGGATGTATTGTTGGACAGTTACAGGCAAAATGAAAAAAGTGATTCATTTGGCCTCAGCAGGTGTTTAAAGCACTTTTTAGGTGTTTTGGTGCATATGTGGTTCATTGTTGGGCAGTTTTGGCCTATGTTCAGAAATGCACTCTATTCGGTCTGAAACGCGTTTTTCAGCAATAAGTGTTAGATTTAGTCACTGCAAGCCAGCAGAAGGTGCTATAGGCTCAAATCTCATGTATGTGGTGTACCTTCTTACCCCCTGCAAGGGGAATGTGGTTTGGTGCTGCTAGGATGTATTGTTGGACAGTTACAGGCAAAATGAAAAAAGTGATTCATTTGGCCTCAGCAGGTGTTTAAAGCACTTTTTAGGTGGTTTGGTGCATATGTGGTTCATTGTTGGGCAGTTTTGGCCTATGTTCATAAATGCACTCTATTCTGTCTGAAAGGAGTTTTTCAGCAATAAGTGTTAGATTTAGTCACTGCAAGCTAGCAGAAGACACTATAACCTCAAATCTCATGTATGTGGTGTAGCTTCTTACCCCCTGCAAGGGGAATGTGGTTTGGTGCTGCTAGGATGTATTGTTGGACAGTTACAGGCAAAATGAAAAAAGTGATTCATTTGGCCTCAGCAGGTGTTTAAAGCACTTTTTAGGTGGTTTGGTGCATATGTGGTTCATTGTTGGGCAGTTTTGGCCTATGTTCATAAATGCACTCTATTCTGTCTGAAAGGAGTTTTTCAGCAATAAGTGTTAGATTTAGTCACTGCAAGCTAGCAGAAGACACTATAACCTCAAATCTCATGTATGTGGTGTAGCTTCTTACCCCCTGCAAGGGGAATGTGGTTTGGTGCTGCTAGGATGTATTGTTGGACAGTTACAGGCAAAATGAAAAAAGTGATTCATTTGGCCTCAGCAGGTGTTTAAAACACTTTTTAGGTGGTTTGGTGCATATGTGGTTCATTGTTGGGCAGTTTTGGCCTATGTTCATAAATGCACTCTATTCTGTCTGAAACGCGTTTTTCAGCAATAAGTGTTAGATTTAGTCACTGCAAGCCAGCAGAAGGTGCTATAGGCTCAAATCTCATGTATGTGGTGTAGCTTCTTACCCCCTGCAAGGGGAATGTGATTTGGTGCTGCTAGGATGTATTGTTGGACAGTTACAGGCAAAATGAAAAAAGTGATTCATTTGGCCTCAGCAGGTGTTTAAAGCACTTTTTAGGTGTTTGGTGCATATGTTGGGCAGTTTTGGCCTATGTTCATAAATGCACTCTATTCGGTCTGAAAGGAGTTTTTCAGCAATAAGTGTTAGATTTAGTCACTGCAAGCTAGCAGAAGACACTATAACCTCAAATCTCATGTATGTGGTGTAGCTTCTTACCCCCTGCAAGGGGAATGTGGTTTGGTGCTGCTAGGATGTATTGTTGGACAGTTACAGGCAAAATGAAAAAAGTGATTCATTTGGCCTCAGCAGGTGTTTAAAGCACTTTTTAGGTGTTTTGGTGCATATGTGGTTCATTGTTGGGCAGTTTTGGCCTATGTTCAGAAATGCACTCTATTCGGTCTGAAACGCGTTTTTCAGCAATAAGTGTTAGATTTAGTCACTGCAAGCCAGCAGAAGTTGCTATAGGCTCAAATCTCATGTATGTGGTGTACCTTCTTACCCCCTGCAAGGGGAATGTGGTTTGGTGCTGCTAGGATGTATTGTTGGACAGTTACAGGCAAAATGAAAAAAGTGATTCATTTGGCTTCAGCAGGTGTTTAAAGCACTTTTTAGGTGGTTTGGTGCATATGTGGTTCATTGTTGGGCAGTTTTGGCCTATGTTCAGAAATGCACTCTATTCGGTCTGAAACGCGTTTTTCAGCAATAAGTGTTAGATTTAGTCACTGCAAGCCCGCAGAAGGTGCTATAGGCTCAAATCTCATGTATGTGGTGTACCTTCTTACCCCCTGCAAGGGGAATGTGGTTTGGTGCTGGTAGGATGTATTGTTGGACAGTTACAGGCAAAATGAAAAAAGTGATTCATTTGGCCTCAGCAGGTGTTTAAAGCACTTTTAAGGTGGTTTGGTGCATATGTGGTTCATTGTTGGGCAGTTTTGGCCCATGTTCATAAATGCACTCTATTCTGTCTGAAAGGAGTTTTTCAGCAATAACTGTTAGATTTAGTCACTGCAAGCTAGCAGAAGACACTATAACCTCAAATCTCATGTATGTGGTGTAGCTTCTTACCCCCTGCAAGGGGAATGTGGTTTGGTGCTGCTAGGATGTATTGTTGGACAGTTACAGGCAAAATGAAAAAAGTGATTCATTTGGCCTCAGCAGGTGTTTAAAGCACTTTTTAGGTGGTTTGGTGCATATGTGGTTCATTGTTGGGCAGTTTTGGCCTATGTTCATAAATGCACTCTATTCTGTCTGAAACGCGTTTTTCAGCAATAAGTGTTAGATTTAGTCACTGCAAGCTAGCAGAAGACACTATAACCTCAAATCTCATGTATGTGGTGTAGCTTCTTACCCCCTGCAAGGGGAATGTGGTTTGGTGCTGCTAGGATGTATTGTTGGACAGTTAAAGGCAAAATAAAAAAAAGTGATTCATTTGGCCTCAGCAGGTGTTTAAAGCACTTTTTAGGTGTTTGGTGCATATGTTGGGCAGTTTTGGCCTATGTTCATAAATGCACTCTATTCCGTCTGAAAGGAGTTTTTCAGCAATAAGTGTTAGATTTAGTCACTGCAAGCTAGCAGAAGACACTATAACCTCAAATCTCATGTATGTGGTGTAGCTTCTTACCCCCTGCAAGGGGAATGTGGTTTGGTGCTGCTAGGATGTATTGTTGGACAGTTACAGGCAAAATGAAAAAAGTGATTCATTTGGCTTCAGCAGCAAGCACTTTTTAGGTGTTTGGTGCATATGTGGTTCATTGTTGGGCAGTTTTGGCCTATGTTCATAAATGCACTCTATTCTGTCTGAAAGGAGTTTTTCAGCAATAACTGTTAGATTTAGTCACTGCAAGCTAGCAGAAGGTGCTACAGGCTCAAATCTCATGTATGTGGTGTAGCATCTTACCCCTTGCAAGGGGAATGTGGTTTGGTGCTGCTAGGATGTATTGTTGGACAGTTACAGGCAAAATGAAAAAAGTGATTCATTTGGCTTCAGCAGCAAGCACTTTTTAGGTGTTTGGTGCATATGTGGTTCATTGTTGGGCAGTTTTGGCCTATGTTCATAAATGCACTCTATTCTGTCTGAAAGGAGTTTTTCAGCAATAACTGTTAGATTTAGTCACTGCAAGCTAGCAGAAGGTGCTACAGGCTCAAATCTCATGTATGTGGTGTAGCATCTTACCCCTTGCAAGGGGAATGTGGTTTGGTGCTGCTAGGATGTATTGTTGGACAGTTACAGGCAAAATGAAAAAAGTGATTCATTTGGCCTCAGCAGGTGTTTAAAGCACTTTTTAGGTGGTTTGGTGCATATGTGGTTCATTGTTGGGCAGTTTTGGCCCATGTTCATAAATGCACTCTATTCTGTCTGAAAGGAGTTTTTCAGCAATAACTGTTAGATTTAGTCACTGCAAGCTAGCACAAGACACTATAACCTCAAATCTCATGTATGTGGTGTAGCTTCTTACCCCCTGCAAGGGGAATGTGGTTTGGTGCTGCTAGGATGTATTGTTGGACAGTTACAGGCAAAATGAAAAAAGTGATTCATTTGGCCTCAGCAGGTGTTTAAAGCACTTTTTAGGTGGTTTGGTGCATATGTGGTTCATTGTTGGGCAGTTTTGGCCTATGTTCAGAAATGCACTCTATTCGGTCTGAAACGCGTTTTTCAGCAATAAGTGTTAGATTTAGTCACTGAAAGCCCGCAGAAGGTGCTATAGGCTCAAATCTCATGTATGTGGTGTACCTTCTTACCCCCTGCAAGGGGAATGTGGTTTGGTGCTGCTAGGATGTATTGTTGGACAGTTACAGGCAAAATGAAAAAAGTGATTCATTTGCCCTCAGCAGGTGTTTAAAGCACTTTTTAGGTGGTTTGGTGCATATGTGGTTCATTGTTGGGCAGTTTTGGCCTATGTTCATAAATGCACTCTATTCTGTCTGAAAGGAGTTTTTCAGCAATAACTGTTATATTTAGTCACTGCAAGCTAGCAGAAGGTGCTACAGGCTCAAATCTCATGTATGTGGTGTAGCATCTTACCCCCTGCAAGGGGAATGTGGGTTTGGTGCTGCTAGGATGTATTGTTGGACAGTTACAGGCAAAATGAAAAAAGTGATTCATTTGGCCTCAGCAGGTGTTTAAAGCACTTTTTAGGTGTTTGGTGCATATGTTGGGCAGTTTTGGCCCATGTTCATAAATGCACTCTATTCTGTCTGAAAGGAGTTTTTCAGCAATAACTGTTAGATTTAGTCACTGCAAGCTAGCAGAAGGTGCTACAGGCTCAAATATCATGTATGTGGTGTAGCTTCTTACCCCCTGCAAGGGGAATGTGTTTTGGTGCTGCTAGGATGTATTGTTCGACAGTTACAGGCAAAATGAAAAAAGTGATTCATTTGGCCTCAGCAGGTGTTTAAAGCACTTTTTAGGTGTTTGGTGCATATGTGGTTCATTGTTGGGCAGTTTTGGCCTATGTTCATGAATGCACTCTATTCGGTCTGAAACGCGTTTTTCAGCAATAAGTGTTAGATTTAGTCACTGCAAGCCCGCAGAAGGTGCTATAGGCTCAAATCTCATGTATGTGGTGTACCTTCTTACCCCCTGCAAGGGGAATGTGGTTTGGTGCTGCTAGGATGTATTGTTGGACAGTTACAGGCAAAATGAAAAAAGTGATTCATTTGGCCTCAGCAGGTGTTTAAAGCACTTTTTAGGTGTTTGGTGCATATGTTGGGCAGTTTTGGCCCATGTTCATAAATGCACTCTATTCTGTCTGAAAGGAGTTTTTCAGCAATAACTGTTAGATTTAGTCACTGCAAGCTAGCAGAAGACACTATAACCTCAAATCTCATGTATGTGGTGTAGCTTCTTACCCCCTGCAAGGGGAATGTGGTTTGGTGCTGCTAGGATGTATTGTTGGACAGTTACAGGCAAAATGAAAAAAGTGATTCATTTGGCCTCAGCAGGTGTTTAAAGCACTTTTTAGGTGTTTGGTGCATATGTGGTTCATTGTTGGGCAGTTTTGGCCTATGTTCATAAATGCACTCTATTCTGTCTGAAAGGAGTTTTTCAGCAATAACTGTTAGATTTAGTCACTGCAAGCTAGCAGAAGGTGCTACAGGCTCAAATCTCATGTATGTGGTGTAGCATCTTACCCCCTGCAAGGGGAATGTGGTTTGGTGCTGCTAGGATGTATTGTTGGACAGTTACAGGCAAAATGAAAAAAGTGATTCATTTGGCCTCAGCAGGTGTTTAAAGCACTTTTTAGGTGTTTGGTGCATATGTTGGGCAGTTTTGGCCCATGTTCATAAATGCACTCTATTCTGTCTGAAAGGAGTTTTTCAGCAATAACTGTTAGATTTAGTCACTGCAAGCTAGCAGAAGGTGCTACAGGCTCAAATATCATGTATGTTGTGTAGCTTCTTACCCCCTGCAAGGGGAATGTGTTTTGGTGCTGCTAGGATGTATTGTTCGAAAGTTACAGGCAAAATGAAAAAAGTGATTCATTTGGCCTCAGCAGGTGTTTAAAGCACTTTTTAGGTGGTTTGGTGCATATGTGGTTCATTGTTGGGCAGTTTTGGCCTATGTTCAGAAATGCACTCTATTCGGTCTGAAACGCGTTTTTCAGCAATAAGTGTTAGATTTAGTCACTGCAAGCCCGCAGAAGGTGCTATAGGCTCAAATCTCATGTATGTGGTGTACCTTCTTACCCCCTGCAAGGTGAATGTGGTTTGGTGCTGCTAGGATGTATTGTTGGACAGTTACAGGCAAAATGAAAAAAGTGATTCATTTGGCCTCAGCAGGTGTTTAAAGCACTTTTTAGGTGTTTGGTGCATATGTGGTTCATTGTTGGGCAGTTTTGGCCTATGTTCATAAATGCACTCTATTCTGTCTGAAAGGAGTTTTTCAGCAATAACTGTTAGATTTAGTCACTGCAAGCTAGCAGAAGGTGCTACAGGCTCAAATCTCATGTATGTGGTGTAGCATCTTACCCCCTGCAAGGGGAATGTGGTTTGGTGCTGCTAGGATGTATTGTTGGACAGTTACAGGCAAAATGAAAAAAGTGATTCATTTGGCCTCAGCAGGTGTTTAAAGTACTTTTGATGTGGTTTGGTGCATATGTGGTTCATTGTTGGGCAGTTTTGGCCTATGTTCATAAATGCACTCTATTCTGTCTGAAAGGAGTTTTTCAGCAATAACTGTTAGATTTAGTCACTGCAAGCTAGCAGAAGACACTATAACCTAAAATCTGATGTATGTGGTGTAGCTTCTTACCCCCTGCAATGGGAATGTGGTTTGGTGCTGCTAGGATGTATTGTTGGACAGTTACAGGCAAAATGAAAAAAGTGATTCATTTGGCCTCAGCAGGTGTTTAAAGCACTTTTTAGGTGTTTGGTGCATATGTTGGGCAGTTTTGGCCTATGTTCATAAATGCACTCTATTTTGTCTGAAAGGAGTTTTTCAGCAATAACTGTTAGATTTAGTCACTGCAAGCTAGCAGAAGGTGCTACAGGCTCAAATCTCATGTATGTGGTGTATCTTCTTACCCCCTGCAAGGGGAATGTGGTTTGGTGCTGCTAGGATGTATTGTTGGACAGTTACAGGCAAAATTAAAAAAGTGAATCATTTGGCCTCAGTAGGTGTTTAAAGCACTTTTTAGGTGGTTTGGTGTGTATGTGGTTCATTGTTGGGCAGTTTTGGACTATGTTCAGAAATGCACTCTATTCGGTCTGAAACGCGTTTTTCAGCAATAAGTGTTAGATTTAGTCACTGCAAGCCCGCAGAAGGTGCTATAGGCTCAAATCTCATGTATGTGGTGTAGCTTCTTACCCCCTGCAAGGGGAATGTGGTTTGGTGCTGCTAGGATGTATTGTTGGACAGTTACAGGCAAAATGAAAAAAGTGATTCATTTGGCCTCAGCAGGTGTTTAAAGCACTTTTTAGGTGGTTTGGTGCATATGTGGTTCATTGTTGGGCAGTTTTGGCCCATGTTCATAAATGCACTCTATTCTGTCTGAAAGGAGTTTTTCAGCAATAAGTGTTAGATTTAGTCACTGCAAGCTAGCAGAAGGTGCTACAGGCTCAAATCTCATGTATGTGGTGTAGCATCTTACCCCCTGCAAGGGGAATGTGGTTTGGTGCTGCTAGGATGTATTGTTGGACAGTTACAGGCAAAATGAAAAAAGTGATTCATTTGGCTTCAGCAGCAAGCACTTTTTAGGTGTTTGGTGCATATGTGGTTCATTGTTGGGCAGTTTTGTCCTATGTTCATAACTGCACTCTATTCTGTCTGAAAGGAGTTTTTCAGCAATAACTGTTAGATTTAGTCACTGCAAGCTAGCAGAAGACACTATAACCTCAAATCTCATGTATGTGGTGTAGCTTCTTACCCCCTGCAAGGGGAATGTGGTTTGGTGCTGCTAGGATGTATTGTTGGACAGTTACAGGCAAAATGAAAAAAGTGATTCATTTGGCCTCAGCAGGTGTTTAAAGCACTTTTTAGGTGTTTGGTGCATATGTTGGGCAGTTTTGGCCCATGTTCATAAATGCACTCTATTCTGTCTGAAAGGAGTTTTTCAGCAATAACTGTTAGATTTAGTCACTGCAAGCTAGCAGAAGGTGCTACAGGCTCAAATCTCATGTATGTGGTGTAGCATCTTACCCCCTGCAAGGGGAATGTGGTTTGGTGCTGCTAGGATGTATTGTTGGACAGTTACAGGCAAAATGAAAAAAGTGATTCATTTGGCCTCAGCAGGTGTTTAAAGCACTTTTGATGTGGTTTGGTGCATATGTGGTTCATTGTTGGGCAGTTTTGGCCTATGTTCAGAAATGCACTCTATTCGGTCTGAAACGCGTTTTTCAGCAATAAGTGTTAGATTTAGTCACTGCAAGCCCGCAGAAGGTGCTATAGGCTCAAATCTCATGTATGTGGTGTACCTTCTTACCCCCTGCAAGGGGAATGTGGTTTGGTGCTGCTAGGATGTATTATTGGACAGTTACAGGCAAAATGAAAAAAGTGATTCATTTGGTCTCAGCAGGTGTTTAAAGCACTTTTTCGGTGTTTGGTGCATATGTGGTTCATTGTTGGGCAGTTTTGGCCTATGTTCATAAATGCACTCTATTCTGTCTGAAAGGAGTTTTTCAGCAATAACTGTTAGATTTAGTCACTGCAAGCTAGCAGAAGACACTATAACCTCAAATCTGATGTATGTGGTGTAGCTTCTTACCCCCTGCAATGGGAATGTGGTTTGGTGCTGCTAGGATGTATTGTTGGACAGTTACAGGCAAAATGAAAAAAGTGATTCATTTGGCCTCAGCAGGTGTTTAAAGCACTTTTTAGGTGTTTGGTGCATATGTTGGGCAGTTTTGGCCTATGTTCATAAATGCACTCTATTTTGTCTGAAAGGAGTTTTTCAGCAATAACTGTTAGATTTAGTCACTGCAAGCTAGCAGAAGGTGCTACAGGCTCAAATCTCATGTATGTGGTGTATCTTCTTACCCCCTGCAAGGGGAATGTGGTTTGGTGCTGCTAGGATGTATTGTTGGACAGTTACAGGCAAAATTAAAAAAGTGAATCATTTGGCCTCAGTAGGTGTTTAAAGCACTTTTTAGGTGGTTTGGTGTGTATGTGGTTCATTGTTGGGCAGTTTTGGACTATGTTCAGAAATGCACTCTATTCGGTCTGAAACGCGTTTTTCAGCAATAAGTGTTAGATTTAGTCACTGCAAGCCCGCAGAAGGTGCTATAGGCTCAAATCTCATGTATGTGGTGTAGCTTCTTACCCCCTGCAAGGGGAATGTGGTTTGGTGCTGCTAGGATGTATTGTTGGACAGTTACAGGCAAAATGAAAAAAGTGATTCATTTGGCCTCAGCAGGTGTTTAAAGCACTTTTTAGGTGGTTTGGTGCATATGTGGTTCATTGTTGGGCAGTTTTGGCCCATGTTCATAAATGCACTCTATTCTGTCTGAAAGGAGTTTTTCAGCAATAAGTGTTAGATTTAGTCACTGCAAGCTAGCAGAAGGTGCTACAGGCTCAAATCTCATGTATGTGGTGTAGCATCTTACCCCCTGCAAGGGGAATGTGGTTTGGTGCTGCTAGGATGTATTGTTGGACAGTTACAGGCAAAATGAAAAAAGTGATTCATTTGGCTTCAGCAGCAAGCACTTTTTAGGTGTTTGGTGCATATGTGGTTCATTGTTGGGCAGTTTTGTCCTATGTTCATAAATGCACTCTATTCTGTCTGAAAGGAGTTTTTCAGCAATAACTGTTAGATTTAGTCACTGCAAGCTAGCAGAAGACACTATAACCTCAAATCTCATGTATGTGGTGTAGCTTCTTACCCCCTGCAAGGGGAATGTGGTTTGGTGCTGCTAGGATGTATTGTTGGACAGTTACAGGCAAAATGAAAAAAGTGATTCATTTGGCCTCAGCAGGTGTTTAAAGCACTTTTTAGGTGTTTGGTGCATATGTTGGGCAGTTTTGGCCCATGTTCATAAATGCACTCTATTCTGTCTGAAAGGAGTTTTTCAGCAATAACTGTTAGATTTAGTCACTGCAAGCTAGCAGAAGGTGCTACAGGCTCAAATATCATGTATGTGGTGTAGCTTCTTACCCCCTGCAAGGGGAATGTGTTTTGGTGCTGCTAGGATGTATTGTTCGACAGTTACAGGCAAAATGAAAAAAGTGATTCATTTGGCCTCAGCAGGTGTTTAAAGCACTTTTTAGGTGTTTGGTGCATATGTGGTTCATTGTTGGGCAGTTTTGGCCTATGTTCATAAATGCACTCTATTCGGTCTGAAACGCGTTTTTCAGCAATAAGTGTTAGATTTAGTCACTGCAAGCCCGCAGAAGGTGCTATAGGCTCAAATCTCATGTATGTGGTGTACCTTCTTACCCCCTGCAAGGGGAATGTGGTTTGGTGCTGCTAGGATGTATTGTTGGACAGTTACAGGCAAAATGAAAAAAGTGATTCATTTGGCCTCAGCAGGTGTTTAAAGCACTTTTTAGGTGGTTTGGTGCATATGTGGTTCATTGTTGGGCAGTTTTGGCACATGTTCATAAATGCACTCTATTCTCTCTGAAAGGAGTTTTTCAGCAATAACTGTTAGATTTAGTCACTGCAAGCTAGCAGAAGACACTATAACCTCAAATCTCATGTATGTGGTGTAGCTTCTTACCCCCTGCAAAAGGAATGTGGTTTGGTGCTGCTAGGATGTATTGTTGGACAGTTACAGGCAAAATGAAAAAAGTGATTCATTTGGCCTCAGCAGGTGTTTAAAGCACTTTTTAGGTGGTTTGGTGCATATGTGGTTCATTGTTGGGCAGTTTTGGCACATGTTCATAAATGCACTCTATTCTGTCTGAAAGGAGTTTTTCAGCAATAACTGTTAGATTTAGTCACTGCAAGCTAGCAGAAGACACTATAACCTAAAATCTGATGTATGTGGTGTAGCTTCTTACCCCCTGCAATGGGAATGTGGTTTGGTGCTGCTAGGATGTATTGTTGGACAGTTACAGGCAAAATGAAAAAAGTGATTCATTTGGCCTCAGCAGGTGTTTAAAGCACTTTTTAGGTGTTTGGTGCATATGTTGGGCAGTTTTGGCCTATGTTCATAAATGCACTCTATTTTGTCTGAAAGGAGTTTTTCAGCAATAACTGTTAGATTTAGTCACTGCAAGCTAGCAGAAGGTGCTACAGGCTCAAATCTCATGTATGTGGTGTATCTTCTTACCCCCTGCAAGGGGAATGTGGTTTGGTGCTGCTAGGATGTATTGTTGGACAGTTACAGGCAAAATTAAAAAAGTGAATCATTTGGCCTCAGTAGGTGTTTAAAGCACTTTTTAGGTGGTTTGGTGTGTATGTGGTTCATTGTTGGGCAGTTTTGGACTATGTTCAGAAATGCACTCTATTCGGTCTGAAACGCGTTTTTCAGCAATAAGTGTTAGATTTAGTCACTGCAAGCCCGCAGAAGGTGCTATAGGCTCAAATCTCATGTATGTGGTGTAGCTTCTTACCCCCTGCAAGGGGAATGTGGTTTGGTGCTGCTAGGATGTATTGTTGGACAGTTACAGGCAAAATGAAAAAAGTGATTCATTTGGCCTCAGCAGGTGTTTAAAGCACTTTTTAGGTGGTTTGGTGCATATGTGGTTCATTGTTGGGCAGTTTTGGCCCATGTTCATAAATGCACTCTATTCTGTCTGAAAGGAGTTTTTCAGCAATAAGTGTTAGATTTAGTCACTGCAAGCTAGCAGAAGGTGCTACAGGCTCAAATCTCATGTATGTGGTGTAGCATCTTACCCCCTGCAAGGGGAATGTGGTTTGGTGCTGCTAGGATGTATTGTTGGACAGTTACAGGCAAAATGAAAAAAGTGATTCATTTGGCTTCAGCAGCAAGCACTTTTTAGGTGTTTGGTGCATATGTGGTTCATTGTTGGGCAGTTTTGTCCTATGTTCATAACTGCACTCTATTCTGTCTGAAAGGAGTTTTTCAGCAATAACTGTTAGATTTAGTCACTGCAAGCTAGCAGAAGACACTATAACCTCAAATCTCATGTATGTGGTGTAGCTTCTTACCCCCTGCAAGGGGAATGTGGTTTGGTGCTGCTAGGATGTATTGTTGGACAGTTACAGGCAAAATGAAAAAAGTGATTCATTTGGCCTCAGCAGGTGTTTAAAGCACTTTTTAGGTGTTTGGTGCATATGTTGGGCAGTTTTGGCCCATGTTCATAAATGCACTCTATTCTGTCTGAAAGGAGTTTTTCAGCAATAACTGTTAGATTTAGTCACTGCAAGCTAGCAGAAGGTGCTACAGGCTCAAATCTCATGTATGTGGTGTAGCATCTTACCCCCTGCAAGGGGAATGTGGTTTGGTGCTGCTAGGATGTATTGTTGGACAGTTACAGGCAAAATGAAAAAAGTGATTCATTTGGCCTCAGCAGGTGTTTAAAGCACTTTTGATGTGGTTTGGTGCATATGTGGTTCATTGTTGGGCAGTTTTGGCCTATGTTCAGAAATGCACTCTATTCGGTCTGAAACGCGTTTTTCAGCAATAAGTGTTAGATTTAGTCACTGCAAGCCCGCAGAAGGTGCTATAGGCTCAAATCTCATGTATGTGGTGTACCTTCTTACCCCCTGCAAGGGGAATGTGGTTTGGTGCTGCTAGGATGTATTATTGGACAGTTACAGGCAAAATGAAAAAAGTGATTCATTTGGTCTCAGCAGGTGTTTAAAGCACTTTTTCGGTGTTTGGTGCATATGTGGTTCATTGTTGGGCAGTTTTGGCCTATGTTCATAAATGCACTCTATTCTGTCTGAAAGGAGTTTTTCAGCAATAACTGTTAGATTTAGTCACTGCAAGCTAGCAGAAGACACTATAACCTCAAATCTGATGTATGTGGTGTAGCTTCTTACCCCCTGCAATGGGAATGTGGTTTGGTGCTGCTAGGATGTATTGTTGGACAGTTACAGGCAAAATGAAAAAAGTGATTCATTTGGCCTCAGCAGGTGTTTAAAGCACTTTTTAGGTGTTTGGTGCATATGTTGGGCAGTTTTGGCCTATGTTCATAAATGCACTCTATTTTGTCTGAAAGGAGTTTTTCAGCAATAACTGTTAGATTTAGTCACTGCAAGCTAGCAGAAGGTGCTACAGGCTCAAATCTCATGTATGTGGTGTATCTTCTTACCCCCTGCAAGGGGAATGTGGTTTGGTGCTGCTAGGATGTATTGTTGGACAGTTACAGGCAAAATTAAAAAAGTGAATCATTTGGCCTCAGTAGGTGTTTAAAGCACTTTTTAGGTGGTTTGGTGTGTATGTGGTTCATTGTTGGGCAGTTTTGGACTATGTTCAGAAATGCACTCTATTCGGTCTGAAACGCGTTTTTCAGCAATAAGTGTTAGATTTAGTCACTGCAAGCCCGCAGAAGGTGCTATAGGCTCAAATCTCATGTATGTGGTGTAGCTTCTTACCCCCTGCAAGGGGAATGTGGTTTGGTGCTGCTAGGATGTATTGTTGGACAGTTACAGGCAAAATGAAAAAAGTGATTCATTTGGCCTCAGCAGGTGTTTAAAGCACTTTTTAGGTGGTTTGGTGCATATGTGGTTCATTGTTGGGCAGTTTTGGCCCATGTTCATAAATGCACTCTATTCTGTCTGAAAGGAGTTTTTCAGCAATAAGTGTTAGATTTAGTCACTGCAAGCTAGCAGAAGGTGCTACAGGCTCAAATCTCATGTATGTGGTGTAGCATCTTACCCCCTGCAAGGGGAATGTGGTTTGGTGCTGCTAGGATGTATTGTTGGACAGTTACAGGCAAAATGAAAAAAGTGATTCATTTGGCTTCAGCAGCAAGCACTTTTTAGGTGTTTGGTGCATATGTGGTTCATTGTTGGGCAGTTTTGTCCTATGTTCATAAATGCACTCTATTCTGTCTGAAAGGAGTTTTTCAGCAATAACTGTTAGATTTAGTCACTGCAAGCTAGCAGAAGACACTATAACCTCAAATCTCATGTATGTGGTGTAGCTTCTTACCCCCTGCAAGGGGAATGTGGTTTGGTGCTGCTAGGATGTATTGTTGGACAGTTACAGGCAAAATGAAAAAAGTGATTCATTTGGCCTCAGCAGGTGTTTAAAGCACTTTTTAGGTGTTTGGTGCATATGTTGGGCAGTTTTGGCCCATGTTCATAAATGCACTCTTTTCTGTCTGAAAGGAGTTTTTCAGCAATAACTGTTAGATTTAGTCACTGCAAGCTAGCAGAAGGTGCTACAGGCTCAAATATCATGTATGTTGTGTAGCTTCTTACCCCCTGCAAGGGGAATGTGTTTTGGTGCTGCTAGGATGTATTGTTCGAAAGTTACAGGCAAAATGAAAAAAGTGATTCATTTGGCCTCAGCAGGTGTTTAAAGCACTTTTTAGGTGGTTTGGTGCATATGTGGTTCATTGTTGGGCAGTTTTGGCCTATGTTCAGAAATGCACTCTATTCGGTCTGAAACGCGTTTTTCAGCAATAAGTGTTAGATTTAGTCACTGCAAGCCAGCAGAAGGTGCTATAGGCTCAAATCTCATGTATGTGGTGTACCTTCTTACCCCCTGCAAGGTGAATGTGGTTTGGTGCTGCTAGGATGTATTGTTGGACAGTTACAGGCAAAATGAAAAAAGTGATTCATTTGGCCTCAGCAGGTGTTTAAAGCACTTTTTAGGTGTTTGGTGCATATGTGGTTCATTGTTGGGCAGTTTTGGCCTATGTTCATAAATGCACTCTATTCTGTCTGAAAGGAGTTTTTCAGCAATAACTGTTAGATTTAGTCACTGCAAGCTAGCAGAAGGTGCTACAGGCTCAAATCTCATGTATGTGGTGTAGCATCTTACCCCCTGCAAGGGGAATGTGGTTTGGTGCTGCTAGGATGTATTGTTGGACAGTTACAGGCAAAATGAAAAAAGTGATTCATTTGGCTTCAGCAGCAAGCACTTTTTAGGTGTTTGGTGCATATGTGGTTCATTGTTGGGCAGTTTTGGCCTATGTTCATAAATGCACTCTATTCTGTCTGAAAGGAGTTTTTCAGCAATAACTGTTAGATTTAGTCACTGCAAGCTAGCAGAAGGTGCTACAGGCTCAAATCTCATGTATGTGGTGTAGCATCTTACCCCCTGCAAGGGGAATGTGGGTTTGGTGCTGCTAGGATGTATTGTTGGACAGTTACAGGCAAAATGAAAAAAGTGATTCATTTGGCCTCAGCAGGTGTTTAAAGCACTTTTTAGGTGTTTGGTGCATATGTTGGGCAGTTTTGGCCCATGTTCATAAATGCACTCTATTCTGTCTGAAAGGAGTTTTTCAGCAATAACTGTTAGATTTAGTCACTGCAAGCTAGCAGAAGGTGCTACAGGCTCAAATATCATGTATGTGGTGTAGCTTCTTACCCCCTGCAAGGGGAATGTGTTTTGGTGCTGCTAGGATGTATTGTTCGACAGTTACAGGCAAAATGAAAAAAGTGATTCATTTGGCCTCAGCAGGTGTTTAAAGCACTTTTTAGGTGTTTGGTGCATATGTGGTTCATTGTTGGGCAGTTTTGGCCTATGTTCATAAATGCACTCTATTCGGTCTGAAACGCGTTTTTCAGCAATAAGTGTTAGATTTAGTCACTGCAAGCCCGCAGAAGGTGCTATAGGCTCAAATCTCATGTATGTGGTGTACCTTCTTACCCCCTGCAAGGGGAATGTGGTTTGGTGCTGCTAGGATGTATTGTTGGACAGTTACAGGCAAAATGAAAAAAGTGATTCATTTGGCCTCAGCAGGTGTTTAAAGCACTTTTTAGGTGGTTTGGTGCATATGTGGTTCATTGTTGGGCAGTTTTGGCACATGTTCATAAATGCACTCTATTCTCTCTGAAAGGAGTTTTTCAGCAATAACTGTTAGATTTAGTCACTGCAAGCTAGCAGAAGACACTATAACCTCAAATCTCATGTATGTGGTGTAGCTTCTTACCCCCTGCAAAAGGAATGTGGTTTGGTGCTGCTAGGATGTATTGTTGGACAGTTACAGGCAAAATGAAAAAAGTGATTCATTTGGCCTCAGCAGGTGTTTAAAGCACTTTTTAGGTGGTTTGGTGCATATGTGGTTCATTGTTGGGCAGTTTTGGCACATGTTCATAAATGCACTCTATTCTGTCTGAAAGGAGTTTTTCAGCAATAACTGTTAGATTTAGTCACTGCAAGCTAGCAGAAGACACTATAACCTCAAATCTCATGTATGTGGTGTAGCTTCTTACCCCCTGCAAGGGGAATGTGGTTTGGTGCTGCTAGGATGTATTGTTGGACAGTTACAGGCAAAATGAAAAAAGTGATTCATTTGGCCTCAGCAGGTGTTTAAAGCACTTTTTAGGTGTTTGGTGCATATGTTGGGCAGTTTTGGCCCATTTTCATAAATGCACTCTATTCTGTCTGAAAGGAGTTTTTCAGCAATAACTGTTAGATTTAGTCACTGCAAGCTAGCAGAAGGTGCTACAGGCTCAAATCTCATGTATGTGGTGTAGCATCTTACCCCCTGCAAGGGGAATGTGGTTTGGTGCTGCTAGGATGTATTGTTGGACAGTTACAGGCAAAATGAAAAAAGTGATTCATTTGGCTTCAGCAGCAAGCACTTTTTAGGTGTTTGGTGCATATGTGGTTCATTGTTGGGCAGTTTTGGCCCATGTTCATAAATGCACTCTATTCTGTCTGAAAGGAGTTTTTCAGCAATAACTGTTAGATTTAGTCACTGCAAGCTAGCAGAAGGTGCTACAGGCTCAAATATCATGTATGTGGTGTAGCTTCTTACCCCCTGCAAGGGGAATGTGTTTTGGTGCTGCTAGGATGTATTGTTGGACAGTTACAGGCAAAATGAAAAAAGTGATTCATTTGGCCTCAGCAGGTGTTTAAAGCACTTTTTAGGTGTTTGGTGCATATGTTGGGCAGTTTTGGCCCATGTTCATAAATGCACTCTATTCTGTCTGAAAGGAGTTTTTCAGCAATAACTGTTAGATTTAGTCACTGCAAGCTAGCAGAAGGTGCTACAGGCTCAAATCTAATGTATGTGGTGTACCTTCTTACCCCCTGCAAGGGGAATGTGGTTTGGTGCTGCTAGGATGTATTGTTGGACAGTTACAGGCAAAATGAAAAAAGTGATTCATTTGGCCTCAGCAGGTGTTTAAAGCACTTTTTAGGTGGTTTGGTGCATATGTGGTTCATTGTTGGGCAGTTTTGGCACATGTTCATAAATGCACTCTATTCTCTCTGAAAGGAGTTTTTCAGCAATAACTGTTAGATTTAGTCACTGCAAGCTAGCAGAAGACACTATAACCTCAAATCTCATGTATGTGGTGTAGCTTCTTACCCCCTGCAAAAGGAATGTGGTTTGGTGCTGCTAGGATGTATTGTTGGACAGTTACAGGCAAAATGAAAAAAGTGATTCATTTGGCCTCAGCAGGTGTTTAAAGCACTTTTTAGGTGGTTTGGTGCATATGTGGTTCATTGTTGGGCAGTTTTGGCACATGTTCATAAATGCACTCTATTCTGTCTGAAAGGAGTTTTTCAGCAATAACTGTTAGATTTAGTCACTGCAAGCTAGCAGAAGACACTATAACCTCAAATCTCATGTATGTGGTGTAGCTTCTTACCCCCTGCAAGGGGAATGTGGTTTGGTGCTGCTAGGATGTATTGTTGGACAGTTACAGGCAAAATGAAAAAAGTGATTCATTTGGCCTCAGCAGGTGTTTAAAGCACTTTTTAGGTGTTTGGTGCATATGTTGGGCAGTTTTGGCCCATTTTCATAAATGCACTCTATTCTGTCTGAAAGGAGTTTTTCAGCAATAACTGTTAGATTTAGTCACTGCAAGCTAGCAGAAGGTGCTACAGGCTCAAATCTCATGTATGTGGTGTAGCATCTTACCCCCTGCAAGGGGAATGTGGTTTGGTGCTGCTAGGATGTATTGTTAGACAGTTACAGGCAAAATGAAAAAAGTGATTCATTTGGCCTCAGCAGGTGTTTAAAGCACTTTTTAGGTGGTTTGGTGCATATGTGGTTCATTGTTGGGCAGTTTTGGCCTATGTTCATAAATGCACTCTATTCTGTCTGAAAGGAGTTTTTCAGCAATAACTGTTAGATTTAGTCACTGCAAGCTAGCAGAAGGTGCTACAGGCTCAAATCTCATGTATGTGGTGTAGCATCTTACCCCCTGCAAGGGGAATGTGGGTTTGGTGCTGCTAGGATGTATTGTTGGACAGTTACAGGCAAAATGAAAAAAGTGATTCATTTGGCCTCAGCAGGTGTTTAAAGCACTTTTTAGGTGTTTGGTGCATATGTTGGGCAGTTTTGGCCCATGTTCATAAATGCACTCTATTCTGTCTGAAAGGAGTTTTTCAGCAATAACTGTTAGATTTAGTCACTGCAAGCTAGCAGAAGGTGCTACAGGCTCAAATATCATGTATGTGGTGTAGCTTCTTACCCCCTGCAAGGGGAATGTGTTTTGGTGCTGCTAGGATGTATTGTTCGACAGTTACAGGCAAAATGAAAAAAGTGATTCATTTGGCCTCAGCAGGTGTTTAAAGCACTTTTTAGGTGTTTGGTGCATATGTGGTTCATTGTTGGGCAGTTTTGGCCTATGTTCATAAATGCACTCTATTCGGTCTGAAACGCGTTTTTCAGCAATAAGTGTTAGATTTAGTCACTGCAAGCCCGCAGAAGGTGCTATAGGCTCAAATCTCATGTATGTGGTGTACCTTCTTACCCCCTGCAAGGGGAATGTGGTTTGGTGCTGCTAGGATGTATTGTTGGACAGTTACAGGCAAAATGAAAAAAGTGATTCATTTGGCCTCAGCAGGTGTTTAAAGCACTTTTTAGGTGGTTTGGTGCATATGTGGTTCATTGTTGGGCAGTTTTGGCACATGTTCATAAATGCACTCTATTCTCTCTGAAAGGAGTTTTTCAGCAATAACTGTTAGATTTAGTCACTGCAAGCTAGCAGAAGACACTATAACCTCAAATCTCATGTATGTGGTGTAGCTTCTTACCCCCTGCAAGGGGAATGTGGTTTGGTGCTGCTAGGATGTATTGTTGGACAGTTACAGGCAAAATGAAAAAAGTGATTCATTTGGCCTCAGCAGGTGTTTAAAGCACTTTTTAGGTGTTTGGTGCATATGTTGGGCAGTTTTGGCCTATGTTCATAAATGCACTCTATTTTGTCTGAAAGGAGTTTTTCAGCAATAACTGTTAGATTTAGTCACTGCAAGCTAGCAGAAGGTGCTACAGGCTCAAATCTCATGTATGTGGTGTATCTTCTTACCCCCTGCAAGGGGAATGTGGTTTGGTGCTGCTAGGATGTATTGTTGGACAGTTACAGGCAAAATTAAAAAAGTGAATCATTTGGCCTCAGTAGGTGTTTAAAGCACTTTTTAGGTGGTTTGGTGCGTATGTGGTTCATTGTTGGGCAGTTTTGGCCTATGTTCATAAATGCACTCTATTCTGTCTGAAAGGAGTTTTTCAGCAATAACTGTTAGATTTAGTCGCTGCAAGCTAGCAGAAGGTGCTACAGGCTCAAATCTCATGTATGTGGTGTAGCATCTTACCCCCTGCAAGGGGAATGTGGTTTGGTGCTGCTAGGATGTATTGTTGGACAGTTACAGGCAAAATGAAAAAAGTGATTCATTTGGCCTCAGCAGGTGTTTAAAGCACTTTTAGGTGGTTTGGTGCATATGTGGTTCATTGTTGGGCAGTTTTGGCCTATGTTCAGAAATGCACTCTATTCGGTCTGAAACGCGTTTTTCAGCAATAAGTGTTAGATTTAGTCACTGCAAGCCCGCAGAAGGTGCTATAGGCTCAAATCTCATGTATGTGGTGTACCTTCTTACCCCCTGCAAGGGGAATGTGGTTTGGTGCTGCTAGGATGTATTGTTGGACAGTTACAGGCAAAATGAAAAAAGTGATTCATTTGACCTCAGCAGGTGTTTAAAGCACTTTTTAGGTGTTTGGTGCATATGTTGGGCAGTTTTGGCCCATGTTCATAAATGCACTCTATTCTGTCTGAAAGGAGTTTTTCAGCAATAACTGTTAGATTTAGTCACTGCAAGCTAGCAGAAGACACTATAACCTCAAATCTCATGTATGTGGTGTAGCTTCTTACCCCCTGCAAGGGGAATGTGGTTTGGTGCTGCTAGGATGTATTGTTAGACAGTTACAGGCAAAATGAAAAAAGTGATTCATTTGGCCTCAGCAGGTGTTTAAAGCACTTTTTAGGTGGTTTGGTGCATATGTGGTTCATTGTTGGGCAGTTTTGGCCTATGTTCAGAAATGCACTCTATTCGGTCTGAAACGCGTTTTTCAGCAATAAGTGTTAGATTTAGTCACTGCAAGCCCGCAGAAGGTGCTATAGGCTCAAATCTCATGTATGTGGTGTAGCTTCTTACCCCCTGCAAGGGGAATGTGGTTTGGTGCTGCTAGGATGTATTGTTGGACAGTTACAGGCAAAATGAAAAAAGTGATTCATTTGGCCTCAGCAGGTGTTTAAAGCACTTTTTAGGTGGTTTGGTGCATATGTGGTTCATTGTTGGGCAGTTTTGGCCCATGTTCATAAATGCACTCTATTCTGTCTGAAAGGAGTTTTTCAGCAATAAGTGTTAGATTTAGTCACTGCAAGCTAGCAGAAGGTGCTACAGGCTCAAATCTCATGTATGTGGTGTACCTTCTTACCCCCTGCAAGGGGAATGTGTTTTGGTGCTGCTAGGATGTATTGTTCGAAAGTTACAGGCAAAATGAAAAAAGTGATTCATTTGGCCTCAGCAGGTGTTTAAAGCACTTTTTAGGTGGTTTGGTGCATATGTGGTTCATTGTTGGGCAGTTTTGGCCTATGTTCAGAAATGCACTCTATTCGGTCTGAAACGCGTTTTTCAGCAATAAGTGTTAGATTTAGTCACTGCAAGCCCGCAGAAGGTGCTATAGGCTCAAATCTCATGTATGTGGTGTACCTTCTTACCCCCTGCAAGGTGAATGTGGTTTGGTGCTGCTAGGATGTATTGTTGGACAGTTACAGGCAAAATGAAAAAAGTGATTCATTTGGCCTCAGCAGGTGTTTAAAGCACTTTTTAGGTGTTTGGTGCATATGTGGTTCATTGTTGGGCAGTTTTGGCCTATGTTCATAAATGCACTCTATTCTGTCTGAAAGGAGTTTTTCAGCAATAACTGTTAGATTTAGTCACTGCAAGCTAGCAGAAGGTGCTACAGGCTCAAATCTCATGTATGTGGTGTAGCATCTTACCCCCTGCAAGGGGAATGTGGTTTGGTGCTGCTAGGATGTATTGTTGGACAGTTACAGGCAAAATGAAAAAAGTGATTCATTTGGCCTCAGCAGGTGTTTAAAGCACTTTTGATGTGGTTTGGTGCATATGTGGTTCATTGTTGGGCAGTTTTGGCCTATGTTCAGAAATGCACTCTATTCGGTCTGAAACGCGTTTTTCAGCAATAAGTGTTAGATTTAGTCACTGCAAGCCCGCAGAAGGTGCTATAGGCTCAAATCTCATGTATGTGGTGTACCTTCTTACCCCCTGCAAGGGGAATGTGGTTTGGTGCTGCTAGGATGTATTATTGGACAGTTACAGGCAAAATGAAAAAAGTGATTCATTTGGCCTCAGCAGGTGTTTAAAGCACTTTTTAGGTGTTTGGTGCATATGTGGTTCATTGTTGGGCAGTTTTGGCCTATGTTCATAAATGCACTCTATTCTGTCTGAAAGGAGTTTTTCAGCAATAACTGTTAGATTTAGTCACTGCAAGCTAGCACAAGACACTATAACCTCAAATCTCATGTATGTGGTGTAGCTTTTTACCCCTGCAAGGGGAATGTGGTTTGGTGCTGCTAGGATGTATTGTTGGACAGTTACAGGCAAAATGAAAAAAGTGATTCATTTGGCCTCAGCAGGTGTTTAAAGCACTTTTTAGGTGTTTGGTGCATATGTTGGGCAGTTTTGGCCCATGTTCATAAATGCACTCTATTCTGTCTGAAAGGAGTTTTTCAGCAATAACTGTTAGATTTAGTCACTGCAAGCTAGCAGAAGGTGCTACAGGCTCAAATATCATGTATGTTGTGTAGCTTCTTACCCCCTGCAAGGGGAATGTGTTTTGGTGCTGCTAGGATGTATTGTTCGAAAGTTACAGGCAAAATGAAAAAAGTGATTCATTTGGCCTCAGCAGGTGTTTAAAGCACTTTTTAGGTGGTTTGGTGCATATGTGGTTCATTGTTGGGCAGTTTTGGCCTATGTTCATAAATGCACTCTATTCTGTCTGAAAGGAGTTTTTCAGCAATAAGTGTTAGATTTAGTCGCTGCAAGCTAGCAGAAGGTGCTACAGGGTCAAATCTCATGTATGTGGTGTAGCTTCTTACCCCCTGCAAGGGGAATGTGGTTTGGTGCTGCTAGGATGTATTGTTGGACAGTTACAGGCAAAATGAAAAAAGTGATTCATTTGGCCTCAGCAGGTGTTTAAAGCACTTTTTAGGTGGTTTGGTGCATATGTGGTTCATTGTTGGGCAGTTTTGGCCTATGTTCAGAAATGCACTCTATTCGGTCTGAAACGCGTTTTTCAGCAATAAGTGTTAGATTTAGTCACTGCAAGCCCGCAGAAGGTGCTATAGGCTCAAATCTCATTTATGTGGTGTACCTTCTTACCCCCTGCAAGGGGAATGTGGTTTGGTGCTGCTAGGATGTATTGTTGGACAGTTACAGGCAAAATGAAAAAAGTGATTCATTTGGCCTCAGCAGGTGTTTAAAGCACTTTTTAGGTGGTTTGGTGCATATGTGGTTCATTGTTGGGCAGTTTTGGCCTATGTTCATAAATGCACTCTATTCTGTCTGAAAGTAGTTTTTCAGCAATAACTGTTAGATTTAGTCACTGCAAGCTAGCAGAAGACACTATAACCTCAAATCTCATGTATGTGGTGTAGCTTCTTACCCCCTGCAAGGGGAATGTGGTTTGGTGCTGCTAGGATGTATTGTTGGACAGTTACAGGCAAAATGAAAAAAGTGATTCATTTGGCCTCAGCAGGTGTTTAAAGCACTTTTTAGGTGGTTTGGTGCATATGTGGTTCATTGTTGGGCAGTTTTGGCCTATGTTCAGAAATGCACTCTATTCGGTCTGAAACGCGTTTTTCAGCAATAAGTGTTAGATTTAGTCACTGCAAGCCCGCAGAAGGTGCTATAGGCTCAAATCTCATGTATGTGGTGTACCTTCTTACCCCCTGCAAGGGGAATGTGGTTTGGTGCTGCTAGGATGTATTGTTGGACAGTTACAGGCAAAATGAAAAAAGTGATTCATTTGGCCTCAGCAGGTGTTTAAAGCACTTTTTAGGTGGTTTGGTGCATATGTGGTTCATTGTTGGGCAGTTTTGGCCCATGTTCATAAATGCACTCTATTCTGTCTGAAAGGAGTTTTTCAGCAATAACTGTTAGATTTAGTCACTGCAAGCTAGCACAAGACACTATAACCTCAAATCTCATGTATGTGGTGTAGCTTCTTACCCCCTGCAAGGGGAATGTGGTTTGGTGCTGCTAGGATGTATTGTTGGACAGTTACAGGCAAAATGAAAAAAGTGATTCATTTGGCCTCAGCAGGTGTTTAAAGCACTTTTTAGGTGTTTGGTGCATATATTGGGCAGTTTTGGCCCATGTTCATAAATGCACTCTATTCTGTCTGAAAGGAGTTTTTCAGCAATAACTGTTTGATTTAGTCACTGCAAGCTAGCAGAAGGTGCTACAGGCTCAAATATCATGTATGTTGTGTAGCTTCTTACCCCCTGCAAGGGGAATGTGTTTTGGTGCTGCTAGGATGTATTGTTCGAAAGTTACAGGCAAAATGAAAAAAGTGATTCATTTGGCCTCAGCAGGTGTTTAAAGCACTTTTTAGGTGGTTTGGTGCATATGTGGTTCATTGTTGGGCAGTTTTGGCCTATGTTCAGAAATGCACTCTATTCGGTCTGAAACGCGTTTTTCAGCAATAAGTGTTAAATTTAGTCACTGCAAGCCCGCAGAAGGTGCTATAGGCTCAAATCTCATGTATGTGGTGTACCTTCTTACCCCCTGCAAGGGGAATGTGGTTTGGTGCTGCTAGGATGTATTGTTGGACAGTTACAGGCAAAATGAAAAAAGTGATTCATTTGGCCTCAGCAGGTGTTTAAAGCACTTTTTTAGGTGTTTGGTGCATATGTTGGGCAGTTTTGGCCCATTTTCATAAATGCACTCTATTCTGTCTGAAAGGAGTTTTTCAGCAATAACTGTTAGATTTAGTCACTGCAAGCTAGCAGAAGGTGCTAAAGGCTCAAATCTCATGTATGTGGTGTAGCATCTTACCCCCTGCAAGGGGAATGTGATTTGGTGCTGCTAGGATGTATTGTTAGACAGTTACAGGCAAAATGAAAAAAGTGATTCATTTGGCCTCAGCAGGTGTTTAAAGCACTTTTTAGGTGGTTTGGTGCATATGTGGTTCATTGTTGGGCAGTTTTGGCCCATGTTCATAAATGCACTCTATTCTGTCTGAAAGGAGTTTTTCAGCAATAACTGTTAGATTTAGTCACTGCAAGCTAGCAGAAGACACTATAACCTCAAATCTCATGTATGTGGTGTAGCTTCTTACCCCCTGCAAGGGGAATGTGGTTTGGTGCTGCTAGGATGTATTGTTGGACAGTTACAGGCAAAATGAAAAAAGTGATTCATTTGGCCTCAGCAGGTGTTTAAAGCACTTTTTAGGTGGTTTGGTGCATATGTGGTTCATTGTTGGGCAGTTTTGGCCTATGTTCAGAAATGCACTCTATTCGGTCTGAAACGCGTTTTTCAGCAATAAGTGTTAGATTTAGTCACTGCAAGCCCGCAGAAGGTGCTATAGGCTCAAATCTCATGTATGTGGTGTAGCTTCTTACCCCCTGCAAGGGGAATGTGGTTTGGTGCTGGTAGGATGTATTGTTGGACAGTTACAGGCAAAATGAAAAAAGTGATTCATTTGGCATCAGCAGGTGTTTAAAGCACTTTTTAGGTGGTTTGGTGCATATGTGGTTCATTGTTGGGCAGTTTTGGCCTATGTTCAGAAATGCACTTTATTCGGTCTGAAACGCGTTTTTCAGCAATAAGTGTTAGATTTAGTCACTGCAAGCCCGCAGAAGGTGCTATAGGCTCAAATCTCATGTATGTGGTGTACCTTCTTACCCCCTGCAAGGGGAATGTGGTTTGGTGCTGCTAGGATGTATTGTTGGACAGTTACAGGCAAAATGAAAAAAGTGATTCATTTGGCCTCAGCAGGTGTTTAAAGCACTTTTAGGTGGTTTGGTGCGTATGTGGTTCATTGTTGGGCAGTTTTGGCCTATGTTCATAAATGCACTCTATTCTGTCTGAAAGGAGTTTTTCAGCAATAAGTGTTAGATTTAGTCGCTGCAAGCTAGCAGAAGGTGCTACAGGCTCAAATCTCATGTATGTGGTGTAGCATCTTACCCCCTGCAAGGGGAATGTGGTTTGGTGCTGCTAGGATGTATTGTTGGACAGTTACAGGCAAAATGAAAAAAGTGATTCATTTGGCCTCAGCAGGTGTTTAAAGCACTTTTTAGGTGGTTTGGTGCATATGTGGTTCATTGTTGGGCAGTTTTGGCCTATGTTCATAAATGCACTCTATTCTGTCTGAAAGGAGTTTTTCAGCAATAACTGTTAGATTTAGTCGCTGCAAGCTAGCAGAAGGTGCTACAGGCTCAAATCTCATGTATGTGGTGTAGCATCTTACCCCCTGCAAGGGGAATGTGGTTTGGTGCTGCTAGGATGTATTGTTGGACAGTTACAGGCAAAATGAAAAAAGTGATTCATTTGGCCTCAGCAGGTGTTTAAAGCACTTTTAGGTGGTTTGGTGCATATGTGGTTCATTGTTGGGCAGTTTTGGCCTATGTTCAGAAATGCACTCTATTCGGTCTGAAACGCGTTTTTCAGCAATAAGTGTTAGATTTAGTCACTGCAAGCCCGCAGAAGGTGCTATAGGCTCAAATCTCATGTATGTGGTGTACCTTCTTACCCCCTGCAAGGGGAATGTGGTTTGGTGCTGCTAGGATGTATTGTTGGACAGTTACAGGCAAAATGAAAAAAGTGATTCATTTGGCCTCAGCAGGTGTTTAAAGCACTTTTTAGGTGTTTGGTGCATATGTTGGGCAGTTTTGGCCCATGTTCATAAATGCACTCTATTCTGTCTGAAAGGAGTTTTTCAGCAATAACTGTTAGATTTAGTCACTGCAAGCTAGCAGAAGACACTATAACCTCAAATCTCATGTATGTGGTGTAGCTTCTTACCCCCTGCAAGGGGAATGTGGTTTGGTGCTGCTAGGATGTATTGTTAGACAGTTACAGGCAAAATGAAAAAAGTGATTCATTTGGCCTCAGCAGGTGTTTAAAGCACTTTTTAGGTGTTTGGTGCATATGTGGTTCATTGTTGGGCAGTTTTGGCCTATGTTCATAAATGCACTCTATTCTGTCTGAAAGGAGTTTTTCAGCAATAACTGTTAGATTTAGTCACTGCAAGCTAGCAGAAGACACTATAACCTCAAATCTCATGTATGTGGTGTAGCTTCTTACCCCCTGCAAGGGGAATGTGGTTTGGTGCTGCTAGGATGTATTGTTAGACAGTTACAGGCAAAATGAAAAAAGTGATTCATTTGGCCTCAGCAGGTGTTTAAAGCACTTTTTAGGTGTTTGGTGCATATGTGGTTCATTGTTGGGCAGTTTTGGCCCATGTTCATAAATGCACTCTATTCGGTCTGAAACGCGTTTTTCAGCAATAAGTGTTAGATTTAGTCACTGCAAGCCCGCAGAAGGTGCTATAGGCTCAAATCTCATGTATGTGGTGTACCTTCTTACCCCCTGCAAGGGGAATGTGGTTTGGTGCTGCTAGGATGTATTGTTGGACAGTTACAGGCAAAATGAAAAAAGTGATTCATTTGGCCTCAGCAGGTGTTTAAAGCACTTTTTAGGTGGTTTGGTGCATATGTGGTT
This sequence comes from Dunckerocampus dactyliophorus, assembly GCF_027744805.1. Classification (NCBI taxonomy): domain Eukaryota; kingdom Metazoa; phylum Chordata; class Actinopteri; order Syngnathiformes; family Syngnathidae; genus Dunckerocampus; species Dunckerocampus dactyliophorus. Next base: position 11,349,577 of record NC_072830.1, read on the forward strand.
CATTGTTGGGCAGTTTTGGCCCATGTTCATAAATGCACTCTATTCTGTCTGAAAGGAGTTTTTCAGCAATAAGTGTTAGATTTAGTCACTGCAAGCTAGCAGAAGGTGCTACAGGCTCAAATCTCATGTATGTGGTGTAGCATCTTACCCCCTGCAAGGGGAATGTGGTTTGGTGCTGCTAGGATGTATTGTTGGACAGTTACAGGCAAAATGAAAAAAGTGATTCATTTGGCCTCAGCAGGTGTTTAAAGCACTTTTTAGGTGTTTGGTGCATATGCTGGGCAGTTTTGGCCTATGTTCATAAATGCACTCTATTTTGTCTGAAAGGAGTTTTTCAGCAATAACTGTTAGATTTAGTCACTGCAAGCTAGCAGAAGGTGCTACAGGCTCAAATCTCATGTATGTGGTGTATCTTCTTACCCCCTGCAAGGGGAATGTGGTTTGGTGCTGCTAGGATGTATTGTTGGACAGTTACAGGCAAAATTAAAAAAGTGAATCATTTGGCCTCAGTAGGTGTTTAAAGCACTTTTTAGGTGGTTTGGTGCGTATGTGGTTCATTGTTGGGCAGTTTTGGCCTATGTTCATAAATGCACTCTATTCTGTCTGAAAGGAGTTTTTCAGCAATAACTGTTAGATTTAGTCGCTGCAAGCTAGCAGAAGGTGCTACAGGCTCAAATCTCATGTATGTGGTGTAGCATCTTACCCCCTGCAAGGGGAATGTGGTTTGGTGCTGCTAGGATGTATTGTTGGACAGTTACAGGCAAAATGAAAAAAGTGATTCATTTGGCCTCAGCAGGTGTTTAAAGCACTTTTAGGTGGTTTGGTGCATATGTGGTTCATTGTTGGGCAGTTTTGGCCTATGTTCAGAAATGCACTCTATTCGGTCTGAAACGCGTTTTTCAGCAATAAGTGTTAGATTTAGTCACTGCAAGCCCGCAGAAGGTGCTATAGGCTCAAATCTCATGTATGTGGTGTACCTTCTTACCCCCTGCAAGGGGAATGTGGTTTGGTGCTGCTAGGATGTATTGTTGGACAGTTACAGGCAAAATGAAAAAAGTGATTCATTTGGCCTCAGCAGGTGTTTAAAGCACTTTTTAGGTGTTTGGTGCATATGTGGTTCATTGTTGGGCAGTTTTGGCCTATGTTCATAAATGCACTCTATTCTGTCTGAAAGGAGTTTTTCAGCAATAACTGTTAGATTTAGTCACTGCAAGCTAGCAGAAGGTGCTACAGGCTCAAATCTCATGTATGTGGTGTAGCATCTTACCCCCTGCAAGGGGAATGTGGTTTGGTGCTGCTAGGATGTATTGTTGGACAGTTACAGGCAAAATGAAAAAAGTGATTCATTTGGCCTCAGCAGGTGTTTAAAGCACTTTTTAGGTGGTTTGGTGCATATGTGGTTCATTGTTGGGCAGTTTTGGCCTATGTTCAGAAATGCACTCTATTCGGTCTGAAACGCGTGTTTCAGCAATAAGTGTTAGATTTAGTCACTGCAAGCCCGCAGAAGGTGCTATAGGCTCAAATCTCATGTATGTGGTGTACCTTCTTACCCCCTGCAAGGGGAATGTGGTTTGGTGCTGCTAGGATGTATTATTGGACAGTTACAGGCAAAATGAAAAAAGTGATTCATTTGGCCTCAGCAGGTGTTTAAAGCACTTTTTAGGTGTTTGGTGCATATGTGGTTCATTGTTGGGCAGTTTTGGCCTATGTTCATAAATGCACTCTATTCTGTCTGAAAGGAGTTTTTCAGCAATAACTGTTAGATTTAGTCACTGCAAGCTAGCAGAAGACACTATAACCTCAAATCTGATGTATGTGGTGTAGCTTCTTACCCCCTGCAAGGGGAATGTGGTTTGGTGCTGCTAGGATGTATTGTTGGACAGTTACAGGCAAAATGAAAAAAGTGATTCATTTGGCCTCAGCAGGTGTTTAAAGCACTTTTTAGGTGTTTGGTGCATATGTTGGGCAGTTTTGGCCTATGTTCATAAATGCACTCTATTCTGTCTAAAAGGAGTTTTTCAGCAATAACTGTTAGATTTAGTCGCTGCAAGCTAGCAGAAGGTGCTACAGTCTCAAATCTCATGTATGTGGTGTAGCATCTTACCCCCTGCAAGGGGAATGTGGTTTGGTGCTGCTAGGATGTATTGTTGGACAGTTACAGGCAAAATGAAAAAAGTGATTCATTTGGCCTCAGCAGGTGTTTAAAGCACTTTTAGGTGGTTTGGTGCATATGTGGTTCATTGTTGGGCAGTTTTGGCCTATGTTCAGAAATGCACTCTATTCGGTCTGAAACGCGTTTTTCAGCAATAAGTGTTAGATTTAGTCACTGCAAGCCCGCAGAAGGTGCTATAGGCTCAAATCTCATGTATGTGGTGTACCTTCTTACCCCCTGCAAGGGGAATGTGGTTTGGTGCTGCTAGGATGTATTGTTGGACAGTTACAGGCAAAATGAAAAAAGTGATTCATTTGGCCTCAGCAGGTGTTTAAAGCACTTTTTAGGTGTTTGGTGCATATGTTGGGCAGTTTTGGCCCATGTTCATAAATGCACTCTATTCTGTCTGAAAGGAGTTTTTCAGCAATAACTGTTAGATTTAGTCACTGCAAGCTAGCAGAAGACACTATAACCTCAAATCTCATGTATGTGGTGTAGCTTCTTACCCCCTGCAAGGGGAATGTGGTTTGGTGCTGCTAGGATGTATTGTTAGACAGTTACAGGCAAAATGAAAAAAGTGATTCATTTGGCCTCAGCAGGTGTTTAAAGCACTTTTTAGGTGTTTGGTGCATATGTGGTTCATTGTTGGGCAGTTTTGGCCTATGTTCATAAATGCACTCTATTCTGTCTGAAAGGAGTTTTTCAGCAATAACTGTTAGATTTAGTCACTGCAAGCTAGCAGAAGACACTATAACCTCAAATCTCATGTATGTGGTGTAGCTTCTTACCCCCTGCAAGGGGAATGTGGTTTGGTGCTGCTAGGATGTATTGTTGGACAGTTACAGGCAAAATGAAAAAAGTGATTCATTTGGCCTCAGCAGGTGTTTAAAGCACTTTTTAGGTGGTTTGGTGCATATGTGGTTCATTGTTGGGCAGTTTTGGCCTATGTTCAGAAATGCATTCTATTCGGTCTGAAACGCGTTTTTCAGCAATAAGTGTTAGATTTAGTCACTGCAAGCCCGCAGAAGGTGCTATAGGCTCAAATCTCATGTATGTGGTGTACCTTCTTACCCCCTGCAAGGGGAATGTGGTTTGGTGCTGCTAGGATGTATTGTTGGACAGTTACAGGCAAAATGAAAAAAGTGATTCATTTGGCCTCAGCAGGTGTTTAAAGCACTTTTTAGGTGTTTGGTGCATATGTTGGGCAGTTTTGGCCCATGTTCATAAATGCACTCTATTCTGTCTGAAAGGAGTTTTTCAGCAATAACTGTTAGATTTAGTCACTGCAAGCTAGCAGAAGACACTATAACCTCAAATCTCATGTATGTGGTGTAGCTTCTTACCCCCTGCAAGGGGAATGTGGTTTGGTGCTGCTAGGATGTATTGTTAGACAGTTACAGGCAAAATGAAAAAAGTGATTCATTTGGCCTCAGCAGGTGTTTAAAGCACTTTTTAGGTGTTTGGTGCATATGTGGTTCATTGTTGGGCAGTTTTGGCCTATGTTCATAAATGCACTCTATTCTGTCTGAAAGGAGTTTTTCAGCAATAACTGTTAGATTTAGTCACTGCAAGCTAGCAGAAGACACTATAACCTCAAATCTCATGTATGTGGTGTAGCTTCTTACCCCCTGCAAGGGGAATGTGGTTTGGTGCTGCTAGGATGTATTGTTGGACAGTTACAGGCAAAATGAAAAAAGTGATTCATTTGGCCTCAGCAGGTGTTTAAAGCACTTTTTAGGTGGTTTGGTGCATATGTGGTTCATTGTTGGGCAGTTTTGGCCTATGTTCAGAAATGCATTCTATTCGGTCTGAAACGCGTTTTTCAGCAATAAGTGTTAGATTTAGTCACTGCAAGCCCGCAGAAGGTGCTATAGGCTCAAATCTCATGTATGTGGTGTACCTTCTTACCCCCTGCAAGGGGAATGTGGTTTGGTGCTGCTAGGATGTATTGTTGGACAGTTACAGGCAAAATGAAAAAAGTGATTCATTTGGCCTCAGCAGGTGTTTAAAGCACTTTTTAGGTGTTTGGTGCATATGTTGGGCAGTTTTGGCCCATGTTCATAAATGCACTCTATTCTGTCTGAAAGGAGTTTTTCAGCAATAACTGTTAGATTTAGTCACTGCAAGCTAGCAGAAGACACTATAACCTCAAATCTGATGTATGTGGTGTAGCTTCTTACCCCCTGCAAGGGGAATGTGGTTTGGTGCTGCTAGGATGTATTGTTGGACAGTTACAGGCAAAATGAAAAAAGTGATTCATTTGGCCTCAGCAGGTGTTTAAAGCACTTTTTAGGTGGTTTGGTGCGTATGTGGTTCATTGTTGGGCAGTTTTGGCCTATGTTCATAAATGCACTCTATTCTGTCTAAAAGGAGTTTTTCAGCAATAACTGTTAGATTTAGTCGCTGCAAGCTAGCAGAAGGTGCTACAGGCTCAAATCTCATGTATGTGGTGTAGCATCTTACCCCCTGCAAGGGGAATGTGGTTTGGTGCTGCTAGGATGTATTGTTGGACAGTTACAGGCAAAATGAAAAAAGTGATTCATTTGGCCTCAGCAGGTGTTTAAAGCACTTTTAGGTGGTTTGGTGCATATGTGGTTCATTGTTGGGCAGTTTTGGCCTATGTTCAGAAATGCACTCTATTCGGTCTGAAACGCGTTTTTCAGCAATAAGTGTTAGATTTAGTCACTGCAAGCCCGCAGAAGGTGCTATAGGCTCAAATCTCATGTATGTGGTGTACCTTCTTACCCCCTGCAAGGGGAATGTGGTTTGGTGCTGCTAGGATGTATTGTTGGACAGTTACAGGCAAAATGAAAAAAGTGATTCATTTGGCCTCAGCAGGTGTTTAAAGCACTTTTTAGGTGTTTGGTGCATATGTTGGGCAGTTTTGGCCCATGTTCATAAATGCACTCTATTCTGTCTGAAAGGAGTTTTTCAGCAATAACTGTTAGATTTAGTCACTGCAAGCTAGCAGAAGACACTATAACCTCAAATCTCATGTATGTGGTGTAGCTTCTTACCCCCTGCAAGGGGAATGTGGTTTGGTGCTGCTAGGATGTATTGTTAGACAGTTACAGGCAAAATGAAAAAAGTGATTCATTTGGCCTCAGCAGGTGTTTAAAGCACTTTTTAGGTGTTTGGTGCATATGTGGTTCATTGTTGGGCAGTTTTGGCCTATGTTCATAAATGCACTCTATTCTGTCTGAAAGGAGTTTTTCAGCAATAACTGTTAGATTTAGTCACTGCAAGCTAGCAGAAGACACTATAACCTCAAATCTCATGTATGTGGTGTAGCTTCTTACCCCCTGCAAGGGGAATGTGGTTTGGTGCTGCTAGGATGTATTGTTGGACAGTTACAGGCAAAATGAAAAAAGTGATTCATTTGGCCTCAGCAGGTGTTTAAAGCACTTTTTAGGTGGTTTGGTGCATATGTGGTTCATTGTTGGGCAGTTTTGGCCTATGTTCAGAAATGCATTCTATTCGGTCTGAAACGCGTTTTTCAGCAATAAGTGTTAGATTTAGTCACTGCAAGCCCGCAGAAGGTGCTATAGGCTCAAATCTCATGTATGTGGTGTACCTTCTTACCCCCTGCAAGGGGAATGTGGTTTGGTGCTGCTAGGATGTATTGTTGGACAGTTACAGGCAAAATGAAAAAAGTGATTCATTTGGCCTCAGCAGGTGTTTAAAGCACTTTTTAGGTGGTTTGGTGCATATGTGGTTCATTGTTGGGCAGTTTTGGCCCATGTTCATAAATGCACTCTATTCTGTCTGAAAGGAGTTTTTCAGCAATAAGTGTTAGATTTAGTCACTGCAAGCTAGCAGAAGGTGCTATAGGCTCAAATCTCATGTATGTGGTGTAGCATCTTACCACCTGCAAGGGGAATGTGGTTTGGTGCTGCTAGGATGTATTGTTGGACAGTTACAGGCAAAATGAAAAAAGTGATTCATTTGGCTTCAGCAGCAAGCACTTTTTAGGTGTTTGGTGCATATGTGGTTCATTGTTGGGCAGTTTTGTCCTATGTTCGTAAATGCACTCTATTCTGTCTGAAAGGAGTTTTTCAGCAATAACTGTTAGATTTAGTCACTGCAAGCTAGCAGAAGACACTATAACCTCAAATCTCATGTATGTGGTGTAGCTTCTTACCGCCTGCAAGGGGAATGTGGTTTGGTGCTGCTAGGATGTATTGTTGGACAGTTACAGGCAAAATGAAAAAAGTGATTCATTTGGCCTCAGCAGGTGTTTAAAGCACTTTTTAGGTGTTTGGTGCATATGTGGTTCATTGTTGGGCAGTTTTGGCCTATGTTCATAAATGCACTCTATTCTGTCTGAAAGGAGTTTTTCAGCAATAACTGTTAGATTTAGTCACTGCAAGCTAGCAGAAGACACTATAACCTCAAATCTCATGTATGTGGTGTAGCTTCTTACCCCCTGCAAGGGGAATGTGGTTTGGTGCTGCTAGGATGTATTGTTGGACAGTTACAGGCAAAATGAAAAAAGTGATTCATTTGGCCTCAGCAGGTGTTTAAAGCACTTTTTAGGTGTTTGGTGCATATATTGGGCAGTTTTGGCCCATGTTCATAAATGCACTCTATTCTGTCTGAAAGGAGTTTTTCAGCAATAACTGTTAGATTTAGTCACTGCAAGCTAGCAGAAGGTGCTACAGGCTCAAATATCATGTATGTTGTGTAGCTTCTTACCCCCTGCAAGGGGAATGTGTTTTGGTGCTGCTAGGATGTATTGTTCGAAAGTTACAGGCAAAATGAAAAAAGTGATTCATTTGGCCTCAGCAGGTGTTTAAAGCACTTTTTAGGTGGTTTGGTGCATATGTGGTTCATTGTTGGGCAGTTTTGGCCTATGTTCAGAAATGCACTCTATTCGGTCTGAAACGCGTTTTTCAGCAATAAGTGTTAGATTTAGTCACTGCAAGCCCGCAGAAGGTGCTATAGGCTCAAATCTCATGTATGTGGTGTACCTTCTTACCCCCTGCAAGGGGAATGTGGTTTGGTGCTGCTAGGATGTATTGTTGGACAGTTACAGGCAAAATGAAAAAAGTGATTCATTTGGCCTCAGCAGGTGTTTAAAGCACTTTTTAGGTGGTTTGGTGCATATGTGGTTCATTGTTGGGCAGTTTTGGCCTATGTTCAGAAATGCACTCTATTCGGTCTGAAACGCGTTTTTCAGCAATAAGTGTTAGATTTAGTCACTGCAAGCCCGCAGAAGGTGCTATAGGCTCAAATCTCATGTATGTGGTGTACCTTCTTACCCCCTGCAAGGTGAATGTGGTTTGGTGCTGCTAGGATGTATTGTTGGACAGTTACAGGCAAAATGAAAAAAGTGATTCATTTGGCCTCAGCAGGTGTTTAAAGCACTTTTTAGGTGTTTGTTGCATATGTGGTTCATTGTTGGGCAGTTTTGGCCTATGTTCATAAATGCACTCTATTCTGTCTGAAAGGAGTTTTTCAGCAATAACTGTTAGATTTAGTCACTGCAAGCTAGCAGAAGACACTATAACCTCAAATCTGATGTATGTGGTGTAGCTTCTTACCCCCTGCAATGGGAATGTGGTTTGGTGCTGCTAGGATGTATTGTTGGACAGTTACAGGCAAAATGAAAAAAGTGATTCATTTGGCCTCAGCAGGTGTTTAAAGCACTTTTTAGGTGTTTGGTGCATATGTTGGGCAGTTTTGGCCCATGTTCATAAATGCACTCTATTCTGTCTGAAAGGAGTTTTTCAGCAATAACTGTTAGATTTAGTCACTGCAAGCTAGCAGAAGACACTATAACCTCAAATCTCATGTATGTGGTGTAGCTTCTTACCCCCTGCAAGGGGAATGTGGTTTGGTGCTGCTAGGATGTATTGTTAGACAGTTACAGGCAAAATGAAAAAAGTGATTCATTTGGCCTCAGCAGGTGTTTAAAGCACTTTTTAGGTGTTTGGTGCATATGTTGGGCAGTTTTGGCCCATTTTCATAAATGCACTCTATTTTGTCTGAAAGGAGTTTTTCAGCAATAACTGTTAGATTTAGTCACTGCAAGCTAGCAGAAGGTGCTACAGGCTCAAATCTCATGTATGTGGTGTAGCATCTTACCCCCTGCAAGGGGAATGTGGTTTGGTGCTGCTAGGATGTATTGTTAGACAGTTACAGGCAAAATGAAAAAAGTGATTCATTTGGCCTCAGCAGGTGTTTAAAGCACTTTTTAGGTGGTTTGGTTCATATGTGGTTCATTGTTGGGCAGTTTTGGCCTATGTTCAGAAATGCACTCTATTCGGTCTGAAACGCGTTTTTCAGCAATAAGTGTTAGATTTAGTCACTGCAAGCCCGCAGAAGGTGCTATAGGCTCAAATCTCATGTATGTGGTGTACCTTCTTACCCCCTGCAAGGGGAATGTGGTTTGGTGCTGGTAGGATGTATTGTTGGACAGTTACAGGCAAAATGAAAAAAGTGATTCATTTGGCATCAGCAGGTGTTTAAAGCACTTTTTAGGTGGTTTGGTGCATATGTGGTTCATTGTTGGGCAGTTTTGGCCTATGTTCAGAAATGCACTCTATTCGGTCTGAAACGCGTTTTTCAGCAATAAGTGTTAGATTTAGTCACTGCAAGCCCGCAGAAGGTGCTATAGGCTCAAATCTCATGTATGTGGTGTACCTTCTTACCCCCTGCAAGGGGAATGTGGTTTGGTGCTGCTAGGATGTATTGTTGGACAGTTACAGGCAAAATGAAAAAAGTGATTCATTTGGCCTCAGCAGGTGTTTAAAGCACTTTTTAGGTGGTTTGGTGCATATGTGGTTCATTGTTGGGCAGTTTTGGCCTATGTTCAGAAATGCACTCTATTCGGTCTGAAACGCGTTTTTCAGCAATAAGTGTTAGATTTAGTCACTGCAAGCCCGCAGAAGGTGCTATAGGCTCAAATCTCATGTATGTGGTGTACCTTCTTACCCCCTGCAAGGTGAATGTGGTTTGGTGCTGCTAGGATGTATTGTTGGACAGTTACAGGCAAAATGAAAAAAGTGATTCATTTGGCCTCAGCAGGTGTTTAAAGCACTTTTTAGGTGTTTGGTGCATATGTGGTTCATTGTTGGGCAGTTTTGGCCTATGTTCATAAATGCACTCTATTCTGTCTGAAAGGAGTTTTTCAGCAATAACTGTTAGATTTAGTCACTGCAAGCTAGCAGAAGACACTATAACCTCAATTCTGATGTATGTGGTGTAGCTTCTTACCCCCTGCAATGGGAATGTGGTTTGGTGCTGCTAGGATGTATTGTTGGACAGTTACAGGCAAAATGAAAAAAGTGATTCATTTGGCCTCAGCAGGTGTTTAAAGCACTTTTTAGGTGTTTGGTGCATATGTTGGGCAGTTTTGGCCCATGTTCATAAATGCACTCTATTCTGTCTGAAAGGAGTTTTTCAGCAATAACTGTTAGATTTAGTCACTGCAAGCTAGCAGAAGGTGCTACAGGCTCAAATCTCATGTATGTGGTGTATCTTCTTACCCCCTGCAAGGGGAATGTGGTTTGGTGCTGGCAGGATGTATTGTTGGACAGTTACAGGCAAAATTAAAAAAGTGAATCATTTGGCCTCAGTAGGTGTTTAAAGCACTTTTTAGGTGGTTTGGTGCGTATGTGGTTCATTGTTGGGCAGTTTTGGCCTATGTTAATAAATGCACTCTATTCTGTCTGAAAGGAGTTTTTCAGCAATAACTGTTAGATTTAGTCGCTGCAAGCTAGCAGAAGGTGCTACAGGCTCAAATCTCATGTATGTGGTGTAGCATCTTACCCCCTGCAAGGGGAATGTGGTTTGGTGCTGCTAGGATGTATTGTTGGACAGTTACAGGCAAAATGAAAAAAGTGATTCATTTGGCCTCAGCAGGTGTTTAAAGCACTTTTAGGTGGTTTGGTGCATATGTGGTTCATTGTTGGGCAGTTTTGGCCTATGTTCAGAAATGCACTCTATTCGGTCTGAAACGCGTTTTTCAGCAATAAGTGTTAGATTTAGTCACTGCAAGCCCGCAGAAGGTGCTATAGGCTCAAATCTCATGTATGTGGTGTACCTTCTTACCCCCTGCAAGGGGAATGTGGTTTGGTGCTGCTAGGATGTATTGTTAGACAGTTACAGGCAAAATGAAAAAAGTGATTCATTTGGCCTCAGCAGGTGTTTAAAGCACTTTTTAGGTGTTTGGTGCATATGTTGGGCAGTTTTGGCCCATGTTCATAAATGCACTCTATTCTGTCTGAAAGGAGTTTTTCAGCAATAACTGTTAGATTTAGTCACTGCAAGCTAGCAGAAGACACTATAACCTCAAATCTTATGTATGTGGTGTAGCTTCTTACCCCCTGCAAGGGGAATGTGGTTTGGTGCTGCTAGGATGTATTGTTAGACAGTTACAGGCAAAATGAAAAAAGTGATTCATTTGGCCTCAGCAGGTGTTTAAAGCACTTTTTAGGTGTTTGGTGCATATGTTGGGCAGTTTTGGCCCATTTTCATAAATGCACTCTATTCTGTCTGAAAGGAGTTTTTCAGCAATAACTGTTAGATTTAGTCACTGCAAGCTAGCAGAAGGTGCTACAGGCTCAAATCTCATGTATGTGGTGTAGCATCTTACCCCCTGCAAGGGGAATGTGGTTTGGTGCTGCTAGGATGTATTGTTAGACAGTTACAGGCAAAATGAAAAAAGTGATTCATTTGGCCTCAGCAGGTGTTTAAAGCACTTTTTAGGTGTTTGGTGCATATGTTGGGCAGTTTTGGCTTATGTTCATAAATGCACTCTATTCTGTCTGAAAGGAGTTTTTCAGCAATAACTGTTAGATTTAGTCACTGCAAGCTAGCAGAAGACACTATAACCTCAAATCTCATGTATGTGGTGTAGCTTCTTACCCCCTGCAAGGGGAATGTGGTTTGGTGCTGCTAGGATGTATTGTTAGACAGTTACAGGCAAAATGAAAAAAGTGATTCATTTGGCCTCAGCAGGTGTTTAAAGCACTTTTTAGGTGTTTGGTGCATATGTTGGGCAGTTTTGGCCCATTTTCATAAATGCACTCTAATCTGTCTGAAAGGAGTTTTTCAGCAATAACTGTTAGATTTAGTCACTGCAAGCTAGCAGAAGGTGCTACAGGCTCAAATCTCATGTATGTGGTGTAGCATCTTACCCCCTGCAAGGGGAATGTGGTTTGGTGCTGCTAGGATGTATTGTTAGACAGTTACAGGCAAAATGAAAAAAGTGATTCATTTGGCCTCAGCAGGTGTTTAAAGCACTTTTTAGGTGGTTTGGTGCATATGTGGTTCATTGTTTGGCAGTTTTGGCCTATGTTCAGAAATGCACTCTATTCGGTCTGAAACGCGTTTTTCAGCAATAAGTGTTAGATTTAGTCACTGCAAGCCCGCAGAAGGTGCTATAGGCTCAAATCTCATGTATGTGGTGTACCTTCTTACCCCCTGCAAGGGGAATGTGGTTTGGTGCTGCTAGGATGTATTGTTGGACAGTTACAGGCAAAATGAAAAAAGTGATTCATTTGGCCTCAGCAGGTGTTTAAAGCACTTTTTAGGTGGTTTGGTGCATATGTGGTTCATTGTTGGGCAGTTTTGGCCCATGTTCATAAATGCACTCTATTCTGTCTGAAAGGAGTTTTTCAGCAATAACTGTTAGATTTAGTCACTGCAAGCTAGCACAAGACACTATAACCTCAAATCTCATGTATGTGGTGTACCTTCTTACCCCCTGCAAGGGGAATGTGGTTTGGTGCTGCTAGGATGTATTGTTAGACAGTTACAGGCAAAATGAAAAAAGTGATTCATTTGGCCTCAGCAGGTGTTTAAAGCACTTTTTAGGTGTTTGGTGCATATGTGGTTCATTGTTGGGCAGTTTTGGCCTATGTTCATAAATGCACTCTATTCTGTCTGAAAGGAGTTTTTCAGCAATAACTGTTAGATTTAGTCGCTGCAAGCTAGCAGAAGGTGCTACAGGCTCAAATCTCATGTATGTGGTGTAGCATCTTACCCCCTGCAAGGGGAATGTGGTTTGGTGCTGCTAGGATGTATTGTTGGACAGTTACAGGCAAAATGAAAAAAGTGATTCATTTGGCCTCAGCAGGTGTTTAAAGCACTTTTAGGTGGTTTGGTGTATATGTGGTTCATTGTTGGGCAGTTTTGGCCTATGTTCAGAAATGCACTCTATTCGGTCTGAAACGCGTTTTTCAGCAATAAGTGTTAGATTTAGTCACTGCAAGCCCGCAGAAGGTGCTATAGGCTCAAATCTCATGTATTTGGTGTACCTTCTTACCCCCTGCAAGGGGAATGTGGTTTGGTGCTGCTAGGATGTATTGTTGGACAGTTACAGGCAAAATGAAAAAAGTGATTCATTTGGCCTCAGCAGGTGTTTAAAGCACTTTTTAGGTGTTTGTTGCATATGTTGGGCAGTTTTGGCCCATGTTCATAAATGCACTCTATTCTGTCTGAAAGGAGTTTTTCAGCAATAACTGTTAGATTTAGTCACTGCAAGCTAGCAGAAGACACTATAACCTCAAATCTCATGTATGTGGTGTAGCTTCTTACCCCCTGCAAGGGGAATGTGGTTTGGTGCTGCTAGGATGTATTGTTAGACAGTTACAGGCAAAATGAAAAAAGTGATTCATTTGGCCTCAGCAGGTGTTTAAAGCACTTTTTAGGTGGTTTGGTGCATATGTGGTTCATTGTTGGGCAGTTTTGGCCTATGTTCAGAAATGCACTCTATTCGGTCTGAAACGCGTTTTTCAGCAATAAGTGTTAGATTTAGTCACTGCAAGCCCGCAGAAGGTGCTATAGGCTCAAATCTCATGTATGTGGTGTACCTTCTTACCCCCTGCAAGGGGAATGTGGTTTGGTGCTGCTAGGATGTATTGTTGGACAGTTACAGGCAAAATGAAAAAAGTGATTCATTTGGCCTCAGCAGGTGTTTAAAGCACTTTTTAGGTGGTTTGGTGCATATGTGGTTCATTGTTGGGCAGTTTTGGCCCATGTTCATAAATGCACTCTATTCTGTCTGAAAGGAGTTTTTCAGCAATAACTGTTAGATTTAGTCACTGCAAGCTAGCACAAGACACTATAACCTCAAATCTCATGTATGTGGTGTAGCTTCTTACCCCCTGCAAGGGGAATGTGGTTTGGTGCTGCTAGGATGTATTGTTAGACAGTTACAGGCAAAATGAAAAAAGTGATTCATTTGGCCTCAGCAGGTGTTTAAAGCACTTTTTAGGTGTTTGGTGCATATGTGGTTCATTGTTGGGCAGTTTTGGCCTATGTTCATAAATGCACTCTATTCTGTCTGAAAGGAGTTTTTCAGCAATAACTGTTAGATTTAGTCACTGCAAGCTAGCAGAAGGTGCTACAGGCTCAAATCTCATGTATGTGGTGTAGCATCTTACCCCCTGCAAGGGGAATGTGGTTTGGTGCTGCTAGGATGTATTGTTGGACAGTTACAGGCAAAATGAAAAAAGTGATTCATTTGGCCTCAGCAGGTGTTTAAAGCACTTTTTAGGTGGTTTGGTGCATATGTGGTTCATTGTTGGGCAGTTTTGGCCTATGTTCAGAAATGCACTCTATTCGGTCTGAAACGCGTTTTTCAGCAATAAGTGTTAGATTTAGTCACTGCAAGCCCGCAGAAGGTGCTATAGGCTCAAATCTCATGTATGTGGTGTACCTTCTTACCCCCTGCAAGGGGAATGTGGTTTGGTGCTGCTAGGATGTATTGTTGGACAGTTACAGGCAAAATGAAAAAAGTGATTCATTTGGCCTCAGCAGGTGTTTAAAGCACTTTTTAGGTGTTTGGTGCATTTGTGGTTCATTGTTGGGCAGTTTTGGCCCATGTTCATAAATGCACTCTATTCTGTCTGAAAGGAGTTTTTCAGCAATAACTGTTAGATTTAGTCACTGCAAGCTAGCAGAAGACACTATAACCTCAAATCTCATGTATTTGGTGTAGCTTCTTACCCCCTGCAAGGGGAATGTGGTTTGGTGCTGCTAGGATGTATTGTTGGACAGTTACAGGCAAAATGAAAAAAGTGATTCATTTGGCCTCAGCAGGTGTTTAAAGCACTTTTTAGGTGTTTGGTGCATTTGTGGTTCATTGTTGGGCAGTTTTGGCCCATGTTCATAAATGCACTCTATTCGGTCTGAAACGCGTTTTTCAGCAATAAGTGTTAGATTTAGTCACTGCAAGCCCGCAGAAGGTGCTATAGGCTCAAATCTCATGTATGTGGTGTACCTTCTTACCCCCTGCAAGGGGAATGTGGTTTGGTGCTGCTAGGATGTATTGTTGGACAGTTACAGGCAAAATGAAAAAAGTGATTCATTTGGCCTCAGCAGGTGTTTAAAACACTTTTTAGGTGGTTTGGTGCATATGTGGTTCATTGTTGGGCAGTTTTGGCCCATGTTCATAAATGCACTCTATTCTGTCTGAAAGGAGTTTTTCAGCAATAACTGTTAGATTTAGTCACTGCAAGCTAGCACAAGACACTATAACCTCAAATCTCATGTATGTGGTGTAGCTTCTTACCCCCTGCAAGGGGAATGTGGTTTGGTGCTGCTAGGATGTATTGTTGGACAGTTACAGGCAAAATGAAAAAAGTGATTCATTTGGCCTCAGCAGGTGTTTAAAGCACTTTTTAGGTGTTTGGTGCATATGTTGGGCAGTTTTGGCCCATGTTCATAAATGCACTCTATTCTGTCTGAAAGGAGTTTTTCAGCAATAACTGTTAGATTTAGTCACTGCAAGCTAGCAGAAGGTGCTACAGGCTCAAATATCATGTATGTGGTGTAGCATCTTACCCCCTGCAAGGGGAATGTGGTTTGGTGCTGCTAGGATGTATTGTTGGACAGTTACAGGCAAAATGAAAAAAGTGATTCATTTGGCCTCAGCAGGTGTTTAAAGCACTTTTTAGGTGTTTGGTGCATATGTTGGGCAGTTTTGGCCTATGTTCATAAATGCACTCTATTTTGTCTGAAAGGAGTTTTTCAGCAATAACTGTTAGATTTAGTCACTGCAAGCTAGCAGAAGGTGCTACAGGCTCAAATCTCATGTATGTGGTGTATCTTCTTACCCCCTGCAAGGGGAATGTGGTTTGGTGCTGCTAGGATGTATTGTTGGACAGTTACAGGCAAAATTAAAAAAGTGAATCATTTGGCCTCAGTAGGTGTTTAAAGCACTTTTTAGGTGGTTTGGTGCGTATGTGGTTCATTGTTGGGCAGTTTTGGCCTATGTTCATAAATGCACTCTATTCTGTCTGAAAGGAGTTTTTCAGCAATAACTGTTAGATTTAGTCGCTGCAAGCTAGCAGAAGGTGCTACAGGCTCAAATCTCATGTATGTGGTGTAGCATCTTACCCCCTGCAAGGGGAATGTGGTTTGGTGCTGCTAGGATGTATTGTTGGACAGTTACAGGCAAAATGAAAAAAGTGATTCATTTGGCCTCAGCAGGTGTTTAAAGCACTTTTAGGTGGTTTGGTGCATATGTGGTTCATTGTTGGGCAGTTTTGGCCTATGTTCAGAAATGCACTCTATTCGGTCTGAAACGCGTTTTTCAGCAATAAGTGTTAGATTTAGTCACTGCAAGCCCGCAGAAGGTGCTATAGGCTCAAATCTCATGTATTTGGTGTACCTTCTTACCCCCTGCAAGGGGAATGTGGTTTGGTGCTGCTAGGATGTATTGTTGGACAGTTACAGGCAAAATGAAAAAAGTGATTCATTTGGCCTCAGCAGGTGTTTAAAGCACTTTTTAGGTGTTTGTTGCATATGTTGGGCAGTTTTGGCCCATGTTCATAAATGCACTCTATTCTGTCTGAAAGGAGTTTTTCAGCAATAACTGTTAGATTTAGTCACTGCAAGCTAGCAGAAGACACTATAACCTCAAATCTCATGTATGTGGTGTAGCTTCTTACCCCCTGCAAGGGGAATGTGGTTTGGTGCTGCTAGGATGTATTGTTAGACAGTTACAGGCAAAATGAAAAAAGTGATTCATTTGGCCTCAGCAGGTGTTTAAAGCACTTTTTAGGTGGTTTGGTGCATATGTGGTTCATTGTTGGGCAGTTTTGGCCTATGTTCAGAAATGCACTCTATTCGGTCTGAAACGCGTTTTTCAGCAATAAGTGTTAGATTTAGTCACTGCAAGCCCGCAGAAGGTGCTATAGGCTCAAATCTCATGTATGTGGTGTACCTTCTTACCCCCTGCAAGGGGAATGTGGTTTGGTGCTGCTAGGATGTATTGTTGGACAGTTACAGGCAAAATGAAAAAAGTGATTCATTTGGCCTCAGCAGGTGTTTAAAGCACTTTTTAGGTGTTTGGTGCATTTGTGGTTCATTGTTGGGCAGTTTTGGCCCATGTTCATAAATGCACTCTATTCTGTCTGAAAGGAGTTTTTCAGCAATAACTGTTAGATTTAGTCACTGCAAGCTAGCAGAAGACACTATAACCTCAAATCTCATGTATTTGGTGTAGCTTCTTACCCCCTGCAAGGGGAATGTGGTTTGGTGCTGCTAGGATGTATTGTTGGACAGTTACAGGCAAAATGAAAAAAGTGATTCATTTGGCCTCAGCAGGTGTTTAAAGCACTTTTTAGGTGTTTGGTGCATTTGTGGTTCATTGTTGGGCAGTTTTGGCCCATGTTCATAAATGCACTCTATTCGGTCTGAAACGCGTTTTTCAGCAATAAGTGTTAGATTTAGTCACTGCAAGCCCGCAGAAGGTGCTATAGGCTCAAATCTCATGTATGTGGTGTACCTTCTTACCCCCTGCAAGGGGAATGTGGTTTGGTGCTGCTAGGATGTATTGTTGGACAGTTACAGGCAAAATGAAAAAAGTGATTCATTTGGCCTCAGCAGGTGTTTAAAGCACTTTTTAGGTGGTTTGGTGCATATGTGGTTCATTGTTGGGCAGTTTTGGCCCATGTTCATAAATGCACTCTATTCTGTCTGAAAGGAGTTTTTCAGCAATAACTGTTAGATTTAGTCACTGCAAGCTAGCACAAGACACTATAACCTCAAATCTCATGTATGTGGTGTAGCTTCTTACCCCCTGCAAGGGGAATGTGGTTTGGTGCTGCTAGGATGTATTGTTGGACAGTTACAGGCAAAATGAAAAAAGTGATTCATTTGGCCTCAGCAGGTGTTTAAAGCACTTTTTAGGTGGTTTGGTGCATATGTGGTTCATTGTTGGGCAGTTTTGGCCTATGTTCAGAAATGCATTCTATTCGGTCTGAAACGCGTTTTTCAGCAATAAGTGTTAGATTTAGTCACTGCAAGCCCGCAGAAGGTGCTATAGGCTCAAATCTCATGTATGTGGTGTACCTTCTTACACCCTGCAAGGGGAATGTGGTTTGGTGCTGCTAGGATGTATTGTTGGACAGTTACAGGCAAAATGAAAAAAGTGATTCATTTGTCCTCAGCAGGTGTTTAAAGCACTTTTTAGGTGGTTTGGTGCATATGTGGTTCATTGTTGGGCAGTTTTGGCCCATGTTCATAAATGCACTCTATTCTGTCTGAAAGGAGTTTTTCAGCAATAAGTGTTAGATTTAGTCACTGCAAGCTAGCAGAAGGTGCTACAGGCTCAAATCTCATGTATGTGGTGTAGCATCTTACCCCCTGCAAGGGGAATGTGGTTTGGTGCTGCTAGGATGTATTGTTGGACAGTTACAGGCAAAATGAAAAAAGTGATTCATTTGGCTTCAGCAGCAAGCACTTTTTAGGTGTTTGGTGCATATGTGGTTCATTGTTGGGCAGTTTTGTCCTATGTTCATAAATGCACTCTATTCTGTCTGAAAGGAGTTTTTCAGCAATAACTGTTAGATTTAGTCACTGCAAGCTAGCAGAAGGTGCTACAGGCTCAAATATCATGTATGTTGTGTAGCTTCTTACCCCCTGCAAGGGGAATGTGGTTTGGTGCTGCTAGGATGTATTGTTTGACAGTTACAGGCAAAATGAAAAAAGTGATTCATTTGGCCTCAGCAGGTGTTTAAAGCACTTTTTAGGTGTTTGGTGCATATGTTGGGCAGTTTTGGCCCATGTTCATAAATGCACTCTATTCTGTCTGAAAGGAGTTTTTCAGCAATAACTGTTAGATTTAGTCACTGCAAGCTAGCAGAAGGTGCTACAGGCTCAAATATCATGTATGTTGTGTAGCTTCTTACCCCCTGCAAGGGGAATGTGGTTTGGTGCTGCTAGGATGTATTGTTGGACAGTTACAGGCAAAATGAAAAAAGTGATTCATTTGGCCTCAGCAGGTGTTTAAAGCACTTTTTAGGTGTTTGGTGCATATGTTGGGCAGTTTTGGCCTATGTTCATAAATGCACTCTATTCTGTCTGAAAGGAGTTTTTCAGCAATAAGTGTTAGATTTAGTCACTGCAAGCTTAGCAGAAGGTGCTACAGGCTCAAATCTCATGTATGTGGTGTAGCATCTTACCCCCTGCAAGGGGAATGTGGTTTGGTGCTGCTAGGATGTATTGTTGGACAGTTACAGGCAAAATGAAAAAAGTGATTCATTTGGCTTCAGCAGCAAGCACTTTTTAGGTTTTTGGTGCATATGTGGTTCATTGTTGGGCAGTTTTGTCCTATGTTCATAAATGCACTCTATTCTGTCTGAAAGGAGTTTTTCAGCAATAACTGTTAGATTTAGTCACTGCAAGCTAGCAGAAGGTGCTACAGGCTCAAATATCATGTATGTTGTGTAGCTTCTTACCCCCTGCAAGGGGAATGTGGTTTGGTGCTGCTAGGATGTATTGTTGGACAGTTACAGGCAAAATGAAAAAAGTGATTCATTTGGCCTCAGCAGGTGTTTAAAGCACTTTTTAGGTGTTTGGTGCATATGTTGGGCAGTTTTGGCCCATGTTCATAAATGCACTCTATTCTGTCTGAAAGGAGTTTTTCAGCAATAACTGTTAGATTTAGTCACTGCAAGCTAGCAGAAGGTGCTACAGGCTCAAATATCATGTATGTTGTGTAGCTTCTTACCCCCTGCAAGGGGAATGTGGTTTGGTGCTGCTAGGATGTATTGTTGGACAGTTACAGGCAAAATGAAAAAAGTGATTCATTTGGCCTCAGCAGGTGTTTAAAGCACTTTTTAGGTGTTTGGTGCATATGTTGGGCAGTTTTGGCCCATTTTCATAAATGCACTCTATTCTGTCTGAAAGGAGTTTTTCAGCAATAACTGTTAGATTTAGTCACTGCAAGCTAGCAGAAGGTGCTACAGGCTCAAATCTCATGTATGTGGTGTAGCATCTTACCCCCTGCAAGGGGAATGTGGTTTGGTGCTGCTAGGATGTATTGTTGGACAGTTACAGGCAAAATGAAAAAAGTGATTCATTTGGCCTCAGCAGGTGTTTAAAGCACTTTTTAGGTGGTTTGGTGCATATGTGGTTCAATGTTGGGCAGTTTTGGCCTATGTTCAGAAATGCACTCTATTCTGTCTGAAACGCGTTTTTCAGCAATAAGTGTTAGATTTAGTCACTGCAAGCCCGCAGAAGGTGCTATAGGCTCAAATCTCATGTATGTGGTGTACCTTCTTACCCCCTGCAAGGGGAATGTGGTTTGGTGCTGCTAGGATGTATTGTTGGACAGTTACAGGCAAAATGAAAAAAGTGATTCATTTGGCCTCAGCAGGTGTTTAAAGCACTTTTTAGGTGTTTGGTGCATTTGTGGTTCATTGTTGGGCAGTTTTGGCCCATGTTCATAAATGCACTCTATTCTGTCTGAAAGGAGTTTTTCAGCAATAACTGTTAGATTTAGTCACTGCAAGCTAGCAGAAGACACTATAACCTCAAATCTCATGTATTTGGTGTAGCTTCTTACCCCCTGCAAGGGGAATGTGGTTTGGTGCTGCTAGGATGTATTGTTGGACAGTTACAGGCAAAATGAAAAAAGTGATTCATTTGGCCTCAGCAGGTGTTTAAAGCACTTTTTAGGTGTTTGGTGCATTTGTGGTTCATTGTTGGGCAGTTTTGGCCCATGTTCATAAATGCACTCTATTCGGTCTGAAACGCGTTTTTCAGCAATAAGTGTTAGATTTAGTCACTGCAAGCCCGCAGAAGGTGCTATAGGCTCAAATCTCATGTATGTGGTGTACCTTCTTACACCCTGCAAGGGGAATGTGGTTTGGTGCTGCTAGGATGTATTGTTGGACAGTTACAGGCAAAATGAAAAAAGTGATTCATTTGGCCTCAGCAGGTGTTTAAAGCACTTTTTAGGTGGTTTGGTGCATATGTGGTTCATTGTTGGGCAGTTTTGGCCCATGTTCATAAATGCACTCTATTCTGTCTGAAAGGAGTTTTTCAGCAATAACTGTTAGATTTAGTCACTGCAAGCTAGCAGAAGGTGCTACAGGCTCAAATATCATGTATGTTGTGTAGCTTCTTACCCCCTGCAAGGGGAATGTGGTTTGGTGCTGCTAGGATGTATTGTTGGACAGTTACAGGCAAAATGAAAAAAGTGATTCATTTGGCTTCAGCAGCAAGCACTTTTTAGGTGTTTGGTGCATATGTGGTTCATTGTTGGGCAGTTTTGTCCTATGTTCATAAATGCACTCTATTCTGTCTGAAAGGAGTTTTTCAGCAATAACTGTTAGATTTAGTCACTGCAAGCTAGCAGAAGGTGCTACAGGCTCAAATATCATGTATGTTGTGTAGCTTCTTACCCCCTGCAAGGGGAATGTGGTTTGGTGCTGCTAGGATGTATTGTTGGACAGTTACAGGCAAAATGAAAAAAGTGATTCATTTGGCCTCAGCAGGTGTTTAAAGCACTTTTTAGGTGTTTGGTGCATATGTTGGGCAGTTTTGGCCTATGTTCATAAATGCACTCTATTTTGTCTGAAAGGAGTTTTTCAGCAATAACTGTTAGATTTAGTCACTGCAAGCTAGCAGAAGGTGCTACAGGCTCAAATCTCATGTATGTGGTGTATCTTCTTACCCCCTGCAAGGGGAATGTGGTTTGGTGCTGCTAGGATGTATTGTTAGACAGTTACAGGCAAAATGAAAAAAGTGATTCATTTGGCCTCAGCAGGTGTTTAAAGCACTTTTTAGGTGTTTGGTGCATATGTTGGGCAGTTTTGGCCCATTTTCATAAATGCACTCTATTCTGTCTGAAAGGAGTTTTTCAGCAATAACTGTTAGATTTAGTCACTGCAAGCTAGCAGAAGGTGCTACAGGCTCAAATCTCATGTATGTGGTGTAGCATCTTACCCCCTGCAAGGGGAATGTGGTTTGGTGCTGCTAGGATGTATTGTTGGACAGTTACAGGCAAAATGAAAAAAGTGATTCATTTGGCCTCAGCAGGTGTTTAAAGCACTTTTTAGGTGGTTTGGTGCATATGTGGTTCAATGTTGGGCAGTTTTGGCCTATGTTCAGAAATGCACTCTATTCTGTCTGAAACGCGTTTTTCAGCAATAAGTGTTAGATTTAGTCACTGCAAGCCCGCAGAAGGTGCTATAGGCTCAAATCTCATGTATGTGGTGTACCTTCTTACCCCCTGCAAGGGGAATGTGGTTTGGTGCTGCTAGGATGTATTGTTGGACAGTTACAGGCAAAATGAAAAAAGTGATTCATTTGGCCTCAGCAGGTGTTTAAAGCACTTTTTAGGTGTTTGGTGCATTTGTGGTTCATTGTTGGGCAGTTTTGGCCCATGTTCATAAATGCACTCTATTCTGTCTGAAAGGAGTTTTTCAGCAATAACTGTTAGATTTAGTCACTGCAAGCTAGCAGAAGACACTATAACCTCAAATCTCATGTATTTGGTGTAGCTTCTTACCCCCTGCAAGGGGAATGTGGTTTGGTGCTGCTAGGATGTATTGTTGGACAGTTACAGGCAAAATGAAAAAAGTGATTCATTTGGCCTCAGCAGGTGTTTAAAGCACTTTTTAGGTGTTTGGTGCATTTGTGGTTCATTGTTGGGCAGTTTTGGCCCATGTTCATAAATGCACTCTATTCGGTCTGAAACGCGTTTTTCAGCAATAAGTGTTAGATTTAGTCACTGCAAGCCCGCAGAAGGTGCTATAGGCTCAAATCTCATGTATGTGGTGTACCTTCTTACACCCTGCAAGGGGAATGTGGTTTGGTGCTGCTAGGATGTATTGTTGGACAGTTACAGGCAAAATGAAAAAAGTGATTCATTTGGCCTCAGCAGGTGTTTAAAGCACTTTTTAGGTGGTTTGGTGCATATGTGGTTCATTGTTGGGCAGTTTTGGCCCATGTTCATAAATGCACTCTATTCTGTCTGAAAGGAGTTTTTCAGCAATAACTGTTAGATTTAGTCACTGCAAGCTAGCAGAAGGTGCTACAGGCTCAAATATCATGTATGTTGTGTAGCTTCTTACCCCCTGCAAGGGGAATGTGGTTTGGTGCTGCTAGGATGTATTGTTGGACAGTTACAGGCAAAATGAAAAAAGTGATTCATTTGGCTTCAGCAGCAAGCACTTTTTAGGTGTTTGGTGCATATGTGGTTCATTGTTGGGCAGTTTTGTCCTATGTTCATAAATGCACTCTATTCTGTCTGAAAGGAGTTTTTCAGCAATAACTGTTAGATTTAGTCACTGCAAGCTAGCAGAAGGTGCTACAGGCTCAAATATCATGTATGTTGTGTAGCTTCTTACCCCCTGCAAGGGGAATGTGGTTTGGTGCTGCTAGGATGTATTGTTGGACAGTTACAGGCAAAATGAAAAAAGTGATTCATTTGGCCTCAGCAGGTGTTTAAAGCACTTTTTAGGTGTTTGGTGCATATGTTGGGCAGTTTTGGCCCATGTTCATAAATGCACTCTATTCTGTCTGAAAGGAGTTTTTCAGCAATAACTGTTAGATTTAGTCACTGCAAGCTAGCAGAAGGTGCTACAGGCTCAAATCTCATGTATGTGGTGTAGCATCTTACCCCCTGCAAGGGGAATGTGGTTTGGTGCTGCTAGGATGTATTGTTGGACAGTTACAGGCAAAATGAAAAAAGTGATTCATTTGGCCTCAGCAGGTGTTTAAAGCACTTTTTAGGTGGTTTGGTGCATATGTGGTTCATTGTTGGGCAGTTTTGGCCTATGTTCAGAAATGCACTCTATTCGGTCTGAAACGCGTTTTTCAGCAATAAGTGTTAGATTTAGTCACTGCAAGCCCGCAGAAGGTGCTATAGGCTCAAATCTCATGTATGTGGTGTACCTTCTTACCCCCTGCAAGGGGAATGTGGTTTGGTGCTGCTAGGATGTATTGTTGGACAGTTACAGGCAAAATGAAAAAAGTGATTCATTTGGCCTCAGCAGGTGTTTAAAGCACTTTTTAGGTGGTTAGGTGCATATGTGGTTCATTGTTGGGCAGTTTTGGCCCATGTTCATAAATGCACTCTATTCTGTCTGAAAGGAGTTTTTCAGCAATAACTGTTAGATTTAGTCACTGCAAGCTAGCACAAGACACTATAACCTCAAATCTCATGTATGTGGTGTAGCTTCTTACCCCCTGCAAGGGGAATGTGGTTTGGTGCTGCTAGGATGTATTGTTGGACAGTTACAGGCAAAATGAAAAAAGTGATTCATTTGGCCTCAGCAGGTGTTTAAAGCACTTTTTAGGTGTTTGGTGCATATGTTGGGCAGTTTTGGCCCATGTTCATAAATGCACTCTATTCTGTCTGAAAGGAGTTTTTCAGCAATAACTGTTAGATTTAGTCACTGCAAGCTAGCAGAAGGTGCTACAGGCTCAAATATCATGTATGTTGTGTAGCTTCTTACCCCCTGCAAGGGGAATGTGTTTTGGTGCTGCTAGGATGTATTGTTCGAAAGTTACAGGCAAAATGAAAAAAGTGATTCATTTGGCCTCAGCAGGTGTTTAAAGCACTTTTTAGGTGGTTTGGTGCATATGTGGTTCATTGTTGGGCAGTTTTGGCCTATGTTCATAAATGCACTCTATTCTGTCTGAAAGGAGTTTTTCAGCAATAAGTGTTAGATTTAGTCGCTGCAAGCTAGCAGAAGGTGCTACAGGCTCAAATCTCATGTATGTGGTGTAGCATCTTACCCCCTGCAAGGGGAATGTGGTTTGGTGCTGCTAGGATGTATTGTTGGACAGTTACAGGCAAAATGAAAAAAGTGATTCATTTGGCCTCAGCAGGTGTTTAAAGCACTTTTTAGGTGTTTGGTGCATATGTTGGGCAGTTTTGGCCCATGTTCATAAATGCACTCTATTCTGTCTGAAAGGAGTTTTTCAGCAATAACTGTTAGATTTAGTCACTGCAAGCTAGCAGAAGGTGCTACAGGCTCAAATATCATGTATGTTGTGTAGCTTCTTACCCCCTGCAAGGGGAATGTGGTTTGGTGCTGCTAGGATGTATTGTTGGACAGTTACAGGCAAAATGAAAAAAGTGATTCATTTGGCCTCAGCAGGTGTTTAAAGCACTTTTTAGGTGTTTGGTGCATATGTTGGGCAGTTTTGGCCTATGTTCATAAATGCACTCTATTTTGTCTGAAAGGAGTTTTTCAGCAATAACTGTTAGATTTAGTCACTGCAAGCTAGCAGAAGGTGCTACAGGCTCAAATCTCATGTATGTGGTGTATCTTCTTACCCCCTGCAAGGGGAATGTGGTTTGGTGCTGCTAGGATGTATTGTTGGACAGTTACAGGCAAAATTAAAAAAGTGAATCATTTGGCCTCAGTAGGTGTTTAAAGCACTTTTTAGGTGGTTTGGTGCGTATGTGGTTCATTGTTGGGCAGTTTTGGCCTATGTTCATAAATGCACTCTATTCTGTCTGAAAGGAGTTTTTCAGCAATAACTGTTAGATTTAGTCGCTGCAAGCTAGCAGAAGGTGCTACAGGCTCAAATCTCATGTATGTGGTGTAGCATCTTACCCCCTGCAAGGGGAATGTGGTTTGGTGCTGCTAGGATGTATTGTTGGACAGTTACAGGCAAAATGAAAAAAGTGATTCATTTGGCCTCAGCAGGTGTTTAAAGCACTTTTAGGTGGTTTGGTGCATATGTGGTTCATTGTTGGGCAGTTTTGGCCTATGTTCAGAAATGCACTCTATTCGGTCTGAAACGCGTTTTTCAGCAATAAGTGTTAGATTTAGTCACTGCAAGCCCGCAGAAGGTGCTATAGGCTCAAATCTCATGTATGTGGTGTACCTTCTTACCCCCTGCAAGGGGAATGTGGTTTGGTGCTGCTAGGATGTATTGTTGGACAGTTACAGGCAAAATGAAAAAAGTGATTCATTTGGCCTCAGCAGGTGTTTAAAGCACTTTTTAGGTGTTTGGTGCATATGTTGGGCAGTTTTGGCCCATGTTCATAAATGCACTCTATTCTGTCTGAAAGGAGTTTTTCAGCAATAACTGTTAGATTTAGTCACTGCAAGCTAGCAGAAGACACTATAACCTCAAATCTCATGTATGTGGTGTAGCTTCTTACCCCCTGCAAGGGGAATGTGGTTTGGTGCTGCTAGGATGTATTGTTAGACAGTTACAGGCAAAATGAAAAAAGTGATTCATTTGGCCTCAGCAGGTGTTTAAAGCACTTTTTAGGTGTTTGGTGCATATGTGGTTCATTGTTGGGCAGTTTTGGCCTATGTTCATAAATGCACTCTATTCTGTCTGAAAGGAGTTTTTCAGCAATAACTGTTAGATTTAGTCACTGCAAGCTTGCAGAAGACACTATAACCTCAAATCTCATGTATGTGGTGTAGCTTCTTACCCCCTGCAAGGGGAATGTGGTTTGGTGCTGCTAGGATGTATTGTTGGACAGTTACAGGCAAAATGAAAAAAGTGATTCATTTGGCCTCAGCAGGTGTTTAAAGCACTTTTTAGGTGGTTTGGTGCATATGTGGTTCATTGTTGGGCAGTTTTGGCCTATGTTCAGAAATGCACTCTATTCGGTCTGAAACGCGTTTTTCAGCAATAAGTGTTAGATTTAGTCACTGCAAGCCTGCAGAAGGTGCTATAGGCTCAAATCTCATGTATGTGGTGTACCTTCTTACCCCCTGCAAGGGGAATGTGGTTTGGTGCTGCTAGGATGTATTGTTGGACAGTTACAGGCAAAATGAAAAAAGTGATTCATTTGGCCTCAGCAGGTGTTTAAAGCACTTTTTAGGTGGTTTTGTGCATATGTGGTTCATTGTTGGGCAGTTTTGGCCCATGTTCATAAATGCACTCTATTCTGTCTGAAAGGAGTTTTTCAGCAATAACTGTTAGATTTAGTCACTGCAAGCTAGCACAAGACACTATAACCTCAAATCTCATGTATGTGGTGTAGCTTCTTACCCCCTGCAAGGGGAATGTGTTTTGGTGCTGCTAGGATGTATTGTTGGACAGTTACAGGCAAAATGAAAAAAGTGATTCATTTGGCCTCAGCAGGTGTTTAAAGCACTTTTTAGGTGTTTGGTGCATATGTTGGGCAGTTTTGGCCCATGTTCATAAATGCACTCTATTCTGTCTGAAAGGAGTTTTTCAGCAATAACTGTTAGATTTAGTCACTGCAAGCTAGCAGAAGGTGCTACAGGCTCAAATATCATGTATGTTGTGTAGCTTCTTACCCCCTGCAAGGGGAATGTGTTTTGGTGCTGCTAGGATGTATTGTTCGAAAGTTACAGGCAAAATGAAAAAAGTGATTCATTTGGCCTCAGCAGGTGTTTAAAGCACTTTTTAGGTGGTTTGGTGCATATGTGGTTCATTGTTGGGCAGTTTTGGCCTATGTTCATAAATGCACTCTATTCTGTCTGAAAGGAGTTTTTCAGCAATAAGTGTTAGATTTAGTCGCTGCAAGCTAGCAGAAGGTGCTACAGGCTCAAATCTCATGTATGTGGTGTAGCTTCTTACCCCCTGCAAGGGGAATGTGGTTTGGTGCTGCTAGGATGTATTGTTGGACAGTTACAGGCAAAATGAAAAAAGTGATTCATTTGGCCTCAGCAGGTGTTTAAAGCACTTTTTAGGTGTTTGGTGCATATGTTGGGCAGTTTTGGCCTATGTTCATAAATGCACTCTATTTTGTCTGAAAGGAGTTTTTCAGCAATAACTGTTAGATTTAGTCACTGCAAGCTAGCAGAAGGTGCTACAGGCTCAAATCTCATGTATGTGGTGTATCTTCTTACCCCCTGCAAGGGGAATGTGGTTTGGTGCTGCTAGGATGTATTGTTGGACAGTTACAGGCAAAATTAAAAAAGTGAATCATTTGGCCTCAGTAGGTGTTTAAAGCACTTTTTAGGTGGTTTGGTGCGTATGTGGTTCATTGTTGGGCATTTTTGGCCTATGTTCATAAATGCACTCTATTCTGTCTAAAAGGAGTTTTTCAGCAATAACTGTTAGATTTAGTCGCTGCAAGCTAGCAGAAGGTGCTACAGGCTCAAATCTCATGTATGTGGTGTAGCATCTTACCCCCTGCAAGGGGAATGTGGTTTGGTGCTGCTAGGATGTATTGTTGGACAGTTACAGGCAAAATGAAAAAAGTGATTCATTTGGCTTCAGCAGCAAGCACTTTTTAGGTGTTTGGTGCATATGTGGTTCATTGTTGGGCAGTTTTGGCCTATGTTCATAAATGCACTCTATTCTGTCTGAAAGGAGTTTTTCAGCAATAACTGTTAGATTTAGTCACTGCAAGCTAGCAGAAGGTGCTACAGGCTCAAATCTCATGTATGTGGTGTAGCATCTTACCCCCTGCAAGGGGAATGTGGTTTGGTGCTGCTAGGATGTATTGTTGGACAGTTACAGGCAAAATGAAAAAAGTGATTCATTTGGCCTCAGCAGGTGTTTAAAGCACTTTTTAGGTGGTTTGGTGCATATGTGGTTCATTGTTGGGCAGTTTTGGCCTATGTTCAGAAATGCACTCTATTCGGTCTGAAACGCGTTTTTCAGCAATAAGTGTTAGATTTAGTCACTGCAAGCCCGCAGAAGGTGCTATAGGCTCAAATCTCATGTATGTGGTGTAGCTTCTTACCCCCTGCAAGGGGAATGTGGTTTGGTGCTGGTAGGATGTATTGTTGGACAGTTACAGGCAAAATGAAAAAAGTGATTCATTTGGCATCAGCAGGTGTTTAAAGCACTTTTTAGGTGGTTTGGTGCATATGTGGTTCATTGTTGGGCAATTTTGGCCTATGTTCAGAAATGCACTCTATTCGGTCTGAAACGCGTTTTTCAGCAATAAGTGTTAGATTTAGTCACTGCAAGCCCGCAGAAGGTGCTATAGGCTCAAATCTCATGTATGTGGTGTACCTTCTTACCCCCTGCAAGGGGAATGTGGTTTGGTGCTGCTAGGATGTATTGTTGGACAGTTACAGGCAAAATGAAAAAAGTGATTCATTTGGCCTCAGCAGGTGTTTAAAGCACTTTTTAGGTGTTTGGTGCATATGTGGTTCATTGTTGGGCAGTTTTGGCCTATGTTCATAAATGCACTCTATTCTGTCTGAAAGGAGTTTTTCAGCAATAACTGTTAGATTTAGTCACTGCAAGCTAGCAGAAGGTGCTACAGGCTCAAATCTCATGTATGTGGTGTAGCATCTTACCCCCTGCAAGGGGAATGTGGTTTGGTGCTGCTAGGATGTATTGTTGGACAGTTACAGGCAAAATGAAAAAAGTGATTCATTTGGCCTCAGCAGGTGTTTAAAGCACTTTTGATGTGGTTTGGTGCATATGTGGTTCATTGTTGGGCAGTTTTGGCCTATGTTCAGAAATGCACTCTATTCGGTCTGAAACGCGTTTTTCAGCAATAAGTGTTAGATTTAGTCACTGCAAGCCCGCAGAAGGTGCTATAGGCTCAAATCTCATGTATGTGGTGTACCTTCTTACCCCCTGCAAGGGGAATGTGGTTTGGTGCTGCTAGGATGTATTATTGGACAGTTACAGGCAAAATGAAAAAAGTGATTCATTTGGCCTCAGCAGGTGTTTAAAGCACTTTTTAGGTGTTTGGTGCATATGTGGTTCATTGTTGGGCAGTTTTGACCTATGTTCATAAATGCACTCTATTCTGTCTGAAAGGAGTTTTTCAGCAATAACTGTTAGATTTAGTCACTGCAAGCTAGCAGAAGGTGCTACAGGCTCAAATCTCATGTATGTGGTGTATCTTCTTACCCCCTGCAAGGGGAATGTGGTTTGGTGCTGCTAGGATGTATTGTTGGACAGTTACAGGCAAAATTAAAAAAGTGAATCATTTGGCCTCAGTAGGTGTTTAAAGCACTTTTTAGGTGGTTTGGTGCGTATGTGGTTCATTGTTGGGCAGTTTTGTCCTATGTTCATAAATGCACTCTATTCTGTCTGAAAGGAGTTTTTCAGCAATAACTGTTAGATTTAGTCGCTGCAAGCTAGCAGAAGGTGCTACAGGCTCAAATCTCATGTATGTGGTGTAGCATCTTACCCCCTGCAAGGGGAATGTGGTTTGGTGCTGCTAGGATGTATTGTTGGACAGTTACAGGCAAAATGAAAAAAGTGATTCATTTGGCCTCAGCAGGTGTTTAAAGCACTTTTAGGTGGTTTGGTGCATATGTGGTTCATTGTTGGGCAGTTTTGGCCTATGTTCAGAAATGCACTCTATTCGGTCTGAAACGCGTTTTTCAGCAATAAGTGTTAGATTTAGTCACTGCAAGCCCGCAGAAGGTGCTATAGGCTCAAATCTCATGTATGTGGTGTACCTTCTTACCCCCTGCAAGGGGAATGTGGTTTGGTGCTGCTAGGATGTATTGTTAGACAGTTACAGGCAAAATGAAAAAAGTGATTCATTTGGCCTCAGCAGGTGTTTAAAGCACTTTTTAGGTGTTTGGTGCATATGTTGGGCAGTTTTGGCCCATGTTCATAAATGCACTCTATTCTGTCTGAAAGGAGTTTTTCAGCAATAACTGTTAGATTTAGTCACTGCAAGCTAGCAGAAGACACTATAACCTCAAATCTCATGTATGTGGTGTAGCTTCTTACCCCCTGCAAGGGGAATGTGGTTTGGTGCTGCTAGGATGTATTGTTAGACAGTTACAGGCAAAATGAAAAAAGTGATTCATTTGGCCTCAGCAGGTGTTTAAAGCACTTTTTAGGTGTTTGGTGCATATGTTGGGCAGTTTTGGCCCATTTTCATAAATGCACTCTATTCTGTCTGAAAGGAGTTTTTCAACAATAACTGTTAGATTTAGTCACTGCAAGCTAGCAGAAGGTGCTACAGGCTCAAATCTCATGTATGTGGTGTAGCATCTTACCCCCTGCAAGGGGAATGTGGTTTGGTGCTGCTAGGATGTATTGTTAGACAGTTACAGGCAAAATGAAAAAAGTGATTCATTTGGCCTCAGCAGGTGTTTAAAGCACTTTTTAGGTGGTTTGGTGCATATGTGGTTCATTGTTGGGCAGTTTTGGCCTATGTTCAGAAATGCACTCTATTCGGTCTGAAACGCGTTTTTCAGCAATAAGTGTTAGATTTAGTCACTGCAAGCCCGCAGAAGGTGCTATAGGCTCAAATCTCATGTATGTGGTGTACCTTCTTACCCCCTGCAAGGGGAATGTGGTTTGGTGCTGCTAGGATGTATTGTTGGACAGTTACAGGCAAAATGAAAAAAGTGATTCATTTGGCCTCAGCAGGTGTTTAAAGCACTTTTTAGGTGGTTTGGTGCATATGTGGTTCATTGTTGGGCAGTTTTGGCCCATGTTCATAAATGCACTCTATTCTGTCTGAAAGGAGTTTTTCAGCAATAACTGTTAGATTTAGTCACTGCAAGCTAGCAGAAGGTGCTACAGGCTCAAATCTCATGTATGTGGTGTAGCATCTTACCCCCTGCAAGGGGAATGTGGTTTGGTGCTGCTAGGATGTATAGTTGGACAGTTACAGGCAAAATGAAAAAAGTGATTCATTTGGCCTCAGCAGGTGTTTAAAGCACTTTTTAGGTGGTTTGGTGCATATGTGGTTCATTGTTGGGCAGTTTTGGCCTATGTTCAGAAATGCACTCTATTCGGTCTGAAACGCGTTTTTCAGCAATAAGTGTTAGATTTAGTCACTGCAAGCCCGCAGAAGGTGCTATAGGCTCAAATCTCATGTATGTGGTGTAGCTTCTTACCCCCTGCAAGGGGAATGTGGTTTGGTGCTGGTAGGATGTATTGTTGGACAGTTACAGGCAAAATGAAAAAAGTGATTCATTTGGCCTCAGCAGGTGTTTAAAGCACTTTTTAGGTGTTTGGTGCATATGTTGGGCAGTTTTGGCCCATGTTCATAAATGCACTCTATTCTGTCTGAAAGGAGTTTTTCAGCAATAACTGTTAGATTTAGTCACTGCAAGCTAGCAGAAGACACTATAACCTCAAATCTCATGTATGTGGTGTAGCTTCTTACCCCCTGCAAGGGGAATGTGGTTTGGTGCTGCTAGGATGTATTGTTGGACAGTTACAGGCAAAATGAAAAAAGTGATTCATTTGGCCTCAGCAGGTGTTTAAAGCACTTTTTAGGTGGTTTGGTGCATATGTGGTTCATTGTTGGGCAGTTTTGGCCTATGTTCAGAAATGCATTCTATTCGGTCTGAAACGCGTTTTTCAGCAATAAGTGTTAGATTTAGTCACTGCAAGCCCGCAGAAGGTGCTATAGGCTCAAATCTCATGTATGTGGTGTACCTTCTTACCCCCTGCAAGGGGAATGTGGTTTGGTGCTGCTAGGATGTATTGTTGGACAGTTACAGGCAAAATGAAAAAAGTGATTCATTTGGCCTCAGCAGGTGTTTAAAGCACTTTTTAGGTGGTTTGGTGCATATGTGGTTCATTGTTGGGCAGTTTTGGCCCATGTTCATAAATGCACTCTATTCTGTCTGAAAGGAGTTTTTCAGCAATAAGTGTTAGATTTAGTCACTGCAAGCTAGCAGAAGGTGCTATAGGCTCAAATCTCATGTATGTGGTGTAGCATCTTACCACCTGCAAGGGGAATGTGGTTTGGTGCTGCTAGGATGTATTGTTGGACAGTTACAGGCAAAATGAAAAAAGTGATTCATTTGGCTTCAGCAGCAAGCACTTTTTAGGTGTTTGGTGCATATGTGGTTCATTGTTGGGCAGTTTTGTCCTATGTTCGTAAATGCACTCTATTCTGTCTGAAAGGAGTTTTTCAGCAATAACTGTTAGATTTAGTCACTGCAAGCTAGCAGAAGACACTATAACCTCAAATCTCATGTATGTGGTGTAGCTTCTTACCGCCTGCAAGGGGAATGTGGTTTGGTGCTGCTAGGATGTATTGTTGGACAGTTACAGGCAAAATGAAAAAAGTGATTCATTTGGCCTCAGCAGGTGTTTAAAGCACTTTTTAGGTGTTTGGTGCATATGTGGTTCATTGTTGGGCAGTTTTGGCCTATGTTCATAAATGCACTCTATTCTGTCTGAAAGGAGTTTTTCAGCAATAACTGTTAGATTTAGTCACTGCAAGCTAGCAGAAGACACTATAACCTCAAATCTCATGTATGTGGTGTAGCTTCTTACCCCCTGCAAGGGGAATGTGGTTTGGTGCTGCTAGGATGTATTGTTGGACAGTTACAGGCAAAATGAAAAAAGTGATTCATTTGGCCTCAGCAGGTGTTTAAAGCACTTTTTAGGTGTTTGGTGCATATATTGGGCAGTTTTGGCCCATGTTCATAAATGCACTCTATTCTGTCTGAAAGGAGTTTTTCAGCAATAACTGTTAGATTTAGTCACTGCAAGCTAGCAGAAGGTGCTACAGGCTCAAATATCATGTATGTTGTGTAGCTTCTTACCCCCTGCAAGGGGAATGTGTTTTGGTGCTGCTAGGATGTATTGTTCGAAAGTTACAGGCAAAATGAAAAAAGTGATTCATTTGGCCTCAGCAGGTGTTTAAAGCACTTTTTAGGTGGTTTGGTGCATATGTGGTTCATTGTTGGGCAGTTTTGGCCCATGTTCATAAATGCACTCTATTCTGTCTGAAAGGAGTTTTTCAGCAATAAGTGTTAGATTTAGTCACTGCAAGCTAGCAGAAGGTGCTATAGGCTCAAATCTCATGTATGTGGTGTAGCATCTTACCACCTGCAAGGGGAATGTGGTTTGGTGCTGCTAGGATGTATTGTTGGACAGTTACAGGCAAAATGAAAAAAGTGATTCATTTGGCCTCAGCAGGTGTTTAAAGCACTTTTTAGGTGTTTGGTGCATATGTTGGGCAGTTTTGGCCTATGTTCATAAATGCACTCTATTTTGTCTGAAAGGAGTTTTTCAGCAATAACTGTTAGATTTAGTCACTGCAAGCTAGCAGAAGGTGCTACAGGCTCAAATCTCATGTATGTGGTGTATCTTCTTACCCCCTGCAAGGGGAATGTGGTTTGGTGCTGCTAGGATGTATTGTTGGACAGTTACAGGCAAAATTAAAAAAGTGAATCATTTGGCCTCAGTAGGTGTTTAAAGCACTTTTTAGGTGGTTTGGTGCGTATGTGGTTCATTGTTGGGCAGTTTTGGCCTATGTTCATAAATGCACTCTATTCTGTCTAAAAGGAGTTTTTCAGCAATAACTGTTAGATTTAGTCGCTGCAAGCTAGCAGAAGGTGCTACAGTCTCAAATCTCATGTATGTGGTGTAGCATCTTACCCCCTGCAAGGGGAATGTGGTTTGGTGCTGCTAGGATGTATTGTTGGACAGTTACAGGCAAAATGAAAAAAGTGATTCATTTGGCCTCAGCAGGTGTTTAAAGCACTTTTAGGTGGTTTGGTGCATATGTGGTTCATTGTTGGGCAGTTTTGGCCTATGTTCAGAAATGCACTCTATTCGGTCTGAAACGCGTTTTTCAGCAATAAGTGTTAGATTTAGTCACTGCAAGCCCGCAGAAGGTGCTATAGGCTCAAATCTCATGTATGTGGTGTACCTTCTTACCCCCTGCAAGGGGAATGTGGTTTGGTGCTGCTAGGATGTATTGTTGGACAGTTACAGGCAAAATGAAAAAAGTGATTCATTTGGCCTCAGCAGGTGTTTAAAGCACTTTTTAGGTGTTTGGTGCATATGTTGGGCAGTTTTGGCCCATGTTCATAAATGCACTCTATTCTGTCTGAAAGGAGTTTTTCAGCAATAACTGTTAGATTTAGTCACTGCAAGCTAGCAGAAGACACTATAACCTCAAATCTCATGTATGTGGTGTAGCTTCTTACCCCCTGCAAGGGGAATGTGGTTTGGTGCTGCTAGGATGTATTGTTAGACAGTTACAGGCAAAATGAAAAAAGTGATTCATTTGGCCTCAGCAGGTGTTTAAAGCACTTTTTAGGTGTTTGGTGCATATGTGGTTCATTGTTGGGCAGTTTTGGCCTATGTTCATAAATGCACTCTATTCTGTCTGAAAGGAGTTTTTCAGCAATAACTGTTAGATTTAGTCACTGCAAGCTAGCAGAAGACACTATAACCTCAAATCTCATGTATGTGGTGTAGCTTCTTACCCCCTGCAAGGGGAATGTGGTTTGGTGCTGCTAGGATGTATTGTTGGACAGTTACAGGCAAAATGAAAAAAGTGATTCATTTGGCCTCAGCAGGTGTTTAAAGCACTTTTTAGGTGGTTTGGTGCATATGTGGTTCATTGTTGGGCAGTTTTGGCCTATGTTCAGAAATGCATTCTATTCGGTCTGAAACGCGTTTTTCAGCAATAAGTGTTAGATTTAGTCACTGCAAGCCCGCAGAAGGTGCTATAGGCTCAAATCTCATGTATGTGGTGTACCTTCTTACCCCCTGCAAGGGGAATGTGGTTTGGTGCTGCTAGGATGTATTGTTGGACAGTTACAGGCAAAATGAAAAAAGTGATTCATTTGGCCTCAGCAGGTGTTTAAAGCACTTTTTAGGTGTTTGGTGCATATGTTGGGCAGTTTTGGCCCATGTTCATAAATGCACTCTATTCTGTCTGAAAGGAGTTTTTCAGCAATAACTGTTAGATTTAGTCACTGCAAGCTAGCAGAAGACACTATAACCTCAAATCTCATGTATGTGGTGTAGCTTCTTACCCCCTGCAAGGGGAATGTGGTTTGGTGCTGCTAGGATGTATTGTTAGACAGTTACAGGCAAAATGAAAAAAGTGATTCATTTGGCCTCAGCAGGTGTTTAAAGCACTTTTTAGGTGTTTGGTGCATATGTGGTTCATTGTTGGGCAGTTTTGGCCTATGTTCATAAATGCACTCTATTCTGTCTGAAAGGAGTTTTTCAGCAATAACTGTTAGATTTAGTCACTGCAAGCTAGCAGAAGACACTATAACCTCAAATCTCATGTATGTGGTGTAGCTTCTTACCCCCTGCAAGGGGAATGTGGTTTGGTGCTGCTAGGATGTATTGTTGGACAGTTACAGGCAAAATGAAAAAAGTGATTCATTTGGCCTCAGCAGGTGTTTAAAGCACTTTTTAGGTGTTTGGTGCATATGTTGGGCAGTTTTGGCCCATGTTCATAAATGCACTCTATTCTGTCTGAAAGGAGTTTTTCAGCAATAACTGTTAGATTTAGTCACTGCAAGCTAGCAGAAGGTGCTACAGGCTCAAATATCATGTATGTTGTGTAGCTTCTTACCCCCTGCAAGGGGAATGTGTTTTGGTGCTGCTAGGATGTATTGTTCGAAAGTTACAGGCAAAATGAAAAAAGTGATTCATTTGGCCTCAGCAGGTGTTTAAAGCACTTTTTAGGTGGTTTGGTGCATATGTGGTTCATTGTTGGGCAGTTTTGGCCTATGTTCATAAATGCACTCTATTCTGTCTGAAAGGAGTTTTTCAGCAATAACTGTTAGATTTAGTCACTGCAAGCTAGCAGAAGACACTATAACCTCAAATCTGATGTATGTGGTGTAGCTTCTTACCCCCTGCAAGGGGAATGTGGTTTGGTGCTGCTAGGATGTATTGTTGGACAGTTACAGGCAAAATGAAAAAAGTGATTCATTTGGCCTCAGCAGGTGTTTAAAGCACTTTTTAGGTGTTTGGTGCATATGTTGGGCAGTTTTGGCCTATGTTCATAAATGCACTCTATTCTGTCTGAAAGGAGTTTTTCAGCAATAACTGTTAGATTTAGTCACTGCAAGCTAGCAGAAGGTGCTACAGGCTCAAATATCATGTATGTTGTGTAGCTTCTTACCCCCTGCAAGGGGAATGTGTTTTGGTGCTGCTAGGATGTATTGTTCGAAAGTTACAGGCAAAATGAAAAAAGTGATTCATTTGGCCTCAGCAGGTGTTTAAAGCACTTTTTAGGTGGTTTGGTGCGTATGTGGTTCATTGTTGGGCAGTTTTGGCCTATGTTCATAAATGCACTCTATTCTGTCTAAAAGGAGTTTTTCAGCAATAACTGTTAGATTTAGTCGCTGCAAGCTAGCAGAAGGTGCTACAGGCTCAAATCTCATGTATGTGGTGTAGCATCTTACCCCCTGCAAGGGGAATGTGGTTTGGTGCTGCTAGGATGTATTGTTGGACAGTTACAGGCAAAATGAAAAAAGTGATTCATTTGGCCTCAGCAGGTGTTTAAAGCACTTTTAGGTGGTTTGGTGCATATGTGGTTCATTGTTGGGCAGTTTTGGCCTATGTTCAGAAATGCACTCTATTCGGTCTGAAACGCGTTTTTCAGCAATAAGTGTTAGATTTAGTCACTGCAAGCCCGCAGAAGGTGCTATAGGCTCAAATCTCATGTATGTGGTGTACCTTCTTACCCCCTGCAAGGGGAATGTGGTTTGGTGCTGCTAGGATGTATTGTTGGACAGTTACAGGCAAAATGAAAAAAGTGATTCATTTGGCCTCAGCAGGTGTTTAAAGCACTTTTTAGGTGGTTTGGTGCATATGTGGTTCATTGTTGGGCAGTTTTGGCCCATGTTCATAAATGCACTCTATTCTGTCTGAAAGGAGTTTTTCAGCAATAAGTGTTAGATTTAGTCACTGCAAGCTAGCAGAAGGTGCTATAGGCTCAAATCTCATGTATGTGGTGTAGCATCTTACCACCTGCAAGGGGAATGTGGTTTGGTGCTGCTAGGATGTATTGTTGGACAGTTACAGGCAAAATGAAAAAAGTGATTCATTTGGCTTCAGCAGCAAGCACTTTTTAGGTGTTTGGTGCATATGTGGTTCATTGTTGGGCAGTTTTGTCCTATGTTCGTAAATGCACTCTATTCTGTCTGAAAGGAGTTTTTCAGCAATAACTGTTAGATTTAGTCGCTGCAAGCTAGCAGAAGGTGCTACAGGCTCAAATCTCATGTATGTGGTGTAGCATCTTACCCCCTGCAAGGGGAATGTGGTTTGGTGCTGCTAGGATGTATTGTTGGACAGTTACAGGCAAAATGAAAAAAGTGATTCATTTGGCCTCAGCAGGTGTTTAAAGCACTTTTTAGGTGTTTGGTGCATATGTTGGGCAGTTTTGGCCAATGTTCATAAATGCACTCTATTCTGTCTGAAAGGAGTTTTTCAGCAATAACTGTTAGATTTAGTCACTGCAAGCTAGCAGAAGACACTATAACCTCAAATCTTATGTATGTGGTGTAGCTTCTTACCCCCTGCAAGGGGAATGTGGTTTGGTGCTGCTAGGATGTATTGTTGGACAGTTACAGGCAAAATGAAAAAAGTGATTCATTTGGCCTCAGCAGGTGTTTAAAGCACTTTTTAGGTGGTTTGGTGCATATGTGGTTCATTGTTGGGCAGTTTTGGCCTATGTTCAGAAATGCACTCTATTCGGTCTGAAACGCGTTTTTCAGCAATAACTGTTAGATTTAGTCACTGCAAGCTAGCAGAAGACACTATAACCTCAAATCTGATGTATGTGGTGTAGCTTCTTACCCCCTGCAATGGGAATGTGGTTTGGTGCTGCTAGGATGTATTGTTGGACAGTTACAGGCAAAATGAAAAAAGTGATTCATTTGGCCTCAGCAGGTGTTTAAAGC
The DNA here is from genome assembly GCF_027744805.1 of Dunckerocampus dactyliophorus. Taxonomy (NCBI): domain Eukaryota; kingdom Metazoa; phylum Chordata; class Actinopteri; order Syngnathiformes; family Syngnathidae; genus Dunckerocampus; species Dunckerocampus dactyliophorus. The sequence continues at coordinate 11,387,494 of NC_072830.1, forward strand.
ACTTTTTAGGTGTTTGGTGCATATGTTGGGCAGTTTTGGCCCATGTTCATAAATGCACTCTATTCTGTCTGAAAGGAGTTTTTCAGCAATAACTGTTAGATTTAGTCACTGCAAGCTAGCAGAAGGTGCTACAGGCTCAAATCTCATGTATGTGGTGTATCTTCTTACCCCCTGCAAGGGGAATGTGGTTTGGTGTAGGCAGGATGTATTGTTGGACAGTTACAGGCAAAATGAAAAAAGTGATTCATTTGGCCTCAGCAGGTGTTTAAAGCACTTTTTAGGTGTTTGGTGCATATGTTGGGCAGTTTTGGCCCATTTTCATAAATGCACTCTATTCTGTCTGAAAGGAGTTTTTCAGCAATAACTGTTAGATTTAGTCACTGCAAGCTAGCAGAAGGTGCTACAGGCTCAAATCTCATGTATGTGGTGTAGCATCTTACCCCCTGCAAGGGGAATGTGGTTTGGTGCTGCTAGGATGTATTGTTGGACAGTTACAGGCAAAATGAAAAAAGTGATTCACTTGGCCTCAGCAGGTGTTTAAAGCACTTTTAGGTGGTTTGGTGCGTATGTGGTTCATTGTTGGGCAGTTTTGGCCTAAGTTCATAAATGCACTCTATTCTGTCTGAAAGGAGTTTTTCAGCAATAAGTGTTAGATTTAGTCGCTGCAAGCTAGCAGAAGGTGCTACAGGCTCAAATCTCATGTATGTGGTGTAGCATCTTACCCCCTGCAAGGGGAATGTGGTTTGGTGCTGCTAGGATGTATTGTTGGACAGTTACAGGCAAAATGAAAAAAGTGATTCATTTGGCCTCAGCAGGTGTTTAAAGCACTTTTTAGGTGGTTTGGTGCATATGTGGTTCATTGTTGGGCAGTTTTGGCCTATGTTCAGAAATGCACTCTATTCGGTCTGAAACGCGTTTTTCAGCAATAAGTGTTAGATTTAGTCACTGCAAGCCCGCAGAAGGTGCTATAGGCTCAAATCTCATTTATGTGGTGTACCTTCTTACCCCCTGCAAGGGGAATGTGGTTTGGTGCTGCTAGGATGTATTGTTGGACAGTTACAGGCAAAATGAAAAAAGTGATTCATTTGGCCTCAGCAGGTGTTTAAAGCACTTTTTAGGTGTTTGGTGCATATGTTGGGCAGTTTTGGCCTATGTTCATAAATGCACTCTATTTTGTCTGAAAGGAGTTTTTCAGCAATAACTGTTAGATTTAGTCACTGCAAGCTAGCAGAAGGTGCTACAGGCTCAAATCTCATGTATATGGTGTATCTTTTTACCCCCTGCAAGGGGAATGTGGTTTGGTGCTGCTAGGATGTATTGTTGGACAGTTACAGGCAAAATTAAAAAAGTGAATCATTTCGCCTCAGTAGGTGTTTAAAGCACTTTTTAGGTGGTTTGGTGCGTATGTGGTTCATTGTTGGGCAGTTTTGGCCTATGTTCATAAATGCACTCTATTCTGTCTGAAAGGAGTTTTTCAGCAATAACTGTTAGATTTAGTCGCTGCAAGCTAGCAGAAGGTGCTACAGGCTCAAATCTCATGTATGTGGTGTAGCATCTTACCCCCTGCAAGGGGAATGTGGTTTGGTGCTGCTAGGATGTATTGTTGGACAGTTACAGGCAAAATGAAAAAAGTGATTCATTTGGCCTCAGCAGGTGTTTAAAGCACTTTTAGGAGGTTTGGTGCATATGTGGTTCATTGTTGGGCAGTTTTGGCCTATGTTCAGAAATGCACTCTATTCGGTCTGAAACGCGTTTTTCAGCAATAAGTGTTAGATTTAGTCACTGCAAGCCCGCAGAAGGTGCTATAGGCTCAAATCTCACGTATGTGGTGTACCTTCTTACCCCCTGCAAGGGGAATGTGGTTTGGTGCTGCTAGGATGTATTGTTGGACAGTTACAGGCAAAATGAAAAAAGTGATTCATTTGGCCTCAGCAGGTGTTTAAAGCACTTTTTAGGTGTTTGGTGCATATGTTGGGCAGTTTTGGCCCATGTTCATAAATGCACTCTATTCTGTCTGAAAGGAGTTTTTCAGCAATAACTGTTAGATTTAGTCACTGCAAGCTAGCAGAAGACACTATAACCTCAAATCTCATGTATGTGGTGTAGCTTCTTACCCCCTGCAAGGGGAATGTGGTTTGGTGCTGCTAGGATGTATTGTTGGACAGTTACAGGCAAAATGAAAAAAGTGATTCATTTGGCCTCAGCAGGTGTTTAAAGCACTTTTTAGGTGTTTGGTGCATATGTTGGGCAGTTTTGGCCCATGTTCATAAATGCACTCTATTCTGTCTGAAAGGAGTTTTTCAGCAATAACTGTTAGATTTAGTCACTGCAAGCTAGCAGAAGGTGCTACAGGCTCAAATATCATGTATGTTGTGTAGCTTCTTACCCCCTGCAAGGGGAATGTGTTTTGGTGCTGCTAGGATGTATTGTTCGAAAGTTACAGGCAAAATGAAAAAAGTGATTCATTTGGCCTCAGCAGGTGTTTAAAGCACTTTTTAGGTGGTTTGGTGCATATGTGGTTCATTGTTGGGCAGTTTTGGCCTATGTTCAGAAATGCACTCTATTCGGTCTGAAACGCGTTTTTCAGCAATAAGTGTTAGATTTAGTCACTGCAAGCCCGCAGAAGGTGCTATAGGCTCAAATCTCATGTATGTGGTGTACCTTCTTACCCCCTGCAAGGTGAATGTGGTTTGGTGCTGCTAGGATGTATTGTTGGACAGTTACAGGCAAAATGAAAAAAGTGATTCATTTGGCCTCAGCAGGTGTTTAAAGCACTTTTTAGGTGTTTGGTGCATATGTGGTTCATTGTTGGGCAGTTTTGGCCTATGTTCATAAATGCACTCTATTCTGTCTGAAAGGAGTTTTTCAGCAATAACTGTTAGATTTAGTCACTGCAAGCTAGCAGAAGGTGCTACAGGCTCAAATCTCATGTATGTGGTGTAGCATCTTACCCCCTGCAAGGGGAATGTGGTTTGGTGCTGCTAGGATGTATTGTTGGACAGTTACAGGCAAAATGAAAAAAGTGATTCATTTGGCCTCAGCAGGTGTTTAAAGCACTTTTTAGGTGGTTTGGTGCATATGTGGTTCATTGTTGGGCAGTTTTGGCCTATGTTCAGAAATGCACTCTATTCGGTCTGAAACGCGTTTTTCAGCAATAAGTGTTAGATTTAGTCACTGCAAGCTAGCAGAAGACACTATAACCTCAAATCTGATGTATGTGGTGTAGCTTCTTACCCCCTGCAAGGGGAATGTGGTTTGGTGCTGCTAGGATGTATTGTTGGACAGTTACAGGCAAAATGAAAAAAGTGATTCATTTGGCCTCAGCAGGTGTTTAAAGCACTTTTTAGGTGTTTGGTGCATATGTTGGGCAGTTTTGGCCTATGTTCATAAATGCACTCTATTCTGTCTGAAAGGAGTTTTTCAGCAATAACTGTTAGATTTAGTCACTGCAAGCTAGCAGAAGGTGCTACAGGCTCAAATATCATGTATGTTGTGTAGCTTCTTACCCCCTGCAAGGGGAATGTGTTTTGGTGCTGCTAGGATGTATTGTTCGAAAGTTACAGGCAAAATGAAAAAAGTGATTCATTTGGCCTCAGCAGGTGTTTAAAGCACTTTTTAGGTGGTTTGGTGCGTATGTGGTTCATTGTTGGGCAGTTTTGGCCTATGTTCATAAATGCACTCTATTCTGTCTAAAAGGAGTTTTTCAGCAATAACTGTTAGATTTAGTCGCTGCAAGCTAGCAGAAGGTGCTACAGGCTCAAATCTCATGTATGTGGTGTAGCATCTTACCCCCTGCAAGGGGAATGTGGTTTGGTGCTGCTAGGATGTATTGTTGGACAGTTACAGGCAAAATGAAAAAAGTGATTCATTTGGCCTCAGCAGGTGTTTAAAGCACTTTTAGGTGGTTTGGTGCATATGTGGTTCATTGTTGGGCAGTTTTGGCCTATGTTCAGAAATGCACTCTATTCGGTCTGAAACGCGTTTTTCAGCAATAAGTGTTAGATTTAGTCACTGCAAGCCCGCAGAAGGTGCTATAGGCTCAAATCTCATGTATGTGGTGTACCTTCTTACCCCCTGCAAGGGGAATGTGGTTTGGTGCTGCTAGGATGTATTGTTGGACAGTTACAGGCAAAATGAAAAAAGTGATTCATTTGGCCTCAGCAGGTGTTTAAAGCACTTTTTAGGTGTTTGGTGCATATGTTGGGCAGTTTTGGCCCATGTTCATAAATGCACTCTATTCTGTCTGAAAGGAGTTTTTCAGCAATAACTGTTAGATTTAGTCACTGCAAGCTAGCAGAAGACACTATAACCTCAAATCTCATGTATGTGGTGTAGCTTCTTACCCCCTGCAAGGGGAATGTGGTTTGGTGCTGCTAGGATGTATTGTTAGACAGTTACAGGCAAAATGAAAAAAGTGATTCATTTGGCCTCAGCAGGTGTTTAAAGCACTTTTTAGGTGTTTGGTGCATATGTGGTTCATTGTTGGGCAGTTTTGGCCTATGTTCATAAATGCACTCTATTCTGTCTGAAAGGAGTTTTTCAGCAATAACTGTTAGATTTAGTCACTGCAAGCTAGCAGAAGACACTATAACCTCAAATCTCATGTATGTGGTGTAGCTTCTTACCCCCTGCAAGGGGAATGTGGTTTGGTGCTGCTAGGATGTATTGTTGGACAGTTACAGGCAAAATGAAAAAAGTGATTCATTTGGCCTCAGCAGGTGTTTAAAGCACTTTTTAGGTGGTTTGGTGCATATGTGGTTCATTGTTGGGCAGTTTTGGCCTATGTTCAGAAATGCATTCTATTCGGTCTGAAACGCGTTTTTCAGCAATAAGTGTTAGATTTAGTCACTGCAAGCCCGCAGAAGGTGCTATAGGCTCAAATCTCATGTATGTGGTGTACCTTCTTACCCCCTGCAAGGGGAATGTGGTTTGGTGCTGCTAGGATGTATTGTTGGACAGTTACAGGCAAAATGAAAAAAGTGATTCATTTGGCCTCAGCAGGTGTTTAAAGCACTTTTTAGGTGGTTTGGTGCATATGTGGTTCATTGTTGGGCAGTTTTGGCCCATGTTCATAAATGCACTCTATTCTGTCTGAAAGGAGTTTTTCAGCAATAAGTGTTAGATTTAGTCACTGCAAGCTAGCAGAAGGTGCTATAGGCTCAAATCTCATGTATGTGGTGTAGCATCTTACCACCTGCAAGGGGAATGTGGTTTGGTGCTGCTAGGATGTATTGTTGGACAGTTACAGGCAAAATGAAAAAAGTGATTCATTTGGCTTCAGCAGCAAGCACTTTTTAGGTGTTTGGTGCATATGTGGTTCATTGTTGGGCAGTTTTGTCCTATGTTCGTAAATGCACTCTATTCTGTCTGAAAGGAGTTTTTCAGCAATAACTGTTAGATTTAGTCACTGCAAGCTAGCAGAAGACACTATAACCTCAAATCTCATGTATGTGGTGTAGCTTCTTACCGCCTGCAAGGGGAATGTGGTTTGGTGCTGCTAGGATGTATTGTTGGACAGTTACAGGCAAAATGAAAAAAGTGATTCATTTGGCCTCAGCAGGTGTTTAAAGCACTTTTTAGGTGTTTGGTGCATATGTGGTTCATTGTTGGGCAGTTTTGGCCTATGTTCATAAATGCACTCTATTCTGTCTGAAAGGAGTTTTTCAGCAATAACTGTTAGATTTAGTCACTGCAAGCTAGCAGAAGACACTATAACCTCAAATCTCATGTATGTGGTGTAGCTTCTTACCCCCTGCAAGGGGAATGTGGTTTGGTGCTGCTAGGATGTATTGTTGGACAGTTACAGGCAAAATGAAAAAAGTGATTCATTTGGCCTCAGCAGGTGTTTAAAGCACTTTTTAGGTGTTTGGTGCATATATTGGGCAGTTTTGGCCCATGTTCATAAATGCACTCTATTCTGTCTGAAAGGAGTTTTTCAGCAATAACTGTTAGATTTAGTCACTGCAAGCTAGCAGAAGGTGCTACAGGCTCAAATATCATGTATGTTGTGTAGCTTCTTACCCCCTGCAAGGGGAATGTGTTTTGGTGCTGCTAGGATGTATTGTTCGAAAGTTACAGGCAAAATGAAAAAAGTGATTCATTTGGCCTCAGCAGGTGTTTAAAGCACTTTTTAGGTGGTTTGGTGCATATGTGGTTCATTGTTGGGCAGTTTTGGCCTATGTTCAGAAATGCACTCTATTCGGTCTGAAACGCGTTTTTCAGCAATAAGTGTTAGATTTAGTCACTGCAAGCCCGCAGAAGGTGCTATAGGCTAAAATCTCATGTATGTGGTGTACCTTCTTACCCCCTGCAAGGTGAATGTGGTTTGGTGCTGCTAGGATGTATTGTTGGACAGTTACAGGCAAAATGAAAAAAGTGATTCATTTGGCCTCAGCAGGTGTTTAAAGCACTTTTTAGGTGTTTGGTGCATATGTGGTTCATTGTTGGGCAGTTTTGGCCTATGTTCATAAATGCACTCTATTCTGTCTGAAAGGAGTTTTTCAGCAATAACTGTTAGATTTAGTCACTGCAAGCTAGCAGAAGACACTATAACCTCAAATCTGATGTATGTGGTGTAGCTTCTTACCCCCTGCAATGGGAATGTGGTTTGGTGCTGCTAGGATGTATTGTTGGACAGTTACAGGCAAAATGAAAAAAGTGATTCATTTGGCCTCAGCAGGTGTTTAAAGCACTTTTTAGGTGTTTGGTGCATATGTTGGGCAGTTTTGGCCCATGTTCATAAATGCACTCTATTCTGTCTGAAAGGAGTTTTTCAGCAATAACTGTTAGATTTAGTCACTGCAAGCTAGCAGAAGGTGCTACAGGCTCAAATCTCATGTATGTGGTGTATCTTCTTACCCCCTGCAAGGGGAATGTGGTTTGGTGCTGCTAGGATGTATTGTTGGACAGTTACAGGCAAAATTTAAAAAGTGAATCATTTGGCCTCAGTAGGTGTTTAAAGCACTTTTTAGGTGGTTTGGTGCGTATGTGGTTCATTGTTGGGCAGTTTTGGCCTATGTTCATAAATGCACTCTATTCTGTCTGAAAGGAGTTTTTCAGCAATAACTGTTAGATTTAGTCGCTGCAAGCTAGCAGAAGGTGCTACAGGCTCAAATCTCATGTATGTGGTGTAGCATCTTACCCCCTGCAAGTGGAATGTGGTTTGGTGCTGCTAGGATGTATTGTTGGACAGTTACAGGCAAAATGAAAAAAGTGATTCATTTGGCCTCAGCAGGTGTTTAAAGCACTTTTTAGGTGTTTGGTGCATATGTTGGGCAGTTTTGGCCCATGTTCATAAATGCACTCTATTCTGTCTGAAAGGAGTTTTTCAGCAATAACTGTTAGATTTAGTCACTGCAAGCTAGCAGAAGACACTATAACCTCAAATCTTATGTATGTGGTGTAGCTTCTTACCCCCTGCAAGGGGAATGTGGTTTGGTGCTGCTAGGATGTATTGTTAGACAGTTACAGGCAAAATGAAAAAAGTGATTCATTTGGCCTCAGCAGGTGTTTAAAGCACTTTTTAGGTGTTTGGTGCATATGTTGGGCAGTTTTGGCCCATTTTCATAAATGCACTCTATTCTTTCTGAAAGGAGTTTTTCAGCAATAACTGTTAGATTTAGTCACTGCAAGCTAGCAGAAGGTGCTACAGGCTCAAATATCATGTATGTTGTGTAGCTTCTTACCCCCTGCAAGGGGAATGTGTTTTGGTGCTGCTAGGATGTATTGTTCGAAAGTTACAGGCAAAATGAAAAAAGTGATTCATTTGGCCTCAGCAGGTGTTTAAAGCACTTTTTAGGTGGTTTGGTGCATATGTGGTTCATTGTTGGGCAGTTTTGGCCTATGTTCAGAAATGCACTCTATTCGGTCTGAAACGCGTTTTTCAGCAATAAGTGTTAGATTTAGTCACTGCAAGCCCGCAGAAGGTGCTATAGGCTCAAATCTCATGTATGTGGTGTACCTTCTTACCCCCTGCAAGGTGAATGTGGTTTGGTGCTGCTAGGATGTATTGTTGGACAGTTACAGGCAAAATGAAAAAAGTGATTCATTTGGCCTCAGCAGGTGTTTAAAGCACTTTTTAGGTGTTTGGTGCATATGTGGTTCATTGTTGGGCAGTTTTGGCCTATGTTCATAAATGCACTCTATTCTGTCTGAAAGGAGTTTTTCAGCAATAACTGTTAGATTTAGTCACTGCAAGCTAGCAGAAGGTGCTACAGGCTCAAATCTCATGTATGTGGTGTAGCATCTTACCCCCTGCAAGGGGAATGTGGTTTGGTGCTGCTAGGATGTATTGTTGGACAGTTACAGGCAAAATGAAAAAAGTGATTCATTTGGCCTCAGCAGGTGTTTAAAGCACTTTTTAGGTGTTTGGTGCATATGTGGTTCATTGTTGGGCAGTTTTGGCCTATGTTCATAAATGCACTCTATTCTGTCTGAAAGGAGTTTTTCAGCAATAACTGTTAGATTTAGTCACTGCAAGCTAGCAGAAGGTGCTACAGGCTCAAATCTCATGTATGTGGTGTAGCATCTTACCCCCTGCAAGGGGAATGTGGTTTGGTGCTGCTAGGATGTATTGTTGGACAGTTACAGGCAAAATGAAAAAAGTGATTCATTTGGCCTCAGCAGGTGTTTAAAGCACTTTTTAGGTGGTTTGGTGCATATGTGGTTCATTGTTGGGCAGTTTTGGCCTATGTTCAGAAATGCACTCTATTCGGTCTGAAACGCGTTTTTCAGCAATAAGTGTTAGATTTAGTCACTGCAAGCCCGCAGAAGGTGCTATAGGCTCAAATCTCATGTATGTGGTGTACCTTCTTACCCCCTGCAAGGGGAATGTGGTTTGGTGCTGCTAGGATGTATTGTTGGACAGTTACAGGCAAAATGAAAAAAGTGATTCATTTGGCCTCAGCAGGTGTTTAAAGCACTTTTTAGGTTGTTTGGTGCATATGTGGTTCATTGTTGGGCAGTTTTGGCCTATGTTCAGAAATGCACTCTATTCGGTCTGAAACGCGTTTTTCAGCAATAAGTGTTAGATTTAGTCACTGCAAGCCCGCAGAAGGTGCTATAGGCTCAAATCTCATGTATGTGGTGTACCTTCTTACCCCCTGCAAGGTGAATGTGGTTTGGTGCTGCTAGGATGTATTGTTGGACAGTTACAGGCAAAATGAAAAAAGTGATTCATTTGGCCTCAGCAGGTGTTTAAAGCACTTTTTAGGTGTTTGTTGCATATGTGGTTCATTGTTGGGCAGTTTTGGCCTATGTTCATAAATGCACTCTATTCTGTCTGAAAGGAGTTTTTCAGCAATAACTGTTAGATTTAGTCACTGCAAGCTAGCAGAAGACACTATAACCTCAAATCTGATGTATGTGGTGTAGCTTCTTACCCCCTGCAATGGGAATGTGGTTTGGTGCTGCTAGGATGTATTGTTGGACAGTTACAGGCAAAATGAAAAAAGTGATTCATTTGGCCTCAGCAGGTGTTTAAAGCACTTTTTAGGTGTTTGGTGCATATGTTGGGCAGTTTTGGCCCATGTTCATAAATGCACTCTATTCTGTCTGAAAGGAGTTTTTCAGCAATAACTGTTAGATTTAGTCACTGCAAGCTAGCAGAAGGTGCTACAGGCTCAAATCTCATGTATGTGGTGTATCTTCTTACCCCCTGCAAGGGGAATGTGGTTTGGTGCTGCTAGGATGTATTGTTGGACAGTTACAGGCAAAATTTAAAAAGTGAATCATTTGGCCTCAGTAGGTGTTTAAAGCACTTTTTAGGTGGTTTGGTGCGTATGTGGTTCATTGTTGGGCAGTTTTGGCCTATGTTCATAAATGCACTCTATTCTGTCTGAAAGGAGTTTTTCAGCAATAACTGTTAGATTTAGTCACTGCAAGCTAGCAGAAGGTGCTACAGGCTCAAATATCATGTATGTTGTGTAGCTTCTTACCCCCTGCAAGGGGAATGTGTTTTGGTGCTGCTAGGATGTATTGTTCGAAAGTTACAGGCAAAATGAAAAAAGTGATTCATTTGGCCTCAGCAGGTGTTTAAAGCACTTTTTAGGTGGTTTGGTGCATATGTGGTTCATTGTTGGACAGTTACAGGCAAAATGAAAAAAGTGATTCATTTGGCCTCAGCAGGTGTTTAAAGCACTTTTTAGGTGTTTGGTGCATATGTTGGGCAGTTTTGGCCCATGTTCATAAATGCACTCTATTCTGTCTGAAAGGAGTTTTTCAGCAATAACTGTTAGATTTAGTCACTGCAAGCTAGCAGAAGACACTATAACCTCAAATCTTATGTATGTGGTGTAGCTTCTTACCCCCTGCAAGGGGAATGTGGTTTGGTGCTGCTAGGATGTATTGTTAGACAGTTACAGGCAAAATGAAAAAAGTGATTCATTTGGCCTCAGCAGGTGTTTAAAGCACTTTTTAGGTGTTTGGTGCATATGTTGGGCAGTTTTGGCCCATTTTCATAAATGCACTCTATTCTTTCTGAAAGGAGTTTTTCAGCAATAACTGTTAGATTTAGTCACTGCAAGCTAGCAGAAGGTGCTACAGGCTCAAATATCATGTATGTTGTGTAGCTTCTTACCCCCTGCAAGGGGAATGTGTTTTGGTGCTGCTAGGATGTATTGTTCGAAAGTTACAGGCAAAATGAAAAAAGTGATTCATTTGGCCTCAGCAGGTGTTTAAAGCACTTTTTAGGTGGTTTGGTGCATATGTGGTTCATTGTTGGGCAGTTTTGGCCTATGTTCAGAAATGCACTCTATTCGGTCTGAAACGCGTTTTTCAGCAATAAGTGTTAGATTTAGTCACTGCAAGCCCGCAGAAGGTGCTATAGGCTCAAATCTCATGTATGTGGTGTACCTTCTTACCCCCTGCAAGGTGAATGTGGTTTGGTGCTGCTAGGATGTATTGTTGGACAGTTACAGGCAAAATGAAAAAAGTGATTCATTTGGCCTCAGCAGGTGTTTAAAGCACTTTTTAGGTGTTTGGTGCATATGTGGTTCATTGTTGGGCAGTTTTGGCCTATGTTCATAAATGCACTCTATTCTGTCTGAAAGGAGTTTTTCAGCAATAACTGTTAGATTTAGTCACTGCAAGCTAGCAGAAGGTGCTACAGGCTCAAATCTCATGTATGTGGTGTAGCATCTTACCCCCTGCAAGGGGAATGTGGTTTGGTGCTGCTAGGATGTATTGTTGGACAGTTACAGGCAAAATGAAAAAAGTGATTCATTTGGCCTCAGCAGGTGTTTAAAGCACTTTTTAGGTGTTTGGTGCATATGTGGTTCATTGTTGGGCAGTTTTGGCCTATGTTCATAAATGCACTCTATTCTGTCTGAAAGGAGTTTTTCAGCAATAACTGTTAGATTTAGTCACTGCAAGCTAGCAGAAGGTGCTACAGGCTCAAATCTCATGTATGTGGTGTAGCATCTTACCCCCTGCAAGGGGAATGTGGTTTGGTGCTGCTAGGATGTATTGTTGGACAGTTACAGGCAAAATGAAAAAAGTGATTCATTTGGCCTCAGCAGGTGTTTAAAGCACTTTTTAGGTGGTTTGGTGCATATGTGGTTCATTGTTGGGCAGTTTTGGCCTATGTTCAGAAATGCACTCTATTCGGTCTGAAACGCGTTTTTCAGCAATAAGTGTTAGATTTAGTCACTGCAAGCCCGCAGAAGGTGCTATAGGCTCAAATCTCATGTATGTGGTGTACCTTCTTACCCCCTGCAAGGGGAATGTGGTTTGGTGCTGCTAGGATGTATTGTTGGACAGTTACAGGCAAAATGAAAAAAGTGATTCATTTGGCCTCAGCAGGTGTTTAAAGCACTTTTTAGGTTGTTTGGTGCATATGTGGTTCATTGTTGGGCAGTTTTGGCCTATGTTCAGAAATGCACTCTATTCGGTCTGAAACGCGTTTTTCAGCAATAAGTGTTAGATTTAGTCACTGCAAGCCCGCAGAAGGTGCTATAGGCTCAAATCTCATGTATGTGGTGTACCTTCTTACCCCCTGCAAGGTGAATGTGGTTTGGTGCTGCTAGGATGTATTGTTGGACAGTTACAGGCAAAATGAAAAAAGTGATTCATTTGGCCTCAGCAGGTGTTTAAAGCACTTTTTAGGTGTTTGTTGCATATGTGGTTCATTGTTGGGCAGTTTTGGCCTATGTTCATAAATGCACTCTATTCTGTCTGAAAGGAGTTTTTCAGCAATAACTGTGAGATTTAGTCACTGCAAGCTAGCAGAAGACACTATAACCTCAAATCTGATGTATGTGGTGTAGCTTCTTACCCCCTGCAATGGGAATGTGGTTTGGTGCTGCTAGGATGTATTGTTGGACAGTTACAGGCAAAATGAAAAAAGTGATTCATTTGGCCTCAGCAGGTGTTTAAAGCACTTTTTAGGTGTTTGGTGCATATGTTGGGCAGTTTTGGCCCATGTTCATAAATGCACTCTATTCTGTCTGAAAGGAGTTTTTCAGCAATAACTGTTAGATTTAGTCACTGCAAGCTAGCAGAAGGTGCTACAGGCTCAAATCTCATGTATGTGGTGTATCTTCTTACCCCCTGCAAGGGGAATGTGGTTTGGTGTAGGCAGGATGTATTGTTGGACAGTTACAGGCAAAATGAAAAAAGTGATTCATTTGGCCTCAGCAGGTGTTTAAAGCACTTTTTAGGTGTTTGGTGCATATGTTGGGCAGTTTTGGCCCATTTTCATAAATGCACTCTATTCTGTCTGAAAGGAGTTTTTCAGCAATAACTGTTAGATTTAGTCACTGCAAGCTAGCAGAAGGTGCTACAGGCTCAAATCTCATGTATGTGGTGTAGCATCTTACCCCCTGCAAGGGGAATGTGGTTTGGTGCTGCTAGGATGTATTGTTGGACAGTTACAGGCAAAATGAAAAAAGTGATTCACTTGGCCTCAGCAGGTGTTTAAAGCACTTTTAGGTGGTTTGGTGCGTATGTGGTTCATTGTTGGGCAGTTTTGGCCTAAGTTCATAAATGCACTCTATTCTGTCTGAAAGGAGTTTTTCAGCAATAAGTGTTAGATTTAGTCGCTGCAAGCTAGCAGAAGGTGCTACAGGCTCAAATCTCATGTATGTGGTGTAGCATCTTACCCCCTGCAAGGGGAATGTGGTTTGGTGCTGCTAGGATGTATTGTTGGACAGTTACAGGCAAAATGAAAAAAGTGATTCATTTGGCCTCAGCAGGTGTTTAAAGCACTTTTTAGGTGGTTTGGTGCATATGTGGTTCATTGTTGGGCAGTTTTGGCCTATGTTCAGAAATGCACTCTATTCGGTCTGAAACGCGTTTTTCAGCAATAAGTGTTAGATTTAGTCACTGCAAGCCCGCAGAAGGTGCTATAGGCTCAAATCTCATTTATGTGGTGTACCTTCTTACCCCCTGCAAGGGGAATGTGGTTTGGTGCTGCTAGGATGTATTGTTGGACAGTTACAGGCAAAATGAAAAAAGTGATTCATTTGGCCTCAGCAGGTGTTTAAAGCACTTTTTAGGTGTTTGGTGCATATGTTGGGCAGTTTTGGCCTATGTTCATAAATGCACTCTATTTTGTCTGAAAGGAGTTTTTCAGCAATAACTGTTAGATTTAGTCACTGCAAGCTAGCAGAAGGTGCTACAGGCTCAAATCTCATGTATATGGTGTATCTTCTTACCCCCTGCAAGGGGAATGTGGTTTGGTGCTGCTAGGATGTATTGTTGGACAGTTACAGGCAAAATTAAAAAAGTGAATCATTTCGCCTCAGTAGGTGTTTAAAGCACTTTTTAGGTGGTTTGGTGCGTATGTGGTTCATTGTTGGGCAGTTTTGGCCTATGTTCATAAATGCACTCTATTCTGTCTGAAAGGAGTTTTTCAGCAATAACTGTTAGATTTAGTCGCTGCAAGCTAGCAGAAGGTGCTACAGGCTCAAATCTCATGTATGTGGTGTAGCATCTTACCCCCTGCAAGGGGAATGTGGTTTGGTGCTGCTAGGATGTATTGTTGGACAGTTACAGGCAAAATGAAAAAAGTGATTCATTTGGCCTCAGCAGGTGTTTAAAGCACTTTTAGGAGGTTTGGTGCATATGTGGTTCATTGTTGGGCAGTTTTGGCCTATGTTCAGAAATGCACTCTATTCGGTCTGAAACGCGTTTTTCAGCAATAAGTGTTAGATTTAGTCACTGCAAGCCCGCAGAAGGTGCTATAGGCTCAAATCTCACGTATGTGGTGTACCTTCTTACCCCCTGCAAGGGGAATGTGGTTTGGTGCTGCTAGGATGTATTGTTGGACAGTTACAGGCAAAATGAAAAAAGTGATTCATTTGGCCTCAGCAGGTGTTTAAAGCACTTTTTAGGTGTTTGGTGCATATGTTGGGCAGTTTTGGCCCATGTTCATAAATGCACTCTATTCTGTCTAAAAGGAGTTTTTCAGCAATAACTGTTAGATTTAGTCACTGCAAGCTAGCAGAAGACACTATAACCTCAAATCTCATGTATGTGGTGTAGCTTCTTACCCCCTGCAAGGGGAATGTGGTTTGGTGCTGCTAGGATGTATTGTTAGACAGTTACAGGCAAAATGAAAAAAGTGATTCATTTGGCCTCAGCAGGTGTTTAAAGCACTTTTTAGGTGGTTTGGTGCATATGTCGTTCATTGTTGGGCAGTTTTGGCCTATGTTCAGAAATGCACTCTATTCGGTCTGAAACGCGTTTTTCAGCAATAAGTGTTAGATTTAGTCACTGCAAGCCCGCAGAAGGTGCTATAGGCTCAAATCTCATGTATGTGGTGTACCTTCTTACCCCCTGCAAGGGGAATGTAGTTTGGTGCTGGTAGGATGTATTGTTGGACAGTTACAGGCAAAATGAAAAAAGTGATTCATTTGGCATCAGCAGGTGTTTAAAGCACTTTTTAGGTGGTTTGGTGCATATGTGGTTCATTGTTGGGCAGTTTTGGCCTATGTTCAGAAATGCACTCTATTCGGTCTGAAACGCGTTTTTCAGCAATAAGTGTTAGATTTAGTCACTGCAAGCCCGCAGAAGGTGCTATAGGCTCAAATCTCATGTATGTGGTGTACCTTCTTACCCCCTGCAAGGGGAATGTGGTTTGGTGCTGCTAGGATGTATTGTTGGACAGTTACAGGCAAAATGAAAAAAGTGATTCATTTGGCCTCAGCAGGTGTTTAAAGCACTTTTTAGGTGGTTTGGTGCATATGTGGTTCATTGTTGGGCAGTTTTGGCCTATGTTCAGAAATGCACTCTATTCGGTCTGAAACGCGTTTTTCAGCAATAAGTGTTAGATTTAGTCACTGCAAGCCCGCAGAAGGTGCTATAGGCTCAAATCTCATGTATGTGGTGTACCTTCTTACCCCCTGCAAGGTGAATGTGGTTTGGTGCTGCTAGGATGTATTGTTGGACAGTTACAGGCAAAATGAAAAAAGTGATTCATTTGGCCTCAGCAGGTGTTTAAAGCACTTTTTAGGTGTTTGGTGCATATGTGGTTCATTGTTGGGCAGTTTTGGCCTATGTTCATAAATGCACTCTATTCTGTCTGAAAGGAGTTTTTCAGCAATAACTGTTAGATTTAGTCACTGCAAGCTAGCAGAAGACACTATAACCTCAATTCTGATGTATGTGGTGTAGCTTCTTACCCCCTGCAATGGGAATGTGGTTTGGTGCTGCTAGGATGTATTGTTGGACAGTTACAGGCAAAATGAAAAAAGTGATTCATTTGGCCTCAGCAGGTGTTTAAAGCACTTTTTAGGTGTTTGGTGCATATGTTGGGCAGTTTTGGCCCATGTTCATAAATGCACTCTATTCTGTCTGAAAGGAGTTTTTCAGCAATAACTGTTAGATTTAGTCACTGCAAGCTAGCAGAAGGTGCTACAGGCTCAAATCTCATGTATGTGGTGTATCTTCTTACCCCCTGCAAGGGGAATGTGGTTTGGTGCTGGCAGGATGTATTGTTGGACAGTTACAGGCAAAATTAAAAAAGTGAATCATTTGGCCTCAGTAGGTGTTTAAAGCACTTTTTAGGTGGTTTGGTGCGTATGTGGTTCATTGTTGGGCAGTTTTGGCCTATGTTAATAAATGCACTCTATTCTGTCTGAAAGGAGTTTTTCAGCAATAACTGTTAGATTTAGTCGCTGCAAGCTAGCAGAAGGTGCTACAGGCTCAAATCTCATGTATGTGGTGTAGCATCTTACCCCCTGCAAGGGGAATGTGGTTTGGTGCTGCTAGGATGTATTGTTGGACAGTTACAGGCAAAATGAAAAAAGTGATTCATTTGGCCTCAGCAGGTGTTTAAAGCACTTTTAGGTGGTTTGGTGCATATGTGGTTCATTGTTGGGCAGTTTTGGCCTATGTTCAGAAATGCACTCTATTCGGTCTGAAACGCGTTTTTCAGCAATAAGTGTTAGATTTAGTCACTGCAAGCCCGCAGAAGGTGCTATAGGCTCAAATCTCACGTATGTGGTGTACCTTCTTACCCCCTGCAAGGGGAATGTGGTTTGGTGCTGCTAGGATGTATTGTTGGACAGTTACAGGCAAAATGAAAAAAGTGATTCATTTGGCCTCAGCAGGTGTTTAAAGCACTTTTTAGGTGTTTGGTGCATATGTTGGGCAGTTTTGGCCCATGTTCATAAATGCACTCTATTCTGTCTGAAAGGAGTTTTTCAGCAATAACTGTTAGATTTAGTCACTGCAAGCTAGCAGAAGGTGCTACAGGCTCAAATATCATGTATGTTGTGTAGCTTCTTACCCCCTGCAAGGGGAATGTGTTTTGGTGCTGCTAGGATGTATTGTTCGAAAGTTACAGGCAAAATGAAAAAAGTGATTCATTTGGCCTCAGCAGGTGTTTAAAGCACTTTTTAGGTGGTTTGGTGCATATGTGGTTCATTGTTGGGCAGTTTTGGCCTATGTTCAGAAATGCACTCTATTCGGTCTGAAACGCGTTTTTCAGCAATAAGTGTTAGATTTAGTCACTGCAAGCCCGCAGAAGGTGCTATAGGCTCAAATCTCATGTATGTGGTGTACCTTCTTACCCCCTGCAAGGTGAATGTGGTTTGGTGCTGCTAGGATGTATTGTTGGACAGTTACAGGCAAAATGAAAAAAGTGATTCATTTGGCCTCAGCAGGTGTTTAAAGCACTTTTTAGGTGTTTGGTGCATATGTGGTTCATTGTTGGGCAGTTTTGGCCTATGTTCATAAATGCACTCTATTCTGTCTGAAAGGAGTTTTTCAGCAATAACTGTTAGATTTAGTCACTGCAAGCTAGCAGAAGGTGCTACAGGCTCAAATCTCATGTATGTGGTGTAGCATCTTACCCCCTGCAAGGGGAATGTGGTTTGGTGCTGCTAGGATGTATTGTTGGACAGTTACAGGCAAAATGAAAAAAGTGATTCATTTGGCCTCAGCAGGTGTTTAAAGCACTTTTTAGGTGTTTGGTGCATATGTGGTTCATTGTTGGGCAGTTTTGGCCTATGTTCATAAATGCACTCTATTCTGTCTGAAAGGAGTTTTTCAGCAATAACTGTTAGATTTAGTCACTGCAAGCTAGCAGAAGGTGCTACAGGCTCAAATCTCATGTATGTGGTGTAGCATCTTACCCCCTGCAAGGGGAATGTGGTTTGGTGCTGCTAGGATGTATTGTTGGACAGTTACAGGCAAAATGAAAAAAGTGATTCATTTGGCCTCAGCAGGTGTTTAAAGCACTTTTTAGGTGGTTTGGTGCATATGTGGTTCATTGTTGGGCAGTTTTGGCCTATGTTCAGAAATGCACTCTATTCGGTCTGAAACGCGTTTTTCAGCAATAAGTGTTAGATTTAGTCACTGCAAGCCCGCAGAAGGTGCTATAGGCTCAAATCTCATGTATGTGGTGTACCTTCTTACCCCCTGCAAGGGGAATGTGGTTTGGTGCTGCTAGGATGTATTGTTGGACAGTTACAGGCAAAATGAAAAAAGTGATTCATTTGGCCTCAGCAGGTGTTTAAAGCACTTTTTAGGTTGTTTGGTGCATATGTGGTTCATTGTTGGGCAGTTTTGGCCTATGTTCAGAAATGCACTCTATTCGGTCTGAAACGCGTTTTTCAGCAATAAGTGTTAGATTTAGTCACTGCAAGCCCGCAGAAGGTGCTATAGGCTCAAATCTCATGTATGTGGTGTACCTTCTTACCCCCTGCAAGGTGAATGTGGTTTGGTGCTGCTAGGATGTATTGTTGGACAGTTACAGGCAAAATGAAAAAAGTGATTCATTTGGCCTCAGCAGGTGTTTAAAGCACTTTTTAGGTGTTTGTTGCATATGTGGTTCATTGTTGGGCAGTTTTGGCCTATGTTCATAAATGCACTCTATTCTGTCTGAAAGGAGTTTTTCAGCAATAACTGTTAGATTTAGTCACTGCAAGCTAGCAGAAGACACTATAACCTCAAATCTGATGTATGTGGTGTAGCTTCTTACCCCCTGCAATGGGAATGTGGTTTGGTGCTGCTAGGATGTATTGTTGGACAGTTACAGGCAAAATGAAAAAAGTGATTCATTTGGCCTCAGCAGGTGTTTAAAGCACTTTTTAGGTGTTTGGTGCATATGTTGGGCAGTTTTGGCCCATGTTCATAAATGCACTCTATTCTGTCTGAAAGGAGTTTTTCAGCAATAACTGTTAGATTTAGTCACTGCAAGCTAGCAGAAGGTGCTACAGGCTCAAATCTCATGTATGTGGTGTATCTTCTTACCCCCTGCAAGGGGAATGTGGTTTGGTGTAGGCAGGATGTATTGTTGGACAGTTACAGGCAAAATGAAAAAAGTGATTCATTTGGCCTCAGCAGGTGTTTAAAGCACTTTTTAGGTGTTTGGTGCATATGTTGGGCAGTTTTGGCCCATTTTCATAAATGCACTCTATTCTGTCTGAAAGGAGTTTTTCAGCAATAACTGTTAGATTTAGTCACTGCAAGCTAGCAGAAGGTGCTACAGGCTCAAATCTCATGTATGTGGTGTAGCATCTTACCCCCTGCAAGGGGAATGTGGTTTGGTGCTGCTAGGATGTATTGTTGGACAGTTACAGGCAAAATGAAAAAAGTGATTCACTTGGCCTCAGCAGGTGTTTAAAGCACTTTTAGGTGGTTTGGTGCGTATGTGGTTCATTGTTGGGCAGTTTTGGCCTAAGTTCATAAATGCACTCTATTCTGTCTGAAAGGAGTTTTTCAGCAATAAGTGTTAGATTTAGTCGCTGCAAGCTAGCAGAAGGTGCTACAGGCTCAAATCTCATGTATGTGGTGTAGCATCTTACCCCCTGCAAGGGGAATGTGGTTTGGTGCTGCTAGGATGTATTGTTGGACAGTTACAGGCAAAATGAAAAAAGTGATTCATTTGGCCTCAGCAGGTGTTTAAAGCACTTTTTAGGTGGTTTGGTGCATATGTGGTTCATTGTTGGGCAGTTTTGGCCTATGTTCAGAAATGCACTCTATTCGGTCTGAAACGCGTTTTTCAGCAATAAGTGTTAGATTTAGTCACTGCAAGCCCGCAGAAGGTGCTATAGGCTCAAATCTCATTTATGTGGTGTACCTTCTTACCCCCTGCAAGGGGAATGTGGTTTGGTGCTGCTAGGATGTATTGTTGGACAGTTACAGGCAAAATGAAAAAAGTGATTCATTTGGCCTCAGCAGGTGTTTAAAGCACTTTTTAGGTGGTTTGGTGCATATGTGGTTCATTGTTGGGCAGTTTTGGCCTATGTTCAGAAATGCACTCTATTCGGTCTGAAACGCGTTTTTCAGCAATAAGTGTTAGATTTAGTCACTGCAAGCCCGCAGAAGGTGCTATAGGCTCAAATCTCATGTATGTGGTGTACCTTCTTACCCCCTGCAAGGGGAATGTGGTTTGGTGCTGGTAGGATGTATTGTTGGACAGTTACAGGCAAAATGAAAAAAGTGATTCATTTGGCATCAGCAGGTGTTTAAAGCACTTTTTAGGTGGTTTGGTGCATATGTGGTTCATTGTTGGGCAGTTTTGGCCTATGTTCAGAAATGCACTCTATTCGGTCTGAAACGCGTTTTTCAGCAATAAGTGTTAGATTTAGTCACTGCAAGCCCGCAGAAGGTGCTATAGGCTCAAATCTCATGTATGTGGTGTACCTTCTTACCCCCTGCAAGGGGAATGTGGTTTGGTGCTGCTAGGATGTATTGTTGGACAGTTACAGGCAAAATGAAAAAAGTGATTCATTTGGCCTCAGCAGGTGTTTAAAGCACTTTTTAGGTGGTTTGGTGCATATGTGGTTCATTGTTGGGCAGTTTTGGCCTATGTTCAGAAATGCACTCTATTCGGTCTGAAACGCGTTTTTCAGCAATAAGTGTTAGATTTAGTCACTGCAAGCCCGCAGAAGGTGCTATAGGCTCAAATCTCATGTATGTGGTGTACCTTCTTACCCCCTGCAAGGTGAATGTGGTTTGGTGCTGCTAGGATGTATTGTTGGACAGTTACAGGCAAAATGAAAAAAGTGATTCATTTGGCCTCAGCAGGTGTTTAAAGCACTTTTTAGGTGTTTGGTGCATATGTGGTTCATTGTTGGGCAGTTTTGGCCTATGTTCATAAATGCACTCTATTCTGTCTGAAAGGAGTTTTTCAGCAATAACTGTTAGATTTAGTCACTGCAAGCTAGCAGAAGACACTATAACCTCAATTCTGATGTATGTGGTGTAGCTTCTTACCCCCTGCAATGGGAATGTGGTTTGGTGCTGCTAGGATGTATTGTTGGACAGTTACAGGCAAAATGAAAAAAGTGATTCATTTGGCCTCAGCAGGTGTTTAAAGCACTTTTTAGGTGTTTGGTGCATATGTTGGGCAGTTTTGGCCCATGTTCATAAATGCACTCTATTCTGTCTGAAAGGAGTTTTTCAGCAATAACTGTTAGATTTAGTCACTGCAAGCTAGCAGAAGGTGCTACAGGCTCAAATCTCATGTATGTGGTGTATCTTCTTACCCCCTGCAAGGGGAATGTGGTTTGGTGCTGGCAGGATGTATTGTTGGACAGTTACAGGCAAAATTAAAAAAGTGAATCATTTGGCCTCAGTAGGTGTTTAAAGCACTTTTTAGGTGGTTTGGTGCGTATGTGGTTCATTGTTGGGCAGTTTTGGCCTATGTTAATAAATGCACTCTATTCTGTCTGAAAGGAGTTTTTCAGCAATAACTGTTAGATTTAGTCGCTGCAAGCTAGCAGAAGGTGCTACAGGCTCAAATCTCATGTATGTGGTGTAGCATCTTACCCCCTGCAAGGGGAATGTGGTTTGGTGCTGCTAGGATGTATTGTTGGACAGTTACAGGCAAAATGAAAAAAGTGATTCATTTGGCCTCAGCAGGTGTTTAAAGCACTTTTAGGTGGTTTGGTGCATATGTGGTTCATTGTTGGGCAGTTTTGGCCTATGTTCAGAAATGCACTCTATTCGGTCTGAAACGCGTTTTTCAGCAATAAGTGTTAGATTTAGTCACTGCAAGCCCGCAGAAGGTGCTATAGGCTCAAATCTCACGTATGTGGTGTACCTTCTTACCCCCTGCAAGGGGAATGTGGTTTGGTGCTGCTAGGATGTATTGTTGGACAGTTACAGGCAAAATGAAAAAAGTGATTCATTTGGCCTCAGCAGGTGTTTAAAGCACTTTTTAGGTGTTTGGTGCATATGTTGGGCAGTTTTGGCCCATGTTCATAAATGCACTCTATTCTGTCTGAAAGGAGTTTTTCAGCAATAACTGTTAGATTTAGTCACTGCAAGCTAGCAGAAGACACTATAACCTCAAATCTCATGTATGTGGTGTAGCTTCTTACCCCCTGCAAGGGGAATGTGGTTTGGTGCTGCTAGGATGTATTGTTAGACAGTTACAGGCAAAATGAAAAAAGTGATTCATTTGGCCTCAGCAGGTGTTTAAAGCACTTTTTAGGTGTTTGGTGCATATGTTGGGCAGTTTTGGCCCATTTTCATAAATGCACTCTATTTTGTCTGAAAGGAGTTTTTCAGCAATAACTGTTAGATTTAGTCACTGCAAGCTAGCAGAAGGTGCTACAGGCTCAAATCTCATGTATGTGGTGTAGCATCTTACCCCCTGCAAGGGGAATGTGGTTTGGTGCTGCTAGGATGTATTGTTAGACAGTTACAGGCAAAATGAAAAAAGTGATTCATTTGGCCTCAGCAGGTGTTTAAAGCACTTTTTAGGTGGTTTGGTGCATATGTGGTTCATTGTTGGGCAGTTTTGGCCTATGTTCAGAAATGCACTCTATTCGGTCTGAAACGCGTTTTTCAGCAATAAGTGTTAGATTTAGTCACTGCAAGCCCGCAGAAGGTGCTATAGGCTCAAATCTCATGTATGTGGTGTACCTTCTTACCCCCTGCAAGGGGAATGTGGTTTGGTGCTGGTAGGATGTATTGTTGGACAGTTACAGGCAAAATGAAAAAAGTGATTCATTTGGCATCAGCAGGTGTTTAAAGCACTTTTTAGGTGGTTTGGTGCATATGTGGTTCATTGTTGGGCAGTTTTGGCCTATGTTCAGAAATGCACTCTATTCGGTCTGAAACGCGTTTTTCAGCAATAAGTGTTAGATTTAGTCACTGCAAGCCCGCAGAAGGTGCTATAGGCTCAAATCTCATGTATGTGGTGTACCTTCTTACCCCCTGCAAGGGGAATGTGGTTTGGTGCTGCTAGGATGTATTGTTGGACAGTTACAGGCAAAATGAAAAAAGTGATTCATTTGGCCTCAGCAGGTGTTTAAAGCACTTTTTAGGTGGTTTGGTGCATATGTGGTTCATTGTTGGGCAGTTTTGGCCTATGTTCAGAAATGCACTCTATTCGGTCTGAAACGCGTTTTTCAGCAATAAGTGTTAGATTTAGTCACTGCAAGCCCGCAGAAGGTGCTATAGGCTCAAATCTCATGTATGTGGTGTACCTTCTTACCCCCTGCAAGGTGAATGTGGTTTGGTGCTGCTAGGATGTATTGTTGGACAGTTACAGGCAAAATGAAAAAAGTGATTCATTTGGCCTCAGCAGGTGTTTAAAGCACTTTTTAGGTGTTTGGTGCATATGTGGTTCATTGTTGGGCAGTTTTGGCCTATGTTCATAAATGCACTCTATTCTGTCTGAAAGGAGTTTTTCAGCAATAACTGTTAGATTTAGTCACTGCAAGCTAGCAGAAGACACTATAACCTCAATTCTGATGTATGTGGTGTAGCTTCTTACCCCCTGCAATGGGAATGTGGTTTGGTGCTGCTAGGATGTATTGTTGGACAGTTACAGGCAAAATGAAAAAAGTGATTCATTTGGCCTCAGCAGGTGTTTAAAGCACTTTTTAGGTGTTTGGTGCATATGTTGGGCAGTTTTGGCCCATGTTCATAAATGCACTCTATTCTGTCTGAAAGGAGTTTTTCAGCAATAACTGTTAGATTTAGTCACTGCAAGCTAGCAGAAGGTGCTACAGGCTCAAATCTCATGTATGTGGTGTATCTTCTTACCCCCTGCAAGGGGAATGTGGTTTGGTGCTGCTAGGATGTATTGTTAGACAGTTACAGGCAAAATGAAAAAAGTGATTCATTTGGCCTCAGCAGGTGTTTAAAGCACATTTTAGGTGTTTGGTGCATATGTTGGGCAGTTTTGGCCCATTTTCATAAATGCACTCTATTCTGTCTGAAAGGAGTTTTTCAGCAATAACTGTTAGATTTAGTCACTGCAAGCTAGCAGAAGGTGCTACAGGCTCAAATCTCATGTATGTGGTGTAGCATCTTACCCCCTGCAAGGGGAATGTGGTTTGGTGCTGCTAGGATGTATTGTTGGACAGTTACAGGCAAAATGAAAAAAGTGATTCATTTGGCCTCAGCAGGTGTTTAAAGCACTTTTTAGGTGTTTGGTGCATATGTTGGGCAGTTTTGGCTTATGTTCATAAATGCACTCTATTCTGTCTGAAAGGAGTTTTTCAGCAATAACTGTTAGATTTAGTCACTGCAAGCTAGCAGAAGACACTATAACCTCAAATCTCATGTATGTGGTGTAGCTTCTTACCCCCTGCAAGGGGAATGTGGTTTGGTGCTGCTAGGATGTATTGTTAGACAGTTACAGGCAAAATGAAAAAAGTGATTCATTTGGCCTCAGCAGGTGTTTAAAGCACTTTTTAGGTGTTTGGTGCATATGTTGGGCAGTTTTGGCCCATTTTCATAAATGCACTCTAATCTGTCTGAAAGGAGTTTTTCAGCAATAACTGTTAGATTTAGTCACTGCAAGCTAGCAGAAGGTGCTACAGGCTCAAATCTCATGTATGTGGTGTAGCATCTTACCCCCTGCAAGGGGAATGTGGTTTGGTGCTGCTAGGATGTATTGTTAGACAGTTACAGGCAAAATGAAAAAAGTGATTCATTTGGCCTCAGCAGGTGTTTAAAGCACTTTTTAGGTGGTTTGGTGCATATGTGGTTCATTGTTGGGCAGTTTTGGCCTATGTTCAGAAATGCACTCTATTCGGTCTGAAACGCGTTTTTCAGCAATAAGTGTTAGATTTAGTCACTGCAAGCCCGCAGAAGGTGCTATAGGCTCAAATCTCATGTATGTGGTGTACCTTCTTACCCCCTGCAAGGGGAATGTGGTTTGGTGCTGCTAGGATGTATTGTTGGACAGTTACAGGCAAAATGAAAAAAGTGATTCATTTGGCCTCAGCAGGTGTTTAAAGCACTTTTTAGGTGGTTTGGTGCATATGTGGTTCATTGTTGGGCAGTTTTGGCCCATGTTCATAAATGCACTCTATTCTGTCTGAAAGGAGTTTTTCAGCAATAACTGTTAGATTTAGTCACTGCAAGCTAGCACAAGACACTATAACCTCAAATCTCATGTATGTGGTGTACCTTCTTACCCCCTGCAAGGGGAATGTGGTTTGGTGCTGCTAGGATGTATTGTTAGACAGTTACAGGCAAAATGAAAAAAGTGATTCATTTGGCCTCAGCAGGTGTTTAAAGCACTTTTTAGGTGTTTGGTGCATATGTGGTTCATTGTTGGGCAGTTTTGGCCTATGTTCATAAATGCACTCTATTCTGTCTGAAAGGAGTTTTTCAGCAATAACTGTTAGATTTAGTCGCTGCAAGCTAGCAGAAGGTGCTACAGGCTCAAATCTCATGTATGTGGTGTAGCATCTTACCCCCTGCAAGGGGAATGTGGTTTGGTGCTGCTAGGATGTATTGTTGGACAGTTACAGGCAAAATGAAAAAAGTGATTCATTTGGCCTCAGCAGGTGTTTAAAGCACTTTTAGGTGGTTTGGTGCATATGTGGTTCATTGTTGGGCAGTTTTGGCCTATGTTCAGAAATGCACTCTATTCGGTCTGAAACGCGTTTTTCAGCAATAAGTGTTAGATTTAGTCACTGCAAGCCCGCAGAAGGTGCTATAGGCTCAAATCTCATGTATTTGGTGTACCTTCTTACCCCCTGCAAGGGGAATGTGGTTTGGTGCTGCTAGGATGTATTGTTGGACAGTTACAGGCAAAATGAAAAAAGTGATTCATTTGGCCTCAGCAGGTGTTTAAAGCACTTTTTAGGTGTTTGGTGCATATGTTGGGCAGTTTTGGCCCATGTTCATAAATGCACTCTATTCTGTCTGAAAGGAGTTTTTCAGCAATAACTGTTAGATTTAGTCACTGCAAGCTAGCAGAAGACACTATAACCTCAAATCTCATGTATGTGGTGTAGCTTCTTACCCCCTGCAAGGGGAATGTGGTTTGGTGCTGCTAGGATGTATTGTTAGACAGTTACAGGCAAAATGAAAAAAGTGATTCATTTGGCCTCAGCAGGTGTTTAAAGCACTTTTTAGGTGGTTTGGTGCATATGTGGTTCATTGTTGGGCAGTTTTGGCCTATGTTCAGAAATGCACTCTATTCGGTCTGAAACGCGTTTTTCAGCAATAAGTGTTAGATTTAGTCACTGCAAGCCCGCAGAAGGTGCTATAGGCTCAAATCTCATGTATGTGGTGTACCTTCTTACCCCCTGCAAGGGGAATGTGGTTTGGTGCTGCTAGGATGTATTGTTGGACAGTTACAGGCAAAATGAAAAAAGTGATTCATTTGGCCTCAGCAGGTGTTTAAAGCACTTTTTAGGTGGTTTGGTGCATATGTGGTTCATTGTTGGGCAGTTTTGGCCCATGTTCATAAATGCACTCTATTCTGTCTGAAAGGAGTTTTTCAGCAATAACTGTTAGATTTAGTCACTGCAAGCTAGCACAAGACACTATAACCTCAAATCTCATGTATGTGGTGTAGCTTCTTACCCCCTGCAAGGGGAATGTGGTTTGGTGCTGCTAGGATGTATTGTTAGACAGTTACAGGCAAAATGAAAAAAGTGATTCATTTGGCCTCAGCAGGTGTTTAAAGCACTTTTTAGGTGTTTGGTGCATATGTGGTTCATTGTTGGGCAGTTTTGGCCTATGTTCATAAATGCACTCTATTCTGTCTGAAAGGAGTTTTTCAGCAATAACTGTTAGATTTAGTCACTGCAAGCTAGCAGAAGGTGCTACAGGCTCAAATCTCATGTATGTGGTGTAGCATCTTACCCCCTGCAAGGGGAATGTGGTTTGGTGCTGCTAGGATGTATTGTTGGACAGTTACAGGCAAAATGAAAAAAGTGATTCATTTGGCCTCAGCAGGTGTTTAAAGCACTTTTTAGGTGGTTTGGTGCATATGTGGTTCATTGTTGGGCAGTTTTGGCCTATGTTCAGAAATGCACTCTATTCGGTCTGAAACGCGTTTTTCAGCAATAAGTGTTAGATTTAGTCACTGCAAGCCCGCAGAAGGTGCTATAGGCTCAAATCTCATGTATGTGGTGTACCTTCTTACCCCCTGCAAGGGGAATGTGGTTTGGTGCTGCTAGGATGTATTGTTGGACAGTTACAGGCAAAATGAAAAAAGTGATTCATTTGGCCTCAGCAGGTGTTTAAAGCACTTTTTAGGTGTTTGGTGCATTTGTGGTTCATTGTTGGGCAGTTTTGGCCCATGTTCATAAATGCACTCTATTCTGTCTGAAAGGAGTTTTTCAGCAATAACTGTTAGATTTAGTCACTGCAAGCTAGCAGAAGACACTATAACCTCAAATCTCATGTATTTGGTGTAGCTTCTTACCCCCTGCAAGGGGAATGTGGTTTGGTGCTGCTAGGATGTATTGTTGGACAGTTACAGGCAAAATGAAAAAAGTGATTCATTTGGCCTCAGCAGGTGTTTAAAACACTTTTTAGGTGGTTTGGTGCATATGTGGTTCATTGTTGGGCAGTTTTGGCCCATGTTCATAAATGCACTCTATTCTGTCTGAAAGGAGTTTTTCAGCAATAACTGTTAGATTTAGTCACTGCAAGCTAGCACAAGACACTATAACCTCAAATCTCATGTATGTGGTGTAGCTTCTTACCCCCTGCAAGGGGAATGTGGTTTGGTGCTGCTAGGATGTATTGTTGGACAGTTACAGGCAAAATGAAAAAAGTGATTCATTTGGCTTCAGCAGCAAGCACTTTTTAGGTGTTTGGTGCATATGTGGTTCATTGTTGGGCAGTTTTGGCCCATGTTCATAAATGCACTCTATTCTGTCTGAAAGGAGTTTTTCAGCAATAAGTGTTAGATTTAGTCACTGCAAGCTAGCAGAAGGTGCTACAGGCTCAAATATCATGTATGTTGTGTAGCTTCTTACCCCCTGCAAGGGGAATGTGGTTTGGTGCTGCTAGGATGTATTGTTGGACAGTTACAGGCAAAATGAAAAAAGTGATTCATTTGGCCTCAGCAGGTGTTTAAAGCACTTTTTAGGTGTTTGGTGCATATGTTGGGCAGTTTTGGCCCATGTTCATAAATGCACTCTATTCTGTCTGAAAGGAGTTTTTCAGCAATAACTGTTAGATTTAGTCACTGCAAGCTAGCAGAAGGTGCTACAGGCTCAAATATCATGTATGTGGTGTAGCATCTTACCCCCTGCAAGGGGAATGTGGTTTGGTGCTGCTAGGATGTATTGTTGGACAGTTACAGGCAAAATGAAAAAAGTGATTCATTTGGCCTCAGCAGGTGTTTAAAGCACTTTTTAGGTGTTTGGTGCATATGTTGGGCAGTTTTGGCCTATGTTCATAAATGCACTCTATTTTGTCTGAAAGGAGTTTTTCAGCAATAACTGTTAGATTTAGTCACTGCAAGCTAGCAGAAGGTGCTACAGGCTCAAATCTCATGTATGTGGTGTATCTTCTTACCCCCTGCAAGGGGAATGTGGTTTGGTGCTGCTAGGATGTATTGTTGGACAGTTACAGGCAAAATTAAAAAAGTGAATCATTTGGCCTCAGTAGGTGTTTAAAGCACTTTTTAGGTGGTTTGGTGCGTATGTGGTTCATTGTTGGGCAGTTTTGGCCTATGTTCATAAATGCACTCTATTCTGTCTGAAAGGAGTTTTTCAGCAATAACTGTTAGATTTAGTCGCTGCAAGCTAGCAGAAGGTGCTACAGGCTCAAATCTCATGTATGTGGTGTAGCATCTTACCCCCTGCAAGGGGAATGTGGTTTGGTGCTGCTAGGATGTATTGTTAGACAGTTACAGGCAAAATGAAAAAAGTGATTCATTTGGCCTCAGCAGGTGTTTAAAGCACTTTTTAGGTGGTTTGGTGCATATGTGGTTCATTGTTGGGCAGTTTTGGCCTATGTTCAGAAATGCACTCTATTCGGTCTGAAACGCGTTTTTCAGCAATAAGTGTTAGATTTAGTCACTGCAAGCCCGCAGAAGGTGCTATAGGCTCAAATCTCATGTATGTGGTGTACCTTCTTACCCCCTGCAAGGGGAATGTGGTTTGGTGCTGCTAGGATGTATTGTTGGACAGTTACAGGCAAAATGAAAAAAGTGATTCATTTGGCCTCAGCAGGTGTTTAAAGCACTTTTTAGGTGGTTTGGTGCATATGTGGTTCATTGTTGGGCAGTTTTGGCCCATGTTCATAAATGCACTCTATTCTGTCTGAAAGGAGTTTTTCAGCAATAACTGTTAGATTTAGTCACTGCAAGCTAGCACAAGACACTATAACCTCAAATCTCATGTATGTGGTGTAGCTTCTTACCCCCTGCAAGGGGAATGTGGTTTGGTGCTGCTAGGATGTATTGTTAGACAGTTACAGGCAAAATGAAAAAAGTGATTCATTTGGCCTCAGCAGGTGTTTAAAGCACTTTTTAGGTGTTTGGTGCATATGTGGTTCATTGTTGGGCAGTTTTGGCCTATGTTCATAAATGCACTCTATTCTGTCTGAAAGGAGTTTTTCAGCAATAACTGTTAGATTTAGTCACTGCAAGCTAGCAGAAGGTGCTACAGGCTCAAATCTCATGTATGTGGTGTAGCATCTTACCCCCTGCAAGGGGAATGTGGTTTGGTGCTGCTAGGATGTATTGTTGGACAGTTACAGGCAAAATGAAAAAAGTGATTCATTTGGCCTCAGCAGGTGTTTAAAGCACTTTTTAGGTGGTTTGGTGCATATGTGGTTCATTGTTGGGCAGTTTTGGCCTATGTTCAGAAATGCACTCTATTCGGTCTGAAACGCGTTTTTCAGCAATAAGTGTTAGATTTAGTCACTGCAAGCCCGCAGAAGGTGCTATAGGCTCAAATCTCATGTATGTGGTGTACCTTCTTACCCCCTGCAAGGGGAATGTGGTTTGGTGCTGCTAGGATGTATTGTTGGACAGTTACAGGCAAAATGAAAAAAGTGATTCATTTGGCCTCAGCAGGTGTTTAAAGCACTTTTTAGGTGTTTGGTGCATTTGTGGTTCATTGTTGGGCAGTTTTGGCCCATGTTCATAAATGCACTCTATTCGGTCTGAAACGCGTTTTTCAGCAATAAGTGTTAGATTTAGTCACTGCAAGCCCGCAGAAGGTGCTATAGGCTCAAATCTCATGTATGTGGTGTACCTTCTTACCCCCTGCAAGGGGAATGTGGTTTGGTGCTGCTAGGATGTATTGTTGGACAGTTACAGGCAAAATGAAAAAAGTGATTCATTTGGCCTCAGCAGGTGTTTAAAGCACTTTTTAGGTGTTTGGTGCATATGTGGTTCATTGTTGGGCAGTTTTGGCCTATGTTCATAAATGCACTCTATTCTGTCTGAAAGGAGTTTTTCAGCAATAACTGTTAGATTTAGTCGCTGCAAGCTAGCAGAAGGTGCTACAGGCTCAAATCTCATGTATGTGGTGTAGCATCTTACCCCCTGCAAGGGGAATGTGGTTTGGTGCTGCTAGGATGTATTGTTGGACAGTTACAGGCAAAATGAAAAAAGTGATTCATTTGGCCTCAGCAGGTGTTTAAAGCACTTTTAGGTGGTTTGGTGCATATGTGGTTCATTGTTGGGCAGTTTTGGCCTATGTTCAGAAATGCACTCTATTCGGTCTGAAACGCGTTTTTCAGCAATAAGTGTTAGATTTAGTCACTGCAAGCCCGCAGAAGGTGCTATAGGCTCAAATCTCATGTATTTGGTGTACCTTCTTACCCCCTGCAAGGGGAATGTGGTTTGGTGCTGCTAGGATGTATTGTTGGACAGTTACAGGCAAAATGAAAAAAGTGATTCATTTGGCCTCAGCAGGTGTTTAAAGCACTTTTTAGGTGTTTGGTGCATATGTTGGGCAGTTTTGGCCCATGTTCATAAATGCACTCTATTCTGTCTGAAAGGAGTTTTTCAGCAATAACTGTTAGATTTAGTCACTGCAAGCTAGCAGAAGGTGCTACAGGCTCAAATCTCATGTATGTGGTGTAGCATCTTACCCCCTGCAAGGGGAATGTGGTTTGGTGCTGCTAGGATGTATTGTTAGACAGTTACAGGCAAAATGAAAAAAGTGATTCATTTGGCCTCAGCAGGTGTTTAAAGCACTTTTTAGGTGGTTTGGTGCATATGTGGTTCATTGTTGGGCAGTTTTGGCCTATGTTCAGAAATGCACTCTATTCGGTCTGAAACGCGTTTTTCAGCAATAAGTGTTAGATTTAGTCACTGCAAGCCCGCAGAAGGTGCTATAGGCTCAAATCTCATGTATGTGGTGTACCTTCTTACCCCCTGCAAGGGGAATGTGGTTTGGTGCTGCTAGGATGTATTGTTGGACAGTTACAGGCAAAATGAAAAAAGTGATTCATTTGGCCTCAGCAGGTGTTTAAAGCACTTTTTAGGTGGTTTGGTGCATATGTGGTTCATTGTTGGGCAGTTTTGGCCCATGTTCATAAATGCACTCTATTCTGTCTGAAAGGAGTTTTTCAGCAATAACTGTTAGATTTAGTCACTGCAAGCTAGCACAAGACACTATAACCTCAAATCTCATGTATGTGGTGTAGCTTCTTACCCCCTGCAAGGGGAATGTGGTTTGGTGCTGCTAGGATGTATTGTTAGACAGTTACAGGCAAAATGAAAAAAGTGATTCATTTGGCCTCAGCAGGTGTTTAAAGCACTTTTTAGGTGGTTTGGTGCATATGTGATTCATTGTTGGGCAGTTTTGGCCTATGTTCATAAATGCACTCTATTCTTGTCTGAAAGGAGTTTTTCAGCAATAACTGTTAGATTTAGTCACTGCAAGCTAGCAGAAGGTGCTACAGGCTCAAATCTCATGTATGTGGTGTAGCATCTTACCCCCTGCAAGGGGAATGTGGTTTGGTGCTGCTAGGATGTATTGTTGGACAGTTACAGGCAAAATGAAAAAAGTGATTCATTTGGCCTCAGCAGGTGTTTAAAGCACTTTTTAGGTGTTTGGTGCATTTGTGGTTCATTGTTGGGCAGTTTTGGCCCATGTTCATAAATGCACTCTATTCTGTCTGAAAGGAGTTTTTCAGCAATAACTGTTAGATTTAGTCACTGCAAGCTAGCACAAGACACTATAACCTCAAATCTCATGTATGTGGTGTAGCTTCTTACCCCCTGCAAGGGGAATGTGGTTTGGTGCTGCTAGGATGTATTGTTGGACAGTTACAGGCAAAATGAAAAAAGTGATTCATTTGGCCTCAGCAGGTGTTTAAAGCACTTTTTAGGTGGTTTGGTGCATATGTGGTTCATTGTTGGGCAGTTTTGGCCTATGTTCAGAAATGCATTCTATTCGGTCTGAAACGCGTTTTTCAGCAATAAGTGTTAGATTTAGTCACTACAAGCCCGCAGAAGGTGCTATAGGCTCAAATCTCATGTATGTGGTGTACCTTCTTACACCCTGCAAGGGGAATGTGGTTTGGTGCTGCTAGGATGTATTGTTGGACAGTTACAGGCAAAATGAAAAAAGTGATTCATTTGTCCTCAGCAGGTGTTTAAAGCACTTTTTAGGTGGTTTGGTGCATATGTGGTTCATTGTTGGGCAGTTTTGGCCCATGTTCATAAATGCACTCTATTCTGTCTGAAAGGAGTTTTTCAGCAATAAGTGTTAGATTTAGTCACTGCAAGCTAGCAGAAGGTGCTACAGGCTCAAATCTCATGTATGTGGTGTAGCATCTTACCCCCTGCAAGGGGAATGTGGTTTGGTGCTGCTAGGATGTATTGTTGGACAGTTACAGGCAAAATGAAAAAAGTGATTCATTTGGCTTCAGCAGCAAGCACTTTTTAGGTGTTTGGTGCATATGTGGTTCATTGTTGGGCAGTTTTGTCCTATGTTCATAAATGCACTCTATTCTGTCTGAAAGGAGTTTTTCAGCAATAACTGTTAGATTTAGTCACTGCAAGCTAGCAGAAGGTGCTACAGGCTCAAATATCATGTATGTTGTGTAGCTTCTTACCCCCTGCAAGGGGAATGTGGTTTGGTGCTGCTAGGATGTATTGTTTGACAGTTACAGGCAAAATGAAAAAAGTGATTCATTTGGCCTCAGCAGGTGTTTAAAGCACTTTTTAGGTGTTTGGTGCATATGTTGGGCAGTTTTGGCCCATGTTCATAAATGCACTCTATTCTGTCTGAAAGGAGTTTTTCAGCAATAACTGTTAGATTTAGTCACTGCAAGCTAGCAGAAGGTGCTACAGGCTCAAATATCATGTATGTTGTGTAGCTTCTTACCCCCTGCAAGGGGAATGTGGTTTGGTGCTGCTAGGATGTATTGTTGGACAGTTACAGGCAAAATGAAAAAAGTGATTCATTTGGCCTCAGCAGGTGTTTAAAGCACTTTTTAGGTGGTTTGGTGCATATGTGGTTCATTGTTGGGCAGTTTTGGCCTATGTTCAGAAATGCATTCTATTCGGTCTGAAACGCGTTTTTCAGCAATAAGTGTTAGATTTAGTCACTGCAAGCCCGCAGAAGGTGCTATAGGCTCAAATCTCATGTATGTGGTGTACCTTCTTACCCCCTGCAAGGGGAATGTGGTTTGGTGCTGCTAGGATGTATTGTTGGACAGTTACAGGCAAAATGAAAAAAGTGATTCATTTGGCCTCAGCAGGTGTTTAAAGCACTTTTTAGGTGTTTGGTGCATATGTTGGGCAGTTTTGGCCTATGTTCATAAATGCACTCTATTCTGTCTGAAAGGAGTTTTTCAGCAATAAGTGTTAGATTTAGTCACTGCAAGCTTAGCAGAAGGTGCTACAGGCTCAAATCTCATGTATGTGGTGTAGCATCTTACCCCCTGCAAGGGGAATGTGGTTTGGTGCTGCTAGGATGTATTGTTGGACAGTTACAGGCAAAATGAAAAAAGTGATTCATTTGGCTTCAGCAGCAAGCACTTTTTAGGTTTTTGGTGCATATGTGGTTCATTGTTGGGCAGTTTTGTCCTATGTTCATAAATGCACTCTATTCTGTCTGAAAGGAGTTTTTCAGCAATAACTGTTAGATTTAGTCACTGCAAGCTAGCAGAAGGTGCTACAGGCTCAAATATCATGTATGTTGTGTAGCTTCTTACCCCCTGCAAGGGGAATGTGGTTTGGTGCTGCTAGGATGTATTGTTGGACAGTTACAGGCAAAATGAAAAAAGTGATTCATTTGGCCTCAGCAGGTGTTTAAAGCACTTTTTAGGTGTTTGGTGCATATGTTGGGCAGTTTTGGCCCATGTTCATAAATGCACTCTATTCTGTCTGAAAGGAGTTTTTCAGCAATAACTGTTAGATTTAGTCACTGCAAGCTAGCAGAAGGTGCTACAGGCTCAAATATCATGTATGTTGTGTAGCTTCTTACCCCCTGCAAGGGGAATGTGGTTTGGTGCTGCTAGGATGTATTGTTGGACAGTTACAGGCAAAATGAAAAAAGTGATTCATTTGGCCTCAGCAGGTGTTTAAAGCACTTTTTAGGTGTTTGGTGCATATGTTGGGCAGTTTTGGCCTATGTTCATAAATGCACTCTATTTTGTCTGAAAGGAGTTTTTCAGCAATAACTGTTAGATTTAGTCACTGCAAGCTAGCAGAAGGTGCTACAGGCTCAAATCTCATGTATGTGGTGTATCTTCTTACCCCCTGCAAGGGGAATGTGGTTTGGTGCTGCTAGGATGTATTGTTAGACAGTTACAGGCAAAATGAAAAAAGTGATTCATTTGGCCTCAGCAGGTGTTTAAAGCACTTTTTAGGTGTTTGGTGCATATGTTGGGCAGTTTTGGCCCATTTTCATAAATGCACTCTATTCTGTCTGAAAGGAGTTTTTCAGCAATAAGTGTTAGATTTAGTCACTGCAAGCCCGCAGAAGGTGCTATAGGCTCAAATCTCATGTATGTGGTGTACCTTCTTACCCCCTGCAAGGGGAATGTGGTTTGGTGCTGCTAGGATGTATTGTTGGACAGTTACAGGCAAAATGAAAAAAGTGATTCATTTGGCCTCAGCAGGTGTTTAAAGCACTTTTTAGGTGTTTGGTGCATTTGTGGTTCATTGTTGGGCAGTTTTGGCCCATGTTCATAAATGCACTCTATTCTGTCTGAAAGGAGTTTTTCAGCAATAACTGTTAGATTTAGTCACTGCAAGCTAGCAGAAGGTGCTACAGGCTCAAATATCATGTATGTTGTGTAGCTTCTTACCCCCTGCAAGGGGAATGTGGTTTGGTGCTGCTAGGATGTATTGTTGGACAGTTACAGGCAAAATGAAAAAGTGATTCATTTGGCTTCAGCAGCAAGCACTTTTTAGGTGTTTGGTGCATATGTGGTTCATTGTTGGGCAGTTTTGTCCTATGTTCATAAATGCACTCTATTCTGTCTGAAAGGAGTTTTTCAGCAATAACTGTTAGATTTAGTCACTGCAAGCTAGCAGAAGGTGCTACAGGCTCAAATATCATGTATGTTGTGTAGCTTCTTACCCCCTGCAAGGGGAATGTGGTTTGGTGCTGCTAGGATGTATTGTTAGACAGTTACAGGCAAAATGAAAAAAGTGATTCATTTGGCCTCAGCAGGTGTTTAAAGCACTTTTTAGGTGTTTGGTGCATATGTTGGGCAGTTTTGGCCCATTTTCATAAATGCACTCTATTCTGTCTGAAAGGAGTTTTTCAGCAATAACTGTTAGATTTAGTCACTGCAAGCTAGCAGAAGGTGCTACAGGCTCAAATCTCATGTATGTGGTGTAGCATCTTACCCCCTGCAAGGGGAATGTGGTTTGGTGCTGCTAGGATGTATTGTTGGACAGTTACAGGCAAAATGAAAAAAGTGATTCATTTGGCCTCAGCAGGTGTTTAAAGCACTTTTTAGGTGGTTTGGTGCATATGTGGTTCATTGTTGGGCAGTTTTGGCCTATGTTCAGAAATGCACTCTATTCGGTCTGAAACGCGTTTTTCAGCAATAAGTGTTAGATTTAGTCACTGCAAGCCCGCAGAAGGTGCTATAGGCTCAAATCTCATGTATGTGGTGTACCTTCTTACCCCCTGCAAGGGGAATGTGGTTTGGTGCTGCTAGGATGTATTGTTGGACAGTTACAGGCAAAATGAAAAAAGTGATTCATTTGGCCTCAGCAGGTGTTTAAAGCACTTTTTAGGTGTTTGGTGCATTTGTGGTTCATTGTTGGGCAGTTTTGGCCCATGTTCATAAATGCACTCTATTCGGTCTGAAACGCGTTTTTCAGCAATAAGTGTTAGATTTAGTCACTGCAAGCCCGCAGAAGGTGCTATAGGCTCAAATCTCATGTATGTGGTGTACCTTCTTACCCCCTGCAAGGGGAATGTGGTTTGGTGCTGCTAGGATGTATTGTTGGACAGTTACAGGCAAAATGAAAAAAGTGATTCATTTGGCCTCAGCAGGTGTTTAAAACACTTTTTAGGTGGTTTGGTGCATATGTGGTTCATTGTTGGGCAGTTTTGGCCCATGTTCATAAATGCACTCTATTCTGTCTGAAAGGAGTTTTTCAGCAATAACTGTTAGATTTAGTCACTGCAAGCTAGCAGAAGGTGCTACAGGCTCAAATATCATGTATGTTGTGTAGCTTCTTACCCCCTGCAAGGGGAATGTGTTTTGGTGCTGCTAGGATGTATTGTTCGAAAGTTACAGGCAAAATGAAAAAAGTGATTCATTTGGCCTCAGCAGGTGTTTAAAGCACTTTTTAGGTGGTTTGGTGCATATGTGGTTCATTGTTGGGCAGTTTTGGCCTATGTTCATAAATGCACTCTATTCTGTCTGAAAGGAGTTTTTCAGCAATAAGTGTTAGATTTAGTCGCTGCAAGCTAGCAGAAGGTGCTACAGGCTCAAATCTCATGTATGTGGTGTAGCATCTTACCCCCTGCAAGGGGAATGTGGTTTGGTGCTGCTAGGATGTATTGTTGGACAGTTACAGGCAAAATGAAAAAAGTGATTCATTTGGCCTCAGCAGGTGTTTAAAGCACTTTTTAGGTGGTTTGGTGCATATGTGGTTCATTGTTGGGCAGTTTTGGCCTATGTTCATAAATGCACTCTATTCTGTCTGAAAGGAGTTTTTCAGCAATAAGTGTTAGATTTAGTCACTGCAAGCTTAGCAGAAGGTGCTACAGGCTCAAATCTCATGTATGTGGTGTAGCATCTTACCCCCTGCAAGGGGAATGTGGTTTGGTGCTGCTAGGATGTATTGTTGGACAGTTACAGGCAAAATGAAAAAAGTGATTCATTTGGCTTCAGCAGCAAGCACTTTTTAGGTTTTTGGTGCATATGTGGTTCATTGTTGGGCAGTTTTGTCCTATGTTCATAAATGCACTCTATTCTGTCTGAAAGGAGTTTTTCAGCAATAACTGTTAGATTTAGTCACTGCAAGCTAGCAGAAGGTGCTACAGGCTCAAATATCATGTATGTTGTGTAGCTTCTTACCCCCTGCAAGGGGAATGTGGTTTGGTGCTGCTAGGATGTATTGTTGGACAGTTACAGGCAAAATGAAAAAAGTGATTCATTTGGCCTCAGCAGGTGTTTAAAGCACTTTTTAGGTGTTTGGTGCATATGTTGGGCAGTTTTGGCCTATGTTCATAAATGCACTCTATTTTGTCTGAAAGGAGTTTTTCAGCAATAACTGTTAGATTTAGTCACTGCAAGCTAGCAGAAGGTGCTACAGGCTCAAATCTCATGTATGTGGTGTATCTTCTTACCCCCTGCAAGGGGAATGTGGTTTGGTGCTGCTAGGATGTATTGTTAGACAGTTACAGGCAAAATGAAAAAAGTGATTCATTTGGCCTCAGCAGGTGTTTAAAGCACTTTTTAGGTGTTTGGTGCATATGTTGGGCAGTTTTGGCCCATTTTCATAAATGCACTCTATTCTGTCTGAAAGGAGTTTTTCAGCAATAACTGTTAGATTTAGTCACTGCAAGCTAGCAGAAGGTGCTACAGGCTCAAATCTCATGTATGTGGTGTAGCATCTTACCCCCTGCAAGGGGAATGTGGTTTGGTGCTGCTAGGATGTATTGTTGGACAGTTACAGGCAAAATGAAAAAAGTGATTCATTTGGCCTCAGCAGGTGTTTAAAGCACTTTTTAGGTGGTTTGGTGCATATGTGGTTCAATGTTGGGCAGTTTTGGCCTATGTTCAGAAATGCACTCTATTCTGTCTGAAACGCGTTTTTCAGCAATAAGTGTTAGATTTAGTCACTGCAAGCCCGCAG
Organism: Dunckerocampus dactyliophorus; assembly: GCF_027744805.1. Lineage (NCBI taxonomy): Eukaryota > Metazoa > Chordata > Actinopteri > Syngnathiformes > Syngnathidae > Dunckerocampus > Dunckerocampus dactyliophorus. The sequence goes on from NC_072830.1 coordinate 11,425,403, forward strand.
AAGGTGCTATAGGCTCAAATCTCATGTATGTGGTGTACCTTCTTACCCCCTGCAAGGGGAATGTGGTTTGGTGCTGCTAGGATGTATTGTTGGACAGTTACAGGCAAAATGAAAAAAGTGATTCATTTGGCCTCAGCAGGTGTTTAAAGCACTTTTTAGGTGTTTGGTGCATTTGTGGTTCATTGTTGGGCAGTTTTGGCCCATGTTCATAAATGCACTCTATTCTGTCTGAAAGGAGTTTTTCAGCAATAACTGTTAGATTTAGTCACTGCAAGCTAGCAGAAGACACTATAACCTCAAATCTCATGTATTTGGTGTAGCTTCTTACCCCCTGCAAGGGGAATGTGGTTTGGTGCTGCTAGGATGTATTGTTGGACAGTTACAGGCAAAATGAAAAAAGTGATTCATTTGGCCTCAGCAGGTGTTTAAAGCACTTTTTAGGTGTTTGGTGCATTTGTGGTTCATTGTTGGGCAGTTTTGGCCCATGTTCATAAATGCACTCTATTCGGTCTGAAACGCGTTTTTCAGCAATAAGTGTTAGATTTAGTCACTGCAAGCCCGCAGAAGGTGCTATAGGCTCAAATCTCATGTATGTGGTGTACCTTCTTACACCCTGCAAGGGGAATGTGGTTTGGTGCTGCTAGGATGTATTGTTGGACAGTTACAGGCAAAATGAAAAAAGTGATTCATTTGGCCTCAGCAGGTGTTTAAAGCACTTTTTAGGTGGTTTGGTGCATATGTGGTTCATTGTTGGGCAGTTTTGGCCCATGTTCATAAATGCACTCTATTCTGTCTGAAAGGAGTTTTTCAGCAATAACTGTTAGATTTAGTCACTGCAAGCTAGCAGAAGGTGCTACAGGCTCAAATATCATGTATGTTGTGTAGCTTCTTACCCCCTGCAAGGGGAATGTGGTTTGGTGCTGCTAGGATGTATTGTTGGACAGTTACAGGCAAAATGAAAAAAGTGATTCATTTGGCTTCAGCAGCAAGCACTTTTTAGGTGTTTGGTGCATATGTGGTTCATTGTTGGGCAGTTTTGTCCTATGTTCATAAATGCACTCTATTCTGTCTGAAAGGAGTTTTTCAGCAATAACTGTTAGATTTAGTCACTGCAAGCTAGCAGAAGGTGCTACAGGCTCAAATATCATGTATGTTGTGTAGCTTCTTACCCCCTGCAAGGGGAATGTGGTTTGGTGCTGCTAGGATGTATTGTTGGACAGTTACAGGCAAAATGAAAAAAGTGATTCATTTGGCCTCAGCAGGTGTTTAAAGCACTTTTTAGGTGTTTGGTGCATATGTTTGGCAGTTTTGGCCTATGTTCATAAATGCACTCTATTTTGTCTGAAAGGAGTTTTTCAGCAATAACTGTTAGATTTAGTCACTGCAAGCTAGCAGAAGGTGCTACAGGCTCAAATCTCATGTATGTGGTGTATCTTCTTACCCCCTGCAAGGGGAATGTGGTTTGGTGCTGCTAGGATGTATTGTTAGACAGTTACAGGCAAAATGAAAAAAGTGATTCATTTGGCCTCAGCAGGTGTTTAAAGCACTTTTTAGGTGTTTGGTGCATATGTTGGGCAGTTTTGGCCCATTTTCATAAATGCACTCTATTCTGTCTGAAAGGAGTTTTTCAGCAATAACTGTTAGATTTAGTCACTGCAAGCTAGCAGAAGGTGCTACAGGCTCAAATCTCATGTATGTGGTGTAGCATCTTACCCCCTGCAAGGGGAATGTGGTTTGGTGCTGCTAGGATGTATTGTTGGACAGTTACAGGCAAAATGAAAAAAGTGATTCATTTGGCCTCAGCAGGTGTTTAAAGCACTTTTTAGGTGGTTTGGTGCATATGTGGTTCAATGTTGGGCAGTTTTGGCCTATGTTCAGAAATGCACTCTATTCTGTCTGAAACGCGTTTTTCAGCAATAAGTGTTAGATTTAGTCACTGCAAGCCCGCAGAAGGTGCTATAGGCTCAAATCTCATGTATGTGGTGTACCTTCTTACCCCCTGCAAGGGGAATGTGGTTTGGTGCTGCTAGGATGTATTGTTGGACAGTTACAGGCAAAATGAAAAAAGTGATTCATTTGGCCTCAGCAGGTGTTTAAAGCACTTTTTAGGTGTTTGGTGCATTTGTGGTTCATTGTTGGGCAGTTTTGGCCCATGTTCATAAATGCACTCTATTCTGTCTGAAAGGAGTTTTTCAGCAATAACTGTTAGATTTAGTCACTGCAAGCTAGCAGAAGACACTATAACCTCAAATCTCATGTATTTGGTGTAGCTTCTTACCCCCTGCAAGGGGAATGTGGTTTGGTGCTGCTAGGATGTATTGTTGGACAGTTACAGGCAAAATGAAAAAAGTGATTCATTTGGCCTCAGCAGGTGTTTAAAGCACTTTTTAGGTGTTTGGTGCATTTGTGGTTCATTGTTGGGCAGTTTTGGCCCATGTTCATAAATGCACTCTATTCGGTCTGAAACGCGTTTTTCAGCAATAAGTGTTAGATTTAGTCACTGCAAGCCCGCAGAAGGTGCTATAGGCTCAAATCTCATGTATGTGGTGTACCTTCTTACACCCTGCAAGGGGAATGTGGTTTGGTGCTGCTAGGATGTATTGTTGGACAGTTACAGGCAAAATGAAAAAAGTGATTCATTTGGCCTCAGCAGGTGTTTAAAGCACTTTTTAGGTGGTTTGGTGCATATGTGGTTCATTGTTGGGCAGTTTTGGCCCATGTTCATAAATGCACTCTATTCTGTCTGAAAGGAGTTTTTCAGCAATAACTGTTAGATTTAGTCACTGCAAGCTAGCAGAAGGTGCTACAGGCTCAAATATCATGTATGTTGTGTAGCTTCTTACCCCCTGCAAGGGGAATGTGGTTTGGTGCTGCTAGGATGTATTGTTGGACAGTTACAGGCAAAATGAAAAAAGTGATTCATTTGGCTTCAGCAGCAAGCACTTTTTAGGTGTTTGGTGCATATGTGGTTCATTGTTGGGCAGTTTTGTCCTATGTTCATAAATGCACTCTATTCTGTCTGAAAGGAGTTTTTCAGCAATAACTGTTAGATTTAGTCACTGCAAGCTAGCAGAAGGTGCTACAGGCTCAAATATCATGTATGTTGTGTAGCTTCTTACCCCCTGCAAGGGGAATGTGGTTTGGTGCTGCTAGGATGTATTGTTGGACAGTTACAGGCAAAATGAAAAAAGTGATTCATTTGGCCTCAGCAGGTGTTTAAAGCACTTTTTAGGTGTTTGGTGCATATGTTGGGCAGTTTTGGCCCATGTTCATAAATGCACTCTATTCTGTCTGAAAGGAGTTTTTCAGCAATAACTGTTAGATTTAGTCACTGCAAGCTAGCAGAAGACACTATAAACTCAAATCTCATGTATGTGGTGAAGCTTCTTACCCCCTGCAAGGGGAATGTGGTTTGGTGCTGCTAGGATGTATTGTTAGACAGTTACAAGCAAAATGAAAAAAGTGATTCATTTGGCCTCAGCAGGTGTTTAAAGCACTTTTTAGGTGTTTGGTGCATATGTTGGGCAGTTTTGGCCCATTTTCATAAATGCACTCTATTCTGTCTGAAAGGAGTTTTTCAGCAATAACTGTTAGATTTAGTCACTGCAAGCTAGCAGAAGGTGCTACAGGCTCAAATCTCATGTATGTGGTGTAGCATCTTACCCCCTGCAAGGGGAATGTGGTTTGGTGCTGCTAGGATGTATTGTTGGACAGTTACAGGCAAAATGAAAAAAGTGATTCATTTGGCCTCAGCAGGTGTTTAAAGCACTTTTTAGGTGGTTTGGTGCATATGTGGTTCATTGTTGGGCAGTTTTGGCCTATGTTCAGAAATGCACTCTATTCGGTCTGAAACGCGTTTTTCAGCAATAAGTGTTAGATTTAGTCACTGCAAGCCCGCAGAAGGTGCTATAGGCTCAAATCTCATGTATGTGGTGTACCTTCTTACCCCCTGCAAGGGGAATGTGGTTTGGTGCTGCTAGGATGTATTGTTGGACAGTTACAGGCAAAATGAAAAAAGTGATTCATTTGGCCTCAGCAGGTGTTTAAAGCACTTTTTAGGTGTTTGGTGCATTTGTGGTTCATTGTTGGGCAGTTTTGGCCCATGTTCATAAATGCACTCTATTCGGTCTGAAACGCGTTTTTCAGCAATAAGTGTTAGATTTAGTCACTGCAAGCCCGCAGAAGGTGCTATAGGCTCAAATCTCATGTATGTGGTGTACCTTCTTACCCCCTGCAAGGGGAATGTGGTTTGGTGCTGCTAGGATGTATTGTTGGACAGTTACAGGCAAAATGAAAAAAGTGATTCATTTGGCCTCAGCAGGTGTTTAAAACACTTTTTAGGTGGTTTGGTGCATATGTGGTTCATTGTTGGGCAGTTTTGGCCCATGTTCATAAATGCACTCTATTCTGTCTGAAAGGAGTTTTTCAGCAATAACTGTTAGATTTAGTCACTGCAAGCTAGCAGAAGGTGCTACAGGCTCAAATATCATGTATGTTGTGTAGCTTCTTACCCCCTGCAAGGGGAATGTGTTTTGGTGCTGCTAGGATGTATTGTTCGAAAGTTACAGGCAAAATGAAAAAAGTGATTCATTTGGCCTCAGCAGGTGTTTAAAGCACTTTTTAGGTGGTTTGGTGCATATGTGGTTCATTGTTGGGCAGTTTTGGCCTATGTTCATAAATGCACTCTATTCTGTCTGAAAGGAGTTTTTCAGCAATAAGTGTTAGATTTAGTCGCTGCAAGCTAGCAGAAGGTGCTACAGGCTCAAATCTCATGTATGTGGTGTAGCATCTTACCCCCTGCAAGGGGAATGTGGTTTGGTGCTGCTCGGATGTATTGTTGGACAGTTACAGGCAAAATGAAAAAAGTGATTCATTTGGCCTCAGCAGGTGTTTATTAAAGCACTTTTTAGGTGTTTGGTGCATATGTTGGGCAGTTTTGGCCCATGTTCATAAATGCACTCTATTCTGTCTGAAAGGAGTTTTTCAGCAATAACTGTTAGATTTAGTCACTGCAAGCTAGCAGAAGGTGCTACAGGCTCAAATATCATGTATGTTGTGTAGCTTCTTACCCCCTGCAAGGGGAATGTGGTTTGGTGCTGCTAGGATGTATTGTTGGACAGTTACAGGCAAAATGAAAAAAGTGATTCATTTGGCCTCAGCAGGTGTTTAAAGCACTTTTTAGGTGTTTGGTGCATATGTTGGGCAGTTTTGGCCTATGTTCATAAATGCACTCTATTTTGTCTGAAAGGAGTTTTTCAGCAATAACTGTTAGATTTAGTCACTGCAAGCTAGCAGAAGGTGCTACAGGCTCAAATCTCATGTATGTGGTGTATCTTCTTACCCCCTGCAAGGGGAATGTGGTTTGGTGCTGCTAGGATGTATTGTTGGACAGTTACAGGCAAAATTAAAAAAGTGAATCATTTGGCCTCAGTAGGTGTTTAAAGCACTTTTTAGGTGGTTTGGTGCGTATGTGGTTCATTGTTGGGCAGTTTTGGCCTATGTTCATAAATGCACTCTATTCTGTCTGAAAGGAGTTTTTCAGCAATAACTGTTAGATTTAGTCGCTGCAAGCTAGCAGAAGGTGCTACAGGCTCAAATCTCATGTATGTGGTGTAGCATCTTACCCCCTGCAAGGGGAATGTGGTTTGGTGCTGCTAGGATGTATTGTTGGACAGTTACAGGCAAAATGAAAAAAGTGATTCATTTGGCCTCAGCAGGTGTTTAAAGCACTTTTAGGTGGTTTGGTGCATATGTGGTTCATTGTTGGGCAGTTTTGGCCTATGTTCAGAAATGCACTCTATTCGGTCTGAAACGCGTTTTTCAGCAATAAGTGTTAGATTTAGTCACTGCAAGCCCGCAGAAGGTGCTATAGGCTCAAATCTCATGTATGTGGTGTACCTTCTTACCCCCTGCAAGGGGAATGTGGTTTGGTGCTGCTAGGATGTATTGTTGGACAGTTACAGGCAAAATGAAAAAAGTGATTCATTTGGCCTCAGCAGGTGTTTAAAACACTTTTTAGGTGGTTTGGTGCATATGTGGTTCATTGTTGGGCAGTTTTGGCCCATGTTCATAAATGCACTCTATTCTGTCTGAAAGGAGTTTTTCAGCAATAACTGTTAGATTTAGTCACTGCAAGCTAGCAGAAGGTGCTACAGGCTCAAATATCATGTATGTTGTGTAGCTTCTTACCCCCTGCAAGGGGAATGTGTTTTGGTGCTGCTAGGATGTATTGTTCGAAAGTTACAGGCAAAATGAAAAAAGTGATTCATTTGGCCTCAGCAGGTGTTTAAAGCACTTTTTAGGTGGTTTGGTGCATATGTGGTTCATTGTTGGGCAGTTTTGGCCTATGTTCATAAATGCACTCTATTCTGTCTGAAAGGAGTTTTTCAGCAATAAGTGTTAGATTTAGTCGCTGCAAGCTAGCAGAAGGTGCTACAGGCTCAAATCTCATGTATGTGGTGTAGCATCTTACCCCCTGCAAGGGGAATGTGGTTTGGTGCTGCTAGGATGTATTGTTGGACAGTTACAGGCAAAATGAAAAAAGTGATTCATTTGGCCTCAGCAGGTGTTTAAAGCACTTTTTAGGTGTTTGGTGCATATGTTGGGCAGTTTTGGCCCATGTTCATAAATGCACTCTATTCTGTCTGAAAGGAGTTTTTCAGCAATAACTGTTAGATTTAGTCACTGCAAGCTAGCAGAAGGTGCTACAGGCTCAAATATCATGTATGTTGTGTAGCTTCTTACCCCCTGCAAGGGGAATGTGGTTTGGTGCTGCTAGGATGTATTGTTGGACAGTTACAGGCAAAATGAAAAAAGTGATTCATTTGGCCTCAGCAGGTGTTTAAAGCACTTTTTAGGTGTTTGGTGCATATGTTGGGCAGTTTTGGCCTATGTTCATAAATGCACTCTATTTTGTCTGAAAGGAGTTTTTCAGCAATAACTGTTAGATTTAGTCACTGCAAGCTAGCAGAAGGTGCTACAGGCTCAAATCTCATGTATGTGGTGTATCTTCTTACCCCCTGCAAGGGGAATGTGGTTTGGTGCTGCTAGGATGTATTGTTGGACAGTTACAGGCAAAATTAAAAAAGTGAATCATTTGGCCTCAGTAGGTGTTTAAAGCACTTTTTAGGTGGTTTGGTGCGTATGTGGTTCATTGTTGGGCAGTTTTGGCCTATGTTCATAAATGCACTCTATTCTGTCTGAAAGGAGTTTTTCAGCAATAACTGTTAGATTTAGTCGCTGCAAGCTAGCAGAAGGTGCTACAGGCTCAAATCTCATGTATGTGGTGTAGCATCTTACCCCCTGCAAGGGGAATGTGGTTTGGTGCTGCTAGGATGTATTGTTGGACAGTTACAGGCAAAATGAAAAAAGTGATTCATTTGGCCTCAGCAGGTGTTTAAAGCACTTTTAGGTGGTTTGGTGCATATGTGGTTCATTGTTGGGCAGTTTTGGCCTATGTTCAGAAATGCACTCTATTCGGTCTGAAACGCGTTTTTCAGCAATAAGTGTTAGATTTAGTCACTGCAAGCCCGCAGAAGGTGCTATAGGCTCAAATCTCATGTATGTGGTGTACCTTCTTACCCCCTGCAAGGGGAATGTGGTTTGGTGCTGCTAGGATGTATTGTTGGACAGTTACAGGCAAAATGAAAAAAGTGATTCATTTGGCCTCAGCAGGTGTTTAAAGCACTTTTTAGGTGTTTGGTGCATATGTTGGGCAGTTTTGGCCCATGTTCATAAATGCACTCTATTCTGTCTGAAAGGAGTTTTTCAGCAATAACTGTTAGATTTAGTCACTGCAAGCTAGCAGAAGACACTATAACCTCAAATCTCATGTATGTGGTGTAGCTTCTTACCCCCTGCAAGGGGAATGTGGTTTGGTGCTGCTAGGATGTATTGTTAGACAGTTACAGGCAAAATGAAAAAAGTGATTCATTTGGCCTCAGCAGGTGTTTAAAGCACTTTTTAGGTGTTTGGTGCATATGTGGTTCATTGTTGGGCAGTTTTGGCCTATGTTCATAAATGCACTCTATTCTGTCTGAAAGGAGTTTTTCAGCAATAACTGTTAGATTTAGTCACTGCAAGCTTGCAGAAGACACTATAACCTCAAATCTCATGTATGTGGTGTAGCTTCTTACCCCCTGCAAGGGGAATGTGGTTTGGTGCTGCTAGGATGTATTGTTGGACAGTTACAGGCAAAATGAAAAAAGTGATTCATTTGGCCTCAGCAGGTGTTTAAAGCACTTTTTAGGTGGTTTGGTGCATATGTGGTTCATTGTTGGGCAGTTTTGGCCTATGTTCAGAAATGCACTCTATTCGGTCTGAAACGCGTTTTTCAGCAATAAGTGTTAGATTTAGTCACTGCAAGCCTGCAGAAGGTGCTATAGGCTCAAATCTCATGTATGTGGTGTACCTTCTTACCCCCTGCAAGGGGAATGTGGTTTGGTGCTGCTAGGATGTATTGTTGGACAGTTACAGGCAAAATGAAAAAAGTGATTCATTTGGCCTCAGCAGGTGTTTAAAGCACTTTTTAGGTGGTTTTGTGCATATGTGGTTCATTGTTGGGCAGTTTTGGCCCATGTTCATAAATGCACTCTATTCTGTCTGAAAGGAGTTTTTCAGCAATAACTGTTAGATTTAGTCACTGCAAGCTAGCACAAGACACTATAACCTCAAATCTCATGTATGTGGTGTAGCTTCTTACCCCCTGCAAGGGGAATGTGGTTTGGTGCTGCTAGGATGTATTGTTGGACAGTTACAGGCAAAATGAAAAAAGTGATTCATTTGGCCTCAGCAGGTGTTTAAAGCACTTTTTAGGTGTTTGGTGCATATGTTGGGCAGTTTTGGCCCATGTTCATAAATGCACTCTATTCTGTCTGAAAGGAGTTTTTCAGCAATAACTGTTAGATTTAGTCACTGCAAGCTAGCAGAAGGTGCTACAGGCTCAAATATCATGTATGTTGTGTAGCTTCTTACCCCCTGCAAGGGGAATGTGTTTTGGTGCTGCTAGGATGTATTGTTCGAAAGTTACAGGCAAAATGAAAAAAGTGATTCATTTGGCCTCAGCAGGTGTTTAAAGCACTTTTTAGGTGGTTTGGTGCATATGTGGTTCATTGTTGGGCAGTTTTGGCCTATGTTCATAAATGCACTCTATTCTGTCTGAAAGGAGTTTTTCAGCAATAAGTGTTAGATTTAGTCGCTGCAAGCTAGCAGAAGGTGCTACAGGCTCAAATCTCATGTATGTGGTGTAGCTTCTTACCCCCTGCAAGGGGAATGTGGTTTGGTGCTGCTAGGATGTATTGTTGGACAGTTACAGGCAAAATGAAAAAAGTGATTCATTTGGCCTCAGCAGGTGTTTAAAGCACTTTTTAGGTGTTTGGTGCATATGTTGGGCAGTTTTGGCCTATGTTCATAAATGCAATCTATTTTGTCTGAAAGGAGTTTTTCAGCAATAACTGTTAGATTTAGTCACTGCAAGCTAGCAGAAGGTGCTACAGGCTCAAATCTCATGTATGTGGTGTATCTTCTTACCCCCTGCAAGGGGAATGTGGTTTGGTGCTGCTAGGATGTATTGTTGGACAGTTACAGGCAAAATTAAAAAAGTGAATCATTTGGCCTCAGTAGGTGTTTAAAGCACTTTTTAGGTGGTTTGGTGCGTATGTGGTTCATTGTTGGGCATTTTTGGCCTATGTTCATAAATGCACTCTATTCTGTCTAAAAGGAGTTTTTCAGCAATAACTGTTAGATTTAGTCGCTGCAAGCTAGCAGAAGGTGCTACAGGCTCAAATCTCATGTATGTGGTGTAGCATCTTACCCCCTGCAAGGGGAATGTGGTTTGGTGCTGCTAGGATGTATTGTTGGACAGTTACAGGCAAAATGAAAAAAGTGATTCATTTGGCTTCAGCAGCAAGCACTTTTTAGGTGTTTGGTGCATATGTGGTTCATTGTTGGGCAGTTTTGGCCTATGTTCATAAATGCACTCTATTCTGTCTGAAAGGAGTTTTTCAGCAATAACTGTTAGATTTAGTCACTGCAAGCTAGCAGAAGGTGCTACAGGCTCAAATCTCATGTATGTGGTGTAGCATCTTACCCCCTGCAAGGGGAATGTGGTTTGGTGCTGCTAGGATGTATTGTTGGACAGTTACAGGCAAAATGAAAAAAGTGATTCATTTGGCCTCAGCAGGTGTTTAAAGCACTTTTTAGGTGGTTTGGTGCATATGTGGTTCATTGTTGGGCAGTTTTGGCCTATGTTCAGAAATGCACTCTATTCGGTCTGAAACGCGTTTTTCAGCAATAAGTGTTAGATTTAGTCACTGCAAGCCCGCAGAAGGTGCTATAGGCTCAAATCTCATGTATGTGGTGTAGCTTCTTACCCCCTGCAAGGGGAATGTGGTTTGGTGCTGGTAGGATGTATTGTTGGACAGTTACAGGCAAAATGAAAAAAGTGATTCATTTGGCATCAGCAGGTGTTTAAAGCACTTTTTAGGTGGTTTGGTGCATATGTGGTTCATTGTTGGGCAATTTTGGCCTATGTTCAGAAATGCACTCTATTCGGTCTGAAACGCGTTTTTCAGCAATAAGTGTTAGATTTAGTCACTGCAAGCCCGCAGAAGGTGCTATAGGCTCAAATCTCATGTATGTGGTGTACCTTCTTACCCCCTGCAAGGGGAATGTGGTTTGGTGCTGCTAGGATGTATTGTTGGACAGTTACAGGCAAAATGAAAAAAGTGATTCATTTGGCCTCAGCAGGTGTTTAAAGCACTTTTTAGGTGTTTGGTGCATATGTGGTTCATTGTTGGGCAGTTTTGGCCTATGTTCATAAATGCACTCTATTCTGTCTGAAAGGAGTTTTTCAGCAATAACTGTTAGATTTAGTCACTGCAAGCTAGCAGAAGGTGCTACAGGCTCAAATCTCATGTATGTGGTGTAGCATCTTACCCCCTGCAAGGGGAATGTGGTTTGGTGCTGCTAGGATGTATTGTTGGACAGTTACAGGCAAAATGAAAAAAGTGATTCATTTGGCCTCAGCAGGTGTTTAAAGCACTTTTGATGTGGTTTGGTGCATATGTGGTTCATTGTTGGGCAGTTTTGGCCTATGTTCAGAAATGCACTCTATTCGGTCTGAAACGCGTTTTTCAGCAATAAGTGTTAGATTTAGTCACTGCAAGCCCGCAGAAGGTGCTATAGGCTCAAATCTCATGTATGTGGTGTACCTTCTTACCCCCTGCAAGGGGAATGTGGTTTGGTGCTGCTAGGATGTATTATTGGACAGTTACAGGCAAAATGAAAAAAGTGATTCATTTGGCCTCAGCAGGTGTTTAAAGCACTTTTTAGGTGTTTGGTGCATATGTGGTTCATTGTTGGGCAGTTTTGACCTATGTTCATAAATGCACTCTATTCTGTCTGAAAGGAGTTTTTCAGCAATAACTGTTAGATTTAGTCACTGCAAGCTAGCAGAAGGTGCTACAGGCTCAAATCTCATGTATGTGGTGTATCTTCTTACCCCCTGCAAGGGGAATGTGGTTTGGTGCTGCTAGGATGTATTGTTGGACAGTTACAGGCAAAATTAAAAAAGTGAATCATTTGGCCTCAGTAGGTGTTTAAAGCACTTTTTAGGTGGTTTGGTGCGTATGTGGTTCATTGTTGGGCAGTTTTGTCCTATGTTCATAAATGCACTCTATTCTGTCTGAAAGGAGTTTTTCAGCAATAACTGTTAGATTTAGTCGCTGCAAGCTAGCAGAAGGTGCTACAGGCTCAAATCTCATGTATGTGGTGTAGCATCTTACCCCCTGCAAGGGGAATGTGGTTTGGTGCTGCTAGGATGTATTGTTAGACAGTTACAGGCAAAATGAAAAAAGTGATTCATTTGGCCTCAGCAGGTGTTTAAAGCACTTTTTAGGTGGTTTGGTGCATATGTGGTTCATTGTTGGGCAGTTTTGGCCTATGTTCAGAAATGCACTCTATTCGGTCTGAAACGCGTTTTTCAGCAATAAGTGTTAGATTTAGTCACTGCAAGCCCGCAGAAGGTGCTATAGGCTCAAATCTCATGTATGTGGTGTACCTTCTTACCCCCTGCAAGGGGAATGTGGTTTGGTGCTGCTAGGATGTATTGTTGGACAGTTACAGGCAAAATGAAAAAAGTGATTCATTTGGCCTCAGCAGGTGTTTAAAGCACTTTTTAGGTGGTTTGGTGCATATGTGGTTCATTGTTGGGCAGTTTTGGCCCATGTTCATAAATGCACTCTATTCTGTCTGAAAGGAGTTTTTCAGCAATAACTGTTAGATTTAGTCACTGCAAGCTAGCACAAGACACTATAACCTCAAATCTCATGTATGTGGTGTAGCTTCTTACCCCCTGCAAGGGGAATGTGGTTTGGTGCTGCTAGGATGTATTGTTAGACAGTTACAGGCAAAATGAAAAAAGTGATTCATTTGGCCTCAGCAGGTGTTTAAAGCACTTTTTAGGTGTTTGGTGCATATGTGGTTCATTGTTGGGCAGTTTTGGCCTATGTTCATAAATGCACTCTATTCTGTCTGAAAGGAGTTTTTCAGCAATAACTGTTAGATTTAGTCACTGCAAGCTAGCAGAAGGTGCTACAGGCTCAAATCTCATGTATGTGGTGTAGCATCTTACCCCCTGCAAGGGGAATGTGGTTTGGTGCTGCTAGGATGTATAGTTGGACAGTTACAGGCAAAATGAAAAAAGTGATTCATTTGGCCTCAGCAGGTGTTTAAAGCACTTTTTAGGTGGTTTGGTGCATATGTGGTTCATTGTTGGGCAGTTTTGGCCTATGTTCAGAAATGCACTCTATTCGGTCTGAAACGCGTTTTTCAGCAATAAGTGTTAGATTTAGTCACTGCAAGCCCGCAGAAGGTGCTATAGGCTCAAATCTCATGTATGTGGTGTAGCTTCTTACCCCCTGCAAGGGGAATGTGGTTTGGTGCTGGTAGGATGTATTGTTGGACAGTTACAGGCAAAATGAAAAAAGTGATTCATTTGGCATCAGCAGGTGTTTAAAGCACTTTTTAGGTGGTTTGGTGCATATGTGGTTCATTGTTGGGCAATTTTGGCCTATGTTCAGAAATGCACTCTATTCGGTCTGAAACGCGTTTTTCAGCAATAAGTGTTAGATTTAGTCACTGCAAGCCCGCAGAAGGTGCTATAGGCTCAAATCTCATGTATGTGGTGTACCTTCTTACCCCCTGCAAGGGGAATGTGGTTTGGTGCTGCTAGGATGTATTGTTGGACAGTTACAGGCAAAATGAAAAAAGTGATTCATTTGGCCTCAGCAGGTGTTTAAAGCACTTTTTAGGTGTTTGGTGCATATGTGGTTCATTGTTGGGCAGTTTTGGCCTATGTTCATAAATGCACTCTATTCTGTCTGAAAGGAGTTTTTCAGCAATAACTGTTAGATTTAGTCACTGCAAGCTAGCAGAAGGTGCTACAGGCTCAAATCTCATGTATGTGGTGTAGCATCTTACCCCCTGCAAGGGGAATGTGGTTTGGTGCTGCTAGGATGTATTGTTGGACAGTTACAGGCAAAATGAAAAAAGTGATTCATTTGGCCTCAGCAGGTGTTTAAAGCACTTTTTAGGTGGTTTGGTGCATATGTGGTTCATTGTTGGGCAGTTTTGGCCTATGTTCAGAAATGCACTCTATTCGGTCTGAAACGCGTTTTTCAGCAATAAGTGTTAGATTTAGTCACTGCAAGCCCGCAGAAGGTGCTATAGGCTCAAATCTCATGTATGTGGTGTAGCTTCTTACCCCCTGCAAGGGGAATGTGGTTTGGTGCTGGTAGGATGTATTGTTGGACAGTTACAGGCAAAATGAAAAAAGTGATTCATTTGGCATCAGCAGGTGTTTAAAGCACTTTTTAGGTGGTTTGGTGCATATGTGGTTCATTGTTGGGCAATTTTGGCCTATGTTCAGAAATGCACTCTATTCGGTCTGAAACGCGTTTTTCAGCAATAAGTGTTAGATTTAGTCACTGCAAGCCCGCAGAAGGTGCTATAGGCTCAAATCTCATGTATGTGGTGTACCTTCTTACCCCCTGCAAGGGGAATGTGGTTTGGTGCTGCTAGGATGTATTGTTGGACAGTTACAGGCAAAATGAAAAAAGTGATTCATTTGGCCTCAGCAGGTGTTTAAAGCACTTTTTAGGTGTTTGGTGCATATGTGGTTCATTGTTGGGCAGTTTTGGCCTATGTTCATAAATGCACTCTATTCTGTCTGAAAGGAGTTTTTCAGCAATAACTGTTAGATTTAGTCACTGCAAGCTAGCAGAAGGTGCTACAGGCTCAAATCTCATGTATGTGGTGTAGCATCTTACCCCCTGCAAGGGGAATGTGGTTTGGTGCTGCTAGGATGTATTGTTGGACAGTTACAGGCAAAATGAAAAAAGTGATTCATTTGGCCTCAGCAGGTGTTTAAAGCACTTTTGATGTGGTTTGGTGCATATGTGGTTCATTGTTGGGCAGTTTTGGCCTATGTTCAGAATTCACTCTATTCTGTCTGAAACGCGTTTTTCAGCAATAAGTGTTAGATTTAGTCACTGCAAGCCCGCAGAAGGTGCTATAGGCTCAAATCTCATGTATGTGGTGTACCTTCTTACCCCCTGCAAGGGGAATGTGGTTTGGTGCTGCTAGGATGTATTATTGGACAGTTACAGGCAAAATGAAAAAAGTGATTCATTTGGCCTCAGCAGGTGTTTAAAGCACTTTTTAGGTGTTTGGTGCATATGTGGTTCATTGTTGGGCAGTTTTGGCCTATGTTCATAAATGCACTCTATTCTGTCTGAAAGGAGTTTTTCAGCAATAACTGTTAGATTTAGTCACTGCAAGCTAGCAGAAGGTGCTACAGGCTCAAATCTCATGTATGTGGTGTATCTTCTTACCCCCTGCAAGGGGAATGTGGTTTGGTGCTGCTAGGATGTATTGTTGGACAGTTACAGGCAAAATTAAAAAAGTGAATCATTTGGCCTCAGTAGGTGTTTAAAGCACTTTTTAGGTGGTTTGGTGCGTATGTGGTTCATTGTTGGGCAGTTTTGTCCTATGTTCATAAATGCACTCTATTCTGTCTGAAAGGAGTTTTTCAGCAATAACTGTTAGATTTAGTCGCTGCAAGCTAGCAGAAGGTGCTACAGGCTCAAATCTCATGTATGTGGTGTAGCATCTTACCCCCTGCAAGGGGAATGTGGTTTGGTGCTGCTAGGATGTATTGTTGGACAGTTACAGGCAAAATGAAAAAAGTGATTCATTTGGCCTCAGCAGGTGTTTAAAGCACTTTTAGGTGGTTTGGTGCATATGTGGTTCATTGTTGGGCAGTTTTGGCCTATGTTCAGAAATGCACTCTATTCGGTCTGAAACGCGTTTTTCAGCAATAAGTGTTAGATTTAGTCACTGCAAGCCCGCAGAAGGTGCTATAGGCTCAAATCTCATGTATGTGGTGTACCTTCTTACCCCCTGCAAGGGGAATGTGGTTTGGTGCTGCTAGGATGTATTGTTAGACAGTTACAGGCAAAATGAAAAAAGTGATTCATTTGGCCTCAGCAGGTGTTTAAAGCACTTTTTAGGTGTTTGGTGCATATGTTGGGCAGTTTTGGCCCATGTTCATAAATGCACTCTATTCTGTCTGAAAGGAGTTTTTCAGCAATAACTGTTAGATTTAGTCACTGCAAGCTAGCAGAAGACACTATAACCTCAAATCTCATGTATGTGGTGTAGCTTCTTACCCCCTGCAAGGGGAATGTGGTTTGGTGCTGCTAGGATGTATTGTTAGACAGTTACAGGCAAAATGAAAAAAGTGATTCATTTGGCCTCAGCAGGTGTTTAAAGCACTTTTTAGGTGTTTGGTGCATATGTTGGGCAGTTTTGGCCCATTTTCATAAATGCACTCTATTCTGTCTGAAAGGAGTTTTTCAACAATAACTGTTAGATTTAGTCACTGCAAGCTAGCAGAAGGTGCTACAGGCTCAAATCTCATGTATGTGGTGTAGCATCTTACCCCCTGCAAGGGGAATGTGGTTTGGTGCTGCTAGGATGTATTGTTAGACAGTTACAGGCAAAATGAAAAAAGTGATTCATTTGGCCTCAGCAGGTGTTTAAAGCACTTTTTAGGTGGTTTGGTGCATATGTGGTTCATTGTTGGGCAGTTTTGGCCTATGTTCAGAAATGCACTCTATTCGGTCTGAAACGCGTTTTTCAGCAATAAGTGTTAGATTTAGTCACTGCAAGCCCGCAGAAGGTGCTATAGGCTCAAATCTCATGTATGTGGTGTACCTTCTTACCCCCTGCAAGGGGAATGTGGTTTGGTGCTGCTAGGATGTATTGTTGGACAGTTACAGGCAAAATGAAAAAAGTGATTCATTTGGCCTCAGCAGGTGTTTAAAGCACTTTTTAGGTGGTTTGGTGCATATGTGGTTCATTGTTGGGCAGTTTTGGCCCATGTTCATAAATGCACTCTATTCTGTCTGAAAGGAGTTTTTCAGCAATAACTGTTAGATTTAGTCACTGCAAGCTAGCACAAGACACTATAACCTCAAATCTCATGTATGTGGTGTAGCTTCTTACCCCCTGCAAGGGGAATGTGGTTTGGTGCTGCTAGGATGTATTGTTAGACAGTTACAGGCAAAATGAAAAAAGTGATTCATTTGGCCTCAGCAGGTGTTTAAAGCACTTTTTAGGTGTTTGGTGCATATGTGGTTCATTGTTGGGCAGTTTTGGCCTATGTTCATAAATGCACTCTATTCTGTCTGAAAGGAGTTTTTCAGCAATAACTGTTAGATTTAGTCACTGCAAGCTAGCAGAAGGTGCTACAGGCTCAAATCTCATGTATGTGGTGTAGCATCTTACCCCCTGCAAGGGGAATGTGGTTTGGTGCTGCTAGGATGTATAGTTGGACAGTTACAGGCAAAATGAAAAAAGTGATTCATTTGGCCTCAGCAGGTGTTTAAAGCACTTTTTAGGTGGTTTGGTGCATATGTGGTTCATTGTTGGGCAGTTTTGGCCTATGTTCAGAAATGCACTCTATTCGGTCTGAAACGCGTTTTTCAGCAATAAGTGTTAGATTTAGTCACTGCAAGCCCGCAGAAGGTGCTATAGGCTCAAATCTCATGTATGTGGTGTAGCTTCTTACCCCCTGCAAGGGGAATGTGGTTTGGTGCTGGTAGGATGTATTGTTGGACAGTTACAGGCAAAATGAAAAAAGTGATTCATTTGGCATCAGCAGGTGTTTAAAGCACTTTTTAGGTGGTTTGGTGCATATGTGGTTCATTGTTGGGCAATTTTGGCCTATGTTCAGAAATGCACTCTATTCGGTCTGAAACGCGTTTTTCAGCAATAAGTGTTAGATTTAGTCACTGCAAGCCCGCAGAAGGTGCTATAGGCTCAAATCTCATGTATGTGGTGTACCTTCTTACCCCCTGCAAGGGGAATGTGGTTTGGTGCTGCTAGGATGTATTGTTGGACAGTTACAGGCAAAATGAAAAAAGTGATTCATTTGGCCTCAGCAGGTGTTTAAAGCACTTTTTAGGTGTTTGGTGCATATGTGGTTCATTGTTGGGCAGTTTTGGCCTATGTTCATAAATGCACTCTATTCTGTCTGAAAGGAGTTTTTCAGCAATAACTGTTAGATTTAGTCACTGCAAGCTAGCAGAAGGTGCTACAGGCTCAAATCTCATGTATGTGGTGTAGCATCTTACCCCCTGCAAGGGGAATGTGGTTTGGTGCTGCTAGGATGTATTGTTGGACAGTTACAGGCAAAATGAAAAAAGTGATTCATTTGGCCTCAGCAGGTGTTTAAAGCACTTTTTAGGTGGTTTGGTGCATATGTGGTTCATTGTTGGGCAGTTTTGGCCTATGTTCAGAAATGCACTCTATTCGGTCTGAAACGCGTTTTTCAGCAATAAGTGTTAGATTTAGTCACTGCAAGCCCGCAGAAGGTGCTATAGGCTCAAATCTCATGTATGTGGTGTAGCTTCTTACCCCCTGCAAGGGGAATGTGGTTTGGTGCTGGTAGGATGTATTGTTGGACAGTTACAGGCAAAATGAAAAAAGTGATTCATTTGGCATCAGCAGGTGTTTAAAGCACTTTTTAGGTGGTTTGGTGCATATGTGGTTCATTGTTGGGCAATTTTGGCCTATGTTCAGAAATGCACTCTATTCGGTCTGAAACGCGTTTTTCAGCAATAAGTGTTAGATTTAGTCACTGCAAGCCCGCAGAAGGTGCTATAGGCTCAAATCTCATGTATGTGGTGTACCTTCTTACCCCCTGCAAGGGGAATGTGGTTTGGTGCTGCTAGGATGTATTGTTGGACAGTTACAGGCAAAATGAAAAAAGTGATTCATTTGGCCTCAGCAGGTGTTTAAAGCACTTTTTAGGTGTTTGGTGCATATGTGGTTCATTGTTGGGCAGTTTTGGCCTATGTTCATAAATGCACTCTATTCTGTCTGAAAGGAGTTTTTCAGCAATAACTGTTAGATTTAGTCACTGCAAGCTAGCAGAAGGTGCTACAGGCTCAAATCTCATGTATGTGGTGTAGCATCTTACCCCCTGCAAGGGGAATGTGGTTTGGTGCTGCTAGGATGTATTGTTGGACAGTTACAGGCAAAATGAAAAAAGTGATTCATTTGGCCTCAGCAGGTGTTTAAAGCACTTTTGATGTGGTTTGGTGCATATGTGGTTCATTGTTGGGCAGTTTTGGCCTATGTTCAGAATTCACTCTATTCTGTCTGAAACGCGTTTTTCAGCAATAAGTGTTAGATTTAGTCACTGCAAGCCCGCAGAAGGTGCTATAGGCTCAAATCTCATGTATGTGGTGTACCTTCTTACCCCCTGCAAGGGGAATGTGGTTTGGTGCTGCTAGGATGTATTATTGGACAGTTACAGGCAAAATGAAAAAAGTGATTCATTTGGCCTCAGCAGGTGTTTAAAGCACTTTTTAGGTGTTTGGTGCATATGTGGTTCATTGTTGGGCAGTTTTGGCCTATGTTCATAAATGCACTCTATTCTGTCTGAAAGGAGTTTTTCAGCAATAACTGTTAGATTTAGTCACTGCAAGCTAGCAGAAGGTGCTACAGGCTCAAATCTCATGTATGTGGTGTATCTTCTTACCCCCTGCAAGGGGAATGTGGTTTGGTGCTGCTAGGATGTATTGTTGGACAGTTACAGGCAAAATTAAAAAAGTGAATCATTTGGCCTCAGTAGGTGTTTAAAGCACTTTTTAGGTGGTTTGGTGCGTATGTGGTTCATTGTTGGGCAGTTTTGTCCTATGTTCATAAATGCACTCTATTCTGTCTGAAAGGAGTTTTTCAGCAATAACTGTTAGATTTAGTCGCTGCAAGCTAGCAGAAGGTGCTACAGGCTCAAATCTCATGTATGTGGTGTAGCATCTTACCCCCTGCAAGGGGAATGTGGTTTGGTGCTGCTAGGATGTATTGTTGGACAGTTACAGGCAAAATGAAAAAAGTGATTCATTTGGCCTCAGCAGGTGTTTAAAGCACTTTTAGGTGGTTTGGTGCATATGTGGTTCATTGTTGGGCAGTTTTGGCCTATGTTCAGAAATGCACTCTATTCGGTCTGAAACGCGTTTTTCAGCAATAAGTGTTAGATTTAGTCACTGCAAGCCCGCAGAAGGTGCTATAGGCTCAAATCTCATGTATGTGGTGTACCTTCTTACCCCCTGCAAGGGGAATGTGGTTTGGTGCTGCTAGGATGTATTGTTAGACAGTTACAGGCAAAATGAAAAAAGTGATTCATTTGGCCTCAGCAGGTGTTTAAAGCACTTTTTAGGTGTTTGGTGCATATGTTGGGCAGTTTTGGCCCATGTTCATAAATGCACTCTATTCTGTCTGAAAGGAGTTTTTCAGCAATAACTGTTAGATTTAGTCACTGCAAGCTAGCAGAAGACACTATAACCTCAAATCTCATGTATGTGGTGTAGCTTCTTACCCCCTGCAAGGGGAATGTGGTTTGGTGCTGCTAGGATGTATTGTTAGACAGTTACAGGCAAAATGAAAAAAGTGATTCATTTGGCCTCAGCAGGTGTTTAAAGCACTTTTTAGGTGTTTGGTGCATATGTTGGGCAGTTTTGGCCCATTTTCATAAATGCACTCTATTCTGTCTGAAAGGAGTTTTTCAACAATAACTGTTAGATTTAGTCACTGCAAGCTAGCAGAAGGTGCTACAGGCTCAAATCTCATGTATGTGGTGTAGCATCTTACCCCCTGCAAGGGGAATGTGGTTTGGTGCTGCTAGGATGTATTGTTAGACAGTTACAGGCAAAATGAAAAAAGTGATTCATTTGGCCTCAGCAGGTGTTTAAAGCACTTTTTAGGTGGTTTGGTGCATATGTGGTTCATTGTTGGGCAGTTTTGGCCTATGTTCAGAAATGCACTCTATTCGGTCTGAAACGCGTTTTTCAGCAATAAGTGTTAGATTTAGTCACTGCAAGCCCGCAGAAGGTGCTATAGGCTCAAATCTCATGTATGTGGTGTACCTTCTTACCCCCTGCAAGGGGAATGTGGTTTGGTGCTGCTAGGATGTATTGTTGGACAGTTACAGGCAAAATGAAAAAAGTGATTCATTTGGCCTCAGCAGGTGTTTAAAGCACTTTTTAGGTGGTTTGGTGCATATGTGGTTCATTGTTGGGCAGTTTTGGCCCATGTTCATAAATGCACTCTATTCTGTCTGAAAGGAGTTTTTCAGCAATAACTGTTAGATTTAGTCACTGCAAGCTAGCACAAGACACTATAACCTCAAATCTCATGTATGTGGTGTAGCTTCTTACCCCCTGCAAGGGGAATGTGGTTTGGTGCTGCTAGGATGTATTGTTAGACAGTTACAGGCAAAATGAAAAAAGTGATTCATTTGGCCTCAGCAGGTGTTTAAAGCACTTTTTAGGTGTTTGGTGCATATGTGGTTCATTGTTGGGCAGTTTTGGCCTATGTTCATAAATGCACTCTATTCTGTCTGAAAGGAGTTTTTCAGCAATAACTGTTAGATTTAGTCACTGCAAGCTAGCAGAAGGTGCTACAGGCTCAAATCTCATGTATGTGGTGTAGCATCTTACCCCCTGCAAGGGGAATGTGGTTTGGTGCTGCTAGGATGTATAGTTGGACAGTTACAGGCAAAATGAAAAAAGTGATTCATTTGGCCTCAGCAGGTGTTTAAAGCACTTTTTAGGTGGTTTGGTGCATATGTGGTTCATTGTTGGGCAGTTTTGGCCTATGTTCAGAAATGCACTCTATTCGGTCTGAAACGCGTTTTTCAGCAATAAGTGTTAGATTTAGTCACTGCAAGCCCGCAGAAGGTGCTATAGGCTCAAATCTCATGTATGTGGTGTAGCTTCTTACCCCCTGCAAGGGGAATGTGGTTTGGTGCTGGTAGGATGTATTGTTGGACAGTTACAGGCAAAATGAAAAAAGTGATTCATTTGGCATCAGCAGGTGTTTAAAGCACTTTTTAGGTGGTTTGGTGCATATGTGGTTCATTGTTGGGCAATTTTGGCCTATGTTCAGAAATGCACTCTATTCGGTCTGAAACGCGTTTTTCAGCAATAAGTGTTAGATTTAGTCACTGCAAGCCCGCAGAAGGTGCTATAGGCTCAAATCTCATGTATGTGGTGTACCTTCTTACCCCCTGCAAGGGGAATGTGGTTTGGTGCTGCTAGGATGTATTGTTGGACAGTTACAGGCAAAATGAAAAAAGTGATTCATTTGGCCTCAGCAGGTGTTTAAAGCACTTTTTAGGTGTTTGGTGCATATGTTGGGCAGTTTTGGCCTATGTTCATAAATGCACTCTATTTTGTCTGAAAGGAGTTTTTCAGCAATAACTGTTAGATTTAGTCACTGCAAGCTAGCAGAAGGTGCTACAGGCTCAAATCTCATGTATGTGGTGTATCTTCTTACCCCCTGCAAGGGGAATGTGGTTTGGTGCTGCTAGGATGTATTGTTGGACAGTTACAGGCAAAATTAAAAAAGTGAATCATTTGGCCTCAGTAGGTGTTTAAAGCACTTTTTAGGTGGTTTGGTGCGTATGTGGTTCATTGTTGGGCAGTTTTGTCCTATGTTCATAAATGCACTCTATTCTGTCTGAAAGGAGTTTTTCAGCAATAACTGTTAGATTTAGTCGCTGCAAGCTAGCAGAAGGTGCTACAGGCTCAAATCTCATGTATGTGGTGTAGCATCTTACCCCCTGCAAGGGGAATGTGGTTTGGTGCTGCTAGGATGTATTGTTGGACAGTTACAGGCAAAATGAAAAAAGTGATTCATTTGGCCTCAGCAGGTGTTTAAAGCACTTTTAGGTGGTTTGGTGCATATGTGGTTCATTGTTGGGCAGTTTTGGCCTATGTTCAGAAATGCACTCTATTCGGTCTGAAACGCGTTTTTCAGCAATAAGTGTTCGATTTAGTCACTGCAAGCCCGCAGAAGGTGCTATAGGCTCAAATCTCATGTATGTGGTGTACCTTCTTACCCCCTGCAAGGGGAATGTGGTTTGGTGCTGCTAGGATGTATTGTTGGACAGTTACAGGCAAAATGAAAAAAGTGATTCATTTGGCCTCAGCAGGTGTTTAAAGCACTTTTTAGGTGTTTGGTGCATATGTGGTTCATTGTTGGGCAGTTTTGGCCTATGCTCATAAATGCACTCTATTCTGTCTGAAAGGAGTTCTTCAGCAATAACTGTTAGATTTAGTCGCTGCAAGCTAGCAGAAGGTGCTACAGGCTCAAATCTCATGTATGTGGTGTAGCATCTTACCCCCTGCAAAGGGAATGTGGTTTGGTGCTGCTAGGATGTATTGTTGGACAGTTACAGGCAAAATGAAAAAAGTGATTCATTTGGCCTCAGCAGGTGTTTAAAGCACTTTTTAGGTGTTTGGTGCATATGTTGGGCAGTTTTGGCCCATGTTCATAAATGCACTCTATTCTGTCTGAAAGGAGTTTTTCAGCAATAACTGTTAGATTTAGTCACTGCAAGCTAGCAGAAGACACTATAACCTCAAATCTCATGTATGTGGTGTAGCTTCTTAGCCCCTGCAAGGGGAATGTGGTTTGGTGCTGCTAGGATGTATTGTTAGACAGTTACAGGCAAAATGAAAAAAGTGATTCAATTGGCCTCAGCAGGTGTTTAAAGCACTTTTTAGGTGTTTGGTGCATATGTTGGGCAGTTTTGGCCCATTTTCATAAATGCACTCTATTCTGTCTGAAAGGAGTTTTTCAGCAATAACTGTTAGATTTAGTCACTGCAAGCTAGCAGAAGGTGCTACAGGCTCAAATCTCATGTATGTGGTGTAGCATCTTACCCCCTGCAAGGGGAATGTGGTTTGGTGCTGCTAGGATGTATTGTTAGACAGTTACAGGCAAAATGAAAAAAGTGATTCATTTGGCCTCAGCAGGTGTTTAAAGCACTTTTTCGGTGGTTTGGTGC
Source organism: Dunckerocampus dactyliophorus (assembly GCF_027744805.1). Lineage (NCBI taxonomy): Eukaryota > Metazoa > Chordata > Actinopteri > Syngnathiformes > Syngnathidae > Dunckerocampus > Dunckerocampus dactyliophorus. Next base: position 11,448,822 of record NC_072830.1, read on the forward strand.
ATATGTGGTTCATTGTTGGGCAGTTTTGGCCTATGTTCAGAAATGCACTCTATTCGGTCTGAAACGCGTTTTTCAGCAATAAGTGTTAGATTTAGTCACTGCAAGCCCGCAGAAGGTGCTATAGGCTCAAATCTCATGTATTTGGTGTACCTTCTTACCCCCTGCAAGGGGAATGTGGTTTGGTGCTGCTAGGATGTATTGTTGGACAGTTACAGGCAAAATGAAAAAAGTGATTCATTTGGCCTCAGCAGGTGTTTAAAGCACTTTTTAGGTGGTTTGGTGCATATGTGGTTCATTGTTGGGCAGTTTTGGCCCATGTTCATAAATGCACTCTATTCTGTCTGAAAGGAGTTTTTCAGCAATAACTGTTAGATTTAGTCACTGCAAGCTAGCACAAGACACTATAACCTCAAATCTCATGTATGTGGTGTAGCTTCTTACCCCCTGCAAGGGGAATGTGGTTTTGTGCTGCGAGGATGTATTGTTGGACAGTTACAGGCAAAATGAAAAAAGTGATTCATTTGCCCTCAGCAGGTGTTTAAAGCACTTTTTAGGTGTTTGGTGCATATGTGGTTCATTGTTGGGCAGTTTTGGCCTATGTTCAGAAATGCACTCTATTCGGTCTGAAACGTGTTTTTCAGCAATAAGTGTTAGATTTAGTCACTGCAAGCCCGCAGAAGGTGCTATAGGCTCAAATCTCATGTATGTGGTGTAGCTTCTTACCCCCTGCAAGGGGAATGTGGTTTGGTGCTGGTAGGATGTATTGTTGGACAGTTACAGGCAAAATGAAAAAAGTGATTCATTTGGCATCAGCAGGTGTTTAAAGCACTTTTTAGGTGGTTTGGTGCATATGTGGTTCATTGTTGGGCAGTTTTGGCCTATGTTCAGAAATGCACTCTATTCGGTCTGAAACGCGTTTTTCAGAAATAAGTGTTAGATTTAGTCACTGCAAGCCCGCAGAAGGTGCTATAGGCTCAAATCTCATGTATGTGGTGTACCTTCTTACCCCCTGCAAGGGGAATGTGGTTTGGTGCTGCTAGAATGTATTGTTGGACAGTTACAGGCAAAATGAAAAAAGTGATTCATTTGGCCTCAGCAGGTGTTTAAAGCACTTTTAGGTGGTTTGGTGCGTATGTGGTTCATTGTTGGGCAGTTTTGGCCTATGTTCATAAATGCACTCTATTCTGTCTGAAAGGAGTTTTTCAGCAATAAGTGTTAGATTTAGTCGCTGCAAGCTAGCAGAAGGTGCTACAGGCTCAAATCTCATGTATGTGGTGTAGCATCTTACCCCCTGCAAGGGGAATGTGGTTTGGTGCTGCTAGGATGTATTGTTGGACAGTTACAGGCAAAATGAAAAAAGTGATTCATTTGGCCTCAGCAGGTGTTTAAAGCACTTTTTAGGTGTTTGGTGCATATGTGGTTCATTGTTGGGCAGTTTTGGCCTATGTTCATAAATGCACTCTATTCTGTCTGAAAGGAGTTTTTCAGCAATAACTGTTAGATTTAGTCACTGCAAGCTAGCAGAAGACACTATAACCTCAAATCTCATGTATGTGGTGTAGCTTCTTACCCCCTGCAAGGGGAATGTGGTTTGGTGCTGCTAGGATGTATTGTTAGACAGTTACAGGCAAAATGAAAAAAGTGATTCATTTGGCCTCAGCAGGTGTTTAAAGCACTTTTTAGGTGTTTGGTGCATATGTTGGGCAGTTTTGGCCCATTTTCATAAATGCACTCTATTCTGTCTGAAAGGAGTTTTTCAGCAATAACTGTTAGATTTAGTCACTGCAAGCTAGCAGAAGGTGCTACAGGCTCAAATCTCATGTATGTGGTGTAGCATCTTACCCCCTGCAAGGGGAATGTGGTTTGGTGCTGCTAGGATGTATTGTTAGACAGTTACAGGCAAAATGAAAAAAGTGATTCATTTGGCCTCAGCAGGTGTTTAAAGCACTTTTTAGGTGGTTTGGTGCATATGTGGTTCATTGTTGGGCAGTTTTGGCCTATGTTCAGAAATGCACTCTATTCGGTCTGAAACGCGTTTTTCAGCAATAAGTGTTAGATTTAGTCACTGCAAGCCCGCAGAAGGTGCTATAGGCTCAAATCTCATGTATTTGGTGTACCTTCTTACCCCCTGCAAGGGGAATGTGGTTTGGTGCTGCTAGGATGTATTGTTGGACAGTTACAGGCAAAATGAAAAAAGTGATTCATTTGGCCTCAGCAGGTGTTTAAAGCACTTTTTAGGTGGTTTGGTGCATATGTGGTTCATTGTTGGGCAGTTTTGGCCCATGTTCATAAATGCACTCTATTCTGTCTGAAAGGAGTTTTTCAGCAATAAGTGTTAGATTTAGTCGCTGCAAGCTAGCAGAAGGTGCTACAGGCTCAAATCTCATGTATGTGGTGTAGCATCTTACCCCCTGCAAGGGGAATGTGGTTTGGTGCTGCTAGGATGTATTGTTGGACAGTTACAGGCAAAATGAAAAAAGTGATTCATTTGGCCTCAGCAGGTGTTTAAAGCACTTTTTAGGTGTTTGGTGCATATGTGGTTCATTGTTGGGCAGTTTTGGCCTATGTTCATAAATGCACTCTATTCTGTCTGAAAGGAGTTTTTCAGCAATAACTGTTAGATTTAGTCACTACAAGCTAGCAGAAGGTGCTACAGGCTCAAATCTCATGTATGTGGTGTAGCATCTTACCCCCTGCAAGGGGAATGTGGTTTGGTGCTGCTAGGATGTATTGTTAGACAGTTACAGGCAAAATGAAAAAAGTGATTCATTTGGCCTCAGCAGGTGTTTAAAGCACTTTTTAGGTGGTTTGGTGCATATGTGGTTCATTGTTGGGCAGTTTTGGCCTATGTTCAGAAATGCACTCTATTCGGTCTGAAACGCGTTTTTCAGCAATAAGTGTTAGATTTAGTCACTGCAAGCCCGCAGAAGGTGCTATAGGCTCAATTCTCATGTATTTGGTGTACCTTCTTACCCCCTGCAAGGGGAATGTGGTTTGGTGCTGCTAGGATGTATTGTTGGACAGTTACAGGCAAAATGAAAAAAGTGATTCATTTGGCCTCAGCAGGTGTTTAAAGCACTTTTTAGGTGGTTTGGTGCATATGTGGTTCATTGTTGGGCAGTTTTGGCCCATGTTCATAAATGCACTCTATTCTGTCTGAAAGGAGTTTTTCAGCAATAACTGTTAGATTTAGTCACTGCAAGCTAGCACAAGACACTATAACCTCAAATCTCATGTATGTGGTGTAGCTTCTTACCCCCTGCAAGGGGAATGTGGTTTGGTGCTGCTAGGATGTATTGTTGGACAGTTACAGGCAAAATGAAAAAAGTGATTCATTTGGCCTCAGCAGGTGTTTAAAGCACTTTTTAGGTGTTTGGTGCATATGTGGTTCATTGTTGGGCAGTTTTGGCCTATGTTCAGAAATGCACTCTATTCGGTCTGAAACGCGTTTTTCAGCAATAAGTGTTAGATTTAGTCACTGCAAGCCCGCAGAAGGTGCTATAGGCTCAAATCTCATGTATGTGGTGTAGCTTCTTACCCCCTGCAAAGGGAATGTGGTTTGGTGCTGGTAGGATGTATTGTTGGACAGTTACAGGCAAAATGAAAAAAGTGATTCATTTGGCATCAGCAGGTGTTTAAAGCACTTTTTAGGTGGTTTGGTGCATATGTGGTTCATTGTTGGGCAGTTTTGGCCTATGTTCATAAATGCACTCTATTCGGTCTGAAACGCGTTTTTCAGCAATAAGTGTTAGATTTAGTCACTGCAAGCCCGCAGAAGGTGCTATAGGCTCAAATCTCATGTATGTGGTGTACCTTCTTACCCCCTGCAAGGGGAATGTGGTTTGGTGCTGCTAGAATGTATTGTTGGACAGTTACAGGCAAAATGAAAAAAGTGATTCATTTGGCCTCAGCAGGGGTTTAAAGCACTTTTAGGTGGTTTGGTGCGTATGTGGTTCATTGTTGGGCAGTTTTGGCCTATGTTCATAAATGCACTCTATTCTGTCTGAAAGGAGTTTTTCAGCAATAAGTGTTAGATTTAGTCGCTGAAAGCTAGCAGAAGGTGCTACAGGCTCAAATCTCATGTATGTGGTGTAGCATCTTACCCCCTGCAAGGGGAATGTGGTTTGGTGCTGCTAGGATGTATTGTTGGACAGTTACAGGCAAAATGAAAAAAGTGATTCATTTGGCCTCAGCAGGTGTTTAAAGCACTTTTTAGGTGTTTGGTGCATATGTGGTTCATTGTTGGGCAGTTTTGGCCTATGTTCATAAATGCACTCTATTCTGTCTGAAAGGAGTTTTTCAGCAATAACTGTTAGATTTAGTCACTGCAAGCTAGCAGAAGGTGCTACAGGCTCAAATCTCATGTATGTGGTGTAGCATCTTACCCCCTGCAAGGGGAATGTGGTTTGGTGCTGCTAGGATGTATTGTTGGACAGTTACAGGCAAAATGAAAAAAGTGATTCATTTGGCCTCAGCAGGTGTTTAAAGCACTTTTGATGTGGTTTGGTGCACATGTGGTTCATTGTTGGGCAGTTTTGGCCCATGTTCAGAAATGCACTCTATTCTGTCTGAAAGGAGTTTTTCAGCAATAACTGTTAGATTTAGTCACTGCAAGCTAGCAGAAGACACTATAACCTCAAATCTGATGTATGTGGTGTAGCTTCTTACCCCCTGCAATGGGAATGTGGTTTGGTGCTGCTAGGATGTATTGTTGGACAGTTACAGGCAAAATGAAAAAAGTGATTCATTTGGCCTCAGCAGGTGTTTAAAGCACTTTTTAGGTGTTTCGTGCATATGTTGGGCAGTTTTGGCCTATGTTCATAAATGCACTCTATTTTGTCTGAAAGGAGTTTTTCAGCAATAACTGTTAGATTTAGTCACTGCAAGCTAGCAGAAGGTGCTACAGGCTCAAATCTCATGTATGTGGTGTATCTTCTTACCCCCTGCAAGGGGAATGTGGTTTGGTGCTGCTAGGATGTATTGTTGGACAGTTACAGGCAAAATTAAAAAAGTGAATCATTTGGCCTCAGTAGGTGTTTAAAGCACTTTTTAGGTGGTTTGGTGCGTATGTGGTTCATTGTTGGGCAGTTTTGGCCTATGTTCATAAATGCACTCTATTCTGTCTGAAAGGAGTTTTTCAGCAATAACTGTTAGATTTAGTCGCTGCAAGCTAGCAGAAGGTGCTACAGGCTCAAATCTCATGTATGTGGTGTAGCATCTTACCCCCTGCAAGGGGAATGTGGTTTGGTGCTGCTAGGATGTATTGTTGGACAGTTACAGGCAAAATGAAAAAAGTGATTCATTTGGCCTCAGCAGGTGTTTAAAGCACTTTTAGGTGGTTTGGTGCATATGTGGTTCATTGTTGGGCAGTTTTGGCCTATGTTCAGAAATGCACTCTATTCGGTCTGAAACGCGTTTTTCAGCAATAAGTGTTAGATTTAGTCACTGCAAGCTAGCAGAAGACACTATAACCTCAAATCTCATGTATGTGGTGTAGCTTCTTACCCCCTGCAAGGGGAATGTGGTTTGGTGCTGCTAGGATGTATTGTTAGACAGTTACAGGCAAAATGAAAAAAGTGATTCATTTGGCCTCAGCAGGTGTTTAAAGCACTTTTTAGGTGTTTGGTGCATATGTTGGGCAGTTTTGGCCCATTTTCATAAATGCACTCTATTCTGTCTGAAAGGAGTTTTTCAGCAATAACTGTTAGATTTAGTCACTGCAAGCTAGCAGAAGGTGCTACAGGCTCAAATCTCATGTATGTGGTGTAGCATCTTACCCCCTGCAAGGGGAATGTGGTTTGGTGCTGCTAGGATGTATTGTTAGACAGTTACAGGCAAAATGAAAAAAGTGATTCATTTGGCCTCAGCAGGTGTTTAAAGCACTTTTTAGGTGGTTTGGTGCATATGTGGTTCATTGTTGGGCAGTTTTGGCCTATGTTCAGAAATGCACTCTATTCGGTCTGAAACGCGTTTTTCAGCAATAAGTGTTAGATTTAGTCACTGCAAGCCCGCAGAAGGTGCTATAGGCTCAAATCTCATTTATGTGGTGTACCTTCTTACCCCCTGCAAGGGGAATGTGGTTTGGTGCTGCTAGGATGTATTGTTGGACAGTTACAGGCAAAATGAAAAAAGTGATTCATTTGGCCTCAGCAGGTGTTTAAAGCACTTTTTAGGTGTTTGGTGCATTTGTGGTTCATTGTTGGGCAGTTTTGGCCCATGTTCATAAATGCACTCTATTCTGTCTGAAAGGAGTTTTTCAGCAATAACTGTTAGATTTAGTCACTGCAAGCTAGCAGAAGACACTATAACCTCAAATCTCATGTATTTGGTGTAGCTTCTTACCCCCTGCAAGGGGAATGTGGTTTGGTGCTGCTAGGATGTATTGTTGGACAGTTACAGGCAAAATGAAAAAAGTGATTCATTTGGCCTCAGCAGGTGTTTAAAGCACTTTTTAGGTGTTTGGTGCATATGTGGTTCATTGTTGGGCAGTTTTGGCCCATGTTCATAAATGCACTCTATTCTGTCTGAAAGGAGTTTTTCAGCAATAACTGTTAGATTTAGTCACTGCAAGCTAGCACAAGACACTATAACCTCAAATCTCATGTATGTGGTGTAGCTTCTTACCCCCTGCAAGGGGAATGTGGTTTGGTGCTGCTAGGATGTATTGTTGGACAGTTACAGGCAAAATGAAAAAAGTGATTCATTTGGCCTCAGCAGGTGTTTAAAGCACTTTTTAGGTGTTTGATGCATTTGTGGTTCATTGTTGGGCAGTTTTGGCCCATGTTCATAAATGCACTCTATTCGGTCTGAAACGCGTTTTTCAGCAATAAGTGTTAGATTTAGTCACTGCAAGCCCGCAGAAGGTGCTATAGGCTCAAATCTCATGTATGTGGTGTACCTTCTTACCCCCTGCAAGGGGAATGTGGTTTGGTGCTGCTAGGATGTATTGTTGGACAGTTACAGGCAAAATGAAAAAAGTGATTCATTTGGCCTCAGCAGGTGTTTAAAGCACTTTTTAGGTGTTTGGTGCATTTGTGGTTCATTGTTGGGCAGTTTTGGCCCATGTTCATAAATGCACTCTATTCGGTCTGAAACGCGTTTTTCAGCAATAAGTGTTAGATTTAGTCACTGCAAGCCCGCAGAAGGTGCTATAGGCTCAAATCTCATGTATGTGGTGTACCTTCTTACCCCCTGCAAGGGGAATGTGGTTTGGTGCTGCTAGGATGTATTGTTGGACAGTTACAGGCAAAATGAAAAAAGTGATTCATTTGGCCTCAGCAGGTGTTTAAAGCACTTTTTAGGTGGTTTGGTGCATATGTGGTTCATTGTTGGGCAGTTTTGGCCCATGTTCATAAATGCACTCTATTCTGTCTGAAAGGAGTTTTTCAGCAATAACTGTTAGAGTTAGTCACTGCAAGCTAGCACAAGACACTATAACCTCAAATCTCATGTATGTGGTGTAGCTTCTTACCCCCTGCAAGGGGAATGTGGTTTGGTGCTGCTAGGATGTATTGTTGGACAGTTACAGGCAAAATGAAAAAAGTGATTCATTTGGCTTCAGCAGCAAGCACTTTTTAGGTGTTTGGTGCATATGTGGTTCATTGTTGGGCAGTTTTGGCCCATGTTCATAAATGCACTCTATTCTGTCTGAAAGGAGTTTTTCAGCAATAACTGTTAGATTTAGTCACTGCAAGCTAGCACAAGACACTATAACCTCAAATCTCATGTATGTGGTGTAGCTTCTTACCCCCTGCAAGGGGAATGTGGTTTGGTGCTGCTAGGATGTATTGTTGGACAGTTACAGGCAAAATGAAAAAAGTGATTCATTTGGCCTCAGCAGGTGTTTAAAGCACTTTTTAGGTGTTTGGTGCATTTGTGGTTCATTGTTGGGCAGTTTTGGCCCATGTTCATAAATGCACTCTATTCGGTCTGAAACGCGTTTTTCAGCAATAAGTGTTAGATTTAGTCACTGCAAGCCCGCAGAAGGTGCTATAGGCTCAAATCTCATGTATGTGGTGTACCTTCTTACCCCCTGCAAGGGGAATGTGGTTTGGTGCTGCTAGGATGTATTGTTGGACAGTTACAGGCAAAATGAAAAAAGTGATTCATTTGGCCTCAGCAGGTGTTTAAAGCACTTTTTAGGTGGTTTGGTGCATATGTGGTTCATTGTTGGGCAGTTTTGGCCCATGTTCATAAATGCACTCTATTCTGTCTGAAAGGAGTTTTTCAGCAATAACTGTTAGATTTAGTCACTGCAAGCTAGCACAAGACACTATAACCTCAAATCTCATGTATGTGGTGTAGCTTCTTACCCCCTGCAAGGGGAATGTGATTTGGTGCTGCTAGGATGTATTGTTGGACAGTTACAGGCAAAATGAAAAAAGTGATTCATTTGGCCTCAGCAGGTGTTTAAAGCACTTTTTAGGTGGTTTGGTGCATATGTGGTTCATTGTTGGGCAGTTTTGGCCTATGTTCAGAAATGCAGTCTATTCGGTCTGAAACGCGTTTTTCAGCAATAAGTGTTAGATTTAGTCACTGCAAGCCCGCAGAAGGTGCTATAGGCTCAAATCTCATGTATGTGGTGTACCTTCTTACCCCCTGCAAGGGGAATGTGGTTTGGTGCTGCTAGGATGTATTGTTGGACAGTTACAGGCAAAATGAAAAAAGTGATTCATTTGGCCTCAGCAGGTGTTTAAAGCACTTTTTAGGTGGTTTGGTGCATATGTGGTTCATTGTTGGGCAGTTTTGGCCCATGTTCATAAATGCACTCTATTCTGTCTGAAAGGAGTTTTTCAGCAATAAGTGTTAGATTTAGTCACTGCAAGCTAGCAGAAGGTGCTACAGGCTCAAATCTCATGTATGTGGTGTAGCATCTTACCCCCTGCAAGGGGAATGTGGTTTGGTGCTGCTAGGATGTATTGTTGGACAGTTACAGGCAAAATGAAAAAAGTGATTCATTTGGCTTCAGCAGCAAGCACTTTTTAGGTGTTTGGTGCATATGTGGTTCATTGTTGGGCAGTTTTGTCCTATGTTCATAAATGCACTCTATTCTGTCTGAAAGGAGTTTTTCAGCAATAACTGTTAGATTTAGTCACTGCAAGCTAGCAGAAGACACTATAACCTCAAATCTCATGTATGTGGTGTAGCTTCTTACCCCTTGCAAGGGGAATGTGGTTTGGTGCTGCTAGGATGTATTGTTAGACAGTTACAGGCAAAATGAAAAAAGTGATTCATTTGGCCTCAGCAGGTGTTTAAAGCACTTTTTAGGTGGTTTGGTGCATATGTGGTTCATTGTTGGGCAGTTTTGGCCTATGTTCAGAAATGCACTCTATTCGGTCTGAAACGCGTTTTTCAGCAATAAGTGTTAGATTTAGTCACTGCAAGCCCGCAGAAGGTGCTATAGGCTCAAATCTCATGTATGTGGTGTACCTTCTTACCCCCTGCAAGGGGAATGTGGTTTGGTGCTGCTAGGATGTATTGTTGGACAGTTACAGGCAAAATGAAAAAAGTGATTCATTTGGCCTCAGCAGGTGTTTAAAGCACTTTTTAGGTGTTTGGTGCATAGGTTGGGCAGTTTTGGCCCATGTTCATAAATGCACTCTATTCTGTCTGAAAGGAGTTTTTCAGCAATAACTGTTAGATTTAGTCACTGCAAGCTAGCAGAAGGTGCTACAGGCTCAAATCTCATGTATGTTGTGTAGCTCCTTACCCCCTGCAAGGGGAATGTGTTTTGGTGCTGCTAGGATGTATTGTTCGAAAGTTACAGGCAAAATGAAAAAAGTGATTCATTTGGCCTCAGCAGGTGTTTAAAGCACTTTTTAGGTGGTTTGGTGCATATGTGGTTCATTGTTGGGCAGTTTTGGCCTATGTTCAGAAATGCACTCTATTCGGTCTGAAACGCGTTTTTCAGCAATAAGTGTTAGATTTAGTCACTGCAAGCCCGCAGAAGGTGCTATAGGCTCAAATCTCATGTATGTGGTGTACCTTCTTACCCCCTGCAAGGTGAATGTGGTTTGGTGCTGCTAGGATGTATTGTTGGACAGTTACAGGCAAAATGAAAAAAGTGATTCATTTGGCCTCAGCAGGTGTTTAAAGCACTTTTTAGGTGTTTGGTTCATTGTTGGGCAGTTTTGGCCTATGTTCATAAATGCACTCTATTCTGTCTGAAAGGAGTTTTTCAGCAATAACTGTTAGATTTAGTCACTGCAAGCTAGCAGAAGGTGCTACAGGCTCAAATCTCATGTATGTGGTGTATCTTCTTACCTCCTGCAAGGGGAATGTGGTTTGGTGCTGCTAGGATGTATTGTTGGACAGTTACAGGCAAAATTAAAAAACTGAATCATTTGGCCTCAGTAGGTGTTTAAAGCACTTTTTAGGTGGTTTGGTGCGTATGTGGTTCATTGTTGGGCAGTTTTGGCCTATGTTCATAAATGCACTCTATTCTGTCTGAAAGGAGTTTTTCAGCAATAACTGTTAGATTTAGTCGCTGCAAGCTAGCAGAAGGTGCTACAGGCTCAAATCTCATGTATGTGGTGTAGCATCTTACCCCCTGCAAGGGGAATGTGGTTTGGTGCTGCTAGGATGTATTGTTGGACAGTTACAGGCAAAATGAAAAAAGTGATTCATTTGGCCTCAGCAGGTGTTTAAAGCACTTTTTAGGTGTTTGGTGCATATGTTGGGCAGTTTTGGCCCATGTTCATAAATGCACTCTATTCTGTCTGAAAGGAGTTTTTCAGCAATAACTGTTAGATTTAGTCACTGCAAGCTAGCAGAAGACACTATAACCTCAAATCTCATGTATGTGGTGTAGCTTCTTACCCCCTGCAAGGGGAATGTGGTTTGGTGCTGCTAGGATGTATTGTTAGACAGTTACAGGCAAAATGAAAAAAGTGATTCATTTGGCCTCAGCAGGTGTTTAAAGCACTTTTTAGGTGTTTGGTGCATATGTTGGGCAGTTTTGGCCCATTTTCATAAATGCACTCTATTCTGTCTGAAAGGAGTTTTTCAGCAATAACTGTTAGATTTAGTCACTGCAAGCTAGCAGAAGGTGCTACAGGCTCAAATCTCATGTATGTGGTGTAGCATCTTACCCCCTGCAAGGGGAATGTGGTTTGGTGCTGCTAGGATGTATTGTTAGACAGTTACAGGCAAAATGAAAAAAGTGATTCATTTGGCCTCAGCAGGTGTTTAAAGCACTTTTTAGGTGGTTTGGTGCATATGTGGTTCATTGTTGGGCAGTTTTGGCCTATGTTCAGAAATGCACTCTATTCTGTCTGAAACGCGTTTTTCAGCAATAAGTGTTAGATTTAGTCACTGCAAGCCCGCAGAAGGTGCTATAGGCTCAAATCTCATGTATGTGGTGTACCTTCTTACCCCCTGAAAGGGGAATGTGGTTTGGTGCTGCTAGGATGTATTGTTGGACAGTTACAGGCAAAATGAAAAAAGTGATTCATTTGGCCTCAGCAGGTGTTTAAAGCACTTTTTAGGTGGTTTGGTGCATATGTGGTTCATTGTTGGGCAGTTTTGGCCCATGTTCATAAATGCACTCTATTCTGTCTGAAAGGAGTTTTTCAGCAATAACTGTTAGATTTAGTCACTGCAAGCTAGCAGAAGACACTATAACCTCAAATCTCATGTATGTGGTGTAGCTTCTTACCCCCTGCAAGGGGAATGTGGTTTGGTGCTGCTAGGATGTATTGTTGGACAGTTACAGGCAAAATGAAAAAAGTGATTCATTTGGCCTCAGCAGGTGTTTAAAGCACTTTTAGGTGGTTTGGTGCGTATGTGGTTCATTGTTGGGCAGTTTTGGCATATGTTCATAAATGCACTCTATTCTGTCTGAAAGGAGTTTTTCAGCAATAAGTGTTAGATTTAGTCGCTGCAAGCTAGCAGAAGGTGCTACAGGCTCAAATCTCATGTATGTGGTGTAGCATCTTACCCCCTGCAAGGGGAATGTGGTTTGGTGCTGCTAGGATGTATTGTTGGACAGTTACAGGCAAAATGAAAAAAGTGATTCATTTGGCCTCAGCAGGTGTTTAAAGCACTTTTTAGGTGGTTTGGTGCATATGTGGTTCATTGTTGGGCAGTTTTGGCCCATGTTCATAAATGCACTCTATTCTGTCTGAAAGGAGTTTTTCAGCAATAAGTGTTAGATTTAGTCACTGCAAGCTAGCAGAAGACACTATAACCTCAAATCTCATGTATGTGGTGTAGCTTCTTACCCCCTGCAAGGGGAATGTGGTTTGGTGCTGCTAGGATGTATTGTTGGACAGTTACAGGCAAAATGAAAAAAGTGATTCATTTGGCCTCAGCAGGTGTTTAAAGCACTTTTAGGTGGTTTGGTGCGTATGTGGTTCATTGTTGGGCAGTTTTGGCATATGTTCATAAATGCACTCTATTCTGTCTGAAAGGAGTTTTTCAGCAATAAGTGTTAGATTTAGTCGCTGCAAGCCCGCAGAAGGTGCTATAGGCTCAAATCTCATGTATGTGGTGTACCTTCTTACCCCCTGCAAGGGGAATGTGGTTTGGTGCTGCTAGGATGTATTGTTGGACAGTTACAGGCAAAATGAAAAAAGTGATTCATTTGGCCTCAGCAGGTGTTTAAAGCACTTTTTAGGTGTTTGGTGCATTTGTGGTTCATTGTTGGGCAGTTTTGGCCCATGTTCATAAATGCACTCTATTCTGTCTGAAAGGAGTTTTTCAGCAATAACTGTTAGATTTAGTCGCTGCAAGCTAGCAGAAGGTGCTACAGGCTCAAATCTCATGTATGTGGTGTAGCATCATACCCCCTGCAAGGGGAATGTGGTTTGGTGCTGCTAGGATGTATTGTTGGACAGTTACAGGCAAAATGAAAAAAGTGATTCATTTGGCCTCAGCAGGTGTTTAAAGCACTTTTAGGTGGTTTGGTGCATATGTGGTTCATTGTTGGGCAGTTTTGGCCTATGTTCAGAAATGCACTCTATTCGGTCTGAAACGCGTTTTTCAGCAATAAGTGTTAGATTTAGTCACTGCAAGCCCGCAGAAGGTGCTATAGGCTCAAATCTCATGTATGTGGTGTACCTTCTTACCCCCTGCAAGGGGAATGTGGTTTGGTGCTGCTAGGATGTATTGTTGGACAGTTACAGGCAAAATGAAAAAAGTGATTCATTTGGCCTCAGCAGGTGTTTAAAGCACTTTTTAGGTGTTTGGTGCATATGTTGGGCAGTTTTGGCCCATGTTCATAAATGCACTCTATTCTGTCTGAAAGGAGTTTTTCAGCAATAACTGTTAGATTTAGTCACTGCAAGCTAGCAGAAGACACTATAACCTCAAATCTCATGTATGTGGTGTAGCTTCTTACCCCCTGCAAGGGGAATGTGGTTTGGTGCTGCTAGGATGTATTGTTAGACAGTTACAGGCAAAATGAAAAAAGTGATTCATTTGGCCTCAGCAGGTGTTTAAAGCACTTTTTAGGTGGTTTGGTGCATATGTGGTTCATTGTTGGGCAGTTTTGGCCTATGTTCAGAAATGCACTCTATTCGGTCTGAAACGCGTTTTTCAGCAATAAGTGTTAGATTTAGTCACTGCAAGCCCGCAGAAGGTGCTATAGGCTCAAATCTCATGTATGTGGTGTACCTTCTTACCCCCTGAAAGGGGAATGTGGTTTGGTGCTGCTAGGATGTATTGTTGGACAGTTACAGGCAAAATGAAAAAAGTGATTCATTTGGCCTCAGCAGGTGTTTAAAGCACTTTTTAGGTGGTTTGGTGCATATGTGGTTCATTGTTGGGCAGTTTTGGCCCATGTTCATAAATGCACTCTATTCTGTCTGAAAGGAGTTTTTCAGCAATAACTGTTAGATTTAGTCACTGCAAGCTAGCAGAAGACACTATAACCTCAAATCTCATGTATGTGGTGTAGCTTCTTACCCCCTGCAAGGGGAATGTGGTTTGGTGCTGCTAGGATGTATTGTTGGACAGTTACAGGCAAAATGAAAAAAGTGATTCATTTGGCCTCAGCAGGTGTTTAAAGCACTTTTAGGTGGTTTGGTGCGTATGTGGTTCATTGTTGGGCAGTTTTGGCATATGTTCATAAATGCACTCTATTCTGTCTGAAAGGAGTTTTTCAGCAATAAGTGTTAGATTTAGTCGCTGCAAGCTAGCAGAAGGTGCTACAGGCTCAAATCTCATGTATGTGGTGTAGCATCTTACCCCCTGCAAGGGGAATGTGGTTTGGTGCTGCTAGGATGTATTGTTGGACAGTTACAGGCAAAATGAAAAAAGTGATTCATTTGGCCTCAGCAGGTGTTTAAAGCACTTTTTAGGTGGTTTGGTGCATATGTGGTTCATTGTTGGGCAGTTTTGGCCTATGTTCAGAAATGCACTCTATTCGGTCTGAAACGCGTTTTTCAGCAATAAGTGTTAGATTTAGTCACTGCAAGCCCGCAGAAGGTGCTATAGGCTCAAATCTCATTTATGTGGTGTACCTTCTTACCCCCTGCAAGGGGAATGTGGTTTGGTGCTGCTAGGATGTATTGTTGGACAGTTACAGGCAAAATGAAAAAAGTGATTCATTTGGCCTCAGCAGGTGTTTAAAGCACTTTTTAGGTGTTTGGTGCATTTGTGGTTCATTGTTGGGCAGTTTTGGCCCATGTTCATAAATGCACTCTATTCTGTCTGAAAGGAGTTTTTCAGCAATAACTGTTAGATTTAGTCGCTGCAAGCTAGCAGAAGGTGCTACAGGCTCAAATCTCATGTATGTGGTGTAGCATCATACCCCCTGCAAGGGGAATGTGGTTTGGTGCTGCTAGGATGTATTGTTGGACAGTTACAGGCAAAATGAAAAAAGTGATTCATTTGGCCTCAGCAGGTGTTTAAAGCACTTTTAGGTGGTTTGGTGCATATGTGGTTCATTGTTGGGCAGTTTTGGCCTATGTTCAGAAATGCACTCTATTCGGTCTGAAACGCGTTTTTCAGCAATAAGTGTTAGATTTAGTCACTGCAAGCCCGCAGAAGGTGCTATAGGCTCAAATCTCATGTATGTGGTGTACCTTCTTACCCCCTGCAAGGGGAATGTGGTTTGGTGCTGCTAGGATGTATTGTTGGACAGTTACAGGCAAAATGAAAAAAGTGATTCATTTGGCCTCAGCAGGTGTTTAAAGCACTTTTTAGGTGTTTGGTGCATATGTTGGGCAGTTTTGGCCCATGTTCATAAATGCACTCTATTCTGTCTGAAAGGAGTTTTTCAGCAATAACTGTTAGATTTAGTCACTGCAAGCTAGCAGAAGACACTATAACCTCAAATCTCATGTATGTGGTGTAGCTTCTTACCCCCTGCAAGGGGAATGTGGTTTGGTGCTGCTAGGATGTATTGTTAGACAGTTACAGGCAAAATGAAAAAAGTGATTCATTTGGCCTCAGCAGGTGTTTAAAGCACTTTTTAGGTGTTTGGTGCATATGTTGGGCAGTTTTGGCCCATTTTCATAAATGCACTCTATTCTGTCTGAAAGGAGTTTTTCAGCAATAACTGTTAGATTTAGTCACTGCAAGCTAGCAGAAGGTGCTACAGGCTCAAATCTCATGTATGTGGTGTAGCATCTTACCCCCTGCAAGGGGAATGTGGTTTGGTGCTGCTAGGATGTATTGTTAGACAGTTACAGGCAAAATGAAAAAAGTGATTCATTTGGCCTCAGCAGGTGTTTAAAGCACTTTTTAGGTGGTTTGGTGCATATGTGGTTCATTGTTGGGCAGTTTTGGCCTATGTTCAGAAATGCACTCTATTCGGTCTGAAACGCGTTTTTCAGCAATAAGTGTTAGAGTTAGTCACTGCAAGCCCGCAGAAGGTGCTATAGGCTCAAATCTCATGTATGTGGTGTACCTTCTTACCCCCTGCAAGGGGAATGTGGTTTGGTGCTGCTAGGATGTATTGTTGGACAGTTACAGGCAAAATGAAAAAAGTGATTCATTTGGCCTCAGCAGGTGTTTAAAGCACTTTTTAGGTGGTTTGGTGCATATGTGGTTCATTGTTGGGCAGTTTTGGCCCATGTTCATAAATGCACTCTATTCTGTCTGAAAGGAGTTTTTCAGCAATAACTGTTAGATTTAGTCACTGCAAGCTAGCACAAGACACTATAACCTCAAATCTCATGTATGTGGTGTAGCTTCTTACCCCCTGCAAGGGGAATGTGGTTTGGTGCTGCTAGGATGTATTGTTAGACAGTTACAGGCAAAATGAAAAAAGTGATTCATTTGGCCTCAGCAGGTGTTTAAAGCACTTTTTAGGTGTTTGGTGCATATGTGGTTCATTGTTGGGCAGTTTTGGCCTATGTTCATAAATGCACTCTATTCTGTCTGAAAGGAGTTTTTCAGCAATAACTGTTAGATTTAGTCACTGCAAGCTAGCAGAAGGTGCTACAGGCTCAAATCTCATGTATGTGGTGTAGCATCTTACCCCCTGCAAGGGGAATGTGGTTTGGTGCTGCTAGGATGTATTGTTGGACAGTTACAGGCAAAATGAAAAAAGTGATTCATTTGGCTTCAGCAGCAAGCACTTTTTAGGTGTTTGGTGCATATGTGGTTCATTGTTGGGCAGTTTTGTCCTATGTTCATAAATGCACTCTATTCTGTCTGAAAGGAGTTTTTCAGCAATAACTGTTAGATTTAGTCACTGCAAGCTAGCAGAAGACACTATAACCTCAAATCTCATGTATGTGGTGTAGCTTCTTACCCCCTGCAAGGGGAATGTGGTTTGGTGCTGCTAGGATGTATTGTTGGACAGTTACAGGCAAAATGAAAAAAGTGATTCATTTGGCTTCAGCAGCAAGCACTTTTTAGGTGTTTGGTGCATATGTGGTTCATTGTTGGGCAGTTTTGTCCTATGTTCATAAATGCACTCTATTCTGTCTGAAAGGAGTTTTTCAGCAATAACTGTTAGATTTAGTCACTGCAAGCTAGCAGAAGACACTATAACCTCAAATCTCATGTATGTGGTGTAGCTTCTTACCCCCTGCAAGGGGAATGTGGTTTGGTGCTGCTAGGATGTATTGTTGGACAGTTACAGGCAAAATGAAAAAAGTGATTCATTTGGCCTCAGCAGGTGTTTAAAGCACTTTTTAGGTGGTTTGGTGCATATGTGGTTCATTGTTGGGCAGTTTTGGCCTATGTTCATAAATGCACTCTATTCTGTCTGAAACGCGTTTTTCAGCAATAAGTGTTAGATTTAGTCACTGCAAGCCAGCAGAAGGTGCTATAGGCTCAAATCTCATGTATGTGGTGTAGCTTCATACCCCCTGCAAGGGGAATGTGATTTGGTGCTGCTAGGATGTATTGTTGGACAGTTACAGGCAAAATGAAAAAAGTGATTCATTTGGCCTCAGCAGGTGTTTAAAGCACTTTCGAGGTGGTTTGGTGCATATGTGGTTCATTGTTGGGCAGTTTTGGCCCATGTTCATAAATGCACTCTATTCTGTCTGAAACGCGTTTTTCAGCAATAAGTGTTAGATTTAGTCACTGCAAGCCCGCAGAAGGTGCTATAGGCTCAAATCTCATGTATGTGGTGTACCTTCTTACCCCCTGCAAGGTGAATGTGGTTTGGTGCTGCTAGGATGTATTGTTGGACAGTTACAGGCAAAATGAAAAAAGTGATTCATTTGGCCTCAGCAGGTGTTTAAAGCACTTTTTAGGTGTTTGGTGCATATGTGGTTCATTGTTGGGCAGTTTTGGCCTATGTTCATAAATGCACTCTATTCTGTCTGAAAGGAGTTTTTCAGCAATAACTGTTAGATTTAGTCACTGCAAGCTAGCAGAAGGTGCTACAGGCTCAAATCTCATGTATGTGGTGTAGCATCTTACCCCCTGCAAGGGGAATGTGGTTTGGTGCTGCTAGGATGTATTGTTGGACAGTTACAGGCAAAATGAAAAAAGTGATTCATTTGGCCTCAGCAGGTGTTTAAAGCACTTTTTAGGTGTTTGGTGCATATGTTGGGTAGTTTTGGCCCATGTTCAGAAAAACACTCTATTCGGTCTGAAACGCGTTTTTCAGCAATAAGTGTTAGATTTAGTCACTGCAAGCCCGCAGAAGTTGCTATAGGCTCAAATCTCATGTATGTGGTGTACCTTCTTACCCCCTGCAAGGTGAATGTGGTTTGGTGCTGCTAGGATGTATTGTTGGACAGTTACAGGCAAAATGAAAAAAGTGATTCATTTGGCCTCAGCAGGTGTTTAAAGCACTTTTTAGGTGTTTGGTGCATATGTGGTTCATTGTTGGGCAGTTTTGGCCTATGTTCATAAATGCACTCTATTCTGTCTGAAAGGAGTTTTTCAGCAATAAC
Organism: Dunckerocampus dactyliophorus; assembly: GCF_027744805.1. NCBI lineage: Eukaryota > Metazoa > Chordata > Actinopteri > Syngnathiformes > Syngnathidae > Dunckerocampus > Dunckerocampus dactyliophorus. The sequence continues at coordinate 11,467,127 of NC_072830.1, forward strand.
TGTTAGATTTAGTCACTGCAAGCTAGCAGAAGGTGCTACAGGCTCAAATCTCATGTATGTGGTGTAGCATCTTACCCCCTGCAAGGGGAATGTGGTTTGGTGCTGCTAGGATGTATTGTTGGACAGTTACAGGCAAAATGAAAAAAGTGATTCATTTGGCCTCAGCAGGTGTTTAAAGCACTTTTGATGTGGTTTGGTGCATATGTGGTTCATTGTTGGGCAGTTTTGGCCTATGTTCAGAAATGCACTCTATTCGGTCTGAAACGCGTTTTTCAGCAATAAGTGTTAGATTTAGTCACTGCAAGCCCGCAGAAGGTGCTATAGGCTCAAATCTCATGTATGTGGTGTACCTTCTTACCCCCTGCAAGGGGAATGTGGTTTGGTGCTGCTAGGATTTATTATTGGACAGTTACAGGCAAAATGAAAAAAGTGATTCATTTGGCCTCAGCAGGTGTTTAAAGCACTTTTTAGGTGTTTGGTGCATATGTGGTTCATTGTTGGGCAGTTTTGGCCTATGTTCATAAATGCACTGTATTCTGTCTGAAAGGAGTTTTTCAGCAATAACTGTTAGATTTAGTCACTGCAAGCTAGCAGAAGACACTATAACCTCAAATCTGATGTATGTGGTGTAGCTTCTTACCCCCTGCAATGGGAATGTGGTTTGGTGCTGCTAGGATGTATTGTTGGACAGTTACAGGCAAAATGAAAAAAGTGATTCATTTGGCCTCAGCAGGTGTTTAAAGCACTTTTTAGGTGTTTGGTGCATATGTTGGGTAGTTTTGGCCCATGTTCATAAATGCACTCTATTCTGTCTGAAAGGAGTTTTTCAGCAATAACTGTTAGATTTAGTCACTGCAAGCTAGCAGAAGGTGCTACAGGCTCAAATATCATGTATGTTGTGTAGCTTCTTACCCCCTGCAAGGGGAATGTGTTTTGGTGCTGCTAGGATGTATTGTTCGAAAGTTACAGGCAAAATGAAAAAAGTGATTCATTTGGCCTCAGCAGGTGTTTAAAGCACTTTTTAGGTGGTTTGGTGCATATGTGGTTCATTGTTGGGCAGTTTTGGCCTATGTTCAGAAATGCACTCTATTCGGTCTGAAACGCGTTTTTCAGCAATAAGTGTTAGATTTAGTCACTGCAAGCCCGCAGAAGGAGCTATAGGCTCAAATCTCATGTATGTGGTGTACCTTCTTACCCCCTGCAAGGGGAATGTGGTTTGGTGCTGCTAGGATGTATTGTTGGACAGTTACAGGCAAAATGAAAAAAGTGATTCATTTGGCCTCAGTAGGTGTTTAAAGCACTTTTTAGGTGGTTTGGTGCGTATGTGGTTCATTGTTGGGCAGTTTTGGCCCATGTTCATAAATGCACTCTATTCTGTCTGAAAGGAGTTTTTCAGCAATAACTGTTAGATTTAGTCGCTGCAAGCTAGCAGAAGGTGCTACAGGCTCAAATCTCATGTATGTGGTGTAGCATCATACCCCCTGCAAGGGGAATGTGGTTTGGTGCTGCTAGGATGTATTGTTGGACAGTTACAGGCAAAATGAAAAAAGTGATTCATTTGGCCTCAGCAGGTGTTTAAAGCACTTTTAGGTGGTTTGGTGCATATGTGGTTCATTGTTGGGCAGTTTTGGCCTATGTTCAGAAATGCACTCTATTCGGTCTGAAACGCGTTTTTCAGCAATAAGTGTTAGATTTAGTCACTGCAAGCCCGCAGAAGGTGCTATAGGCTCAAATCTCATGTATGTGGTGTACCTTCTTACCCCCTGCAAGGGGAATGTGGTTTGGTGCTGCTAGGATGTATTGTTGGACAGTTACAGGCAAAATGAAAAAAGTGATTCATTTGGCCTCAGCAGGTGTTTAAAGCACTTTTTAGGTGTTTGGTGCATATGTTGGGCAGTTTTGGCCCATGTTCATAAATGCACTCTATTCTGTCTGAAAGGAGTTTTTCAGCAATAACTGTTAGATTTAGTCACTGCAAGCTAGCAGAAGACACTATAACCTCAAATCTCATGTATGTGGTGTAGCTTCTTACCCCCTGCAAGGGGAATGTGGTTTGGTGCTGCTAGGATGTATTGTTAGACAGTTACAGGCAAAATGAAAAAAGTGATTCATTTGGCCTCAGCAGGTGTTTAAAGCACTTTTTAGGTGGTTTGGTGCATATGTGGTTCATTGTTGGGCAGTTTTGGCCTATGTTCATAAATGCACTCTATTCTGTCTGAAAGGAGTTTTTCAGCAATAACTGTTAGATTTAGTCACTGCAAGCTAGCACAAGACACTATAACCTCAAATCTCATGTATGTGGTGTAGCTTCTTACCCCCTGCAAGGGGAATGTGGTTTGGTGCTGCTAGGATGTATTGTTAGACAGTTACAGGCAAAATGAAAAAAGTGATTCATTTGGCCTCAGCAGGTGTTTAAAGCACTTTTTAGGTGTTTGGTGCATATGTGGTTCATTGTTGGGCAGTTTTGGCCTATGTTCATAAATGCACTCTATTCTGTCTGAAAGGAGTTTTTCAGCAATAACTGTTAGATTTAGTCACTGCAAGCTAGCAGAAGGTGCTACAGGCTCAAATCTCATGTATGTGGTGTAGCATCTTACCCCCTGCAAGGGGAATGTGGTTTGGTGCTGCTAGGATGTATTGTTGGACAGTTACAGGCAAAATGAAAAAAGTGATTCATTTGGCCTCAGCAGGTGTTTAAAGCACTTTTTAGGTGGTTTGGTGCATGTGTGGTTCATTGTTGGGCAGTTTTGGCCTATGTTCAGAAATGCACTCTATTCGGTCTGAAACGCGTTTTTCAGCAATAAGTGTTAGATTTAGTCACTGCAAGCCCGCAGAAGGTGCTATAGGCTCAAATCTCATGTATGTGGTGTAGCTTCTTACCCCCTGCAAGGGGAATGTGGTTTGGTGCTGCTAGGATGTATTGTTGGACAGTTACAGGCAAAATGAAAAAAGTGATTCATTTGGCCTCAGCAGGTGTTTAAAGCACTTTTAGGTGGTTTGGTGCGTATGTGGTTCATTGTTGGGCAGTTTTGGCCTATGTTCATAAATGCACTCTATTCTGTCTGAAAGGAGTTTTTCAGCAATAACTGTTAGATTTAGTCGCTGCAAGCTAGCAGAAGGTGCTACCGGCTCAAATCTCATGTATGTGGTGTAGCATCTTACCCCCTGCAAGGGGAATGTGGTTTGGTGCTGCTAGGATGTATTGTTGGACAGTTACAGGCAAAATGAAAAAAGTGATTCATTTGGCCTCAGCAGGTGTTTAAAGCACTTTTTAGGTGGTTTGGTGCATATGTGGTTCATTGTTGGGCAGTTTTGGCCTATGTTCATAAATGCACTCTATTCTGTCTGAAAGGAGTTTTTCAGCAATAACTGTTAGATTTAGTCGCTGCAAGCTAGCAGAAGGTGCTATAGGCTCAAATCTCATGTATGTGGTGTACCTTCTTACCCCCTGCAAAGGGAATGTGGTTTGGTGCTGCTAGGATGTATTGTTGGACAGTTACAGGCAAAATGAAAAAAGTGAATCATTTGGCCTCAGCAGGTGTTTAAAGCACTTTTTAGGTGGTTTGGTGCATATGTGGTTCATTGTTGGGCAGTTTTGGCCCATGTTCATAAATGCACTCTATTCTGTCTGAAAGGAGTTTTTCAGCAATAACTGTTAGATTTAGTCACTGCAAGCTAGCAGAAGGTGCTACAGGCTCAAATCTCATGTATGTGGTGTATCTTCTTACCCCCTGCAAGGGGAATGTGGTTTGGTGCTGCTAGGATGTGTTGTTGGACAGTTACAGGCAAAATGAAAAAAGTGAATCATTTGGCCTCAGTAGGTGTTTAAAGCACTTTTTAGGTGGTTTGGTGCATATGTGGTTCATTGTTGGACAGTTTTGGCCTATGTTCATAAATGCACTCTATTCTGTCTGAAAGGAGTTTTTCAGCAATAACTGTTAGATTTAGTCACTGAAAGCTAGCAGAAGACACTATAACCTCAAATCTCATGTATGTGGTGTAGCTTCTTACCCCCTGCAAGGGGAATGTGGTTTGGTGCTGCTAGGATGTATTGTTGGACAGTTACAGGCAAAATGAAAAAAGTGATTCATTTGGCCTCAGCAGGTGTTTAAAGCACTTTTTCGGTGGTTTGGTGCATATGTGGTTCATTGTTGGGCAGTTTTGGCCTATGTTCAGAAATGCACTCAATTCGGTCTGAAACGCGTTTTTCAGCAATAAGTGTTAGATTTAGTCACTGCAAGCCCGCAGAAGGTGCTATAGGCTCAAATCTCATGTATGTGGTGTACCTTCTTACCCCCTGCAAGCGGAATGTGGTTTGGTGCTGCTAGGATGTATTGTTGGACAGTTACAGGCAAAATGAAAAAAGTGATTCATTTGGCCTCAGCAGGTGTTTAAAGCACTTTTTAGGTGGTTTGGTGCATATGTGGTTCATTTTTGGGCAGTTTTGGCCTATGTTCAGAAATGCAATCTATTCGGTCTGAAACGCATTTTGACGCAATAACTGTCAGATTCAGTCACTGCAAGCCAACAGAATGTGCTAGAAGCCCCATTCACACTGTGTTTTGTTCAGGTCCGCACCTCCTGCAAGGGGAATGTGGTTTGGTGCTGCTGGGACGTATTGCTGGGCAGTTACAGGCAAAATGAGAAAAAGTAACTCATTTGCCCTGAGCAGGTTTTTAGATCACCTTTTAGGTGGATTGGTGCATATGTGGTTCATTGTTGGGCAGTTGTGGGCAATGTTCACAAATGCACTCTATTAGGTCTGAATCGCGTTTTTAAGCAATAACTGTTAGATTTAATCACTGCTAGCCAGCAGAGGAGCGAGAGGCTCAAATCCCATGTATGTGGTGTAAGCGTCTTACCCCCTGCTTGGAGAATGTGTTTTGGTGCTGCTGGGCCGTATTGCTGGGCAGTTACAGTCATAATGAGAAAAAGTAACTCATTCGCCCTGAGCCTGTGTTTAGAGCACTTTTTAGGTGGATTGGTGCATATGTGGTTCATTGTTGGGCAATGTTCACAAATGCACTCTATTAGGTCTGAAACGCGTTTTTAAGCAATAACTGTTAGATTCAGTCACTGCAAGCCAACAGAATGTGCTAGAAGCCCCATTCACACTGTGTTTTGTTCAGGTTCGCACCTCCTGCATGGGGAATGTGGTTTGGTGCTGCTGGGACGTATTGCTGGGCAGTTACAGGCAAAATGAGAAAAAGTAACTCATTCGCCCTGAGCGGGTGTTTAAAGCACTTTATAGGTGGATTGGTGCATATTGGTGGGTGGATGGGGTGCTGCATCCTGCGGGTGCCGGGCGCCTACTGCTGCTGGGGGGGCCCGTGTGCGGCTGGTGGCGCTGGCTCTCCCTCGCCTCCTTTGCCTCTGGGGGTGGGGCGGGGACTGCCCTGGGCCCTCCTGCTCGGCTGCCGCGTGGGGCCGTCCGGTGTGGGGTGTGGGGGCTGGCCTCTCCCCCTGGTGGGGGCGCGGGTGCCTGAGCTCAGCTGCCCCCGTGGAGCCATCTCCCCTGGGTGGGAGGGTGGTTTGGGTTGCCCCTTTTTATTTATTTATTTTTATTTTATTTTTTTTTTAATTATTTTATTTTATTTTATTTCACTGATTTATGTGTGTGGTGTATGTGTGATAGGTGGGAGCTGCCTGTTATCCTCCGGCGCCTGTGGCTGTCCCCCGGGTGACGGTGGGCGCGGAGGTGGGGGTCGCGGATGTGCGGTTTGGGCTCGGGGTGGGGGGTGCGTGGTGCTGGGGTGGGGGGGATCCCTTGCTTTCTCCCCTCAGGGACGGGGCCGCTGTGGCTCGGTGGGTGGGGCGTGTGGGGGCCGTGGGCGGGTTGCGCGTGGGGGCGGGCGGCGTGGTGTCCATCTGCGTGGTGCTTCCCGGGATCGGCGGGGGGATGCTTGCTCCGGGGTGGGGCGGTCGGGGGGTGGCTTTGGCCGGGGGCTTGGGGGTCGGGCTGGCGGGGGGCTGGCGGGCGGTCCCTGCTGCCTGCTGGTGTCAGGCTGGTCCTTGCTTCCGGGCCGGCGGTTGTCTCCCTCCCTCCGGGGTTTCCCCCTTGGCGTGTTGGTGGATGGGCGGGGGGTGGGGCGGTGGCCGGTCTGCGGCGTGGCGGGGGGCGGGGCGGGCGGGGGCATCTGCTTGGGCGCCGGGCGGGGGGCCGCTCCTCTCGCGGGCCCGGTCGTGCGGTGCTTGCTTCTCTGTCCCTCCCTGGCGCCTCTGGCCTGCGTGCTTCGTGGGTGCGGCCGTGCTCCGCTCTATGTGGGGTCCGGTGCTCTTGTGGTCGTCGTGGTGTTGCTCCCTTGCCGGCCGTGGTGGTATGCGGGGGGCGCGTGGGCGCGGCTCCCGCTGTCCTGGTGGCGGTCGGATCTGCCTTGGGGACGTGTGGCTTGTCCGTGGTGTTTGGCGGTTTGGGGGTGGCGCTGTGAACGCTACCTCCGGTGGGGCTCCGGTGTTGGGGGGCGCTGGGGGTATCGCCTCTGGGGGGTTGGGTGGGCCGGACTGGGCATCCTGGCGGGCCGGGTAGGGCCTGTGGTGTGTCCTGCGGCCTGTGGCACGCCCAAGCCTGGGCTGTGGTGGGCGGCCGGTCGGTCATGTGTCCTTGGTCCCCCCCCTGCTCGGTTTGGGCGGCGTTGGGGTGTGGGGCCCCCGTCCTTCCTGTGCCACTGCACCACCTCACATATATATAGGACATTGGGGGGTGGCCTACGGTCGGGCGTGATTGGGGAGGGGAGCTGCCTTGCGGGGCTCCTTTGCTCCTGCTGTGCCACTGACCTGTTGCCCCCCAATTTTAATCGCAGAGTAGACACTTAGGGTTTGGGGGGGCTGGCCAGGTGAGGGGCCCTCCGAGCGGCAGCTGTCCCCCGATTTTAATTGCATCATTAGCTATCATCCACATACACTCCATATACATGCACACAGATATACCATCCTCTTTTATTTTATTTTATTTATTTATTTATTTTTTTAATTGCATCATAGACACTATCACACCTTATCACATACACGGGTGGGGCGGGCTGGATTGGGGTGCCTCGTGCACCTCTGCGTCTGCCCGCCAGGGTCGGCGGTGTGGCCGGGGGCCTGGCCGACGCGGTGGCTCGCCCGGGGCGGCCTGGCCTGTGGGGTGCCCTTGTCTGGTTCGCCTGCCCTTCCCTGGGGTGGCCCTCTGGGGCCAGTTGATGCCGGGGCTTGCGCCGGGGGGGGTGGCTTGCGGTGTCCCCCCTGGACTGACACGTGCCACGGGCGCCTCTGCGCTCTTGGGGCGGGTTCGGCGGTCTCCGGGGGGCGGTGCTGGTGCTTCGGGTGGCCCGTGTGCTGTCGCGGCGGCCGGTGGTTGCTGCGCTGTGGCGGCTGCTGGGGCGCCGGGCCAGCTGGTGGGTTGGGGCTTGGTCATGCTTGCGGGTACTGTGGGCCTGGGTGGCGGGGTGGGGGGGCGGGTGCCCTGGGGCCGGGCTCGCTGGGGGGGGTCGTGCTCTGCCGGGCGCTTGGGCGTCTGTCGCCGTTGCGCTTTGTGTGCTGCCGGGCCGCTGTCTGTGTCCTCGCCTCCCCCGGTCTGTCTGTGGGCTTGTCGGGGGTGGGGCTCCGGTGCGCGGGTGGTGCGCTGTCGGCTCTGGTGGCATGTGGCCGGTCTGGCTTCTGGTGGCTTGTGGGGGCCGTCGGCTGGTCGGCTGCTGGTCTCGCCTTCTCGGCTCTGGTGCTTGGCCTCCCTGCGGCTTGGGGTGTGGTGCTCCCGCTCTCTCTTCGGGGTTTGCTGGCCCGCGGGTGTCGGTTGGCGCTGTGTGGTGGTTCGCCTGGCTGCTCGCCCGTTTTCCCGCCTGCCTGCTCGGTTTCCCGCTCTCCTCCTCGCTGACTCCCCTGTCTGCCTCGCTGGCGGCGTCCTACCGCTGGGGGGGTGTGGCCGGGTGTCTTCCTGCTCCCCGGCGGTCTGCGCTCTCCGCCCCTGGGTTCTGGATCGTATGTCTGGGACCCCGGGGTCCCCGGCTCCGCTGCTCCTTGGGTTACCAACGGGGGATAGGGTGGGGCTTCCGGGTGTCGGGCAGTCGACCACTGTGTGTGTGTGTGTGTGTGTGTGTGTGTGTGTGTGTGCGCGCTTGAGTAAGTAAGAGTGTGTATGAGCGTGCGCATAGGGGTGTGTTTGTGCGTAGGAGTGTTTATGTGCGTGTGTGTGGGTGCGTAGGAGTGTGTATGTGCATGCGTGTGTGTACTTTTTTTTATTTATTTATTTTAGCTATTTATTTTTTTTTTGGGGGGGGGGGGGGGGGGGGGGCATACAGGGGTTTGATCCGTGGGGTCAGGTGCTGGGCGATACATCTCTGCCGCCCGTGCCTCCGCCGGGTGGGTGGAGGGTGTGCCTCCTGCATCCCTTGGCGGGGCGGCCCTGTGTCGGGGGTCGGGCGGGGGTTGGCCCGGGGCGGGCCGGGCTCCGCTCCCTGGGGGTGGGGGTGGCGGTGGGCGGGAATTGGCGCTTCCGGCGCGGGCGGGCTTCTTTCCGGCTGTGGAGGCGTCTCTGGGCCTGCCGGTTTGTGGCCCCCGGTACCCGTCTGCCTTTGTGGGGTGTGATCTCTCGCTGGTCTCAGGGGTTGGCAGTCCTCCGGCCCGCTGGCGCCCTGTCCTTGGCTGGGATTACCTCTCTTCGGCCCCTTACTGGTCTTCCCGGGGGGGGGGCTCTCTGGGCTGGCTCTTGGGGCACTGATCTTTGTGCTGCCTGCCCCTATGGGCCTGGTGGCCTTCTGGCGGCCGGGGCCCGGCCTTGCTATTTGGGGCGGGGCTCTCTGGGAGGTGGAAGGCGGCCCCTTTCCTTTCATGCACTCTCAGTGACAATCACACGCCCACACATTCCTGCACCTTTACATATATATGAAGTCTTCCTCACATACAGAGATACCTGTACATATGCACACTCACAGTACATACGTACTTCCCCACATTACTCACTGAGTTAACCAGGGTGTTATTATGTTGTTGGTTTTATTACAGCGACGGTGATATCAGCAGTATGACTATATATATATATATGTGTGTATGTGCGGTATATATGTGTGTATATATATATATATATATATATATATATATGTATATATATATGTATGTATGTGTATGTATGTATATATATGTGTATATGTATATTTTTTTTTTACAATGATGTGCATTACAGTAACTTTGATTCTATTCACTATCATGGATAATCATTTCATTACTACAGTTATGTGTGACTGTTTCAATGCGGTATTATCATGGTGATCACTATCATAATTCATCATTTCATGACTGCTATTGTGTGCGACTGTTTCAATGCAGTATTGTCATTGTGATCACTGTCATAGTTCATCATTTCATGACTGCTATTATGTCTGATTGTCATTGACAGCTTTGTCATTGTGGTTGTTGATATTGATTTGTCCTTTATCCTTGTTCGTCTTTATAGTTGTCACGGACATTTATTTGCTGATGTCGTTCTGTATGTTTCTGTTGTTCTGTCACAATTGTTGTTGTTGCTGCTGTTGTCCTTGTCTCTTGTCTCTCTTTTTTTTGTTTTTGTCCCCCCCCCCCCCCCCCCCCCCTGTTTCCTTTTCTCTTCTTCTCTGTCCCCTCCTGCTCCGGTCCGGTCGCTCCAAATTTGCTTTATAACAAGCATCAAGGTCGAATAAATTTTGTATGACAGGGGAAGTGTATATCACACTTCTCTCTGGCAGAGTAAATCTGTTGAGCACTTGACGGCATTTAGGTATACAATTCTATCTGCTTTAAAGGCTGGACAGGACAGGGGTAAAAAAAAAAAAATAAAAAAAAAATAAAAATAAAATAAAATAAAGCACTTTTTTAGGTGGATTGGTGCATATGTGGTTCATTGTTGGGCAGTTGTGGGCAATGTTCACAAATGCACTCTATAAGGTCTGAAACGCGTTTTTAAGCAATAACTGTTAGATTTAGTCACTGCTAGCCAGTAAAAGGTGCTAGAGTCTCAAATCGCATGTATGTGGTGTAGCTTCTTATCCTTCGCATTGGGAATGTGGGTTGGTGCTGCTGAAACGTAGTGCTGGGCAGTTACAGGCAAAATGAGAAAAAGTAACTCATTTGCCCTGAGCGGGTGTTTAGAGCACTTTATAGGTGGATTGGTGCATATGTGGTTCATTGTTGGGCAGCTTTGGGCCATGTTCATAAGTGCAATCTATTCGGTCTAAAACGCATTTTGAAGCAATAACTGTTAGATTCAGTCACTGCAAGCCAACAGAATGTGCTAGAAGCCCCATTCACACTGTGTTTTGTTCAGGTCCGCACCTCCTGCAAGGGGAATGTGGTTTGGGTTCACAAATGCACACTATTAGGTCTGAAACGCGTTTTTAAGCAATAACTGTTAGATTCAGTCACTGCAAGCCAGCAGAATGTGCTAGAGGCTCAAATCTCATCGTGGTGTAGCTTCATACCCCCTGCATGGGGGGATGTGGTTTGGTGCTGCTGGAACGTATTGCTGGGCAGGAACAGGCAAAATGAGAAAAAGTAACTCATTCGCCCTGAGCAGGTTTTTAGATCACCTTTTAGGTGGATTGGTGCATATGTGGTTCATTGTTGGGCAGTTGTGGGCAATGTTCACAAATGCACTCTATTAGGTCTGAATCGCGTTTTTAAGCAATAACTGTTAGATTTAGTCACTGCTAGCCAGCAGAGGAGCGAGAGGCTCAAATCCCATGTATGTGGTGTAAGCGTCTTACCCCCTGCTTGGAGAATGTGTTTTGGTGCTGCTGGGCCGTATTGCTGGGCAGTTACAGTCATAATGAGAAAAAAGAACTCATTCGCCCTGAGCATGTGTTTAGAGCACTTTTTAGGTGGATTGGTGCATATGTGGTTCATTGTTGGGCAATGTTCACAAATGCACTCTATTAGGTCTGAAACGCGTTTTTAAGCAATAACTGTTAGATTCAGTCACTTGCAAGCCAGCAGAATGTGCTAGAGGCTCAAATACCATCTATGTGGTGTAGCTTTATAGCCCCACGAGCAAATGGTTCCTTTTACTGGTCGATGCCCAGTGCGCCAATATGTACCGGGCAAACCAAACCCAACTGGACTGAAGGTATTTGTCTTCGCTGCACCAACTGGTCTAGTTTTGGATTTTGTGGTCTACCAAGGCAAGACAACTTTCACAGCTACAGGAGGAAAGGGCATCGGGGATGGGATGTTGGATGAAACACATGCATCAAGGTGTCGCCAATCTGGCTGCAACAGTAAAACATATGTTATGTGCTCCAAGTGCAAGATTTTCCTTTGGTGTTTCCAAGAAAGCGTTTTGAAGTGTCATACCAAATAAGGATAATAGAAGCAAAAGTGAAACAAAAGAAAAGAGATGATGGACAGTTATGTTTATGTTGAACACTTTATCAAGTTGACTTTTTGATATTTTTGTTGGACTAATATCCTGTCAACCTTTGGCTTCCAGTTGTTGAGTCGAGATGGCAGCCCATGAAAGGGTCTGGTCTGCCGTGGCCACGGTCTTTCAGCCTCATCCACTCTCCAACTGGACTCCTCAGGTGTCTTGGGATCCGGCTCGAATGTCAGGTTCAAACTCTTGTGACACTTGTAAAACACACCAAATTTACAGAAGAGACAAGACAAGAAGCATCTCTTTTTACTCGGGAGGAGAACGAAGGGACGCACCAGAGTTGCCTTCCCAAACCGCACTGAATACGTTCTCTGAGCTCTCACTTTTTATTTGGGTATTCCCTATCTACAAGGTTGTGCAACTCTAAGGGATGGGGTGAGCAACGCAGCTGCACAACTGTACTTGTCTTTTCCTATGTGTATGCATCTCTGTGGCAGTTATCAGTAATACATGTGTGGTATGAACACATTTCACCACTACTGGGATTCAATGTCCTGGAAGAAATGATACAAGGACAATCCGAGAAGCTAATCCCAGCCCTCACCGTTCTACTGTGTAATGTCATGCTAATAGCAACCGAAAAAGCAGAGCTCCTGGTGAAGTTCATACAAGCCAGCAAGCCCTTGGTGCAGATCGCGCATCTGCGGGCGGGCAGACAAGACATTGTCATCCCAGCAGGTCAGGTCACGTGGGTCAAGTGCCAAGTCGCTCTGTATAGTACATGAGCGTACCCGACACATTTTTTTTTGTTTGAGCCTGATGACAATAATGTGCAATTGGCAGAACTGGATATCAGAGAAGGTCTGTTGGAGGTACAAATTCCAAGAAAACCCTATGTAGCAGTACCTGTAGGAAACAACACAAAACATGCAGTCACTCTACCAAAAAGAACAGCGCTTGGCAGCCTCCGGTGGGTGGAAAAAGTGATTGAAGCAAACTCATCTGAAGCGCCCAAGCTCACAGTGACCATTAACAGCGCTGCATTTGGATCTGTTGACACTAGTCTTGGCGTACCCTGATTTCAGCTTGCCCTTTCATACTACACACTGATGCTGCCGACAAAGGGTTAGAAGCTGTGCTCTATCAGCACCAGAATGGGAAAATGAGAGTGGTTGGCTATGGTTCGAGAACGTTGACAACGGCTGAATGCAATTATCACCTGCACACCGGAAAATTGGACTTCCTTGCACTGAAATGGGCTGTGTGCGAAAAATTCCGAGACTACCTATACTAATGCCCCTCTCATTTCACAGTGTACACGGACATTAACCCGTTGACCTACATCATGAGTACAGCAAAACTTAATGCAGTTGGCCATCGATGGGTGGGGTAACGCTCAGACTTCCGGTTTGACATCAAGTATCGGCCTGGAAAGTCAAATGTGGATGCAGACACACTATCTCGCCTCCCCTTGGACATGGAGAAGTATGAAATGGCTTGTACCGAGGAGCTCTCAAATGAGGCCGTGCGGGCCACTTGGACTGGGATTTATGCAGCGGAACGGAAGGATGTGGCCTGGGTGGCAGCACTCATGTGTTCCCTGGACCCTCCCCTGCAACCTCCTTACCAACTACCGACGAGTGGCAATAATGATCTAAATAAGGCTCAACGAGAGGATCAAGCCATCAGCAAGATCATGGAGTTAAAGGAGTCAAATTTGAAACGGACAGCTGACCTGCGCAAGAGTTTAAGTGAAACCACCAGGAAACTGCTAGATGAGTGGAGCAAGTTGTATTTTGAAGATGGTCTCCTTTACAGACGGACGAACAGGCAGAAGCAGTTAGTCCTACCCCTGAAATACCGACCAATTGCTTTAAAGTACCTGCACAATGAAATGGGTCATGTAGGCACAGAAAGAGTGCTCCACCTTGCTCAAGAAAGATTGTACTGGCCCAATATGGCTAAAGGGTTTGAAGACTATGTCACCCGAAAATGTCCTTGTATTACATCTAAGAAACCCACAACGCACTCGCAAGCCCCAATGGGTAGTATCACATTCAACTTCCCATTAGAGCTTGTGTGTATTGATTACTTACACTTGGAAGCCAGTTGTGGAGCGTATGAATACATTCTAGTTGTGCTCGACCATTTTACTAGATTTGCGCAAGCATACCCCACGAAGAACAAGAGTGGAGGACAGCGGCTGAACGAATCTTCAATGACTTCATACCCGGTTTGGATATCCATCCAAGTTACACCACGACCAGGGCCGTGAATTTGAGAACAAACTGTTTCAGACATTGCAACGATTGTCAGAGGTTGGCCATTCGGACGTCGCCCTACCACCCACAAGGCAATTCGGCTGAGCGACTGAACCGCACCATCTCCAGATGTTAAGGACCTTGACCGATCATGAGAAACTGCAGTGGAAGGACCACCTCCCGCATGTTATACATGCATACAACTGTTCCAGACATGAATCAACTGGCTACTCACCATTTTTCCTTCTCTATGGTCGTCATCCACATGTTGTTTGGATTGGATGAAGTAAAAAATGAACCATACTCACCAAAAGGATTTGCAGAAAAGTGGGCGAGAAAGATGTCAGAAGCCTATCGAATTGCCAGCGAGAACAGCAAAAAGTCCAGCGCAAGGGGAAAAGTGACATGACAAGAATCTCCTCAGTGAACGGGGAGGACCAGGGTAATTAAGGTCGTACTGGGAGAAGAGCGTATACATCGTGAAAAGTCAACTTGCTGAGAACCCAGTGTACATTGTCTGCCCCTAAACCGGAGACAAACAGAAAAGCAGGACACTGCATCGCTATCTGCTGTTGCTGGTGAATGATCTACAGTACTTGTCCATGACACTGTACTTGACAATAGACCGTAGAAAGCACGGAGCAGACAAAAACAAGAGAGACTGGCAGAGACACAAAGACAGCTATTACACAGTGACAGTGGAAGTGATTCAGATGACTGTGGCTTGAGATACTGGCTAACGAGACCTGTGGAAAAAACTGAGAGCAGAAGGGATTCAGAGCATCTGAACCTGGAACCAGCATCTGTAAGGAAAGACTGTCACCCTGTACCTGGACACTTACCAAGTGCTGTTGGAAGAGGACAGGATGCTGATGAGAACTTAGCTGGACCCACTCTACCTGTGGAAGAAGATGAAAACAAAAGCCACCAAGGTTCTGACTCAGAAGCTCGACCTGCGACCCTCTCCGGCAGAGCACACTCATTCAAAGGTTAGACGATCGGCTCGTGATAGGAGACCACGTCAGTTCCTCACATATGGGACATTAGGTGAACCGTCAACACAGGCACATGCCACAGTTCGCTCAGTAGCTGGACACATAACACAGTAAGTGCTCGTTAAAGTATGCCATATTCACACCCCATCATTTACACCCAGACACCATACATCATCAGCACAATACCGGACTACTGCAACTAGTCAGAAGTTTGGGTTGAGATTTTTGGGAATGTCGGGAGCCATTGTTTTCTGTCAGGGAGTGTGTGATACCCACTGAAGTGTGATCACAATTGTGTACAATATTTCAGAATGTAATTGATTTGTTTCCACCTTGTTTGTATTAAAAAATGTTTTTTGTACATAACGACGGTAGTAATGAGCACTCGCCAGCAGGGGGCAGGGTGGCGACTTGCCTGGCTTCAGTTGGACAGTATTGTCAGTTGGTCTGCTTGGCGAACTTTATCTTTCTGCTTAGCAAGACGATGGACAGACGTGCAGTTGGCTGTGTCTCATTAATATATCCTGTTTTCAGGTGGGTGGAACACTAAAGTGAGCCATGTGACTAAAATGCACTATGTAAATATGTTGTGAAATGTTTGCATGTACCATGATGAACCTGTTAATAATGTACGAGGAATTGTATGTATGTAAAGGGAGCAGTGCAACGTTTGCACGCTGCGATGCCATCTTGTGCCAGTTAAGTTATATTGAACAGAGTCATTGTTAGTTTTGTGATATACAACTCTAATATTGAGCGAAATGTATAGTTAAAATAATACAGTGGTTAAAAGGAAAGTTAAAACATGTCATCTCATGCATTGTTTTGAGGAGTAAGCAATTTGAGGGAAAAGAAAATTAAACTGATGCACTTGAGAACCATAACATGAACCATGAACCATGAACATGAGCAGGCATGGGAAAACAATCTGGCACTGGACAGACGTTCAGGCAGGCATTAAATACACAAGGCTTGATTGAGGACAGGTGTGCATGAGCTCCTCCCCTAGGCTGGCATGGTGCTGCAACAAACAGACAGTAGAGGGCAGCAGAGCAGCACCAGAACCATGACAGTGATGTTGAAATCAGTATTTATGCTGAATTAAGTTGAATATGGGTTAATGAATGTATTGGAAACAATGAAAGAAGAGAGGACTTAATGTGCAGATGTTTAATAAACGTCCTCTCTTTCTGCTTAGCAAGACGATGTACAGATGTGAAGTTGGCTGTGTCTCATTAATATATCCTGTTTTCAGAGAGAGCATTTAAGCTTTGGTGCAAATTGGTGCATTTGGTCCATTGGTGCAAATTGTGACTTTGTCAGCAAATGCAGTGAAATTCAGGTGGATGCAGCGTCGAGGGGGGACCCAGACTGAAACCGAAGAAAGTTGCAATAGCTGGTCCATCTCCTCCCGCCTTCTTAAACTTGCTAAGTGTTCCTAATGTTATGGCCGCCATATGGTTTTCAGTACATTTTCGGTGCAAATTGTCACTTTGTCAGCAAATGCAGTGCAATTCAGGTGGGGGCAAGTTCGAGGGGGGACACAGACTAAAACCGAATAAAGTTGCAATAGCTGGTCTATCTCCTGCGACAAACTGGCTGAGTGTTCCGAATATTATGGCCGCCATATGGTTTTCGGTTCATTGTCACTTTGTCAGCAAATACAGTGCAATTCAGGTGGGGGCAGCGTCGAGGGGGGACATCTCCTGCGGCCTTCTTAAATATGCTGAATGTTCTTAATGTTATGGCCGCCATATGGTTTTCAGCACATTTTCGGTGCAAATTGTCACTTTGTCAGCAAATGCAGTGCAATTCAGGTGGGGGCAAGGTCGAGGGGGGACACAGACTAAAACCGAATAAAGTTGCAATAGCTGGTCTATCTCCTGCGACAAACTGGCTGAGTGTTCCTAATATTATGGCCGCCATATGGTTTTCGGTTCATTGTCACTTTGTCAGCAAATGCAATGCGATTCAAGTGGATGCAGCGTCGAGGGGGGACACAGACTAAAACCGAATAAAGTTGCAATAGCTGGCCCATCTCCTGAAAATCGACCCCTCGGAAAAATTTGGTTTTCTGCCATCTTTGAGTCCTTGCCAGAACCCCGATGAATGTTTGGGGGGTTTGGCACACCTCCCGGGCCAGAAAAGTGTCATTTCAGCAACTTGAAAAAATGCGATTTTGCGACAGTGCCGGCACTGAAAAAATGGACGAAAATCGACCCCTCGGAAAAGTTGGGTTTTTTCGTGGTGAGGGGGGGGGGGAGGAGTGGGCTGGTGGGGGTTGGGTGTTGAGGGTGGCAGGCTGAGGAGTGGAGGGGGAGAGAGGGCTGTCCCAGGAAGGTGTGAACAGCGGGCGGGGGGGTAGGGGAGGGAGAGAGGGCAGACTCAAATCTGGCTTGGTCTCTCCCCACTCCTTCACCATGGCCTGTGATGGTCTGTAGCCCTCTCTAGACTTCCCTGGTGTTATTCTGCTTCAGCCGCTTCTACAGTTTGCTCCTGTAGCAGTCCTTCCCCTTCCTGATCTTATTCTGGAGTTCCTTTTGGACTCTGCGCAGCTCCTCCTTGTCCCCAGAGTTGAAGACCCTCTTCTTCTTATTCAGCAGGGCCTTAAATCTCAGAGGTCACCCAGGGTTTGTTGTTGGGAAAACGCCGCACCAACTTGGAGGGCACAGTGTTTTCCACACAGAAGTTAATATAGTCTGTGATGCAGTGCGTCATGCTGTCAACGTCACTGCCATGGGTACTGCAGAGCGCTTCCCAGTCTGTTGTCTGGAAGCACTGCTCTCCTCAGACCACTGCTTCACAGGGGGTTGTTTATTCACCACTGGAATGTAGTCTGTGACGAGATGGACGAGGTTGTGATCAGAACAACAGCGGGGGGAGGAGGGATGAGGTGTATGCATCCTTGATGTATCCTTGCATACAGAAGGTCCAAAGTTATATTGTCTCTAGTGTGGCATTTCACATACTGGGTGACGGTGGGAAGAGCAGAGGACAGGGACGCATGATTGAAGTCACCGAAGATGAGGAGGAAGGATTGGGGGTGCTGGTTCTGAAGTTGAGAGACGATGGTGTGGATTTGCTCTGTAGCTGCAGCAGCGACTGCTGAGTGGGGAATGTACACAGTCATAGCAATAACATGTGAAAACTCCATCGGGAGGTAGTATGGCCGCATGCTAACCGCTCTCTGGTGCACAGTTGTTCCGTCACACTGATGTGTCCTGGGTGGCACCATCTATCATTCACAAACACAGCGATTCCTCCTCCCTTCTTCTTACGGCTCTTGTCCACTCGTACCAGCTAGAATCCGTCCAGTGTGATGTGTGAAACCGGAGAAAGTTCACTCAGCCACGTCTCATGCATTCCCAGTACTTCCTCTGCAGTCGGGTCAGCGCCGTTAGCTCCTCCATCTTGTTGGGGAGAGATCTTACGTTCCCCATGATGACAGACCGTAGACATGGCTTGTACCGTCTTTTCCGCTTCTTGCACTTCACTCCCAACCTGCATCCTCTTCTACTCCTCCGCAGTTCCTTGGGGATCTCCGGGCTCTCCGGGCAGAGAGGGAGTGTGTGGCACAGGGCTAACAGCTACTCCCGGGTGTAAATAATGGAGCCTTGGTTGAATGGGGAGCCATGGCTGAAGAAGTTTCCCACAGGTGGACCAAAAACTTCAAAAAACAGAAAGGTGCAGACTACAAAAGTAACAATGTGAACCTCCATCGCTGCACACTTGCTAAAAGTGCCGATGCAACAAAAAGAAAAACTACGAAGAAAACTAAAATACTATAAAAACACTAAAAGGTGGAAAAAAAAGTATGGAACTGCTGTAACTGGCAGCCACTCACGCGGTGCCATTTTGAGAGAAAAAAAAGATTTCTCTGCTGGCAAGGGGTAAGATCCTACATCACATAGCACCTTCTGGCTTGCAGTGACTAAATCTAACAGTTATTGCTTAAAAACGCGTTTCAGACCTAATACAGTGCATTTATGAATATTACCCACAACTGCCCAACAATGAACCACATATGCACCATTCCACCTAAAAACTGCTTAAACACCCGCTCAGGGCAAATTAGTTACTTTTTCTCATTTTGCCTGTAACTGCCCAGCAATCCATCCCAGCTTCTATCACATTCTGCTGGCTTGCAGTGACTGAATCAGTTATTGCTTAAAAACGCGTTTCAGACCTAATGAGTGCATTTGTGAACATTGGGCCTCATTCACGAAACGTTCTTACGCACAAATCTGTCCTTAAAGCCTTCTTACGAAGATTTTTGGCATTCACGAAACGTGTTCTTAACTCAAAGTTCTTAGATCTAGGAACAAATTCTACGAACATTCAGGAGGACTCTTACGCACAAATACAGCTTGCACTTTCAATGCGCAATCGCCCTCATGATGGATTTTGCAACCTGATCCCAAAAAATGTAGTGCAAATATCCCAACAATTATTTATCATCAAAACAACTAAAATATACTCCTTCGATAAATATATATTCAAATCGCAATTCATCAAAAAAAATAAAGTAGCTGGCTGGACGTGCTGCGTAGAGAGATAATGTATAGGGACCATTATTTGCTGAAAGCCACGAATATTTGATGACCCGCTACAGACTTCAGGCTTCCCTCTCTGTTCATGCAGGTGTTCAGGATCAGAATAACATTGCAATGAAACGTGGTGTGTCTATTGCGCACGGAGCACCCCCAGATAACGACATGCGCCCCCAGCCACGTCTTGAGCCAGAGCACGGGGCTGCTGTATTAATTAGGCAGCGTCTAATCAAATGTAACCACAGAAAAAATAAATTGTCAAACGACTTTATTTTTCCATCATGATTGTGTAAATATTTTCTAGAATTTCCGAAATGGTTTTTGTTTCTGATTGATGGCCCACCTCCCGTTTCCTCCAGATCCCTCCGGTGCAGTCCAATCTTTTTTTGGACTCTATTTTAAGTCAAAACACTTCTTTTTAACCCCTGCGGTGGTGCGTTTCTTCGTGGATACGGCATTTATATTTCCTGCAATGGTGCTCCATGCCGACTCTTTTTGGATGGTATGATGACCGGCGAATACACGTGAAAATAAGGTGGTCTTTTGTTCGGTCACTCCTTGTAAAAGCACCTCTATTTCAGTAGGATTGAAGTTTTTCTTTCGTTTGTTGTGCAGCTGCTCCTCAGTCTTGCCCTTGCGCGTTGCCATCTACGCCTCCAGCTGCCTGTTGCGCACGGTACATTTTTGACCTTATATAGGAAATAATAGGCGGTGACATAGGCAAATTAGGGCTCACATGCACGTGCATCGCAGTTGGCATTCATCAACCTAAACACCGGTGCGAACGATTATCCCTACTTAAGAACGTGTCGTGAATGTGGCGCAGTTTCCAATCCACGCCTTAAGTTCTTAAGAAGACTTTTAAGATGTTCGTGAATGAGGCCCATTGCCCAACAATGAACCACATATGCACCAATTCACCTAAAAAGTGCTCTAAACACCTGCTCAGGGCGAATGAGTTACCTTTTCTCATTTTGCCTATAACTGCCCAGCAATACGTCCCAGCAGCACCAAACCACATTCTCCATGCAGGGGGTAAGAAGCTACACCACATACATGAGATTTGAGCCTCTAGCACATTCTGCTGGCTCGCAGTGACCGAATCTAACAGTTATTGCTTAAAAACGTGTTTCAGCCCTAATGGAGTGCATTTGTGAACATTACCTACAACTGCCCAACAATGAACCACATATGCAGCAATCCACCTAAAAAGTGCTCGAAACACATGCTCAGGGCGAAAGAGTTACCTTTTCTCATTATGCCTGTAACTGCCCAGCAATCCATCCCAGCAGCACCAAACCACATTCCCCATGCAGGGGGTAAGAATCTACACCA
Source organism: Dunckerocampus dactyliophorus (assembly GCF_027744805.1). Classification (NCBI taxonomy): domain Eukaryota; kingdom Metazoa; phylum Chordata; class Actinopteri; order Syngnathiformes; family Syngnathidae; genus Dunckerocampus; species Dunckerocampus dactyliophorus. Next base: position 11,487,585 of record NC_072830.1, read on the forward strand.
CATACATGAGATTTGAGCCTCTAGCACATTCTGCTGGCTTGCAGTGACTAAATCTAACAGTTATTGCTTAAAAACGCGTTTCAGACCTAATAGCCTCTACCAGGAAAAAAATTTTTATCCAATCACATTTATTTTGAAATTCCCCAATTTATGTATAGTAATTGGCATACTGCAAAAGAAAATTTTATCTTTGTTTTTAAGCTATGATGTGTCTTCTACAGTGGATATCGGAACCCAATACAGGGGAAACAGAACATTGTGAAACACCGACAGCAGAGAAGACAACAGTAGGTCATTTATGTTTCATGTGCGTTGTTGGGTAAAGACAGATTGATTATTGTCTATAAAAATACTGTGAGATCTCCTGTAAACAATAAGTACGGTTACTGTAGTAAGACAGTTAGAGGCTATAATGGGCAATACTGGTGCCAAAATGTAGGCAGTAAAGTAAAACCAAGGCAGATAGTGTCCCGGAAACGACTATCAAGGAGGACAGTTGAGTCCTATGCGCATTTAAATTCTGTGTTGTATGCTTATGTGTGTGAGTGGAGACTAAGTTTCACTAAAAACTTATCTCACACCAAAGTGGTGAGGCTGTAAAAGGTGACTTGTTGAGGAAGCAGAGGCAACCACACCGGGGTAGAAGCTTGAGAATTACCTCCACAAGCTGTTATTACCTTTTCACTGGTAAAATCATCCTGTTATTAGATTCCCTAGGAATACCTTCATTACAGGATCCAAATTATTCAAAATGGTAAACAAACGAAACGAGAAGACCTAAAAAAAAAGATTGGCAAAAGTAAAAAGTAAAATACTTAGAGATATGGATAAACAAATATGGGTTGACGGATAACTGAACTTGACTAAATTGACACAACTTTGGACTGACGTTGACACTAAAAATAAACACGGACTGACTAAAATGCAGACCGATGTTATAACGACGTACAATTTTGGGCTGTTTTAGCAGAAAAAACAACTACAAAACTTGATAAAAGAAGTGTTGTTCCAGCGAAGCGACAATACTAAGGATACAGTGGGTGATAAAAAGGAAAAAGGAGTGTCATACGTTAGAACCGAGGATGATGACAACGTGGTTATATTAGCAAGAAAAGGAACGAAAGCCTGACGAGGTTTCCTCTCCTTTTCGACTTTATCCACAACTACCTGTGGAACCACCTCAATACGAATAACCAAATGGTGCACAAAAACCATCAGCACCTAGGAACAGAAAGGACCCCATGTCTGTTTCATGGTCCAAACACTTGGGAGTTTTCTCACCCAAGCCCCCACCTACAACTTTTTCCAATGATAGAAGTGCCAAACCCAAATGTGATAAAGGATCATCTTAATATCACAAGATGATATTAAAAAGGCACAATTAGGAAAAAAAAAAAAAACATCAGGAAAAGAGCAAATTTTGCGGCAATTGGGCAATGTAAACAAAAAGACGGAGAAGCCTTTGACGACTACAGAGTGCGCATGATTAATGTGTTCAAACAAAGCAGTGGTCTTATGGAGGATGAGGATCCTACCGGACAACAATTTAAAAATGCCTTGCACTCCAATTCAAGTGCAGGAATTAAGAATTGAGTGGATAAACATTTCATAAACATGCCGACTGCAAGTATGGCTGATTACATTACCCATGCTCAACATGCTGAGAAAGTGATAAAAGTAAAAGACAAAATGCAAAAAATACGCATTCTTTAAGCGAAGATGGTCAAATTTACTTTCAAGGTAAAGTAAATTTGATTTGCCACTATACTACTCTAGCTACTACTCTAGCTATAACTTATTATAAGAAGCCATTCATTCAAACCGTATACTGCAAAAGACATTACATGACATCAGTGTTGTTACAAGAATATGGAGACAAAAAGAAACCAATTGCATATTACTCGTCTAAATTGGACGCAGTAGCATGTGCAATGCCACATTGTGTAAGAGCAGTTATTGCTGCATCAATGGCTGTGGAAGCAAGTGCTTCCATTGTATTGTTTCACGCACTACTACTGAAGGTACATCATGGTGTCTCCACATTGTTGCACAAACAAACAGGACATTTTTGTCACCGGCACGACACTTGTCGTGTATGGCGACATTATTGTCCCAACCTCATGTGACATTAGAGCGATGTACAACATCATCATATTCTGCACAAGCTGCTGAACTAGTAGCCTTGACAGAAGATTGTAAATTAATCATAAATTAATTAAGTGTAAATTAATGAAAGGACAATCACTTACAATTTACACTGACAGTTAATATGCTTAATTGTGCACACCTTTGCCCAATATTGGAAAAATAGAGGCATGGTGACATCAACAGAAAAACCAGTAACACATGCTGCACTACTAACTGACTTATTAGTGCAATACAACTTCCCAAAAAACTTGCAGTTTGTAAATGTGCAGCACACAATAATAAAACTGATCCCATCTCATTAGGAAATTCCCTTGTAGATAAGACAGCAAAACTTGCGGCAGCAAAAGCATTAAATCATGTTAAGACTGACAATCGGTCAGGTGAGCAATGACAATTTGGCTGACATGCAAAAGCAAAGTTTGAAACAGGAAATTGACCATTGGCTTAGGAACAAAGCAACATTACGAAACAATGTGAGGGGGACAAAAAAAGAGAGACAAGGACAACACAGCAGCAACAACAACAATTGTGACAAGAACAGAACAACAGAAACATACAGAACTACATTAGCAAATAAATGTCTATGACAACTATAAAGACGAACAAGGACATAAGGACAAAACAATAACAACCACAATGACAATGCTGTCAATGACAATCACACATAATAGTAGTCATGAAATGATGAACTATGATAGTGATCACAATGACAATACTGCATTGAAACAGTCACACATAATTGTAGTAATGCAATTAGTATGATAGTGAACAGAATGATAATTACTGTAATGCAAATCATTGTAAAAACAACTATAGTCATACTGCTGATATCACCGTCGCTGTAATAAAACCAACATAATAACACCCTGGTTAACTCAGTGAGTAATGTGGGGAAGTACGTATGTACTGTGAGTGCAGGTATCTCTGTATGTGGGGCAGACTTCATACGTATATTTCAAGGTGCAAGAATGTGTGGGCGTGTAATTGTCACTGAGAATGCATGAAAGGAAAGGGGCCGCCCTCCACCTCCCAGAGAGCCCCGCCCCAAATAGCCAGGCCGAGCCCCCGCCGCCAGAAGGCCCCCAGGCCCACAGGGGCAGGCAGCACAAAGATCAGTGCCCCAAGAGCCAGCCCAGAGGGCCCTCCCCCCCGGGAAGACCAGCAAGGGGCCGAAGAGAGGTAATCCCAGCCAAAGACAGGGCGCCGGCGGGCCGGAGGACAGCCAACCCCTGAGACCACCCCCAGGTAGCGGAGCCCGGCCTGCCCCGGGCCAACCCCGACCCGACCCCCGATACAGGGCTGTCCCGCCCAGGGATGCAGGAGGCACACCCTCCACCCACCCGGCGGAGGCACGGGCGGCAGAGATGTATCACCCAGCACCCGACCCCACACACGCACGCACATACACACTCCTACGCACCCACACGCACACACACACACACACGCTCCTACGCATCCAAGCGCGCACACACACACACACGCACGCACGCACATGCACACGCACACACAAAGTGGTCGACTGCCCGACACCCGGAAGCCTCACCCTATCCCCCGTTGGTAACCCAAGGAGCAGCGGAGCCGGGGACCCCGGGGTCCAAGACATACAATCCAGAACCCAGGCGCGGCAAGCGCGGACCGCCGGGGAGCAGGAAGACACCAGGCCACACCCTCCCAACGGTAGGACGCCGCCAGCAAGGCAGACAGAGGAGTCAGCAAGGTGGAAAGCGGGAAACTGAGCAAGCGGGCTGGAAAACGGGCGAGCAGCCAGGCGAACCACCATACAGCGCCAACCGACACCCGCGGGCCAGCAAACCCCGGAGAGGGAGCGGGAGCACCGCACCCCAAGCCGCAGGGAGGCCAAGCACCAGAGCCGAGAAGGCGAGATCAGCAGTCGACAAGCCGACGGACCCCACCAAACACCAGAGGCCAGACCAGCCACATGCCACCAGAGCGACAGCGCACCACCCGCGCACCGGAGCCCCACCCCCGACAAGCCCGCAGACAGAGGCGAGGACACAGACAGCGGCACAACAGAGCACAAAGCGCAACGGCGCAGCGGCACACGGGCCACCCGCAGCACCGCCACCGACCCCCGGAGACCGCCGAACCCGCCCTCGGCATCAACTGGCCCCAGAGGGCCACCCCAGGGAAAGGTAGGCGAACCAGACAAAGGCATCCCGCGACGGCCAGGCTACGGCCACACCTGGCCCTGGTGGGCAGGCGCCACGGAACAGGCACGAGGCACCCCAATCCAGCCCGCCCCACCCGTGTATGTGATAAGGTGTGATTGTGTCTATTATGCAATTAAAAAATAAATAAATAAAATAAAAAGAAGGGCTGGTCCCTGTGTCCCTGACGGGTGTATCTTTGTGCATGTATATGATAGGGGTGTATGTGGATGATACCTAATGATGCAATTAAAATCGGGGGACAGCTGCCGCTGGGAGGTCCCCTCACCTGACCAGCCCCCCCAAACCCTGTGTCTACTCTGCAATTAAAATTGGTGGACAACAGGTCAGTGGCACGGCAGGGGCAAAGAAACCCCGCAAGGCAGCTCCCCTCCCCAACCACGCCCGACCGTAGGCCACCCTCCAAAGTCCTATATGTACAGTATGTGAGGTGGTGCAGTGGAACAGGAAGGACGGGGGCCCCATACCCCAATGCCGCCCAAACTGAGCATGGGGGGGACAAGGACACATGACCGACCGGCCACCCACCACAGCCCAGGCTCGGGCGAGCCACAGGCCGCAGGACACACCACAGGCCCTACCCGGCGCCACCCACAAACCGCCAAACACCACGGACCAGCCACACGCCCCAAGGCAGATCCGATCGCCACCAGGACAGCCCACGCGGCCCCCGCATACCACCACCCAAGGGAGCAACACTACGATGACCACAAGAGCACCGGACCCCACACAGAGCGGAGCACGGCCACACCCACGAAGCACGCAAGCCAGAGGCGCCAGGGAGCGACAGAGAAGCAAGCACCGCACGACAGGGCCCACGAGAGGAGCGTGGCCCAAGCAGATGCCCCCGCCCGCCCCGCCACAGACCGGCAACCACTCCAACCCCCGCCCATCCACCAACACGCCAAGGGAGAAACCCCGGAGGGAGAGAGACAACCGCCGGCCAGGAAGCAGAGACCAGCAGGTAGCAGGGACCGCCGAGCCAGGAGCAGAGCCAGACGCCCTCAGCCCCTCGAGAGTCAGGTCAGGGAATTAATTATTGGTGCCCATATAGACTGAAATTCTGACATTTGTTCTTTAGATTCAGCAGACATTCTCTCAATAGCTATATGATGTAACAAAAGAAAAGTTAAAGAGCTATGTTCAATTTCTTCCATGATTTCCAATTGATGAGAATGGTTTTCTTGGCGATGCTTAATGCAGTGATGAGAAGCTGTGTTTGGTTTGTTTCTACATCAATTGTGAAGAGATCGCCCAGCAGGCATAGTAAAGGGGAGGTAGGAATGGAGAACCCAAGTGCCAAAGATAGGTCCTCACACACTCGGTGCCAAAATTTGTTAATGGGGGCACAGGTCCACATGGAGTGTAAGTAGTCATCTATTCTATGGTCTGAGCAGTGTGTACAGATGTTAGAGTCAGTTAAGCCCATTCTAAACATTCTATGTCCTGTGTAGTGTACTCTATGAAGGATGTTAAACTGAATCAACTGTAGGTTGGGATTATTGATTAACCGGGAAGCATTGAGACATATTTGCTTCCAGAATTCAGGGTCACAGCTTGTAGATAAATCTGAGTTCCATTTGGAGATTGGTACTCCGATTGTGTTGTAATTTTTTGAAAGTAGAACATATAATTTAGATAATGTTTTAGGGGGCAGATATTTTTAAAAATTGGTCAATAGTGGTATTGCTTTCCCATGATATGGTACTGAAACTTGCTTTAATTATAGATTGAATTTGTATGTATTCAAGACATTTGTTATGATTTATTCCATACTGTGTAACGAGGTCGTTAAATGAGAGTTGAAAGTTGTTCCCTATAATTATATTTTTCATACACTTATTCCTTTTTCGTGCTATGTTGGGAAATTGAATGTTTTCTTTTTAAGCAAGATGTCAGGATTATTCCAGACGGGAGTGTATTTGGCAAGGAGTGAGCGAGAATGTGGTTTTTAGAAATTCCCACCAAGCTGTCAGAGTGGTGCTTATATTTATACTTTTAAAACAATTATTTTTCTGGAGGATTTGGTTAATGAAGGGCAGGTTACAAATTGGGATTTCATGGCTAAGTGATTGTTCTATGTCTAGCCATAAATAATCCAATGGGTTAGGTTTGATTCATTTTAAGATATACTGTAACCTGTTTGCAAGGAAGTAGTTGAAGTTTGGGAGTTCTAAGACCCCATATTCTTCCAGACGGAAGTGTATTTGGCAAGGAATGAGCGAGAATGTGGTTATTTTTAGAAATTCCCACCAAGCTGTCAGAGTGGTGCCTGTAAGTGAGATGGGCAAGGTTCTCCAACGTGCAAGATCATCCTCTATTGACTTCAATAGTGGAGTATAATTCAAGCGGATTAGGTCTGACAGGTTGGAGGAAATGTTAATACCCAAATAATGTTACCTGAATACAGTGGTATAGAGGGAGTGCTCTGGAAACCAAAGTCAATGGGCAGTACTGTGGATTTAGACCAGTTAATGGAGTAATCTGAGAAGGTGCTATAATTGTTAATGAGTGAGATAGATTCATGAAGTGAAGAATGTGAATTATCTAGGAAGAGTAATACATCATCATCATAAAGGCTTATCTTATGATGAACATTTGTGGTGTGGATCACTTTAATATATGTTTTCGAATTGCAGCTGCAAGCGGTTCGATAAAGACAGCAAATAGTGAGGAGGAGAGTGGACAACCTTGCCTCGTACCAGTTTGTAAAGTAAATTCTGGAGAGATGTGATTGTTGGTCCGAACAGAGGCCTTCAGGGTGTTATATAGTATTTTAATCCATGTTCTAAATGAATCTCCAAAGCCAAATTTTTGGGAGTGTTGCAAAGAGAAATTTCCAGTTTACTCTGTCAAATGCTTTTTCAGCATCTAAAGAACAATTGTGGTTTCTAAATTATGGATGATAGAGTAATCAATCAGAGTGATTAGATGGCGTACGTTGCTAGTTGAGTTCCTCCCCTTGATAAATCCTGACTGATCAGGGTATATTATATGAGGGGTAACTTTTTCCAGCCTTATAGCTAACGCTTTGCATATTATTTTAGGATCTGCATAATCAGTGAAATTGGACGATAACTGGAAGGTAGTGTTGGGTACTTATCCGGTTTCAGCAGCAGACTGATTGTAGCTGAGTTCATGTTTGGAGCCAAGCATGAACTGTCTTTAATTTCCAAAACCATTCTAAGAAATATTGGGGATAGTAATGACCAGAATGTTTTATAAAACTCGGCAGGGAAACCGTCAGGTCCTGGTGCTTTGTTATTCGGCAACCGGTGTAGAGCATTATGAGTGCTGTTAATGAAATGGGTACATCTAAGTTTGTCACCTGTTTGTCATTTATTTTTGGTAATTCTATGGTGTTGAGAAAGGTTTCGATATCTGGGAGAGATGGTTTAATCTGATGTGTATATAGATTTTTATAAAAGCTCCTAAAAACGGAATTAATTTCCTCCGGGAGGTGAGTGATATGACCTACTGAGTTTCTAATGGAGGCGATAGAGCTTTTTTCTTTATTGGCTTTTAGTTGGTTAGCAAAGTATTTTCCGTGCTTATTGCCATGCTCCAACGTTTCCAAACGTAGTCTCTGCAGTTGGAACTGAATATTCTTGTCAGTAATTTCCTTTAGGTCTAGTTTCAGTTTCCTTAGGTTACTTAGGATATGCTCATCTTGTGAGTCAGCATGAGCTGCTTTGAGGATTTGGCTTTTTTTCTCCAACTCTGATTCTAGTAATCTCTCTTTTTCTTATCAATAGAAGAATATGATGTGTATGTGTAGGAGAATGTGTGTATAGCTTGAATTTGGTTGGGTTTGGACTTTGAGGGTGTATGGTCACTGTGAAGAGATGCTGATGAAGGAGACAGCTGGCAGACAAGCGGAAATGTGACAATATGATGAGGGGAGAAAATGTGAGACAGAGCGAGGAATAGAAGAGGACGAAAGAAAGAGAAGAAAAAAAGGACAAAAAAGAAGAAAGGCTGCGCATATATACAGTGGGATAGAGAGAGAGAAAAAAAATGTTCGAATTTCGCCACGATGGGTCTCGGCCTACGGTTCTCTGGCTTCTTGGCTCCCAGGCGGTGAACGCGGTGAAAAGTGATGTTTTGGATGGCGTCCGCTGGGAGTTTGATTCTTATGGGTCCTCCTCAGATTTTTCGGGAATTCCCACGAAGACCAGGTTTCCCTCATGCTCCGGGCCTGGAGGTCCAAGATCGTCTCCTTCATGGTCTTATTTTTTTGGACGAGTTGTGAAACTCCGTCGGCATCAATTCTTATTCAAAGAATTTTTGTAGAGCATGTTTAGAGCTTCGTCAGTGAACTAATTGCTGACGAAGCTCTTCGGATGAGGAGCGAAACGTCCGACACCTTCTTCACAGAAGTACAGATGACGTCTCAAGAAGCCTTTTCCTCGATGGACAACTCCTGTACGACTGAGAGCCTACACAGACACAATAAAAAATAGACCTAAAAATAGCTGAAAGGTCAACCTGGATACATTTAACATAGGAAATAGAAAAGAAAAAAAAGGCTCTGTTTGCAGAAAACCCCGACAGGAAAGGTGAGCAAAGTTCTGACGTCAAGGTGGGTGCAGACATATAGAGTCTGTAAATACCTGACGGTTAGTGAAGAAATTACAAGACACCAATCCTACTGGAGGCGGGAACTCCTAAGGTTTTCTGCGTAATGACGGTAAAAAGAGCAAAATATTTTGTAGGGGAATGGGTAACTATTATGTTCATAATGGGCAGAGGGCTGCTTCTATGAGATGAGACTAATAACCTAAAAAAAATACAGACACAGTTGCCACTAATGTAACCCCACTGACAGATAGGCCAAAGTGAAGCCCATCAACGACAGTACCTACACCATAGATTATTAGCTGGGCCTATAACAATTCCAAATTATTTCCTGACAAAATGTACCGTCCCAGAGTGGATGCAACTAGACAATCCCACCTACATTGATGCTATTGGAGTGCCGGGGGGGGGGGGCTGACGAGTATAAATTGGCTAATCAGATTGCTAATGGATTAAGGATCTATACTGCCTTGGATTACGACAAATAAAAACGTAGACAGGATCAACTACATTCACTATAACTTGCAAAGACTTGGGAACTACACTGAAGGAGTGTTCGAGACAGTGAGAGAACAAATGGCATCCATGTCACTCATGGCCTTCCAGAACTGCATTGCGCTGGATAGGTTGCAGTTTTATGAACAATGAATCTTTATTGGAGTTAGAGGACTTTGGTATTGCACATTTATTGTCCTTAAGAGATGTAATTGATAGAACCATTCAAGGTCGGGACTCACAGGTCCATGTAGCAGAGGATGTGTCACGTGAGGTACTCTCGAGGTCTGAAGTCAATGTTTATGCAAGTCATGCTAATGGTAATGCTAACCCAACTGCACCTAACACTTAGTGATGCCAATGATTTAACCCTTAGATGCATAAGTGGGTCTAAAATGACCCGGTGAGGTTGTTTTCTTGAAATATCTTCGGACTGAAAATTTATCATTTCATATTCCAGGAATTCCTCAAAAAACATGTTTTTTTATAGAATGTCATCCACAATTTTAACTTACCTTTTATACATTTTAAGAAATTTCAGTTTTTGTATTACTACCCCAAGCTTCCATAAGTGGGTCAAAAATGACCCGTGTGCATTTTCTATGGAATCCAATGGGAACCACTGATTCTAATCAACTTTGGCTGTCAGCAATAAATTAACTGTGGACCACACAGACTATATCAGAAGTGTCACCCCTCAGGAAGATTATTTTACACAGTAAGAGCTGATACTGGTAGGTGCAAGTTTCTACAGTACAATGCCAAGCAAGCCTGCCAAGTACGACCTAAAGATCTTTTGGGTTTGTGATGCACGCATCCCCTATGCAATAGATGGTATAGTTTACACGGGGAGACAACCAGGGGAAGAAGTTCAGAAGACTCTGGGAGAAAACTGTCCAGCAGTTGTGTAGAAGATTTAAAAACACAGGTCGCAACATCACCATGGATAACTTTTTCACCAGTGTGCCACTTGCTCAGCATCTCCTGGAGAAGTATCTCACTATTGTGGGGACTCTACGTCAGAACAAGCCAGACATCCCTCCTCTGATGAAGCCTTCCAAGTCCAGGGAGGTTTACAGCACAGAGTTTGGATTCAACGACAGCCTTACCATGGTCAGCTAAGTCAGAAAGAAAGGAAAAGCTGTTGTGCTCCTGAGCACGATGCACCACGACAAAGCAGTGGATGAACATAGCAGAAAGAAAAAAACAGAAGTGATCACATTTTACAACGAGACAAAAGGAGGTGTAGACACCATTGATCAGATGGTTGGCAACTACACATGCAAGCGCCAAACAGAGGTGGCCCATGGTGCTGTGGTACAATATAATTGACATCGGCACCCTGAATGCCTACACCTTTTTCATGGCTCCGCACCCAGATTTCAAGAGCGGCATCACCAATGCACGACGGCTGTTCCTCAAAGAGCTGTCAAAGGAGCTTGCCACACCACACATGAGGAGTCGACCAGAAAACTGCCCCCAACTGCAAACCCCGATTATTGAAGCAATGGAAAACAAAAGCCACGACCCAGACACAGGAAAGAAATACACAGGGCCAACCAAAGAGAAAAAGGTGTCAGATCTGCCCAAGTAACAAAGATCGCAAAGTCAACAATAGGTGTGGGAAATGCAATGTACCTGTGTGCAATGATCACTGCCAGAAACAGGTAGTTTGTCAGAATTGCATACAGTGGTGAGACAAGAAGGCAAAACAGGGAAAAGAGAGAGGAACTGTCAAATCAATGACTGGACAGTTCTACACATACATACACAGACAGACAGACACACACACATTCTCGTTTCCATGTTTTTTGAGGACCATATTTTTTATCGTCACTTGTGAGTACCACCCTTTCTAAAGGTGCTACAAGGATGAAAAAAATCAGGTACTCTAACCACATTTTTATAAGCTTATACACGACTTCAAATATCTAAATTGTTGATGTAATGAATTTTCTCGTGCTATGTGGGGACATAAGAAAAATCGAGAAAACACGGTTAATGGGGACCTCATTAACATAATATTTGCATACTTCACACCAAGTCCAATGTGATTAGTGGGGACTTTGCAGCAAGTATATTACCAATGTGATTTGAAGGGCCTTTGCAACAAATATATTACCAATGACATGTTCAGACTGTCACATATGTTAAAAAGGTTTTTGATCAAGAGATCAAGAAATCAACTATTACTATCACATTTCAGATTTCAGATTTAAACGTTTAATGGACAATAATGCAACAACTATGCATTCATTTGTGCTCTGATGTCAGCAGTGTAAGTGTTTTGCTCCAGCAACTTCAGATGTAGGATGTACTGGTCACAGGTCATATTGTCTGTGGATGAAAACTGTGGATAAAACTGATTCTCCAATTTTTCACAAAGAGTGTGTACCCAGACTCTGGTGGAAGGTGTGTTGTGGGGACCCCGTAAATGTCCAAAATACCCTGTTTATTAACAAGGAAAAAATATTCCTGTGAAGTTTAAATTATGCTACAAGTATTGCACGATCACTACATTTCTACATATATTACATTTACAATCTTTGTGTACTTGTACGCAGTAGATTGGGGGCACACACTGGTGAAATGTCTTCTAAACGTTTGTTATGTGGGAAAATGTTTGTTGTGCTGACAATGTACTTGCACCCTAAGGTGTTTAACATACTACATTTAGAAGTTTAGTGCAAGTGCAGTACTTGAGCAGAATTTTAAACCCAACAGGGATTTTTTTCTTGGTTTATCATCAATGTAGTCTGGGCCTTGACGGCGTCCCCACAACACACCTTTGACAAGAGTTTGACCTGACCCTGTGTGTAAAACCTGTGGATGAAACTGATTCTCCAATTTTTCACAAAGAGTGTGTACCCAGACTCTGGTGGAAGGTGTGTTGTGGGGACCCCGTAAATGTCCAAAATACCCTGTTTATTAACAAGGAAAAAATATTCCTGTGAAGTTTAAATTATGCTACAAGTATTGCACGATCACTACATTTCTACATATATTACATTTACAATCTTTGTGTACTTGTTCGCAGTAGATTGGGGGCACACACTGGTGAAATGTCTTCTAAACGTTTGTTATGTGGGAAAATGTTTGTTGTGCTGACAATGTACTTGCACCCTAAGGTGTTTAACATACTACATTTAGAAGTTTAGTGCAAGTGCAGTACTTGAGCAGAATTTTAAACCCAACAGGGATTTTTTTCTTGGTTTATCATCAATGTAGTCTGGGCCTTGACGGCGTCCCCACAACACACCTTCGACAAGAGTTTGCCCTGACCCTGTGTGTGAAACCTGTGGATGAAACTGATTCTCCCATTTTCCACAAAGAGTGTGTACCCAGACTCTGGTGGAAGGTGTGTTTTGGGGACCCCGTAAATGTCCAAAATACCCTGTTTATTAACAAGGAAAAAATATTCCTGTGAAGTTTAAATTATGCTACAAGTATTGCACGATCACTACATTTCTACATATATTACATTTACAATCTTTGTGTACTTGTTCGCAGTAGATTGGGGGCACACACTGGTGAAATGTCTTCTAAACGTTTGTTATGTGGGAAAATGTTTGTTGTGCTGACAATGTACTTGCACCCTAAGGTGTTTAACATACTACATTTAGAAGTTTAGTGCAAGTGCAGAACTTGAGCAGAATTTTAAACCCAACAGGGATTTTTTTCTTGGTTTATCATCAATGTAGTCTGGGCCTTGACGGCGTCCCCACAACACACCTTTGACAAGAGTTTGACCTGACCCTGTGTGTAAAACCTGTGGATGAAACTGATTCTCCAATTTTTCACAAAGAGTGTGTACCCAGACTCTGGTGGAAGGTGTGTTGTGGGGACCCCGTAAATGTCCAAAATACCCTGTTTATTAACAAGGAAAAAATATTCCTGTGAAGTTTAAATTATGCTACAAGTATTGCACGATCACTACATTTCTACATATATTACATTTACAATCTTTGTGTACTTGTTCGCAGTAGATTGGGGGCACACACTGGTGAAATGTCTTCTAAACGTTTGTTATGTGGGAAAATGTTTGTTGTGCTGACAATGTACTTGCACCCTAAGGTGTTTAACATACTACATTTAGAAGTTTAGTGCAAGTGCAGAACTTGAGCAGAATTTTTAACCCAACAGGGATTTTTTTCTTGGTTTATCATCAATGTAGTCTGGGCCTTGACGGCGTCCCCACAACACACCTTTGACAAGAGTTTGACCTGACCCTGTGTGTAAAACCTGTGGATGAAACTGATTCTCCAATTTTTCACAAAGAGTGTGTACCCAGACTCTGGTGGAAGGTGTGTTGTGGGGACCCCGTAAATGTCCAAAATACCCTGTTTATTAACAAGGAAAAAATATTCCTGTGAAGTTTAAATTATGCTACAAGTATTGCACGATCACTACATTTCTACATATATTACATTTACAATCTTTGTGTACTTGTTCGCAGTAGATTGGGGGCACACACTGGTGAAATGTCTTCTAAACGTTTGTTATGTGGGAAAATGTTTGTTGTGCTGACAATGTACTTGCACCCTAAGGTGTTTAACATACTACATTTAGAAGTTTAGTGCAAGTGCAGTACTTGAGCAGAATTTTAAACCCAACAGGGATTGTTTTCTTGGTTTATCATCAATGTAGTCTGGGCCTTGACGGCGTCCCCACAACACACCTTTGACAAGAGTTTGACCTGACCCTGTGTGTAAAACCTGTGGATGAAACTGATTCTCCAATTTTTCACAAAGAGTGTGTACCCAGACTCTGGTGGAAGGTGTGTTGTGGGGACCCCGTAAATGTCCAAAATACCCTGTTTATTAACAAGGAAAAAATATTCCTGTGAAGTTTAAATTATGCTACAAGTATTGCACGATCACTAAATTTCTACATATATTACATTTACAATCTTTGTGTACTTGTACGCAGTAGATTGGGGGCACACACTGGTGAAATGTCTTCTAAACGTTTGTTATGTGGGAAAATGTTTGTTGTTCTGACAATGTACTTGCACCCTAACGTGTTTAACATACTACATTTAGAAGTTTACTGCATGTGCAGTACTTGAGCAGAATTTTAAACTTCACAGGGATTTTTTTCTTGGTTTATCATCAATGTAGTCTGGGCCTTGACGGCGTCCCCACAACACACCTTTGACAAGAGTTTGACCCGACCCTTTGTGTGAAACCTGTGGATGAAACTGATTCTCCAATTTTTCACAAAGAGTGTGTACCCAGACTCTGGTGGAAGGTGTGTTGTGGGGACCCCGTAAAAGTCCAAAATACCCTGTTTATTAACAAGGAAAAAATATTCCTGTGAAGTTTAAATTATGCTACAAGTATTGCACGATCACTACATTTCTACATATATTACATTTACAATTTTTGTGTACTTGTACGCAGTAGATTGGGGGCACACACTGGTGAAATGTCTTCTAAACGTTTGTTATGTGGGAAAATGTTTGTTGTGCTGACAATGTACTTGCACCCTAAGGTGTTTAACATACTACATTTAGAAGTTTAGTGCAAGTGCAGTACTTGAGCAGAATTTTAAACCCAACAGGGATTTTTTTCTTGGTTTATCATCAATGTAGTCTGGGCCTTGACGGCGTCCCCACAACACACCTTTGACAAGAGTTTGACCTGACCCTGTGTGTGAAACCTGTGGATGAAACTGATTCTCCCATTTTCCACAAAGAGTGTGTACCCAGACTCTGGTGGAAGGTGTGTTGTGGGGACCCCGTAAATGTCCAAAATACCCTGTTTATTAACAAGGAAAAAATATTCCTGTGAAGTTTAAATTATGCTACAAGTATTGCACGATCACTACATTTCTACATATATTACATTTACAATCTTTGTGTACTTGTACGCAGTAGATTGGGGGCACACACTGGTGAAATGTCTTCTAAACGTTTGTTGTGTGGGAAAATGTTTGTTGTGCTGACAATGTACTTGCACCCTAAGGTGTTTAACATACTACATTTAGAAGTTTAGTGCAAGTGCATTACTTGAGCAGAATTTTAAACTTCACAGGGATTTTTTTTTTTGGTTTGTCATCAATGTAGTCTGGGCCTTGACGGCGTCCCCACAACACACCTTCGACTAGAGTTTGACCTGACCCTGTGTGTGAAACCTGAGGATGAAACTGATTCTCCAATTTTTCACAAAGAGTGTGTACCCAGACTCTGGTGGAAGGTGTGTTGTGGGGACCCCGTAAATGTCCAAAATACCCTGTTTATTAACAAGGAACAAATATTCCTGTGAAGTTTAAATTATGCTACAAGTATTGCACGATCACTACATTTCTACATATATTACATTTACAATTTTTGTGTACTTGTACGCAGTAGATTGGGGGCACACACTGGTGAAATGTCTTCTAAACGTTTGTTATGTGGGAAAATGTTTGTTGTGCTGACAATGTACTTGCACCCTAACGTGTTTAACATACTACATTTAAAAGTTTACTGCATGTGCAGTACTTGAGCAGAATTTTAAACTTCACAGGGATTTTTTTCTTGGTTTATCATCAATATAGTCTGGGCCTTGACGGCGTCCCCACAACACACCTTTGACAAGAGTTTGACCCGACCCTTTGTGTGAAACCTGTGGATGAAACTGATTCTCCAATTTTTCACAAAGAGTGTGTACCCAGACTCTGGTGGAAGGTGTGTTGTGGGGACCCCGTAAAAGTCCAAAATACCCTGTTTATTAACAAGGAAAAAATATTCCTGTGAAGTTTAAATTATGCTACAAGTATTGCACGATCACTACATTTCTACATATATTACATTTACAATTTTTGTGTACTTGTACGCAGTAGATTGGGGGCACACACTGGTGAAATGTCTTCTAAACGTTTGTTATGTGGGAAAATGTTTGTTGTGCTGACAATGTACTTGCACCCTAAGGTGTTTAACATACTACATTTAGAAGTTTAGTGCAAGTGCAGTACTTGAGCAGAATTTTAAACCCAACAGGGATTGTTTTCTTGGTTTATCATCAATGTAGTCTGGGCCTTGACGGCGTCCCCACAACACACCTTTGACAAGAGTTTGACCTGACCCTGTGTGTAAAACCTGTGGATGAAACTGATTCTCCAATTTTTCACAAAGAGTGTGTACCCAGACTCTGGTGGAAGGTGTGTTGTGGGGACCCCGTAAATGTCCAAAATACCCTGTTTATTAACAAGGAAAAAATATTCCTGTGAAGTTTAAATTATGCTACAAGTATTGCACGATCACTAAATTTCTACATATATTACATTTACAATCTTTGTGTACTTGTACGCAGTAGATTGGGGACACACACTGGTGAAATGTCTTCTAAACGTTTGTTATGTGGGAAAATGTTTGTTGTTCTGACAATGTACTTGCACCCTAACGTGTTTAACATACTACATTTAGAAGTTTACTGCATGTGCAGTACTTGAGCAGAATTTTAAACTTCACAGGGATTTTTTTCTTGGTTTATCATCAATGTAGTCTGGGCCTTGACGGCGTCCCCACAACACACCTTTGACAAGAGTTTGACCCGACCCTTTGTGTGAAACCTGTGGATGAAACTGATTCTCCAATTTTTCACAAAGAGTGTGTACCCAGACTCTGGTGGAAGGTGTGTTGTGGGGACCCCGTAAAAGTCCAAAATACCCTGTTTATTAACAAGGAAAAAATATTCCTGTGAAGTTTAAATTATGCTACAAGTATTGCACGATCACTACATTTCTACATATATTACATTTACAATTTTTGTGTACTTGTACGCAGTAGATTGGGGGCACACACTGGTGAAATGTCTTCTAAACGTTTGTTATGTGGGAAAATGTTTGTTGTGCTGACAATGTACTTGCACCCTAAGGTGTTTAACATACTACATTTAGAAGTTTAGTGCAAGTGCAGAACTTGAGCAGAATTTTAAACCCAACAGGGATTTTTTTCTTGGTTTATCATCAATGTAGTCTGGGCCTTGACGGCGTCCCCACAACACACCTTTGACAAGAGTTTGACCTGACCCTGTGTGTAAAACCTGTGGATGAAACTGATTCTCCAATTTTTCACAAAGAGTGTGTACCCAGACTCTGGTGGAAGGTGTGTTGTGGGGACCCCGTAAATGTCCAAAATACCCTGTTTATTAACAAGGAAAAAATATTCCTGTGAAGTTTAAATTATGCTACAAGTATTGCACGATCACTACATTTCTACATATATTACATTTACAATCTTTGTGTACTTGTTCGCAGTAGATTGGGGGCACACACTGGTGAAATGTCTTCTAAACGTTTGTTATGTGGGAAAATGTTTGTTGTGCTGACAATGTACTTGCACCCTAAGGTGTTTAACATACTACATTTAGAAGTTTAGTGCAAGTGCAGAACTTGAGCAGAATTTTTAACCCAACAGGGATTTTTTTCTTGGTTTATCATCAATGTAGTCTGGGCCTTGACGGCGTCCCCACAACACACCTTTGACAAGAGTTTGACCTGACCCTGTGTGTAAAACCTGTGGATGAAACTGATTCTCCAATTTTTCACAAAGAGTGTGTACCCAGACTCTGGTGGAAGGTGTGTTGTGGGGACCCCGTAAATGTCCAAAATACCCTGTTTATTAACAAGGAAAAAATATTCCTGTGAAGTTTAAATTATGCTACAAGTATTGCACGATCACTACATTTCTACATATATTACATTTACAATCTTTGTGTACTTGTTCGCAGTAGATTGGGGGCACACACTGGTGAAATGTCTTCTAAACGTTTGTTATGTGGGAAAATGTTTGTTGTGCTGACAATGTACTTGCACCCTAAGGTGTTTAACATACTACATTTAGAAGTTTAGTGCAAGTGCAGTACTTGAGCAGAATTTTAAACCCAACAGGGATTGTTTTCTTGGTTTATCATCAATGTAGTCTGGGCCTTGACGGCGTCCCCACAACACACCTTTGACAAGAGTTTGACCTGACCCTGTGTGTAAAACCTGTGGATGAAACTGATTCTCCAATTTTTCACAAAGAGTGTGTACCCAGACTCTGGTGGAAGGTGTGTTGTGGGGACCCCGTAAATGTCCAAAATACCCTGTTTATTAACAAGGAAAAAATATTCCTGTGAAGTTTAAATTATGCTACAAGTATTGCACGATCACTAAATTTCTACATATATTACATTTACAATCTTTGTGTACTTGTACGCAGTAGATTGGGGGCACACACTGGTGAAATGTCTTCTAAACGTTTGTTATGTGGGAAAATGTTTGTTGTTCTGACAATGTACTTGCACCCTAACGTGTTTAACATACTACATTTAGAAGTTTACTGCATGTGCAGTACTTGAGCAGAATTTTAAACTTCACAGGGATTTTTTTCTTGGTTTATCATCAATGTAGTCTGGGCCTTGACGGCGTCCCCACAACACACCTTTGACAAGAGTTTGACCCGACCCTTTGTGTGAAACCTGTGGATGAAACTGATTCTCCAATTTTTCACAAAGAGTGTGTACCCAGACTCTGGTGGAAGGTGTGTTGTGGGGACCCCGTAAAAGTCCAAAATACCCTGTTTATTAACAAGGAAAAAATATTCCTGTGAAGTTTAAATTATGCTACAAGTATTGCACGATCACTACATTTCTACATATATTACATTTACAATTTTTGTGTACTTGTACGCAGTAGATTGGGGGCACACACTGGTGAAATGTCTTCTAAACGTTTGTTATGTGGGAAAATGTTTGTTGTGCTGACAATGTACTTGCACCCTAAGGTGTTTAACATACTACATTTAGAAGTTTAGTGCAAGTGCAGTACTTGAGCAGAATTTTAAACCCAACAGGGATTTTTTTCTTGGTTTATCATCAATGTAGTCTGGGCCTTGACGGCGTCCCCACAACACACCTTTTACAAGAGTTTGACCTGACCCTGTGTGTGAAACCTGTGGATGAAACTGATTCTCCCATTTTCCACAAAGAGTGTGTACCCAGACTCTGGTGGAAGGTGTGTTGTGGGGACCCCGTAAATGTCCAAAATACCCTGTTTATTAACAAGGAAAAAATATTCCTGTGAAGTTTAAATTATGCTACAAGTATTGCACGATCACTACATTTCTACATATATTACATTTACAATCTTTGTGTACTTGTACGCAGTAGATTGGGGGCACACACTGGTGAAATGTCTTCTAAACGTTTGTTGTGTGGGAAAATGTTTGTTGTGCTGACAATGTACTTGCACCCTAAGGTGTTTAACATACTACATTTAGAAGTTTAGTGCAAGTGCATTACTTGAGCAGAATTTTAAACTTCACAGGGATTTTTTTTTTTGGTTTGTCATCAATGTAGTCTGGGCCTTGACGGCGTCCCCACAACACACCTTCGACTAGAGTTTGACCTGACCCTGTGTGTGAAACCTGAGGATGAAACTGATTCTCCAATTTTTCACAAAGAGTGTGTACCCAGACTCTGGTGGAAGGTGTGTTGTGGGGACCCCGTAAATGTCCAAAATACCCTGTTTATTAACAAGGAACAAATATTCCTGTGAAGTTTAAATTATGCTACAAGTATTGCACGATCACTACATTTCTACATATATTACATTTACAATTTTTGTGTACTTGTACGCAGTAGATTGGGGGCACACACTGGTGAAATGTCTTCTAAACGTTTGTTATGTGGGAAAATGTTTGTTGTGCTGACAATGTACTTGCACCCTAACGTGTTTAACATACTACATTTAAAAGTTTACTGCATGTGCAGTACTTGAGCAGAATTTTAAACTTCACAGGGATTTTTTTCTTGGTTTATCATCAATATAGTCTGGGCCTTGACGGCGTCCCCACAACACACCTTTGACAAGAGTTTGACCCGACCCTTTGTGTGAAACCTGTGGATGAAACTGATTCTCCAATTTTTCACAAAGAGTGTGTACCCAGACTCTGGTGGAAGGTGTGTTGTGGGGACCCCGTAAAAGTCCAAAATACCCTGTTTATTAACAAGGAAAAAATATTCCTGTGAAGTTTAAATTATGCTACAAGTATTGCACGATCACTACATTTCTACATATATTACATTTACAATTTTTGTGTACTTGTACGCAGTAGATTGGGGGCACACACTGGTGAAATGTCTTCTAAACGTTTGTTATGTGGGAAAATGTTTGTTGTGCTGACAATGTACTTGCACCCTAAGGTGTTTAACATACTACATTTAGAAGTTTAGTGCAAGTGCAGTACTTGAGCAGAATTTTAAACCCAACAGGGATTGTTTTCTTGGTTTATCATCAATGTAGTCTGGGCCTTGACGGCGTCCCCACAACACACCTTTGACAAGAGTTTGACCTGACCCTGTGTGTAAAACCTGTGGATGAAACTGATTCTCCAATTTTTCACAAAGAGTGTGTACCCAGACTCTGGTGGAAGGTGTGTTGTGGGGACCCCGTAAATGTCCAAAATACCCTGTTTATTAACAAGGAAAAAATATTCCTGTGAAGTTTAAATTATGCTACAAGTATTGCACGATCACTAAATTTCTACATATATTACATTTACAATCTTTGTGTACTTGTACGCAGTAGATTGGGGACACACACTGGTGAAATGTCTTCTAAACGTTTGTTATGTGGGAAAATGTTTGTTGTTCTGACAATGTACTTGCACCCTAACGTGTTTAACATACTACATTTAGAAGTTTACTGCATGTGCAGTACTTGAGCAGAATTTTAAACTTCACAGGGATTTTTTTCTTGGTTTATCATCAATGTAGTCTGGGCCTTGACGGCGTCCCCACAACACACCTTTGACAAGAGTTTGACCCGACCCTTTGTGTGAAACCTGTGGATGAAACTGATTCTCCAATTTTTCACAAAGAGTGTGTACCCAGACTCTGGTGGAAGGTGTGTTGTGGGGACCCCGTAAAAGTCCAAAATACCCTGTTTATTAACAAGGAAAAAATATTCCTGTGAAGTTTAAATTATGCTACAAGTATTGCACGATCACTACATTTCTACATATATTACATTTACAATTTTTGTGTACTTGTACGCAGTAGATTGGGGGCACACACTGGTGAAATGTCTTCTAAACGTTTGTTATGTGGGAAAATGTTTGTTGTGCTGACAATGTACTTGCACCCTAAGGTGTTTAACATACTACATTTAGAAGTTTAGTGCAAGTGCAGTACTTGAGCAGAATTTTAAACCCAACAGGGATTTTTTTCTTGGTTTATCATCAATGTAGTCTGGGCCTTGACGGCGTCCCCACAACACACCTTTGACAAGAGTTTGACCTGACCCTGTGTGTGAAACCTGTGGATGAAACTGATTCTCCCATTTTCCACAAAGAGTGTGTACCCAGACTCTGGTGGAAGGTGTGTTGTGGGGACCCCGTAAATGTCCAAAATACCCTGTTTATTAACAAGGAAAAAATATTCCTGTGAAGTTTAAATTATGCTACAAGTATTGCACGATCACTACATTTCTACATATATTACATTTACAATCTTTGTGTACTTGTTCGCAGTAGATTGGGGGCACACACTGGTGAAATGTCTTCTAAACGTTTGTTATGTGGGAAAATGTTTGTTGTGCTGACAATGTACTTGCACCCTAAGGTGTTTAACATACTACATTTAGAAGTTTAGTGCAAGTGCAGAACTTGAGCAGAATTTTAAACACAACAGGGATTTTTTTCTTGGTTTATCATCAATGTAGTCTGGGCCTTGACGGCGTCCCCACAACACACCTTTGACAAGAGTTTGACCTGACCCTGTGTGTAAAACCTGTGGATGAAACTGATTCTCCAATTTTTCACAAAGAGTGTGTACCCAGACTCTGGTGGAAGGTGTGTTGTGGGGACCCCGTAAATGTCCAAAATACCCTGTTTATTAACAAGGAAAAAATATTCCTGTGAAGTTTAAATTATGCTACAAGTATTGCACGATCACTACATTTCTACATATATTACATTTACAATCTTTGTGTACTTGTTCGCAGTAGATTGGGGGCACACACTGGTGAAATGTCTTCTAAACGTTTGTTATGTGGGAAAATGTTTGTTGTGCTGACAATGTACTTGCACCCTAAGGTGTTTAACATACTACATTTAGAAGTTTAGTGCAAGTGCAGAACTTGAGCAGAATTTTTAACCCAACAGGGATTTTTTTCTTGGTTTATCATCAATGTAGTCTGGGCCTTGACGGCGTCCCCACAACACACCTTTGACAAGAGTTTGACCTGACCCTGTGTGTAAAACCTGTGGATGAAACTGATTCTCCAATTTTTCACAAAGAGTGTGTACCCAGACTCTGGTGGAAGGTGTGTTGTGGGGACCCCGTAAATGTCCAAAATACCCTGTTTATTAACAAGGAAAAAATATTCCTGTGAAGTTTAAATTATGCTACAAGTATTGCACGATCACTACATTTCTACATATATTACATTTACAATCTTTGTGTACTTGTTCGCAGTAGATTGGGGGCACACACTGGTGAAATGTCTTCTAAACGTTTGTTATGTGGGAAAATGTTTGTTGTGCTGACAATGTACTTGCACCCTAAGGTGTTTAACATACTACATTTAGAAGTTTAGTGCAAGTGCAGTACTTGAGCAGAATTTTAAACCCAACAGGGATTGTTTTCTTGGTTTATCATCAATGTAGTCTGGGCCTTGACGGCGTCCCCACAACACACCTTTGACAAGAGTTTGACCTGACCCTGTGTGTAAAACCTGTGGATGAAACTGATTCTCCAATTTTTCACAAAGAGTGTGTACCCAGACTCTGGTGGAAGGTGTGTTGTGGGGACCCCGTAAATGTCCAAAATACCCTGTTTATTAACAAGGAAAAAATATTCCTGTGAAGTTTAAATTATGCTACAAGTATTGCACGATCACTACATTTCTACATATATTACATTTACAATTTTTGTGTACTTGTACGCAGTAGATTGGGGGCACACACTGGTGAAATGTCTTCTAAACGTTTGTTATGTGGGAAAATGTTTGTTGTGCTGACAATGTACTTGCACCCTAAGGTGTTTAACATACTACATTTAGAAGTTTAGTGCAAGTGCAGTACTTGAGCAGAATTTTAAACCCAACAGGGATTTTTTTCTTGGTTTATCATCAATGTAGTCTGGGCCTTGACGGCGTCCCCACAACACACCTTTTACAAGAGTTTGACCTGACCCTGTGTGTGAAACCTGTGGATGAAACTGATTCTCCCATTTTCCACAAAGAGTGTGTACCCAGACTCTGGTGGAAGGTGTGTTGTGGGGACCCCGTAAATGTCCAAAATACCCTGTTTATTAACAAGGAAAAAATATTCCTGTGAAGTTTAAATTATGCTACAAGTATTGCACGATCACTACATTTCTACATATATTACATTTACAATCTTTGTGTACTTGTACGCAGTAGATTGGGGGCACACACTGGTGAAATGTCTTCTAAACGTTTGTTGTGTGGGAAAATGTTTGTTGTGCTGACAATGTACTTGCACCCTAAGGTGTTTAACATACTACATTTAGAAGTTTAGTGCAAGTGCATTACTTGAGCAGAATTTTAAACTTCACAGGGATTTTTTTTTTTGGTTTGTCATCAATGTAGTCTGGGCCTTGACGGCGTCCCCACAACACACCTTCGACTAGAGTTTGACCTGACCCTGTGTGTGAAACCTGAGGATGAAACTGATTCTCCAATTTTTCACAAAGAGTGTGTACCCAGACTCTGGTGGAAGGTGTGTTGTGGGGACCCCGTAAATGTCCAAAATACCCTGTTTATTAACAAGGAACAAATATTCCTGTGAAGTTTAAATTATGCTACAAGTATTGCACGATCACTACATTTCTACATATATTACATTTACAATTTTTGTGTACTTGTACGCAGTAGATTGGGGGCACACACTGGTGAAATGTCTTCTAAACGTTTGTTATGTGGGAAAATGTTTGTTGTGCTGACAATGTACTTGCACCCTAACGTGTTTAACATACTACATTTAAAAGTTTACTGCATGTGCAGTACTTGAGCAGAATTTTAAACTTCACAGGGATTTTTTTCTTGGTTTATCATCAATATAGTCTGGGCCTTGACGGCGTCCCCACAACACACCTTTGACAAGAGTTTGACCCGACCCTTTGTGTGAAACCTGTGGATGAAACTGATTCTCCAATTTTTCACAAAGAGTGTGTACCCAGACTCTGGTGGAAGGTGTGTTGTGGGGACCCCGTAAAAGTCCAAAATACCCTGTTTATTAACAAGGAAAAAATATTCCTGTGAAGTTTAAATTATGCTACAAGTATTGCACGATCACTACATTTCTACATATATTACATTTACAATTTTTGTGTACTTGTACGCAGTAGATTGGGGGCACACACTGGTGAAATGTCTTCTAAACGTTTGTTATGTGGGAAAATGTTTGTTGTGCTGACAATGTACTTGCACCCTAAGGTGTTTAACATACTACATTTAGAAGTTTAGTGCAAGTGCAGTACTTGAGCAGAATTTTAAACCCAACAGGGATTGTTTTCTTGGTTTATCATCAATGTAGTCTGGGCCTTGACGGCGTCCCCACAACACACCTTTGACAAGAGTTTGACCTGACCCTGTGTGTAAAACCTGTGGATGAAACTGATTCTCCAATTTTTCACAAAGAGTGTGTACCCAGACTCTGGTGGAAGGTGTGTTGTGGGGACCCCGTAAATGTCCAAAATACCCTGTTTATTAACAAGGAAAAAATATTCCTGTGAAGTTTAAATTATGCTACAAGTATTGCACGATCACTAAATTTCTACATATATTACATTTACAATCTTTGTGTACTTGTACGCAGTAGATTGGGGACACACACTGGTGAAATGTCTTCTAAACGTTTGTTATGTGGGAAAATGTTTGTTGTTCTGACAATGTACTTGCACCCTAACGTGTTTAACATACTACATTTAGAAGTTTACTGCATGTGCAGTACTTGAGCAGAATTTTAAACTTCACAGGGATTTTTTTCTTGGTTTATCATCAATGTAGTCTGGGCCTTGACGGCGTCCCCACAACACACCTTTGACAAGAGTTTGACCCGACCCTTTGTGTGAAACCTGTGGATGAAACTGATTCTCCAATTTTTCACAAAGAGTGTGTACCCAGACTCTGGTGGAAGGTGTGTTGTGGGGACCCCGTAAAAGTCCAAAATACCCTGTTTATTAACAAGGAAAAAATATTCCTGTGAAGTTTAAATTATGCTACAAGTATT
Organism: Dunckerocampus dactyliophorus; assembly: GCF_027744805.1. Taxonomy (NCBI): domain Eukaryota; kingdom Metazoa; phylum Chordata; class Actinopteri; order Syngnathiformes; family Syngnathidae; genus Dunckerocampus; species Dunckerocampus dactyliophorus. Next base: position 11,513,220 of record NC_072830.1, read on the forward strand.
GCACGATCACTACATTTCTACATATATTACATTTACAATTTTTGTGTACTTGTACGCAGTAGATTGGGGGCACACACTGGTGAAATGTCTTCTAAACGTTTGTTATGTGGGAAAATGTTTGTTGTGCTGACAATGTACTTGCACCCTAAGGTGTTTAACATACTACATTTAGAAGTTTAGTGCAAGTGCAGTACTTGAGCAGAATTTTAAACCCAACAGGGATTTTTTTCTTGGTTTATCATCAATGTAGTCTGGGCCTTGACGGCGTCCCCACAACACACCTTTGACAAGAGTTTGACCTGACCCTGTGTGTGAAACCTGTGGATGAAACTGATTCTCCCATTTTCCACAAAGAGTGTGTACCCAGACTCTGGTGGAAGGTGTGTTGTGGGGACCCCGTAAATGTCCAAAATACCCTGTTTATTAACAAGGAAAAAATATTCCTGTGAAGTTTAAATTATGCTACAAGTATTGCACGATCACTACATTTCTACATATATTACATTTACAATCTTTGTGTACTTGTACGCAGTAGATTGGGGGCACACACTGGTGAAATGTCTTCTAAACGTTTGTTGTGTGGGAAAATGTTTGTTGTGCTGACAATGTACTTGCACCCTAAGGTGTTTAACATACTACATTTAGAAGTTTAGTGCAAGTGCATTACTTGAGCAGAATTTTAAACTTCACAGGGATTTTTTTTTTTGGTTTGTCATCAATGTAGTCTGGGCCTTGACGGCGTCCCCACAACACACCTTCGACTAGAGTTTGACCTGACCCTGTGTGTGAAACCTGAGGATGAAACTGATTCTCCAATTTTTCACAAAGAGTGTGTACCCAGACTCTGGTGGAAGGTGTGTTGTGGGGACCCCGTAAATGTCCAAAATACCCTGTTTATTAACAAGGAACAAATATTCCTGTGAAGTTTAAATTATGCTACAAGTATTGCACGATCACTACATTTCTACATATATTACATTTACAATTTTTGTGTACTTGTACGCAGTAGATTGGGGGCACACACTGGTGAAATGTCTTCTAAACGTTTGTTATGTGGGAAAATGTTTGTTGTGCTGACAATGTACTTGCACCCTAACGTGTTTAACATACTACATTTAAAAGTTTACTGCATGTGCAGTACTTGAGCAGAATTTTAAACTTCACAGGGATTTTTTTCTTGGTTTATCATCAATGTAGTCTGGGCCTTGACGGCGTCCCCACAACACACCTTTGACAAGAGTTTGACCCGACCCTTTGTGTGAAACCTGTGGATGAAACTGATTCTCCAATTTTTCACAAAGAGTGTGTACCCAGACTCTGGTGGAAGGTGTGTTGTGGGGACCCCGTAAAAGTCCAAAATACCCTGTTTATTAACAAGGAAAAAATATTCCTGTGAAGTTTAAATTATGCTACAAGTATTGCACGATCACTACATTTCTACATATATTACATTTACAATTTTTGTGTACTTGTACGCAGTAGATTGGGGGCACACACTGGTGAAATGTCTTCTAAACGTTTGTTATGTGGGAAAATGTTTGTTGTGCTGACAATGTACTTGCACCCTAAGGTGTTTAACATACTACATTTAGAAGTTTAGTGCAAGTGCAGTACTTGAGCAGAATTTTAAACCCAACAGGGATTGTTTTCTTGGTTTATCATCAATGTAGTCTGGGCCTTGACGGCGTCCCCACAACACACCTTTGACAAGAGTTTGACCTGACCCTGTGTGTAAAACCTGTGGATGAAACTGATTCTCCAATTTTTCACAAAGAGTGTGTACCCAGACTCTGGTGGAAGGTGTGTTGTGGGGACCCCGTAAATGTCCAAAATACCCTGTTTATTAACAAGGAAAAAATATTCCTGTGAAGTTTAAATTATGCTACAAGTATTGCACGATCACTAAATTTCTACATATATTACATTTACAATCTTTGTGTACTTGTACGCAGTAGATTGGGGACACACACTGGTGAAATGTCTTCTAAACGTTTGTTATGTGGGAAAATGTTTGTTGTTCTGACAATGTACTTGCACCCTAACGTGTTTAACATACTACATTTAGAAGTTTACTGCATGTGCAGTACTTGAGCAGAATTTTAAACTTCACAGGGATTTTTTTCTTGGTTTATCATCAATGTAGTCTGGGCCTTGACGGCGTCCCCACAACACACCTTTGACAAGAGTTTGACCCGACCCTTTGTGTGAAACCTGTGGATGAAACTGATTCTCCAATTTTTCACAAAGAGTGTGTACCGAGACTCTGGTGGAAGGTGTGTTGTGGGGACCCCGTAAAAGTCCAAAATACCCTGTTTATTAACAAGGAAAAAATATTCCTGTGAAGTTTAAATTATGCTACAAGTATTGCACGATCACTACATTTCTACATATATTACATTTACAATTTTTGTGTACTTGTACGCAGTAGATTGGGGGCACACACTGGTGAAATGTCTTCTAAACGTTTGTTATGTGGGAAAATGTTTGTTGTGCTGACAATGTACTTGCACCCTAAGGTGTTTAACATACTACATTTAGAAGTTTAGTGCAAGTGCAGTACTTGAGCAGAATTTTAAACCCAACAGGGATTTTTTTCTTGGTTTATCATCAATGTAGTCTGGGCCTTGACGGCGTCCCCACAACACACCTTTGACAAGAGTTTGACCTGACCCTGTGTGTGAAACCTGTGGATGAAACTGATTCTCCCATTTTCCACAAAGAGTGTGTACCCAGACTCTGGTGGAAGGTGTGTTGTGGGGACCCCGTAAATGTCCAAAATACCCTGTTTATTAACAAGGAAAAAATATTCCTGTGAAGTTTAAATTATGCTACAAGTATTGCACGATCACTACATTTCTACATATATTACATTTACAATCTTTGTGTACTTGTACGCAGTAGATTGGGGGCACACACTGGTGAAATGTCTTCTAAACGTTTGTTATGTGGGAAAATGTTTGTTGTGCTGACAATGTACTTGCACCCTAAGGTGTTTAACATACTACATTTAGAAGTTTAGTGCAAGTGCAGTACTTGAGCAGAATTTTAAACCCAACAGGGATTTTTTCTTGGTTTATCATCAATGTAGTCTGGGCCTTGACGGCGTCCCCACAACACACCTTTGACAAGAGTTTGACCCGACCCTTTGTGTGAAACCTGTGGATGAAACTGATTCTCCAATTTTTCACAAAGAGTGTGTACCCAGACTCTGGTGGAAGGTGTGTTGTGGGGACCCCGTAAATGTCCAAAATACCCTGTTTATTAACAAGGAAAAAATATTCCTGTGAAGTTTAAATTATGCTCCAAGTATTGCACGATCACTACATTTCAACATATATTACATGTACAATCTTTGTGTACTTGTACGCAGTAGATTGGGGGCACACACTGGTGAAATGTCTTCTAAACGTTTGTTATGTGGGAAAATGTTTGTTGTGCTGACAATGTACTTGCACCCTAAGGTGTTTAACATACTACATTTAGAAGTTTAGTGCAAGTGCAGTACTTGAGCAGAATTTTAAACCCAACAGGGATTTTTTCTTGGTTTATCATCAATGTAGTCTGGGCCTTGACGGCGTCCCCACAACACACCTTTGACAAGAGTTTGACCTGACCCTGTGTGTAAAACCTGTGGATGAAACTGATTCTCCAATTTTTCACAAAGAGTGTGTACCCAGACTCTGGTGGAAGGTGTGTTGTGGGGACCCCGTAAATGTCCAAAATACCCTGTTTATTAACAAGGAAAAAATATTCCTGTGAAGTTTAAATTATGCTCCAAGTATTGCACGATCACTAAATTTCTACATATATTACATTTACAATCTTTGTGTACTTGTACGCAGTAGATTGGGGACACACACTGGTGAAATGTCTTCTAAACGTTTGTTATGTGGGAAAATGTTTGTTGTTCTGACAATGTACTTGCACCCTAACGTGTTTAACATACTACATTTAGAAGTTTACTGCATGTGCAGTACTTGAGCAGAATTTTAAACTTCACAGGGATTTTTTTCTTGGTTTATCATCAATGTAGTCTGGGCCTTGACGGCGTCCCCACAACACACCTTTGACAAGAGTTTGACCCGACCCTTTGTGTGAAACCTGTGGATGAAACTGATTCTCCAATTTTTCACAAAGAGTGTGTACCGAGACTCTGGTGGAAGGTGTGTTGTGGGGACCCCGTAAAAGTCCAAAATACCCTGTTTATTAACAAGGAAAAAATATTCCTGTGAAGTTTAAATTATGCTACAAGTATTGCACGATCACTACATTTCTACATATATTACATTTACAATTTTTGTGTACTTGTACGCAGTAGATTGGGGGCACACACTGGTGAAATGTCTTCTAAACGTTTGTTATGTGGGAAAATGTTTGTTGTGCTGACAATGTACTTGCACCCTAAGGTGTTTAACATACTACATTTAGAAGTTTAGTGCAAGTGCAGTACTTGAGCAGAATTTTAAACCCAACAGGGATTTTTTTCTTGGTTTATCATCAATGTAGTCTGGGCCTTGACGGCGTCCCCACAACACACCTTTGACAAGAGTTTGACCTGACCCTGTGTGTGAAACCTGTGGATGAAACTGATTCTCCCATTTTCCACAAAGAGTGTGTACCCAGACTCTGGTGGAAGGTGTGTTGTGGGGACCCCGTAAATGTCCAAAATACCCTGTTTATTAACAAGGAAAAAATATTCCTGTGAAGTTTAAATTATGCTACAAGTATTGCACGATCACTACATTTCTACATATATTACATTTACAATCTTTGTGTACTTGTACGCAGTAGATTGGGGGCACACACTGGTGAAATGTCTTCTAAACGTTTGTTGTGTGGGAAAATGTTTGTTGTGCTGACAATGTACTTGCACCCTAAGGTGTTTAACATACTACATTTAGAAGTTTAGTGCAAGTGCATTACTTGAGCAGAATTTTAAACTTCACAGGGATTTTTTTTTTTGGTTTGTCATCAATGTAGTCTGGGCCTTGACGGCGTCCCCACAACACACCTTCGACTAGAGTTTGACCTGACCCTGTGTGTGAAACCTGAGGATGAAACTGATTCTCCAATTTTTCACAAAGAGTGTGTACCCAGACTCTGGTGGAAGGTGTGTTGTGGGGACCCCGTAAATGTCCAAAATACCCTGTTTATTAACAAGGAACAAATATTCCTGTGAAGTTTAAATTATGCTACAAGTATTGCACGATCACTACATTTCTACATATATTACATTTACAATTTTTGTGTACTTGTACGCAGTAGATTGGGGGCACACACTGGTGAAATGTCTTCTAAACGTTTGTTATGTGGGAAAATGTTTGTTGTGCTGACAATGTACTTGCACCCTAACGTGTTTAACATACTACATTTAAAAGTTTACTGCATGTGCAGTACTTGAGCAGAATTTTAAACTTCACAGGGATTTTTTTCTTGGTTTATCATCAATGTAGTCTGGGCCTTGACGGCGTCCCCACAACACACCTTTGACAAGAGTTTGACCCGACCCTTTGTGTGAAACCTGTGGATGAAACTGATTCTCCAATTTTTCACAAAGAGTGTGTACCCAGACTCTGGTGGAAGGTGTGTTGTGGGGACCCCGTAAAAGTCCAAAATACCCTGTTTATTAACAAGGAAAAAATATTCCTGTGAAGTTTAAATTATGCTACAAGTATTGCACGATCACTACATTTCTACATATATTACATTTACAATTTTTGTGTACTTGTACGCAGTAGATTGGGGGCACACACTGGTGAAATGTCTTCTAAACGTTTGTTATGTGGGAAAATGTTTGTTGTGCTGACAATGTACTTGCACCCTAAGGTGTTTAACATACTACATTTAGAAGTTTAGTGCAAGTGCAGTACTTGAGCAGAATTTTAAACCCAACAGGGATTGTTTTCTTGGTTTATCATCAATGTAGTCTGGGCCTTGACGGCGTCCCCACAACACACCTTTGACAAGAGTTTGACCTGACCCTGTGTGTAAAACCTGTGGATGAAACTGATTCTCCAATTTTTCACAAAGAGTGTGTACCCAGACTCTGGTGGAAGGTGTGTTGTGGGGACCCCGTAAATGTCCAAAATACCCTGTTTATTAACAAGGAAAAAATATTCCTGTGAAGTTTAAATTATGCTACAAGTATTGCACGATCACTAAATTTCTACATATATTACATTTACAATCTTTGTGTACTTGTACGCAGTAGATTGGGGACACACACTGGTGAAATGTCTTCTAAACGTTTGTTATGTGGGAAAATGTTTGTTGTTCTGACAATGTACTTGCACCCTAACGTGTTTAACATACTACATTTAGAAGTTTACTGCATGTGCAGTACTTGAGCAGAATTTTAAACTTCACAGGGATTTTTTTCTTGGTTTATCATCAATGTAGTCTGGGCCTTGACGGCGTCCCCACAACACACCTTTGACAAGAGTTTGACCCGACCCTTTGTGTGAAACCTGTGGATGAAACTGATTCTCCAATTTTTCACAAAGAGTGTGTACCGAGACTCTGGTGGAAGGTGTGTTGTGGGGACCCCGTAAAAGTCCAAAATACCCTGTTTATTAACAAGGAAAAAATATTCCTGTGAAGTTTAAATTATGCTACAAGTATTGCACGATCACTACATTTCTACATATATTACATTTACAATTTTTGTGTACTTGTACGCAGTAGATTGGGGGCACACACTGGTGAAATGTCTTCTAAACGTTTGTTATGTGGGAAAATGTTTGTTGTGCTGACAATGTACTTGCACCCTAAGGTGTTTAACATACTACATTTAGAAGTTTAGTGCAAGTGCAGTACTTGAGCAGAATTTTAAACCCAACAGGGATTTTTTTCTTGGTTTATCATCAATGTAGTCTGGGCCTTGACGGCGTCCCCACAACACACCTTTGACAAGAGTTTGACCTGACCCTGTGTGTGAAACCTGTGGATGAAACTGATTCTCCCATTTTCCACAAAGAGTGTGTACCCAGACTCTGGTGGAAGGTGTGTTGTGGGGACCCCGTAAATGTCCAAAATACCCTGTTTATTAACAAGGAAAAAATATTCCTGTGAAGTTTAAATTATGCTACAAGTATTGCACGATCACTACATTTCTACATATATTACATTTACAATCTTTGTGTACTTGTACGCAGTAGATTGGGGGCACACACTGGTGAAATGTCTTCTAAACGTTTGTTATGTGGGAAAATGTTTGTTGTGCTGACAATGTACTTGCACCCTAAGGTGTTTAACATACTACATTTAGAAGTTTAGTGCAAGTGCAGTACTTGAGCAGAATTTTAAACCCAACAGGGATTTTTTCTTGGTTTATCATCAATGTAGTCTGGGCCTTGACGGCGTCCCCACAACACACCTTTGACAAGAGTTTGACCCGACCCTTTGTGTGAAACCTGTGGATGAAACTGATTCTCCAATTTTTCACAAAGAGTGTGTACCCAGACTCTGGTGGAAGGTGTGTTGTGGGGACCCCGTAAATGTCCAAAATACCCTGTTTATTAACAAGGAAAAAATATTCCTGTGAAGTTTAAATTATGCTCCAAGTATTGCACGATCACTACATTTCAACATATATTACATGTACAATCTTTGTGTACTTGTACGCAGTAGATTGGGGGCACACACTGGTGAAATGTCTTCTAAACGTTTGTTATGTGGGAAAATGTTTGTTGTGCTGACAATGTACTTGCACCCTAAGGTGTTTAACATACTACATTTAGAAGTTTAGTGCAAGTGCAGTACTTGAGCAGAATTTTAAACCCAACAGGGATTTTTTCTTGGTTTATCATCAATGTAGTCTGGGCCTTGACGGCGTCCCCACAACACACCTTTGACAAGAGTTTGACCTGACCCTGTGTGTAAAACCTGTGGATGAAACTGATTCTCCAATTTTTCACAAAGAGTGTGTACCCAGACTCTGGTGGAAGGTGTGTTGTGGGGACCCCGTAAATGTCCAAAATACCCTGTTTATTAACAAGGAAAAAATATTCCTGTGAAGTTTAAATTATGCTCCAAGTATTGCACGATCACTAAATTTCTACATATATTACATTTACAATCTTTGTGTACTTGTACGCAGTAGATTGGGGACACACACTGGTGAAATGTCTTCTAAACGTTTGTTATGTGGGAAAATGTTTGTTGTTCTGACAATGTACTTGCACCCTAACGTGTTTAACATACTACATTTAGAAGTTTACTGCATGTGCAGTACTTGAGCAGAATTTTAAACTTCACAGGGATTTTTTTCTTGGTTTATCATCAATGTAGTCTGGGCCTTGACGGCGTCCCCACAACACACCTTTGACAAGAGTTTGACCCGACCCTTTGTGTGAAACCTGTGGATGAAACTGATTCTCCAATTTTTCACAAAGAGTGTGTACCGAGACTCTGGTGGAAGGTGTGTTGTGGGGACCCCGTAAAAGTCCAAAATACCCTGTTTATTAACAAGGAAAAAATATTCCTGTGAAGTTTAAATTATGCTACAAGTATTGCACGATCACTACATTTCTACATATATTACATTTACAATTTTTGTGTACTTGTACGCAGTAGATTGGGGGCACACACTGGTGAAATGTCTTCTAAACGTTTGTTATGTGGGAAAATGTTTGTTGTGCTGACAATGTACTTGCACCCTAAGGTGTTTAACATACTACATTTAGAAGTTTAGTGCAAGTGCAGTACTTGAGCAGAATTTTAAACCCAACAGGGATTTTTTTCTTGGTTTATCATCAATGTAGTCTGGGCCTTGACGGCGTCCCCACAACACACCTTTGACAAGAGTTTGACCTGACCCTGTGTGTGAAACCTGTGGATGAAACTGATTCTCCCATTTTCCACAAAGAGTGTGTACCCAGACTCTGGTGGAAGGTGTGTTGTGGGGACCCCGTAAATGTCCAAAATACCCTGTTTATTAACAAGGAAAAAATATTCCTGTGAAGTTTAAATTATGCTACAAGTATTGCACGATCACTACATTTCTACATATATTACATTTACAATCTTTGTGTACTTGTTCGCAGTAGATTGGGGGCACACACTGGTGAAATGTCTTCTAAACGTTTGTTATGTGGGAAAATGTTTGTTGTGCTGACAATGTACTTGCACCCTAAGGTGTTTAACATACTACATTTAGAAGTTTAGTGCAAGTGCAGTACTTGAGCAGAATTTTAAACCCAACAGGGATTGTTTTCTTGGTTTATCATCAATGTAGTCTGGGCCTTGACGGCGTCCCCACAACACACCTTTGACAAGAGTTTGACCTGACCCTGTGTGTAAAACCTGTGGATGAAACTGATTCTCCAATTTTTCACAAAGAGTGTGTACCCAGACTCTGGTGGAAGGTGTGTTGTGGGGACCCCGTAAATGTCCAAAATACCCTGTTTATTAACAAGGAAAAAATATTCCTGTGAAGTTTAAATTATGCTACAAGTATTGCACGATCACTAAATTTCTACATATATTACATTTACAATCTTTGTGTACTTGTACGCAGTAGATTGGGGGCACACACTGGTGAAATGTCTTCTAAACGTTTGTTATGTGGGAAAATGTTTGTTGTTCTGACAATGTACTTGCACCCTAACGTGTTTAACATACTACATTTAGAAGTTTACTGCATGTGCAGTACTTGAGCAGAATTTTAAACTTCACAGGGATTTTTTTCTTGGTTTATCATCAATGTAGTCTGGGCCTTGACGGCGTCCCCACAACACACCTTTGACAAGAGTTTGACCCGACCCTTTGTGTGAAACCTGTGGATGAAACTGATTCTCCAATTTTTCACAAAGAGTGTGTACCCAGACTCTGGTGGAAGGTGTGTTGTGGGGACCCCGTAAAAGTCCAAAATACCCTGTTTATTAACAAGGAAAAAATATTCCTGTGAAGTTTAAATTATGCTACAAGTATTGCACGATCACTACATTTCTACATATATTACATTTACAATTTTTGTGTACTTGTACGCAGTAGATTGGGGGCACACACTGGTGAAATGTCTTCTAAACGTTTGTTATGTGGGAAAATGTTTGTTGTGCTGACAATGTACTTGCACCCTAAGGTGTTTAACATACTACATTTAGAAGTTTAGTGCAAGTGCAGTACTTGAGCAGAATTTTAAACCCAACAGGGATTTTTTTCTTGGTTTATCATCAATGTAGTCTGGGCCTTGACGGCGTCCCCACAACACACCTTTTACAAGAGTTTGACCTGACCCTGTGTGTGAAACCTGTGGATGAAACTGATTCTCCCATTTTCCACAAAGAGTGTGTACCCAGACTCTGGTGGAAGGTGTGTTGTGGGGACCCCGTAAATGTCCAAAATACCCTGTTTATTAACAAGGAAAAAATATTCCTGTGAAGTTTAAATTATGCTACAAGTATTGCACGATCACTACATTTCTACATATATTACATTTACAATCTTTGTGTACTTGTACGCAGTAGATTGGGGGCACACACTGGTGAAATGTCTTCTAAACGTTTGTTGTGTGGGAAAATGTTTGTTGTGCTGACAATGTACTTGCACCCTAAGGTGTTTAACATACTACATTTAGAAGTTTAGTGCAAGTGCATTACTTGAGCAGAATTTTAAACTTCACAGGGATTTTTTTTTTTGGTTTGTCATCAATGTAGTCTGGGCCTTGACGGCGTCCCCACAACACACCTTCGACTAGAGTTTGACCTGACCCTGTGTGTGAAACCTGAGGATGAAACTGATTCTCCAATTTTTCACAAAGAGTGTGTACCCAGACTCTGGTGGAAGGTGTGTTGTGGGGACCCCGTAAATGTCCAAAATACCCTGTTTATTAACAAGGAACAAATATTCCTGTGAAGTTTAAATTATGCTACAAGTATTGCACGATCACTACATTTCTACATATATTACATTTACAATTTTTGTGTACTTGTACGCAGTAGATTGGGGGCACACACTGGTGAAATGTCTTCTAAACGTTTGTTATGTGGGAAAATGTTTGTTGTGCTGACAATGTACTTGCACCCTAACGTGTTTAACATACTACATTTAAAAGTTTACTGCATGTGCAGTACTTGAGCAGAATTTTAAACTTCACAGGGATTTTTTTCTTGGTTTATCATCAATATAGTCTGGGCCTTGACGGCGTCCCCACAACACACCTTTGACAAGAGTTTGACCCGACCCTTTGTGTGAAACCTGTGGATGAAACTGATTCTCCAATTTTTCACAAAGAGTGTGTACCCAGACTCTGGTGGAAGGTGTGTTGTGGGGACCCCGTAAAAGTCCAAAATACCCTGTTTATTAACAAGGAAAAAATATTCCTGTGAAGTTTAAATTATGCTACAAGTATTGCACGATCACTACATTTCTACATATATTACATTTACAATTTTTGTGTACTTGTACGCAGTAGATTGGGGGCACACACTGGTGAAATGTCTTCTAAACGTTTGTTATGTGGGAAAATGTTTGTTGTGCTGACAATGTACTTGCACCCTAAGGTGTTTAACATACTACATTTAGAAGTTTAGTGCAAGTGCAGTACTTGAGCAGAATTTTAAACCCAACAGGGATTGTTTTCTTGGTTTATCATCAATGTAGTCTGGGCCTTGACGGCGTCCCCACAACACACCTTTGACAAGAGTTTGACCTGACCCTGTGTGTAAAACCTGTGGATGAAACTGATTCTCCAATTTTTCACAAAGAGTGTGTACCCAGACTCTGGTGGAAGGTGTGTTGTGGGGACCCCGTAAATGTCCAAAATACCCTGTTTATTAACAAGGAAAAAATATTCCTGTGAAGTTTAAATTATGCTACAAGTATTGCACGATCACTAAATTTCTACATATATTACATTTACAATCTTTGTGTACTTGTACGCAGTAGATTGGGGACACACACTGGTGAAATGTCTTCTAAACGTTTGTTATGTGGGAAAATGTTTGTTGTTCTGACAATGTACTTGCACCCTAACGTGTTTAACATACTACATTTAGAAGTTTACTGCATGTGCAGTACTTGAGCAGAATTTTAAACTTCACAGGGATTTTTTTCTTGGTTTATCATCAATGTAGTCTGGGCCTTGACGGCGTCCCCACAACACACCTTTGACAAGAGTTTGACCCGACCCTTTGTGTGAAACCTGTGGATGAAACTGATTCTCCAATTTTTCACAAAGAGTGTGTACCCAGACTCTGGTGGAAGGTGTGTTGTGGGGACCCCGTAAAAGTCCAAAATACCCTGTTTATTAACAAGGAAAAAATATTCCTGTGAAGTTTAAATTATGCTACAAGTATTGCACGATCACTACATTTCTACATATATTACATTTACAATTTTTGTGTACTTGTACGCAGTAGATTGGGGGCACACACTGGTGAAATGTCTTCTAAACGTTTGTTATGTGGGAAAATGTTTGTTGTGCTGACAATGTACTTGCACCCTAAGGTGTTTAACATACTACATTTAGAAGTTTAGTGCAAGTGCAGTACTTGAGCAGAATTTTAAACCCAACAGGGATTTTTTTCTTGGTTTATCATCAATGTAGTCTGGGCCTTGACGGCGTCCCCACAACACACCTTTGACAAGAGTTTGACCTGACCCTGTGTGTGAAACCTGTGGATGAAACTGATTCTCCCATTTTCCACAAAGAGTGTGTACCCAGACTCTGGTGGAAGGTGTGTTGTGGGGACCCCGTAAATGTCCAAAATACCCTGTTTATTAACAAGGAAAAAATATTCCTGTGAAGTTTAAATTATGCTACAAGTATTGCACGATCACTACATTTCTACATATATTACATTTACAATCTTTGTGTACTTGTACGCAGTAGATTGGGGGCACACACTGGTGAAATGTCTTCTAAACGTTTGTTGTGTGGGAAAATGTTTGTTGTGCTGACAATGTACTTGCACCCTAAGGTGTTTAACATACTACATTTAGAAGTTTAGTGCAAGTGCATTACTTGAGCAGAATTTTAAACTTCACAGGGATTTTTTTTTTTGGTTTGTCATCAATGTAGTCTGGGCCTTGACGGCGTCCCCACAACACACCTTCGACTAGAGTTTGACCTGACCCTGTGTGTGAAACCTGAGGATGAAACTGATTCTCCAATTTTTCACAAAGAGTGTGTACCCAGACTCTGGTGGAAGGTGTGTTGTGGGGACCCCGTAAATGTCCAAAATACCCTGTTTATTAACAAGGAACAAATATTCCTGTGAAGTTTAAATTATGCTACAAGTATTGCACGATCACTACATTTCTACATATATTACATTTACAATTTTTGTGTACTTGTACGCAGTAGATTGGGGGCACACACTGGTGAAATGTCTTCTAAACGTTTGTTATGTGGGAAAATGTTTGTTGTGCTGACAATGTACTTGCACCCTAACGTGTTTAACATACTACATTTAAAAGTTTACTGCATGTGCAGTACTTGAGCAGAATTTTAAACTTCACAGGGATTTTTTTCTTGGTTTATCATCAATGTAGTCTGGGCCTTGACGGCGTCCCCACAACACACCTTTGACAAGAGTTTGACCCGACCCTTTGTGTGAAACCTGTGGATGAAACTGATTCTCCAATTTTTCACAAAGAGTGTGTACCCAGACTCTGGTGGAAGGTGTGTTGTGGGGACCCCGTAAAAGTCCAAAATACCCTGTTTATTAACAAGGAAAAAATATTCCTGTGAAGTTTAAATTATGCTACAAGTATTGCACGATCACTACATTTCTACATATATTACATTTACAATTTTTGTGTACTTGTACGCAGTAGATTGGGGGCACACACTGGTGAAATGTCTTCTAAACGTTTGTTATGTGGGAAAATGTTTGTTGTGCTGACAATGTACTTGCACCCTAAGGTGTTTAACATACTACATTTAGAAGTTTAGTGCAAGTGCAGTACTTGAGCAGAATTTTAAACCCAACAGGGATTGTTTTCTTGGTTTATCATCAATGTAGTCTGGGCCTTGACGGCGTCCCCACAACACACCTTTGACAAGAGTTTGACCTGACCCTGTGTGTAAAACCTGTGGATGAAACTGATTCTCCAATTTTTCACAAAGAGTGTGTACCCAGACTCTGGTGGAAGGTGTGTTGTGGGGACCCCGTAAATGTCCAAAATACCCTGTTTATTAACAAGGAAAAAATATTCCTGTGAAGTTTAAATTATGCTACAAGTATTGCACGATCACTAAATTTCTACATATATTACATTTACAATCTTTGTGTACTTGTACGCAGTAGATTGGGGACACACACTGGTGAAATGTCTTCTAAACGTTTGTTATGTGGGAAAATGTTTGTTGTTCTGACAATGTACTTGCACCCTAACGTGTTTAACATACTACATTTAGAAGTTTACTGCATGTGCAGTACTTGAGCAGAATTTTAAACTTCACAGGGATTTTTTTCTTGGTTTATCATCAATGTAGTCTGGGCCTTGACGGCGTCCCCACAACACACCTTTGACAAGAGTTTGACCCGACCCTTTGTGTGAAACCTGTGGATGAAACTGATTCTCCAATTTTTCACAAAGAGTGTGTACCGAGACTCTGGTGGAAGGTGTGTTGTGGGGACCCCGTAAAAGTCCAAAATACCCTGTTTATTAACAAGGAAAAAATATTCCTGTGAAGTTTAAATTATGCTACAAGTATTGCACGATCACTACATTTCTACATATATTACATTTACAATTTTTGTGTACTTGTACGCAGTAGATTGGGGGCACACACTGGTGAAATGTCTTCTAAACGTTTGTTATGTGGGAAAATGTTTGTTGTGCTGACAATGTACTTGCACCCTAAGGTGTTTAACATACTACATTTAGAAGTTTAGTGCAAGTGCAGTACTTGAGCAGAATTTTAAACCCAACAGGGATTTTTTTCTTGGTTTATCATCAATGTAGTCTGGGCCTTGACGGCGTCCCCACAACACACCTTTGACAAGAGTTTGACCTGACCCTGTGTGTGAAACCTGTGGATGAAACTGATTCTCCCATTTTCCACAAAGAGTGTGTACCCAGACTCTGGTGGAAGGTGTGTTGTGGGGACCCCGTAAATGTCCAAAATACCCTGTTTATTAACAAGGAAAAAATATTCCTGTGAAGTTTAAATTATGCTACAAGTATTGCACGATCACTACATTTCTACATATATTACATTTACAATCTTTGTGTACTTGTACGCAGTAGATTGGGGGCACACACTGGTGAAATGTCTTCTAAACGTTTGTTATGTGGGAAAATGTTTGTTGTGCTGACAATGTACTTGCACCCTAAGGTGTTTAACATACTACATTTAGAAGTTTAGTGCAAGTGCAGTACTTGAGCAGAATTTTAAACCCAACAGGGATTTTTTCTTGGTTTATCATCAATGTAGTCTGGGCCTTGACGGCGTCCCCACAACACACCTTTGACAAGAGTTTGACCCGACCCTTTGTGTGAAACCTGTGGATGAAACTGATTCTCCAATTTTTCACAAAGAGTGTGTACCCAGACTCTGGTGGAAGGTGTGTTGTGGGGACCCCGTAAATGTCCAAAATACCCTGTTTATTAACAAGGAAAAAATATTCCTGTGAAGTTTAAATTATGCTCCAAGTATTGCACGATCACTACATTTCAACATATATTACATGTACAATCTTTGTGTACTTGTACGCAGTAGATTGGGGGCACACACTGGTGAAATGTCTTCTAAACGTTTGTTATGTGGGAAAATGTTTGTTGTGCTGACAATGTACTTGCACCCTAAGGTGTTTAACATACTACATTTAGAAGTTTAGTGCAAGTGCAGTACTTGAGCAGAATTTTAAACCCAACAGGGATTTTTTCTTGGTTTATCATCAATGTAGTCTGGGCCTTGACGGCGTCCCCACAACACACCTTTGACAAGAGTTTGACCTGACCCTGTGTGTAAAACCTGTGGATGAAACTGATTCTCCAATTTTTCACAAAGAGTGTGTACCCAGACTCTGGTGGAAGGTGTGTTGTGGGGACCCCGTAAATGTCCAAAATACCCTGTTTATTAACAAGGAAAAAATATTCCTGTGAAGTTTAAATTATGCTCCAAGTATTGCACGATCACTAAATTTCTACATATATTACATTTACAATCTTTGTGTACTTGTACGCAGTAGATTGGGGACACACACTGGTGAAATGTCTTCTAAACGTTTGTTATGTGGGAAAATGTTTGTTGTTCTGACAATGTACTTGCACCCTAACGTGTTTAACATACTACATTTAGAAGTTTACTGCATGTGCAGTACTTGAGCAGAATTTTAAACTTCACAGGGATTTTTTTCTTGGTTTATCATCAATGTAGTCTGGGCCTTGACGGCGTCCCCACAACACACCTTTGACAAGAGTTTGACCCGACCCTTTGTGTGAAACCTGTGGATGAAACTGATTCTCCAATTTTTCACAAAGAGTGTGTACCGAGACTCTGGTGGAAGGTGTGTTGTGGGGACCCCGTAAAAGTCCAAAATACCCTGTTTATTAACAAGGAAAAAATATTCCTGTGAAGTTTAAATTATGCTACAAGTATTGCACGATCACTACATTTCTACATATATTACATTTACAATTTTTGTGTACTTGTACGCAGTAGATTGGGGGCACACACTGGTGAAATGTCTTCTAAACGTTTGTTATGTGGGAAAATGTTTGTTGTGCTGACAATGTACTTGCACCCTAAGGTGTTTAACATACTACATTTAGAAGTTTAGTGCAAGTGCAGTACTTGAGCAGAATTTTAAACCCAACAGGGATTTTTTTCTTGGTTTATCATCAATGTAGTCTGGGCCTTGACGGCGTCCCCACAACACACCTTTGACAAGAGTTTGACCTGACCCTGTGTGTGAAACCTGTGGATGAAACTGATTCTCCCATTTTCCACAAAGAGTGTGTACCCAGACTCTGGTGGAAGGTGTGTTGTGGGGACCCCGTAAATGTCCAAAATACCCTGTTTATTAACAAGGAAAAAATATTCCTGTGAAGTTTAAATTATGCTACAAGTATTGCACGATCACTACATTTCTACATATATTACATTTACAATCTTTGTGTACTTGTACGCAGTAGATTGGGGGCACACACTGGTGAAATGTCTTCTAAACGTTTGTTATGTGGGAAAATGTTTGTTGTGCTGACAATGTACTTGCACCCTAAGGTGTTTAACATACTACATTTAGAAGTTTAGTGCAAGTGCAGTACTTGAGCAGAATTTTAAACCCAACAGGGATTTTTTCTTGGTTTATCATCAATGTAGTCTGGGCCTTGACGGCGTCCCCACAACACACCTTTGACAAGAGTTTGACCCGACCCTTTGTGTGAAACCTGTGGATGAAACTGATTCTCCAATTTTTCACAAAGAGTGTGTACCCAGACTCTGGTGGAAGGTGTGTTGTGGGGACCCCGTAAATGTCCAAAATACCCTGTTTATTAACAAGGAAAAAATATTCCTGTGAAGTTTAAATTATGCTCCAAGTATTGCACGATCACTACATTTCAACATATATTACATGTACAATCTTTGTGTACTTGTACGCAGTAGATTGGGGGCACACACTGGTGAAATGTCTTCTAAACGTTTGTTATGTGGGAAAATGTTTGTTGTGCTGACAATGTACTTGCACCCTAAGGTGTTTAACATACTACATTTAGAAGTTTAGTGCAAGTGCAGTACTTGAGCAGAATTTTAAACCCAACAGGGATTGTTTTCTTGGTTTATCATCAATGTAGTCTGGGCCTTGACGGCGTCCCCACAACACACCTTTGACAAGAGTTTGACCTGACCCTGTGTGTAAAACCTGTGGATGAAACTGATTCTCCAATTTTTCACAAAGAGTGTGTACCCAGACTCTGGTGGAAGGTGTGTTGTGGGGACCCCGTAAATGTCCAAAATACCCTGTTTATTAACAAGGAAAAAATATTCCTGTGAAGTTTAAATTATGCTACAAGTATTGCACGATCACTAAATTTCTACATATATTACATTTACAATCTTTGTGTACTTGTACGCAGTAGATTGGGGGCACACACTGGTGAAATGTCTTCTAAACGTTTGTTATGTGGGAAAATGTTTGTTGTTCTGACAATGTACTTGCACCCTAACGTGTTTAACATACTACATTTAGAAGTTTACTGCATGTGCAGTACTTGAGCAGAATTTTAAACTTCACAGGGATTTTTTTCTTGGTTTATCATCAATGTAGTCTGGGCCTTGACGGCGTCCCCACAACACACCTTTGACAAGAGTTTGACCCGACCCTTTGTGTGAAACCTGTGGATGAAACTGATTCTCCAATTTTTCACAAAGAGTGTGTACCCAGACTCTGGTGGAAGGTGTGTTGTGGGGACCCCGTAAAAGTCCAAAATACCCTGTTTATTAACAAGGAAAAAATATTCCTGTGAAGTTTAAATTATGCTACAAGTATTGCACGATCACTACATTTCTACATATATTACATTTACAATTTTTGTGTACTTGTACGCAGTAGATTGGGGGCACACACTGGTGAAATGTCTTCTAAACGTTTGTTATGTGGGAAAATGTTTGTTGTGCTGACAATGTACTTGCACCCTAAGGTGTTTAACATACTACATTTAGAAGTTTAGTGCAAGTGCAGTACTTGAGCAGAATTTTAAACCCAACAGGGATTTTTTTCTTGGTTTATCATCAATGTAGTCTGGGCCTTGACGGCGTCCCCACAACACACCTTTGACAAGAGTTTGACCTGACCCTGTGTGTGAAACCTGTGGATGAAACTGATTCTCCCATTTTCCACAAAGAGTGTGTACCCAGACTCTGGTGGAAGGTGTGTTGTGGGGACCCCGTAAATGTCCAAAATACCCTGTTTATTAACAAGGAAAAAATATTCCTGTGAAGTTTAAATTATGCTACAAGTATTGCACGATCACTACATTTCTACATATATTACATTTACAATCTTTGTGTACTTGTACGCAGTAGATTGGGGGCACACACTGGTGAAATGTCTTCTAAACGTTTGTTGTGTGGGAAAATGTTTGTTGTGCTGACAATGTACTTGCACCCTAAGGTGTTTAACATACTACATTTAGAAGTTTAGTGCAAGTGCATTACTTGAGCAGAATTTTAAACTTCACAGGGATTTTTTTTTTTGGTTTGTCATCAATGTAGTCTGGGCCTTGACGGCGTCCCCACAACACACCTTCGACTAGAGTTTGACCTGACCCTGTGTGTGAAACCTGAGGATGAAACTGATTCTCCAATTTTTCACAAAGAGTGTGTACCCAGACTCTGGTGGAAGGTGTGTTGTGGGGACCCCGTAAATGTCCAAAATACCCTGTTTATTAACAAGGAACAAATATTCCTGTGAAGTTTAAATTATGCTACAAGTATTGCACGATCACTACATTTCTACATATATTACATTTACAATTTTTGTGTACTTGTACGCAGTAGATTGGGGGCACACACTGGTGAAATGTCTTCTAAACGTTTGTTATGTGGGAAAATGTTTGTTGTGCTGACAATGTACTTGCACCCTAACGTGTTTAACATACTACATTTAAAAGTTTACTGCATGTGCAGTACTTGAGCAGAATTTTAAATTTCACAGGGATTTTTTTCTTGGTTTATCATCAATGTAGTCTGGGCCTTGACGGCGTCCCCACAACACACCTTTGACAAGAGTTTGACCCGACCCTTTGTGTGAAACCTGTGGATGAAACTGATTCTCCAATTTTTCACAAAGAGTGTGTACCCAGACTCTGGTGGAAGGTGTGTTGTGGGGACCCCGTAAAAGTCCAAAATACCCTGTTTATTAACAAGGAAAAAATATTCCTGTGAAGTTTAAATTATGCTACAAGTATTGCACGATCACTACATTTCTACATATATTACATTTACAATTTTTGTGTACTTGTACGCAGTAGATTGGGGGCACACACTGGTGAAATGTCTTCTAAACGTTTGTTATGTGGGAAAATGTTTGTTGTGCTGACAATGTACTTGCACCCTAAGGTGTTTAACATACTACATTTAGAAGTTTAGTGCAAGTGCAGTACTTGAGCAGAATTTTAAACCCAACAGGGATTGTTTTCTTGGTTTATCATCAATGTAGTCTGGGCCTTGACGGCGTCCCCACAACACACCTTTGACAAGAGTTTGACCTGACCCTGTGTGTAAAACCTGTGGATGAAACTGATTCTCCAATTTTTCACAAAGAGTGTGTACCCAGACTCTGGTGGAAGGTGTGTTGTGGGGACCCCGTAAATGTCCAAAATACCCTGTTTATTAACAAGGAAAAAATATTCCTGTGAAGTTTAAATTATGCTACAAGTATTGCACGATCACTAAATTTCTACATATATTACATTTACAATCTTTGTGTACTTGTACGCAGTAGATTGGGGACACACACTGGTGAAATGTCTTCTAAACGTTTGTTATGTGGGAAAATGTTTGTTGTTCTGACAATGTACTTGCACCCTAACGTGTTTAACATACTACATTTAGAAGTTTACTGCATGTGCAGTACTTGAGCAGAATTTTAAACTTCACAGGGATTTTTTTCTTGGTTTATCATCAATGTAGTCTGGGCCTTGACGGCGTCCCCACAACACACCTTTGACAAGAGTTTGACCCGACCCTTTGTGTGAAACCTGTGGATGAAACTGATTCTCCAATTTTTCACAAAGAGTGTGTACCCAGACTCTGGTGGAAGGTGTGTTGTGGGGACCCCGTAAAAGTCCAAAATACCCTGTTTATTAACAAGGAAAAAATATTCCTGTGAAGTTTAAATTATGCTACAAGTATTGCACGATCACTACATTTCTACATATATTACATTTACAATTTTTGTGTACTTGTACGCAGTAGATTGGGGGCACACACTGGTGAAATGTCTTCTAAACGTTTGTTATGTGGGAAAATGTTTGTTGTGCTGACAATGTACTTGCACCCTAAGGTGTTTAACATACTACATTTAGAAGTTTAGTGCAAGTGCAGTACTTGAGCAGAATTTTAAACCCAACAGGGATTTTTTTCTTGGTTTATCATCAATGTAGTCTGGGCCTTGACGGCGTCCCCACAACACACCTTTGACAAGAGTTTGACCTGACCCTGTGTGTGAAACCTGTGGATGAAACTGATTCTCCCATTTTCCACAAAGAGTGTGTACCCAGACTCTGGTGGAAGGTGTGTTGTGGGGACCCCGTAAATGTCCAAAATACCCTGTTTATTAACAAGGAAAAAATATTCCTGTGAAGTTTAAATTATGCTACAAGTATTGCACGATCACTACATTTCTACATATATTACATTTACAATCTTTGTGTACTTGTACGCAGTAGATTGGGGGCACACACTGGTGAAATGTCTTCTAAACGTTTGTTGTGTGGGAAAATGTTTGTTGTGCTGACAATGTACTTGCACCCTAAGGTGTTTAACATACTACATTTAGAAGTTTAGTGCAAGTGCATTACTTGAGCAGAATTTTAAACTTCACAGGGATTTTTTTTTTTGGTTTGTCATCAATGTAGTCTGGGCCTTGACGGCGTCCCCACAACACACCTTCGACTAGAGTTTGACCTGACCCTGTGTGTGAAACCTGAGGATGAAACTGATTCTCCAATTTTTCACAAAGAGTGTGTACCCAGACTCTGGTGGAAGGTGTGTTGTGGGGACCCCGTAAATGTCCAAAATACCCTGTTTATTAACAAGGAAAAAATATTCCTGTGAAGTTTAAATTATGCTACAAGTATTGCACGATCACTACATTTCTACATATATTACATTTACAATTTTTGTGTACTTGTACGCAGTAGATTGGGGGCACACACTGGTGAAATGTCTTCTAAACGTTTGTTATGTGGGAAAATGTTTGTTGTGCTGACAATGTACTTGCACCCTAACGTGTTTAACATACTACATTTAAAAGTTTACTGCATGTGCAGTACTTGAGCAGAATTTTAAACTTCACAGGGATTTTTTTCTTGGTTTATCATCAATGTAGTCTGGGCCTTGACGGCGTCCCCACAACACACCTTTGACAAGAGTTTGACCCGACCCTTTGTGTGAAACCTGTGGATGAAACTGATTCTCCAATTTTTCACAAAGAGTGTGTACCCAGACTCTGGTGGAAGGTGTGTTGTGGGGACCCCGTAAAAGTCCAAAATACCCTGTTTATTAACAAGGAAAAAATATTCCTGTGAAGTTTAAATTATGCTACAAGTATTGCACGATCACTACATTTCTACATATATTACATTTACAATTTTTGTGTACTTGTACGCAGTAGATTGGGGGCACACACTGGTGAAATGTCTTCTAAACGTTTGTTATGTGGGAAAATGTTTGTTGTGCTGACAATGTACTTGCACCCTAAGGTGTTTAACATACTACATTTAGAAGTTTAGTGCAAGTGCAGTACTTGAGCAGAATTTTAAACCCAACAGGGATTGTTTTCTTGGTTTATCATCAATGTAGTCTGGGCCTTGACGGCGTCCCCACAACACACCTTTGACAAGAGTTTGACCTGACCCTGTGTGTAAAACCTGTGGATGAAACTGATTCTCCAATTTTTCACAAAGAGTGTGTACCCAGACTCTGGTGGAAGGTGTGTTGTGGGGACCCCGTAAATGTCCAAAATACCCTGTTTATTAACAAGGAAAAAATATTCCTGTGAAGTTTAAATTATGCTACAAGTATTGCACGATCACTAAATTTCTACATATATTACATTTACAATCTTTGTGTACTTGTACGCAGTAGATTGGGGACACACACTGGTGAAATGTCTTCTAAACGTTTGTTATGTGGGAAAATGTTTGTTGTTCTGACAATGTACTTGCACCCTAACGTGTTTAACATACTACATTTAGAAGTTTACTGCATGTGCAGTACTTGAGCAGAATTTTAAACTTCACAGGGATTTTTTTCTTGGTTTATCATCAATGTAGTCTGGGCCTTGACGGCGTCCCCACAACACACCTTTGACAAGAGTTTGACCCGACCCTTTGTGTGAAACCTGTGGATGAAACTGATTCTCCAATTTTTCACAAAGAGTGTGTACCCAGACTCTGGTGGAAGGTGTGTTGTGGGGACCCCGTAAAAGTCCAAAATACCCTGTTTATTAACAAGGAAAAAATATTCCTGTGAAGTTTAAATTATGCTACAAGTATTGCACGATCACTACATTTCTACATATATTACATTTACAATTTTTGTGTACTTGTACGCAGTAGATTGGGGGCACACACTGGTGAAATGTCTTCTAAACGTTTGTTATGTGGGAAAATGTTTGTTGTGCTGACAATGTACTTGCACCCTAAGGTGTTTAACATACTACATTTAGAAGTTTAGTGCAAGTGCAGTACTTGAGCAGAATTTTAAACCCAACAGGGATTTTTTTCTTGGTTTATCATCAATGTAGTCTGGGCCTTGACGGCGTCCCCACAACACACCTTTGACAAGAGTTTGACCTGACCCTGTGTGTGAAACCTGTGGATGAAACTGATTCTCCCATTTTCCACAAAGAGTGTGTACCCAGACTCTGGTGGAAGGTGTGTTGTGGGGACCCCGTAAATGTCCAAAATACCCTGTTTATTAACAAGGAAAAAATATTCCTGTGAAGTTTAAATTATGCTACAAGTATTGCACGATCACTACATTTCTACATATATTACATTTACAATCTTTGTGTACTTGTACGCAGTAGATTGGGGGCACACACTGGTGAAATGTCTTCTAAACGTTTGTTATGTGGGAAAATGTTTGTTGTGCTGACAATGTACTTGCACCCTAAGGTGTTTAACATACTACATTTAGAAGTTTAGTGCAAGTGCAGTACTTGAGCAGAATTTTAAACCCAACAGGGATTTTTTCTTGGTTTATCATCAATGTAGTCTGGGCCTTGACGGCGTCCCCACAACACACCTTTGACAAGAGTTTGACCCGACCCTTTGTGTGAAACCTGTGGATGAAACTGATTCTCCAATTTTTCACAAAGAGTGTGTACCCAGACTCTGGTGGAAGGTGTGTTGTGGGGACCCCGTAAATGTCCAAAATACCCTGTTTATTAACAAGGAAAAAATATTCCTGTGAAGTTTAAATTATGCTCCAAGTATTGCACGATCACTACATTTCAACATATATTACATGTACAATCTTTGTGTACTTGTACGCAGTAGATTGGGGGCACACACTGGTGAAATGTCTTCTAAACGTTTGTTATGTGGGAAAATGTTTGTTGTGCTGACAATGTACTTGCACCCTAAGGTGTTTAACATACTACATTTAGAAGTTTAGTGCAAGTGCAGTACTTGAGCAGAATTTTAAACCCAACAGGGATTTTTTCTTGGTTTATCATCAATGTAGTCTGGGCCTTGACGGCGTCCCCACAACACACCTTTGACAAGAGTTTGACCTGACCCTGTGTGTAAAACCTGTGGATGAAACTGATTCTCCAATTTTTCACAAAGAGTGTGTACCCAGACTCTGGTGGAAGGTGTGTTGTGGGGACCCCGTAAATGTCCAAAATACCCTGTTTATTAACAAGGAAAAAATATTCCTGTGAAGTTTAAATTATGCTCCAAGTATTGCACGATCACTAAATTTCTACATATATTACATTTACAATCTTTGTGTACTTGTACGCAGTAGATTGGGGACACACACTGGTGAAATGTCTTCTAAACGTTTGTTATGTGGGAAAATGTTTGTTGTTCTGACAATGTACTTGCACCCTAACGTGTTTAACATACTACATTTAGAAGTTTACTGCATGTGCAGTACTTGAGCAGAATTTTAAACTTCACAGGGATTTTTTTCTTGGTTTATCATCAATGTAGTCTGGGCCTTGACGGCGTCCCCACAACACACCTTTGACAAGAGTTTGACCCGACCCTTTGTGTGAAACCTGTGGATGAAACTGATTCTCCAATTTTTCACAAAGAGTGTGTACCGAGACTCTGGTGGAAGGTGTGTTGTGGGGACCCCGTAAAAGTCCAAAATACCCTGTTTATTAACAAGGAAAAAATATTCCTGTGAAGTTTAAATTATGCTACAAGTATTGCACGATCACTACATTTCTACATATATTACATTTACAATTTTTGTGTACTTGTACGCAGTAGATTGGGGGCACACACTGGTGAAATGTCTTCTAAACGTTTGTTATGTGGGAAAATGTTTGTTGTGCTGACAATGTACTTGCACCCTAAGGTGTTTAACATACTACATTTAGAAGTTTAGTGCAAGTGCAGTACTTGAGCAGAATTTTAAACCCAACAGGGATTTTTTTCTTGGTTTATCATCAATGTAGTCTGGGCCTTGACGGCGTCCCCACAACACACCTTTGACAAGAGTTTGACCTGACCCTGTGTGTGAAACCTGTGGATGAAACTGATTCTCCCATTTTCCACAAAGAGTGTGTACCCAGACTCTGGTGGAAGGTGTGTTGTGGGGACCCCGTAAATGTCCAAAATACCCTGTTTATTAACAAGGAAAAAATATTCCTGTGAAGTTTAAATTATGCTACAAGTATTGCACGATCACTACATTTCTACATATATTACATTTACAATCTTTGTGTACTTGTACGCAGTAGATTGGGGGCACACACTGGTGAAATGTCTTCTAAACGTTTGTTATGTGGGAAAATGTTTGTTGTGCTGACAATGTACTTGCACCCTAAGGTGTTTAACATACTACATTTAGAAGTTTAGTGCAAGTGCAGTACTTGAGCAGAATTTTAAACCCAACAGGGATTTTTTCTTGGTTTATCATCAATGTAGTCTGGGCCTTGACGGCGTCCCCACAACACACCTTTGACAAGAGTTTGACCCGACCCTTTGTGTGAAACCTGTGGATGAAACTGATTCTCCAATTTTTCACAAAGAGTGTGTACCCAGACTCTGGTGGAAGGTGTGTTGTGGGGACCCCGTAAATGTCCAAAATACCCTGTTTATTAACAAGGAAAAAATATTCCTGTGAAGTTTAAATTATGCTCCAAGTATTGCACGATCACTACATTTCAACATATATTACATGTACAATCTTTGTGTACTTGTACGCAGTAGATTGGGGGCACACACTGGTGAAATGTCTTCTAAACGTTTGTTATGTGGGAAAATGTTTGTTGTGCTGACAATGTACTTGCACCCTAAGGTGTTTAACATACTACATTTAGAAGTTTAGTGCAAGTGCAGTACTTGAGCAGAATTTTAAACCCAACAGGGATTTATTCTTGGTTTATCATCAATGTAGTCTGGGCCTTGACGGCGTCCCCACAACACACCTTTGACAAGAGTTTGACCCGACCCTGTGTGTGAAACCTGTGGATGAAACTGATTCTCCAATTTTTCACAAAGAGTGTGTACCCAGACTCTGGTGGAAGGTGTGTTGTGGGGACCCCGTAAATGTCCAAAATACCCTGTTTATTAACAAGGAAAAAATATTCCTGTGAAGTTTAAATTATGCTACAAGTATTGCACGATCACTACATTTCTACATATATTCCATTTTCAATCTTTGTGTACTTGTACGCAGTAGATTGGGGGCACACACTGGTGAAATGTCTTCTAAACGTTTGTTATGTGGGAAAGTGTTTGTTGTGATGGCAATGTACTTGCACCCTAAGGTGTTTAACATACTACATTTAGAAGTTTAGTGCAAATGCAGTACTTGAGCAGAATTTTAAACTTCACAGGGATTTTTTTTTTTGGTTTGTCATCAATGTAGTCTGGGCCTTGACGGCGTCCCCACAACACACATTCAACACACCGAGTGCATATATTATTCGATATATTACAATGAACCTCTTTGTGCACTTGTCTTAAACTGGCTATGAAATCTAGTTTTAAACTGTTGTAAAGTTGGAGTGCATAATCTTGAGAAGTATCTATTTTTGGCCCTCATGTGTTTGTTTTTTTAACAGTCTATCAACATACAGGAGAAGGCCAAAAGCATACACACCTCTCAAGATTATGCACTCCCCTGCTGCAGCAAACTAGCTGCACTAACTATAACTTTCCTCTAAGTTGAATGACAGTTGAACACTTATTCAAGTAATTCTAATTTGTCACACAAATGCACTTACCTTGTGTCACACAAATTCTTTACTTTAAATTGTCACACACCTTCAATTATCCTTTTTTCTTCTTCTATAATCATTCCTTATGGGGACCAGGAAGTGGGCGGCACCCAACCATTTATGGAAAAGTGTGTGTGGAGAGCGAGTGTGTGCAGTACCAGCCACAAACTACTGGGGGAGCTTGTGGGCATGCCACACACACACACAGCCATTGAAAACCATGGGTTGTGGGCCAATGCTAAAAACCACACGGGCACCTTCAGAACAGCTTCTGGGTTAATTTAATACCATTTTCTTTATGGGGACCTGATTTTTGGTCCCCATACCAAAATCGGTCCCCATGACGTGACTGTGTAAACAGATCTTTGTCCCCACAAAGATATGATTACAAACACACACACACACACACACACACACACAATGGATGCTCACATTTTTCTATTGCTGTTCTGGGTAATTTTCTTTTTCAAAAATGTTAAAAAGTGAAAAATAAAGATATTTCAAACATGAAATCATTCTTGTATGGTCCTAAATATAATACTAAATATTATGCAAGTGATTATTCTTAACCAAAATTACAAAAATTTCATAAAAACGCATTGATTGTATTATGGGTCATTTTTGACCAACTTATGGAAGAGTGTAGGGTCCAGTCACTCGTGCATCTAAGGGTTAACTGCCAGTCTAACCCACATGACAAACTCCACACATGCTCACGACAAGTTGCTGTCCCTGAAAGCGCTGCCATACCTTAATTGCAGAGAACTAAAGATTCAAGGGTGTCAGATAGGTGACCAGGGATCAGACCTTAGCTATAGCAGTGTGTGTCGGCAGATGGAAGAAGGCTTAAAGGAGTACTTTAGTGATGCAGAGGTTGTTCTAGCAGTGCTCCGAGCCATCAAGCCAGGGACTTTTAAAGACATGTTGATGAATAAGGACGATCTGACTGTTGATGCCCTATAAAAGCTTTTCACAACATATTTACATCGTGCATTTTAGTCACATGGCTCACTTTAGTGTTCCACCCACCTGAAAACAGGATATATTAATGAGACACAGCCAACTGCACGTCTGTCCATCGTCTTGCTAAGCAGAAAGAGGAAGTTCACCAAGCAGACCAACTGACAATACACCTGAAGCCTGGCAAGTCGCCACACTGCCCCTTGCTGGCGAGTGCTCATTACTACCCCCGTTATGTGCAAAATAATGTTTTTTTTAATACAAACATGGTGGAAAGATATAAATTATATTCTGAAATATTGCACAAAATTGTGATCACACTTCAGTGGGTATCACAATTGCAACTTTATTCGGTTTTAGGCTGTGTCCACCCTCGACGCTGCCCCCACCTGAATTGCACTGCATTTGCTGACAAAGTGACAATTCGCACCGAAAATGTCCTGAAAACCATATGGCGGCCATAACATGAGGAACACTCAGCAAGATTAAGAAGGCGGGAGGAGATGGACTAGCTATTGCAACTTTATTCGGTTTTAGTCTGTGTCCCCCCTCGACGCTGCCCCCACCTGAATTGGAGTGCATTTGCAGACAATTTGACAATTTGCACCGAAAATGTGCTGAAAACCATATGGCGGCAATATCATTAGGAACACTCAGCCAGTTTAAAAAGGTCGCAGGAGCTGGACCAGCTATTGCAACTTTATTTGGTTTTAGTCTGTTCACCCTTTTGTTGACCCCCCCCCCCCCCCCCCCCCCACATGCTTTGCACTGCATTTGCTGAAAAAGTGACAATTCGCACCCAAAATGAGCGGAAAACCCCATGGGGGCCATTCCCTTGTCATGTTAAATGTGTGAATTACACAATGACAGGACAATTCCACATGTTCATGTTGCTTATGTGACCACTTACTAGTGACATAAAATAAATTATGGAATCCTTAAAAACTGCTCCCATCAGCAAACTAATCAGAGTTTCTTATAGATGCTTTTATAATGTTTTATTAACTTGTTCTTTATTTGTGAATTGTCAATTTTGCATAATTGGCCATGATGTATATATGTTTTTCTTTTAAAGGCTATAAAAAAAATCCAAAATACTTGTGTTACTAGTTTTAATATACAGTGTTTTACAACTTTCAGTTTCTTTGTTACTGTTGTTTCAGTTTTATTTTATATTTTGTTTCGACAATGTGCCATTGACGGGCCCATAAAAATGTAGTCAACATTTTGCGGGCCGCTTTGGACATCCTGGTTTACATAGTTCACATGGAGGGGGGAATTGCTACCAAATGTCTATGCTGTGTTTTACCATATGACTCCTACTATAGTCAAGTCTAGGCTCCCACAGTGTTGCGTGTGGTGTGTGGTGTGTGGGCTTGTGGAGGTGCATGGGAATTCGCATCATAGTTTCATGTCATGATGCATAAAAACAAAAAAAAATTGCGAATGAGTGGAACAATGCTAAAAAAAAGCTTATGTTTTGAAATGTGAGTGTTCAAGGGCCGCACGGTGGTCTAGTGGTTAGCATGTTGGCCACACAGTCACAGTCAGGACGGGAAGACCTGGGTTTGAATCTCCGTTGGGCATTTATGTGTGGAGTTTGCATGTTCTGCCTGTGCGTGGATGGGTTTTCTCTGGTTTCCTCCAACATTCCAAAAACAGGCATGTTAGGTAAATTGGCGACTCAAAATTGTCCATAGGTATGCGAATGGTTGTCTATATACTGTATGTCCTGCGATTAGCTGGCGACCAGTCCAGGGTGTACCCTGCCTGACGCCCGAAGTGATCCTAATGAGGAGAAGCGGCATAGAAAATGGATGGATGGATGTCAGTGTTGGAGTTATTTGCTTTATTTTACCCCTCCCCTCTGGTGTTAAATCTCAACATAACGGTGTCGCGTCAACTATCCAGTAACTTAGTTTAGTTTTTAGTTTTGTGATGATGTAGTACTAGTTAGTACCAAGCCTTTTCCCCTCAAAGGCAAAGCTGTATAATTTTCAGGTTTGTAAAGACTATTGCATTTAACACAGTTTCACCAGGAAGTCAAAAAAACAAACTTTTTCTTTTTGAGATTTAAAGATTTAAATACACCTCATGGTGATACTTGGACACGTCATCAGTGATAAACCCGGGGTCATAAGGGTGTTTCGGGTCTTTAATCATCAGACACCCTTGCCCGGGAGACCCAACCGGGATTGATCAGACCCCTACAGATTCACAGCCACCGGGAGGCCTTTTCTGCAGCCTCAAGGATGTTCTTGGTGGCTTTGTTTGACTGCAGTCCAACTCCAAGGAGTTTGAACACTCGCTGTAGTGAGTGGCCTGCAAAACCTCTGCAACCGATTTCGACTGGTTCACAGCGGGCCCTCCAGCCTTTGCGCCGGTACTCCGTAATGAGCTCAGAGTATTTGGCCCGCTTACGCTCATTGGCTTCGTCGACCCGGTCTTCCCAGGGGACTGTCAGCTCCAATAGCACCACCTACTTAGTTGACTCCGATGTCAGCACAATGTCTGGCCGGAGCGAGGTGGTAGCAATGTCTGCCGGGAACTTCAGTTGCCTTCCCAGGTCCACTTGGAGCTGCCAGTCACGAGCGATGGTGAGAAGCCCTCCTGCGGTGTTGAGCTGGTGGCTTACCCTCTGCCCTGCTCTAATGAAAGTGATTGCCTGCTTTGGGGTGACCTGGGAATTGCTGTACTGTATTGCAGCGCAGATAGAATCCGCCAAGGCTTTTAAAACTTGGTCGTGGCTCCAGCAATACCGCCCCTCCCCTAGATCCTTTGGGCAAAAGCTCAGGATGTGCTCCAAAGTTCCCCTCCTCTGGCAAAGCGTGTGCAGATTAGCTGGGCTTGGGAGGACATCATACACTGTATGAGGAACTTTGTCCGCAGAGATTCAGTTCTCCAGAGCTCCGCCCAGGATAGTTTGTGTGGTTCCACATGTTCCCACCTTGTCCATGCCCCCTGCAGCAGCGTTGTTCCTCCACGTATGCCCGGATCCCGTTTTGGACAAGTCGGCATTTCTCATTGTCACGAGCCTGGTCGTAGTGTGGCCAGGGAAAGCTTCCAAGGCCTGCCCTCCCAATTGCCACGGTTCCCACCAAGGTCTTGTGTCTCAGCCGCACCTCTGCCCTGCCCACGGCTTCTTGTGCCTGCCACTTCCTTCCAGTTTTAACCACAATCCCTGCCGATGCCACATTGATGTCTGCGGAGCCCCTGTACATCAACACCTCACTGATCGGGTGACCTTGAACTCCTCTGATAGTCCACTTTGGTGGAGGTGCAGCTTGGTGGAATGGCCATAAAAGGCGGTGCTGCTCAGGGACCGAGGGAGCCCCAGTCATCTCCCGTGAAACTGGCTAATGGTCCTCTCTAGTGCCTCAAACTTTGTTATTGGTACCCCATAGACTAACAGGGGCCAGAGTATCCTGGGCAGAACACCTTGCTGGTACATCCAGTCCTTAAATTTTCCTGGGAGACTCGATTTGTCTATGGCTGTGAGCCAAGAAGTCAGGTCACTCTTGGTTTGCAGCACAGCTGCTGCATCCCTCAGGGAGCTGTCAAAGATTTTGCCAAGGTTTTTCGGTGACCTTTGGAATTTTGGTCCCGCCAAGTATAAAGTGGAAATGGTCAGCCACTTTACCCTTCCTCAGTACCAGAGACCTGGATTTTGCTGACTTGAAGCTCATCTTTGCCCAGGAGATGAGCTGTTCAAGGTCCTGAAGGAGCCACCTGCACCCAGGAACAGATGTAGTCATCACTGTCAAGTCATCCATAATGGCCCTTATTGGGGGTGCTGCCGGGTCCCTGATCTTGATTTTGGACCGCTGCATTCAACCTCCGCGCACTTGACAATCATGTTCATGGCCAAGGAGAATAATGACACTGAGATTGTACAGCCGGTGATTATCTCCTTCTCCAGGCGGTGCCAGCCAAATGTTACTTTATTGAAATCGTTGTAATAGTCCATAATGATCTTCCCAGGGATGTGGTGTCTTGTCAATGCTGTCTCAACAAGCTTGGATCCATAGGCGTTGCTTAGGTCAAGCCAGACAGTTGCCAAGTCTCCTTTGCTTTCCCTTGCCTCCCGGATCAACTGCGTCACCACTCCTGTATGATCCAGGCACTCCTGGTGCCTACTGAGGTGTCTATGTACGCATTCTTCAAGAGGAACGCTGTTAGTCGTTGGGACACGATCTTAAAGAAAATCTTGCTCTCAACGCTGAGCAGCGAGATTATACGAACCTGCTTGATGTTGCTAGAGTTCTCTTAATTAGGGATCCAGACGCCTTCCGCATGTCTCCACTGGGCGGAAATGTTCCCTCTTCGCCAGATGACCTTCAAGATCTTCCAGAGATGTTTGAGGAGCCGTGGACACTGCTTATACACCTTGTAAGGGTACACCACTGGGACCGTGGACCGAACAAGAGCTTGTAGTTCTGACAGGGTGGGCTCATCACTGTTGAATTGGAACACTGGTTCTGGAGCTGTCACTAGGGCCTTGCAAGGGCCAAGCTCTTGGTTTCTTGTGGTGTCATTGAGATGGTTGTCAATCTCTCATATGGGGCAAGCAAGGTGGCCACTTTGCTTGTGGTCCAGTAGCTTCTTCATAAAGGCAAAGGTGTTTCCAATGGAGGCACTCCGCTTCCAAACACTTTCCTTTCCCTTCCTTCGGTGCCATTCAGCCCTCATCAACATGATGATGTTGGTGAGTTCCAACCGAGCAGGTCTCTCCTCTTCCGTGGCTGCCTTGAACTGACGTCTCAAGCATTTCAGCTCTTGCCTCAGCTGGTTTATCATGACTTCCCACCAATTGAGCCTTGCTG
Organism: Dunckerocampus dactyliophorus; assembly: GCF_027744805.1. Lineage (NCBI taxonomy): Eukaryota > Metazoa > Chordata > Actinopteri > Syngnathiformes > Syngnathidae > Dunckerocampus > Dunckerocampus dactyliophorus. The sequence continues at coordinate 11,546,089 of NC_072830.1, forward strand.
GGTTTCCTGGTCCTTGCTTCTGTTGCACTCCGAAACGTTCCGCTCCTATGTTCATTATGAAGGAGAACATAGTTTGGAGTTTGATATGGCTTCCAGGGCTTCATCTACATACTCAACCAGCTTGTTCCAATCCTTGCTGTTGGCAGCAGGCCACTTCACCTGACAATGTTCCGATTTCCTTCTTGGTGGGGGGAATTGTGTTGCTCGGAGGTTTCGGGTACTGTCGGGGAACTCCGGACCTGTCTCCTCCTCCATCTGACCGGGTTCTGCAAAGTTGTCGGCTGTCGGCTGTCGTTCCTGAGCGTCGCGCCACTCGGGTTCTTACAGACCTTGCCGCATATGCAGACTGCGCTCGTAGTCCGTTGATCATTTGCTTGGGTCGTTACCAATATTTCTGTCCGATTGGGATGCTCATCCTCCCCCCCCTCTCCGGCATCCCTGGGGGTGTTTTGTAGCAATATTTGGTTGCCCCCTCACGGGAGCTGTAGGTCAGGGGGATGGCCTTTCCTAACCCGGTCGGCGTCTCTCCGAACTGTCCACTGTCTTTCCAGTTGTCACCACTCTTTCGTGGTTGTCATCCAGCCTTTCCTGTAGGTCACTGGCTAGGCCAGATGTGATAGATTTAAATACACCTCACGGTGATACTTGGACAAATCATCAGTGATAAATAGGGTGTTTCGGGTCTTTAATCATCATACACCTTCGCCCAGGCGACCCAACCGGGATTGATCAGGTCCCGGCTTGTGTCCAAGCCACGGAACCCCCCTACGGATCCACAGCCACTGGGAGGCCTTTTCTGCCGCCTCAAGGATGTTCTTGGTGGCTTTCTTTGACTTTTAAACAAACTTCAGCTTTGACTCATGAAAGGGGGAAGGGGGGGCAAGATGTCAGCTATTGCTAGGATGCAGAGAAGTACTTGACACACACGTATGTTCACATGTATAAAAACTAATATAAACTCTCACAAATGTCCCTATAGATGAATTAATGGAAAAACAAGTTGAGCTGGAGAGAAGTACGTTGTTCACATATTTTTAAAACTAAAATATGTCTATCACCAATGTTGGTAGTAGGGCAATTTGTCATGCTTTCGTGAACTTGTTCTGAAACCTGTTCTTGTTTTTATGTCAGCTGGGAATGAAAGAGGTCAGACCAAGAAATTTGCAGTTGTTTTTTTTTACACTTTTGTACTTTTTTCGTTATACAGTACAGTCATGGAAAACATGATTAGACCACCCTTGTTTCTTCAGTTTCTTGTTTTAATGCCTGATACAACTAAAAGGTACCTTTGTTTGGACAAATATATTGCTCAAAAAATTAAAGGAACACTTCAAAAACACATCAGATCTAAACTGGGGGGAAAATGATCTTGAATATCTTTCCTGATAATAAGTGGGTGATGTATTAGCAACAAAATGATGCCACATAATTTGATAGAAATGAAAATGATCCCCCTATAGAGGGGGGCAATCAAAGACACCCCAAAAATGAAAATGAAAAAATGATGCAGCAGACTGGTCCATTTTGCCAACATGTCATTGTAGCAACTCAAAATGATTCTCAATTGTTTGTGTGGCTTGTACGCATGCCTGACAACGTTGGGGCATGCTCCTAATGAGACTACGGATGACGTCCTGGGGGATCGCCGCCCAGATCTGGACCAGGGCATCAATGAGCTCCTGGGCAGTCAGGAGCAACCTGGCGGCGCCGGATGGACCTAAACATAATGTCCCAGAGGTGTTTATTGGGTTTAGATCAGGTGAACGTGGGAGCCAGTCAATGGTATCAATTCCTTCATCCTCCAGGAACTACCTGCATACACTATCCACATGACGTTGGGCATTGTCGTGGACGAGGAGGAACCCAGGTCCCACTACACCGGCGTAGGTTCTGACAATGGGTCCAAGGATTTCATCCCGGTACCTAATAGCAGTCAGGGTGCCGTTATCTCAACTGAAGAGGTCTGTGCGTCCTTCCAGGGATATGCCTCCCCAGACCATCATGGACCCACCACCAAACTGGTCATGCTGAATGATGTTGCAGGCAGCATAACGTTCTCCATGGCATCTCCAGACCCTTTCACGTCTGTCGCATGTGCTCAGGTTGAACTTGCTCTCATCAAGAAAGAGCACAGGGCACCAGTGGTGTAGTTGCCAATTCTGATGGTCTATGGCAAATGCCAATCGAGCTCTACGGTGCTGGGCAGTGAGCACAGGGCCCACTACAGGACGTCGGGCCCTCAGGCCACCCTAGAGAAATTTAGAGAAACTAAATGACAAAATGTGATGACGTCATATAAATTTAATCATTAAAAATAATCGTCAGAAACTAACTGTCAAAATATGATTGATGACTTGACACATCAGATGACATCATTTTTTTAAACTGTGAGTAGAGAGGTCTTAGAGGGCTGCGGAAGGGGAGGGAGGTGTGGGCGAGATTCTTGGGGGCTGATGTGTGTGTGTGTGTGTGTGTGTGACTCTTGAGTGTGTGGGTGTGTGCGGTATATATTATGAATAAGGTGGGCCTCGACTTCCCACGGGAGAAGACAATGTGCTTGTGGTTTTAAAAAACATATCTGATGGGGGTGTTTTTTAGGAAACTATAATCAATAGCGGGGGCCTCATGGCTCCCGTGTCAATAGCGGGGGCCCATGGTTCACATGAGATAATTTTAATACCATTTTTATAGTAGATGGGGGTTTCTTTGGACTGATCCGTGGGGGTCTTTTTTAGCTCACTCTAATCAATACTAGGGGCCTCATGGTTTGTATAAAAAAAGACAATGTGATTGAGGCTTTAAAAAACATATCTGATGGGGGTGTTTTTTAGGAAACTATAATCAATAGCGGGGGCCTCATGGCTCCCGTGTCAATAGCGGGGGCCCATGGTTCACATGAGATCATTTTAATACCATTTTTATAGTAGATGGGGGTTTCTTTGGACTGATCCGTGGGGGTCTTTTTTAGCTAACTCTAATCAATACTAGGGGCCTCATGGTTTGTATAAAAAAAGACAATGTGATTGAGGCTTTAAAAAACATATCTGGCACTTAAACATTCCTCCCCTATTGTATAAAATGGTGTAAAAGGCAAGTGTCGACGGTAGGTTTCCAGATCACTCGCAAAAATCAGCGAACAACGTCAAGACAGAGAGTTTGAACACAGAGCCTGGAGACGACTACAAGACATCGGACATTGACATGGGCTGTTGCATGTGCGTAAGTTTCATATTGTATATAATTTATCTAGGGTGTTTAGCCTGAAAGGTAAAAATTTTTTTCTACTTACAGGAGAGCTGCATCTTCACCAATTGAAGGTACGTTTTCAAATCATGTAGCTGAAAGAAATTTCTTTTAGAGGTTTATGTTTCTCAGGGTGCGTGTGTGTGCGTGCGTGCCTGTTGCGTGCGTGTCTGTGTGCGTGCGTGCCTGTGTGCGTGTGTGTGTGTGTGTGTGTGTGTGCGCATGTCTCTCTACCTCTGAGAGAGAGAGAGAGAGAGAGAGAGAGAGAGAGAGAGAGAGCGAGCAAGGATGTTGATTATATAATATATATTGGGGAAAATAAAATAAATTGAGTATGTTTGATTTCCAGTGATCGATCTGACTTCACCGCCACCAGTGGCCCTAGTGTCACCGGTCCAAAACCCAATGCAGGGATTTAATGTGGACTTTATAACGCCTCAAAACCAGGCACAAGGTAAACAATCGTGTGTAGATTTAGTTTAATACAGGATGATGTCGGGAATTAGCTCTTTATGTTTTGTGTAAATGCTGATGACTAACAAGATCCTCTCTGACACAGGATTTGCAGAGGGCGATCGCTCTACGATAGACGGGGGAGTTTGGGGACAGACTTCGGGATTCGTGGAAAACACTTTAACACCGCCGGTCCAAAACCCACTGCATTTTATTGTGGGGTTTACAAGTCCAAACTCAAGTCACGGTAAGTTAAACAAATGTGTGTCGGTTTTAATGAATTCATATTTATGTCAACAATTATCTCTGTATGTACTGTGTAAATGTTGATGAATAACAGAGTCTGCTCTGTTATAGGGATTGCGCCAGTGACGCCCTCAACGCTGGATGTGACAGAGGGAGAAAACGACACAGAATTCGAGGAAAACACAGCAGAGTCCGATGTGGGACAAGAAACGGGACAGGAGGAGACATCTGACGCTGGAGTCTACAACCAGGAAAGATTTCATTATTTTCCAGATAGTGAAAGTGAATATGTTGACATGCAAGCTCTAAATCAGAGGGATATAGTCTCAGACAGTGATGGAATTGAAACAGTGGATTTCAACACCTCTGTGCTAATTGTCGAACAAGTGTTCAGAAGATACATGTATGATATAGCATGTTTAAATCGCCGCATGATTGAGAATATATATAATCAACTTAGACAGAACGTTAGACGCAGGCATTCCGTCAATTCATATTCAGCTAACGCTAGACGTGCCACTCGTGAACAAAGAACACTGCCACAAAGAGTCCATCGCAGGTTGCAATTTGAAGACTAATTTTTGATCGGGTGATAAAGACAAATGGCTGAACCAGATCACAACAATTCCCCTGAAATTAGAGAGCATCTCCTCCACTTGATCTCTGAGATAAACCGAGAAAGATCTGAAGGCGGGGCTAATCAGGGTTCTCCCCGAAACAGTCCAATTCTGCCTCAGCATGATTCAGCTGAAAGAGGGGGAGAAGTTTTTCTTCCATCCCCTGATGAGCTAATTTCCTTACTCCAAATGTACAGATACCCCTCCCCCGTTCCTTCGCCCGTATCGCAAAGCAATGTTGACTCAGGACCTTGGTCTCCATCAGACAGTCAGTGTTGTGATGCACTCAACATTCTGGAAAGAGGTCATCAGGTGGGGGGTGGGGGCGAGGGTGAACAGACAGAGAGCGTCATCAATCAGAGTAATGAGGGTCAATCCACATCTATGGGGATAAACAACACAAATAGTGCGGCTGTTAATGTTCCAGCACCTTGCACTAGTGATGACATGCATGTCACAAACCGTGAAAGATTTAATAATGTTGAGATTCGCTCTTTCCTTCGCTTTCCATCACCATCTGCAATTCCCAATTTTCGTGAATTTTATTTGAATGTCACAAATGGTTTTCGCGATAAGATTTCAAGCATGATTCACAGAGCTGATGTCCAACCAAATGACGTTATCCAAGTTAATCTGCGTGCTGATCGTTTGCAAGACGATGTCTCAATGAGCGTGCGTTATGGAGAGGGGACAGTGTCACAATTACAGGAACTTTTAGACAGATTAGTCCAGAGTAATATGTCTGTTTTCACCGATGGATCGCTTGAGCTAATTGTCAATTTTGTGAAGGCTCCCGGGGAGGGGGTAAGAGACGAATTGAATCATGTCTTGCGAGCGAAATTGTGAAGAAAAAAGCACGACATTTATTTGTACTCCCCAATCCTGATCAAACATGTTTTGCTGTAAATCTGGCATTACTGACAAATCCCAAGTTGACGATTATGGAGGCAATAAAGGCAGGTTGTGACATCCATACCAGAGCAGGTCTGACTGCTGATACAATGGTCACATTCGATGATGTTGTCAAATTTGAGGAGCTGTTAGCGTGTAAAATTGTTATCTTTTACCAATCGTCTGACAGAGAAAAAAACAACAACCTGGTTACATTTCAAACAGGAACTCCCGAACGAGACACAATACGGTATCTGCTTTTACACAATAATCATTTTTACGGGATAAATAATATTAAGGGATTTCTAGGTGTGAAGTTTTTCTGTAAACATTGTCACACAGGGTATCAGTGTCAATATAAGCATTTCTGTGAAAAAAGCTGCAACATCTGTTGCACAGATTGTAAACAGGGTCCAATTCAAAAAACCTACTGTGCTGATTGCAATCGATTCTGTACAAATAGACAATGCTACGAACGACATCGCGAGAAAAAATGGCATCCGAAAATCAAAAAGATGGCCAGCAAGTGTCAGACCAATAAAACATGTCCTAGATGTAAATCATTGTACTACACATCTATCAGAGATCCTAAAGAGCATACTTGTGCTATCAAGATGTGCACAATTTGTAAACAACCTAAAACAACATTGTCGTCTCGTAACAATGAGTTAGAGCAGACATCAGCTAATAACTCTATGATTGAAAGCGGCGAAGATAAACATGTCTGTTACATGCGTACAAAACCAATCAAATCTGAAAAAGAAATACATGAAAAAAAGATTGTATTTTTTGATTTTGAGACTTCTCAAACCACTGGAACCCATCTTCCGGTGCTTGTAGTGGCTCAGTCACTTAATGGTGAGCGCCGTGTCTGGAAGGGGCATTCATGCGCTTTAAAATTTCTTCTCCATTTCCGACAGAAAAAACATAACAGACAACTTTCATTTCCCATTTTGGCAAAGGTTTTGATCATCATATCATCTTGAATGCTTATGTAACTCAAGGTTTGTCACCGTCTGTGATAGCACAAGGGAGTAAAATAATCCTGATCCTGGATAATGACTTTCAACTTAAATTTATTGACTCGTTCTCATTTATTCCTATCCCACTCAGAGACTTTTCCAAGGCGTTGGGATGTAAGACACAGCTTAAAAAAAGGCTACTTCCCACACAGATTTACCGATCTTTCAAAAAATGGCTATAGAGGAAGCTATCCACCGGCCGAGATGTACTCACCTGACAAAATGAGTCCAAAACAAAGAGAGGATTTCCTTAACTGGTATCAGACTGTCAAAGATCAAGAGTTTGACTATGATGCAGAGTTAGTATCTTACTGTGAAAACGATGTTGAAATCTTAGCCGAGGGTGCAAGCAATTTCCGTAATGAATTCATAAAAACAACCGACTGTGATCCTTTTGACAGTGTGACCATTGCTTCAGCAGCTTTGAATGTCTTTCAAACAAAATTTTTAAAACCCAATACAATCGCGATTCCCTGTCCTAACAATTACAAAACAAACAGCAAGGCTTTCTCACATGCGTCTATACAGTGGCTTGAGTATGAGGCCTTCTCACGGGGGATTTCAATAAGACATGCTTTGAACGGAGGTGAAGTTAAATTTGGGCGTTATTCAGTTGATGGATATGGAGAGTTAAATGGAGGGAAAGTTGTCTTTGAATTTCTAGGCTGTTATTTTCATGGCTGTCCAAAGTGTTATATGGGAAGTGATGTTTCTCCATTGTCAAAGACTTGTTTTAGTGAGGTGTACTCTGAGACTTTGAAAAGGCTGGATCGATTACAAAATGATTACAAGGTGCAAACTGTGGTGATCAAGTGGGAACACGAATGGAGTGTACAGAAAAAAACAGACCCGAATGTTAAATCTTTCTTAGAGAGGTTTCAAGAACCAATTCCTTTAGATCCCAGAGCAGCCTTATATGGAGGCCGTACGGCTGCTATCCGTCTCCGCCATGTTGTCAGCCCAGGTGAGCGTGTAAATTACGTTGATTTCACATCGTTGTATCCGTTTGTAAATGCACATTTTCACTACCCATTAGGGCATCCGAAAATAATTCGAAAGGATTTTGACAGCATTGAAAATTACTTTGGATTAATACATGCTAAAGTTTACCCTCCACGTCAACTGTTTTTCCCTGTACTGCCTATAAGAAACGACAAAGGGAAATTTATTTTCACACTGTGTCGATTATGTGCACTCGTGAACAATCAAACTACTGACTGTACACACAATGATGAAGAACGGGCCCTCCAAGGGGTGTGGGTAACGATAGAAGTAATCGAGGCACTGCGAAAGGGGTATTTTCTGGCTGAAATTTACGAAATATGGAACTTCGAAGAGAAATCAGATGTGCTGTTTAAAGACTATATCTACACTTTCCTTAAACAGAAGCAAGAGGCGTCGGGCTACCCTAGCGGAGTTGAAACTCTTCAGACTAAACAGGGTTACATCCGTGACTATAAAGAGAAGCAAGGTATCGATCTCGATCCGGAGAAAATTGTCTACAACCCCGCAAAAAGACAGATTGCCAAACTACTGCTAAATTCTCTCTGGGGAAAACTAGCACAAAGATCAAACCAGCTCTCAACCAGTCTGGTGAGCACACCGCAACGCTTTTTTGAATTTCTCTTTTCTAGCAAGTACGACATTTCACAGTTTCACTTCATAAATGACGATATTGCACTTGTTCAATGGCGCCATAATTCTAGGTGTGTCTTACCCCCAGGCGACGCAAATATTTTTCTAGCGGCGTTCACAACTTCTTATGCACGACTTGAACTTTACAAGCAATTAGATTTGCTCCAAGATCGTGTTCTGTACTGTGACACTGATTCTATCGTTTACACAAGCACCCCCTCTGATCAATATAACCCTCCACTCGGTAATTATCTCGGAGATTTGACATCAGAATTAGATCATGGAGACTACATATGCAATTGGAGCGCTGCGGGTCCCAAATCGTATGCCTATCTCACACAACAGGGTAAGGTGACTTTACGTGCTAAAGGGATTACACAAAATTATGAAAACTGTAAAAAAATTAACTTTGACAGCCTCACAGATCTGGTAGAGGGATATCTCAGAGAGCCGGACAATCGGCGTGAAATCTCTACACATTACAATAAAATTACTCGCAATATGAAAGCCTTTGAACTCACTAATAAACAACGCATAATCAACTTCGCAGTTGTCTATGATAAAAGACGACTCCTTGCAGATGGAAAAACATTACCATTTGGTTATTAGTTCCAGGATGAAACGGCAGCAATTTCTGAAAAGGACTGTGTAGATTTATGACGGTTTGACCTGATGACTTTTCTACCCAGACCTTTTTAGAATTATATCATTGTTTTGTAATTCTATTCTGTTTTTTATATTTTTTATCATGTATTCTGTGTTTTTCTTGAAGATGTATTCTGTATTTTTAGTCATGATATAATCTGTAGTAAATCATATATGCACATATGCTATATCAATAAACCCTTCTTCATTTGTTTGTGTTTACATCTTGATGTCTGTGAATAAAATCAGTGTTCTGGTTATTTAGGTTGCCAGTTTACAGAAACAGCAGATGCGTAACATGGAAGAAGTATATTTTGATCCTCGTTTCAAACTTCCATTCACCGCTCTCCTTGTAGGGGCAAGTGGAAGTGGGAAGTCGTTCTTTGTGAAACATGTACTCCAAAATATGAAGGATACTTTTTCCAGAGTTCCCGATCGAATCATCTGGAGCTATTCATCCTACCAACCCATGTATGATGAATTGGCTAGAGATGTAAAGATTAAATTTATTGAAGGAATCCCTGACTCTTTGACGGATGAAAATATTTTTCCATCAAATCAGCACAGTCTTTTAGTTGTCGATGATTGCATGGATGTTGGGGCGAATCATGATGAATTAATGAAGGCATTTACAATGTATAGACATCATCGAAAATTATCTGTAATCTTTCTAGTTCAAAACTTGTTTCATCAAGGAAAACATAGCAGAACTATTAGTTTAAACACTAATTATATGGTCCTTTTCAAATCGCCTCGTGATAAACTGCAGATTAGAATTCTGGCTCAGCAAATGTTCCCCGGACGAAGAGAATATTTTCTTCAGAGTTTTAATGACGCGACTAAAGACCCCTACTCATATTTAATCGTGGACTTAAGACCCGACTGTCCAGAACATTTCCGACTGAGAAGCGGCATACTTCCACACGAGTGGCCTGTAGTGTATCAGTATAAAAAGTGATTTAAACCATGTCAAAGCGGACTAAAAGAAACCTCCCCATTTTAAAAGCCCTGCTCGGTCTAAAACCAAAAGAGAGACAGGGCCTTCTAAGCCATGCATCGAAAGATCTCGTCCTGGCAGTCTGTGAGATAGCTTTGAATGTTTTGAAGGGGAACATCCCACTATCCTCCGAGCAGTACAGTAGGTTAAAAAAGCAGAAAAAAATCATCAAACTCTTTGCTAACCGTAAAACTGCCATAAAACATAAGCGTAAGGTGTTGACACAGTCCGGTGGTTTCCTTGGGGCGTTATTAGGAGCAGCAATCCCACTCCTAACCAGTTTGTTTACCGGTGGGAGATAGACACAGACCATCGTCATGGCGTCATTTAGTAAAATGTACATGATTTCCCCCCATCAACTAGAGACTTTAACCCAGAAGAAGACGCATGCAGAAAACATCAGCGAGAAAGCTCAGCATGTTTTGGAAGAGAAAATGGAACGTCTGTTAAAACAACCTGGACCTGCATACAGCAAGTCACTACATTATAACGATCTACTTGAAAAATATCTGGCCTTACTCAGAAAGGAGGAGAGTCGCAGTCGTGAAATACTTTTGAAACTACCTACTACACCCACAGAGAAAGGAGGTGAAGATGTAGGTGACTATGTCAAAGTTGAAGAGGAAGAACGTCCTGACAACATTGAAAAAGAGATTTTAGACAACATAGGATCACGCAATCGGAAAAATGCGGCATATATTCTACAGAAGCTTCGTAATTCAGACCTTCTAAGATGGAACCGTTCAGGCGAGATAATTGTGCAGGACAACCTCATTAAAGGGTCTCATATTTTCGATTTAATGAAAACTCTGACAAACCGTCGATTCCACGGACGGACCGTACCTCGCGGATGGGATACATTTTTAAAAACAATTTCTGAATTAAATATTCCAATCACAACTGTTATGAACACTCACGCACGCGAGCAATTACGACTTAAACCCTCCAATACCACGAGTGAACCTCGCCCTCAGATACGACGGAGTAAGAGAAAACGCGGGGGGAAAAAATCTGGGGCGGCATCACCGTTAGACAGAGATTATGACAGCCCGAATCTCGTTCATCAACTGTATACACCTACAGCGTCTGAATGGCGATTGTCTACACCGATCCCCTCCAACTGGTTAGATTTCACTCGATACAAATGAATTCATGCAGACTGTATGTTTTTTTTTTACCAATAAAAATTTATTGGGAATTATACATCGGAGTAAGAGCATTTATTCAGAACAGATATAACACTCATTAAATAGTTTTAAAGAGCATGCTTTCTGATTACAGGTTTTAGCGGTCTTCACATGTGAAATACATTTAACATTTTTCTTGACAAACTTGGTGACAAGAGCATCATTCTTTTTTAAATTATCAGAATACAGCCTCATTACTTCTTGAAAAGAGAGTCCTTTAAAGCGTTGACAGAGGAAAAAAATAACATGGGCGCCACAAGTCGAAGAGTTGTCATCTTGTACTTGGAGTTTGTTGTAGCGTATTTCATGAGAATTTCTAGTGAGGAAAGTTATAAAACTTTCAGGATAAAATATAAAATCCGGTTCGTGGCCATAGCTGTCGAAGAAGCATGATTTGTCTTGTTCAGCTTCAATAATCATCCCCACCCAGTGTTCACCCTCACGGGTTTGGTCATGGGTGTTAACGACGAGATAGCACGGTCGTTTATCAATCTTAGTTGGCAGTAAATCACTAGGCCAAACCCCTCCAAACGTCTCGCCCAAGATCGGTCTCAGGATAGAATCTATTTGATGGTTGTTCATTTCTCCAGTTTTAGTAGTTGATCAGAACCTGACGCTTCGAGTTTATCTCTATGACACTGTCGTAACAAGCGTACACAATCAATGTCATAGTTCTCGGTAACGCCATTCTGAATCTTAAATCCAAACGGCATGTTCCATGTAGCGCAGGAGAGAGAGCTTCAGCATCCATTTCATCGTCTCTTGACAGATTGAACAGAAACAGTGAGTAACCATTTTCAAAGTTTTCGCGGTCAATACTCAGGGGAGCGTCTCTGAGGTGTCTGTTTGTTCCCAGATAGAGATTGTAAAATTCGCGAACACTCTGATGTGTATTAAAGTTGGGTTGGTAAGGTTTCGCCGGGATAAAGCGTGAATTTACACTGAGAGAGAGGTATTCAAGATTTGCATGTTGGAACTTAAATGGGTTCAGCTCCCTTGCTCCGACAAATGCTCTGTGGTCGACAATTCCGACGACTATATATTTTGGAAGTCTACCCAGATACAAGTTGTCCTGTGAACATACACGTGACTGCGCTGGAATGCTAAAATTTTTAACAACAACACGACTTATCGGGTAAATTGTGTTGGATTTCATTAAAGCGGCTGAATGTCCTAGCATGACATCCGGCGAAACTTGCACCTTTTTCACAAAAATGCTAGCACTCAGAATGTTTAAATTGAACTCGTCAGCTGCAGCGGACATCAGTGTAAAAGCACTTTTAGCCTTTACAAGTTTCAATCGCACATCCACATTGTTTAGCAGGAGTCTTTCGGAAAAAAAAATGTCACTGTGCAGGGGACCAATTAACTCGAATGGTCGCGAACCACGAGTGAAGCTTGTACGCTTGATAAGGCCTTTGTTAGGGCCCCCAGGTGTCGTGTCAATTGAATCTAAATCATCGCCATCGTCTTTGTACCACAGACCTGCTGAAAACTGACTCTCCAATGTTTGTCGTGAAAAGTTGAGGAGGGTTTCAATAATAGATCTGTAAGGATGAGTTGCGGACAAAGAGCTAATGAGAACATCGTTCAGACTGACATCTACCTGTGAAAATATAGGGTACTGTATTATTCCACAGTTATCAGCATTTCCGAGATTAGTCCCATCGGTGTTTGTAATCTTGAGGCGTAAATAGAGTAGTGTTGAGTTTAGATCTAGATAGAAACTCCAGTTTCCAGGTATCAGGAAATCTAACACTTCTTGATCAGCCATAGAGTTCAAAGGATGGATCTCTACATAATTGGTCTGATCTATAGATAGCTGTGTCATCGGAGGAGCAAAGAGGTCGAGCTCTGATTTGGTGCACTCTGACGAGAGGTGATGTGTAAGAGACATGGTTAAAATATATCCCCTCCGCCTCGTTGACTTTTAACTTTCCGGTGTATTTTCGATGAGGTTTTACGTTTCTTTTTTGGTATAGCGTGTGATAATGCTGCTAGAGCTCTTTTTCCTCTTCCACGTGCTATTCGTAGTAGTCCCGATCCGTCCTGAGTTTCGTCACGTTGACGATTGGCAATATGGCTGGTTACAGCTCCAACAACATCAGATGCTATCCCTCTCACAGCAGATTTCAAATGCGGCCTGGCAATATTAGCTCCACGTTTAAGAAGAGGCAAGACGAATCTGAATGCCCTACTCAGCATAGAACCAAATCCCCTGCCGTAAAGAACCGGGGCACCAACAAATCCGTTGAGTGATCCGCCTCCAGCCTGATTCACATAATAATCCACAAATCTTTGCGAATTCATTCTGCGTTATTCTGTTGAATTCAGATCAAGATCTTTGATACCGGTCTAAAGTGTAGTTTGCAGATGGTCTTCCCGTATGTGAATCGAATCGGGGTATTTAAATCTGTTTTTAATTCAATCTGGATATCCTGTATGCGCTGTTTATTGACAGGAACGTAGTGTAAGCGGTTGTAGGAGAAAGTGATCAGATCACCGTAAGATCCTTCCTTTTTAACAATTCTTAGAAGGGGAACAACATAGTCCCCGATATGTTGTGCTTCCACAATATTGGTATAGACGAAAAAATTATATTGACCGCCGTTAATATCACAGGGATATTTACTCACGGGATTTCCTTCTGTTTTAATCCATTGACCGGGTTCAAAACCCAGCATGTAGGACAGCGGCGCTTCGAACTTGATAGAATATTTAGCACTCCCTAATATATAAATTCTTCTGTTTATAGAATTGTAATGAAAAATTAGATCAATGTTTACTGACTTAAATAAAGAATTTATCTCCCTCAGTATTAGATCAATGCTGTCATAATGTCCCCTAGGAATTTTCATATACATTGGAGGGTTCGCTGGCTTCGAATGATCCAATAATTCATAACCATTCTCACCCCCACGTATATTATTCCATGTATGACAATACATAATTTCAGCTAAAGCGACCTCGTAAGCTCCATCCAGCTCTATAGGTTGTGACAATGTTGTCATATAGTTCGAGCTGGTATTGCTCGGGAAAATGTCATTACAGGCATTCGACGGTAGTGTCACGTAGAAAGACTCTCGTCCTGTCATTGTGCTGTTTCCTGGTCTTTCTTGTTTCTCTTCTTCCTGAGCTCAACAACCTCTTTAGCAGCTAGCCAAGAGTCGAACTGACGAGGCCATCCTTGCCACCGGACTAAAACCATCTTCTGACCATTTTTAATTTTCCGGTCTAAAATTTCTTCTATGCGGAAAAGAGTGTCAGAACCAATTATCACTTTCTGCAGTTCTGGTTCATAGAATGTTCCATTCAGAATTTCACCTCTTATATCCCTTAATTTATAAACAGGGGGGACTCTGGGGATACGTTCGTTCACTATAAAATATTCATCGCTGAATGACTGTTCATACATTTTATCAAATACTCCACGGTATTTTGAAATCCGTACAATGTCTCCTTCTTTGAATTTAAATACGGATGGTTTTGCGCTCAGAGATAGTGTCCCATATAAATTTTCAAACACTTGCGAGGTCTTGCTAGGGGTTACCTCCGCAGGTTTCATTTTTATTCCACTATGATAACTGTTGTTATAGCTATCGAGTAAATCTTGAATTACGTCTATATACCTACGAGTGTTTTTTGCAGTGAAGTACCGCCACATTTTTCCCTTCAACGTACGGTGAAATCTTTCTACCACTGATGCTTTCAGTTCACTTCCTGTTGCAAAGTGTTGAATGTTGTACTTCTTCATTAGTTTTTCAAAGAGTCGATTAAAAAATTCTTTCCCTGAATCCGTTTGAATTTTACCCGGAATACCACTCTGGTCTAAAATTGAAGCAAAAGCCTTTGCAACTTCAAAGGCTGTCTTGTTTTTCAGTGGTCGTGCATAAGCTTTCTTGGAAAATACTATAAATCTATTACTGTAAGCAGGAATTTAAACCGATCATTGTCTTTAGACAGAGCACTCATATCACAAAGATCGGCTTGAAATTGATACAAAGGACGAGGAACAAAAACACGATTTCTAGCATAAGTTTTTCGTGCCGTTTTGTGTAAGGTATATGCATCCTGAGCTGACAACCAGTCTCGCACTTCATCCCCGCTAACTTTTTTTCCCGTCTGCTCTTCGACAGCCTTTTGAAGTCTTTCAACCCCACCATAAGATCCAGCTCTTGCAGGATCATAATATATACTCTTCAGTATGCGTTCTGTCTTCTTTGAAGTCATGTCTACTAGTGAACAGAAAAGATCATACGACAATGTTTTGACTTCGACTTTATTGATGACCACACATGATTAGTGATTAGACAGTTAGTGATTACAATACATGTTTTATATTAAATCAAAAAAACAAAAAATCTTTTTTTTTTTTTTCAAAATTGAAGCGTGTAAAGCATGTAATACATTTAGCAACTGATCAACATCAACTTTATCTCCATTCTTCAGTTTACACACCGCTACATCGACTACATAGGTATACAAGACGTGCATGAGACTAGAGTTGAGACTACACACAGAAATATTCCCGATAATGCCCCGTAATGTTGCTTCAAAACCATCGCTGTTTAAGTCTGACCCGAGATACACCAGATTCTCCCAGTGGTCTAAAGGACCCTTATCCCTTACAATGGCCATCACTCTTTCAAAACGCTCCAAGTCTTTTGTATCGACATCCCCGCTTGCCAGATATAACGATGCATCATTGATCCGATTAGCAATTGCATGTTTTAAAAGAAAACTGTCAACTGGTTTAGGGGGTGGTTTAAAATAATAATTTCCCATTTTGATGAATCAAGGATTCCAGAAACCGAGGAAACGCTGCAGCAGATCTTCCCTATCCGTGTCGTCTTCTATGTAGGCGCGCCTGATCTCTGCAACTTTCTCCAGAATGTTTTCTTCAGGCTTCAGATCGTAAAGAAAAGCCTCCGCTGCTCCTTCCACTCTAGCATCCAGTATGTCTAACCCAAGTAATTCCAGTGTATACTTGAGAGCTGGAAGAAATTCCCATGTCATCAGATTCTCTGTTAACAGTTTAAAGTTAGTGTTGAAATATCCAGGTTCTGGAGGATAGAGACAGGGATGCTGACGTTGAGAAGGGTGATCGACTTCACAGCCGTAACAGTCTTTTTTTATCTGCTCCTGCACCACCACTTGCACGGCGCTAGCCACGCACGCCTTTACAGTGTCTAGAAATCCGCCACTCGCCGCTATCGGAGACTGAGGCGCGGGCGAGTCTGGAGGCGTCAGGACCGCTTTGTGTGCTCCTACGGTGTAGACTGGAGCAGGCGCTGCCTCTTCCCCGCTGTCATTATCCCCCCAGTATGGACAGTAGGATGGAGGTCCGCATGGTAGCTCGCCATGGCTCTGTCCATTGTCGAGGGATTGGGAAAAACAACCGACTGTATACATCGGTGAGCCTTCTGGCACCTCTCGCTCAGTCACCTTGCGTGGAGAACCGGAGCTGGCTATGGATCCTCCACTGATCCGACCAGGGGTGAGCGCTATGTCCCCCTTCACCATGCACGCGTAGGGATCGGTCTGGTACTCTTGCGCTTCACACGTCGTGACAAGGGTCGAATCATTCTCATGATAGCGGTGGAAAAGTGGCCTATACATCTCAGCGTGTCCTGAAGATGTCTGAGAAATGTTTGACAGCCAGTTGAGAAGCTCTTCATCCCGGATTTCATAGCTGCTGCAGCTGGTGCTGCTGCTGCCGACGTTGTTTCCAGCAAGAGAGGTCAGAGCGTTGTCCGAGGAAAAATCAGCCATGATGAAGTAAAGTACTTTCTCTATTCCCACTTCTTCTGTATTTATATTTTAAAACGAGTGGGTGTGTCTGGTAGGCCGGTCTGAGAGGCGTGTCTTGTAGATGGAGGGCCTAGTGGGAGGCGGGTCTGGTAGGAGGGTTCTGGTGGGAGGGGTCAGAGAAGCAGGACTGGGAGGTCTGTGTAGAAGGCGGAGACCCGCATGCGTGATTACGCGGAATCAGTCTCCAATTCAGAAACATAGTCTCTCCTGGCCAATCCATCAGCCTCCAGTTCTCTGTCAAAAACGGGGTTCAGATTTATCCGCCTTTTAACACTAGCCAGCCTCTGTCTTCCAACACCGCCTTCAGCTCGAGTGGTTAACCTCTTCTCCAGCAGGTCATGCCTCCGCTTCACACTATCTTGAGTGAAAAACAAACTCATTTCTTTCAAGAGATCACCCAGCTTTGGGAAGTCTTCCACCTTGAACGCCAGGTGAATTGGGAAATGCAGCTCTTTCTCCATAACAGTTCTTGGTCTGACACTATTAGCATCAGAGGAGCCATATCTCACCAGTAGCCAGATGTGTGATCTCGAACAATCGACGAAAAAAGATCCCTCCCCTTCACGCTGTAGCGAATCCGTTCTCACCGCTACACTTGGCGGCATTCTTGTAAGTCCTACTTCCCCTTCGTCATGCACATGCTGCATGTAATCAATGAAATCTTGAATGGAGCTCTTCAGTTTTTCAAATTCAGTAGAATAAATTCTCAGCTGCGTAACCTCTGGTTCCATATATTCATAACTGTATAGATCCACAAAGGGAACTACTCCCATACCTCTAAACTCACTAACCACCAGACGTCCCCCGTCAAGATGCAGACTCTTTTTCCTGAACACCGCCATTTTTTTTTTTCTCCAGCAGTCACTCATAGTCTGACTGAAACACTCCTCGTTATATAAGACATCTCATATATTTCCACACCCCCTCACCACCTTAACCACGCCCATCAACCCTCCTCTAGAATAATAGCCACATTCTAATGTAAATAACAAAGTCACGCCTCTTCCTTTTCCCCACACCCCCTCACCACGCCCCTCCCAAATGATGTCATCTGATGTGTCAAGTCATCAATCATATTTTGACAGTTAGTTTCTGACGATTATTTTTTATGATTAAATTTATATGACGTCATCACATTTTGTCATTTAGTTTCTCTAAATTTCTCTCACCCTCACCTGTTTCTGATTGTTTGGTCAGAAACATTCACACCAGTGGCCTGCTGGAGGTCATTTTGTAGGGCTCTGGCAGTACTCATCCTGTTCCTCCTTACACAAAGGAGCCGATACCGATCCTGTTGAGGGTTGAAGGACCTTCTACGGCCCTGTCCAGCTCTCCTGGAGTAACTACCTGTCTCCTGGAATCTCCTCCATGCGTCCAGGTACCGCAGTGATGCCCTGGTCCAGATCTGGGAGGAGATCCCCCAGGACACCATCCGTAGTCTCATTAGGAGCATGCCCCGACGTTGTCAGGCATGCGTACAAGCACGTGGGGGGGCCACACCAACTATTGAGAATCATTTTGAGTTGCTACAATGACATTTTAGCAAAATGGGCCTGTGTGCTGAATAATTTTTTCACTTTCATTTTTGGGGTGTCTTTGATTTCCCCCCTCTACAGGGTGATCATTTTCATTTCTATCAAATTATGTGACATCATTTTGTTACTAATACATCACCCACTTATTATCAGGAAAGATATTCAAGATCATTTTTCCCCAAGTTTAGATCTGATGTGTTTTCGAAGTGTTCCTTTTTTTCACAGTGTATAACAAAGACAACAAAAATAGCTCATTAGAGTACATTTTTTGGCAATACAGTGCTATAGAATGCGCAATGCAGAATTCTGGGCTAATGTCTTTTTCAATAACCTCCAGTAGTCTACAGACAAGAAGAAGAGAGGCCGCTCTAATTTGCAGAAGGTCGCAGCTGTTTTACGCAGTCTCCAACAGGCAAGGGCAACGTGCGTAAATGCACTCCATTCGGTCTGAAACGCATTTTTAAGCAATAAAAATAACATTCAGGCTGTTTTCCAAAAAAAAATAGACGAAGCAAAACTAATTGGCTCCCAACGCCGCAAGCTGGCTCGTGTCGTTCATTTCAAAGAGCAGGCTTTTGGAGGCGATTCATTCACGACCGACACACCACAAGATCCAACTCAGTGTGCAGTGTGACGGTACGCTCGCGGCAGCCTCACTTGATCAGGAAATGTACAAATTCAGCCAGTTTTACTTAAGAAAATGTTAAATATGATTGGACTAAATGTAGAATACAGCTCAATGTTCAAATATTAAATGTTTTATGTTGCGATGATTGTCATTATTCAACACGACTGCACTCAATGTGATAGTGTTACGTAGTGCGTTAGGGTGTAATTTATTGTTAGGGTCTATGTATATAGTTAATGTATATACAATAGTATCATACAGTATACAGCACTGGTTCCCAAACTTTTACAGTTCCATAGCCCTTAAGACATTTGACTTGATGCAATGTACCCCCTACTGCTGCACACTTAAAAACATAAACCATTTTAATTTCATTAAATTGCAATATTAAGCATGATGTAATAGTTAATACATTTTATAGTATGTAATTCTGGCTCAAAAATTTGCATTGTGCATGGCCAAAGTTTGATAAAGGTTTTACATGAGCACTGATAATGTGAATTTCTCTTGGGAGATGACAAAGTATGGAAGTGTTTGTACTACGCATCTTTTATTTCAGCCGATGTTGGGATGCTTCTTTTTGAATGGGTTGAACTTGGGCTTCACTTTTGTCCACTTACAATCGCTGCGATTGAAATGTGCATATTAATTTGATACCAAATTGAAAGGGAAAGTTGAACAAACAGATAAAGCAGTATCCAAAGTGCAAAAACATATACAAGCAACTTTAAAACCTCATTTTCAGGGGAATCTCTATTCTCTTTGTAGTAATGGAATCCAAGATGCGGAGACAGAGCTTGCGTGAAACAAAAAGTTCATGAACGCAAAGTGTAGTGATGGGTCCAGCGACACAGATGCGCCGGTGCGTGCGCAGGGCTCCCAGGGCAAACCCCGTGTCGGTGCGCGTATCGCTTTAAGATAGTCACGTGACCAATGCCGGCACTGTGTCGACGCAGCAGTCGCGCGCCAAACTGTGTTTATAAGGAAGCGCATCTGTCAATAGGATGGAAGCGCAAAACGAGCATCGAGGTATTGACGCGTTTATTGCTTGGCGAATATTGCGGTCAAAGATGAAGGACATCCATGGAAAACGTAAATTTTCTGCTGTGTGGGATCATTTTGACCTTCTGCCGGAAAATAAGGTATTTATATCGATCTCCTCATTTTACCCACTTCTTGTCATATCTTCCAATTATTCTGTTCTAGTGAAATTATTTTCAATATAACTCTTAGTTTATTATTCATATTATTTTCTGCAGGTAAAATGTCGCATTTGTGCGACAGAATTGTCTTACACCAACAAAGCACCTCCTCAATACTGAGGCATTATAGGGACGACAATGAAGTTCCTAATACACCCCGGATAAATCCAGGTATACAAACGTTCTCTCAGTTTCTTAGTTGAAAGATAAGATATCAGTAATATTGATTTTGTGCTTAACAATCAAGCGTCCAGGAAGGAGTTGCTTGATCAAGCACTCCTGAACTTCATTCTCAAAGACTGCATAAAAACTAGCAGAAACGGTTGAACGAAAAAAGACCACTGCTGGAGAAAGCCAAGCAGGGAACACGGTACTTACAAAAAGTGACAGAGAAATTGACCAGAAAGCAGAAGACGCTGAAAACCAGATTCCTGTAAGTACTGAAGTAGCGTCTGCACACAGCTTAAGAAGACCTGCTAATCAGGCACAGGTGAGACCAATCAGCTCATCAAGGTGCAATGGAGGTGTGCTGCAACGGAACAGCAGACAGATGGCGACAAAGCAGCACAGAGAACATGACACTCTCATCCTGACACACACATACATTGACAGGTTTTCACAGTATGTGGATTGGAACACCAATATAAATTAAACCTTCAAGATTAAACACTCTCAATACACAACATAATCATCAAACTTACTCATTCATATAGGTGACAAAGAGCAATGAAGAACTTCATGCCGTGTCACCTTCTTTCTTTCTACTAGGACGGTGCGCTCTGTGCTATGAGGCGTTTAGGTGCGCTCGTAGTTGTGAAGGTTAAGCGCTAATTGTTTTTCACGTTTTTCATTTTTATTCACGTAACCCCAATGGCAATTGGCGTACCCTTGGGTGTATGCGTACCCCACTTTGGGTACCCAGGGTATATAGTTTATATGTATAAAGTATAGTGTGTTAGGGTGCGATGAGGAGTGTGTTATGATGTATTGTAGTGTTATTGTGTGTTAGAGTGTTATGAAGTATGTCTGGATGTGGTGTAGTGTTGGGCTGTCATGTGGTGCGTTAAGGTGTGATGTAGTGAGTATAGCAGAGTTTGGAACATCTTCACCAGCATTTCTTGGTGATGAGCACTCATCCAA
Organism: Dunckerocampus dactyliophorus; assembly: GCF_027744805.1. Taxonomy (NCBI): domain Eukaryota; kingdom Metazoa; phylum Chordata; class Actinopteri; order Syngnathiformes; family Syngnathidae; genus Dunckerocampus; species Dunckerocampus dactyliophorus. Next base: position 11,567,341 of record NC_072830.1, read on the forward strand.
ACTAGAATGTGTTGAGTCAGCTGCTCTGTAAGCCTCTGTCCCTGCCCTGTACACTATTTATACACACCCAAACCACACTTTTCACATACTAACACACTACATGCCTGCACGCACACACACACGCACACACAACTTGTCAAATATACCCACAGGCACACACTTGCATAGAGAGCTCAGCAGTTCTTGAAATAACAGAGCACACAAAGACAGACTGAAGTTGTGCTACAGGTTTTTGACTTTCCTGTGTGCTTAGGGGAGGAATGGCAGGTGGTAAGTGCAGAGTGAAGACTTGGACTGACCTCAGCCTCAATGAAGCAACTTCTAGCAAATCTCAGGAGATCGCCTACACCGAGGTAGGACAAACGTTTCTTTTGAAATAACTCGTGCTCTCTAACATTTCACCGTGGAGTCCAAATTCTTTTCTGTTCTGTCATCCTAATTTGCAACCTAACTATTTCTGTAGATTTGTATACCAGCTTTTCTAGGCTTCATACATTTGTGGCTGTAAAATGAGTGAATCTTATTAGCAAGCTGACAAAATGTCAGTCAATGAGATGTTTTATTACTATTTGTAAAGTCACTTTTCTTTTGTATGACATGCGGTAAAACCAAGCCAACTACATATCAGTTATCATTGGCCTCATACACTACTTACTTTTTGCCTGATGATCATTTTTGCATGAAGCATCTGTTGAAGCTTCCAGATTATTGTGTAGTACAGCAATTGGTGTAACGCCCATCGTCCACAATCCTTCTGTGAGACACGAACATACGTCTTTCTCTTTTCTGTGCATTCTAAAGATAATAAGAAAATAAAAGAAAAGAAAATAAGAGGAAGGTAATTAATGCACGTAATGTGGCACACCTCCAAAAATCTCCAACAAAGTTTTATGGTTTTATATCCATGCTGTAACCATGTCGTGACAGGCACATTCCTGATAACATGCAATACTTAAAAATACTAGTATTTTTGCCATATTTTGGTAATTTTAAGCATGAGTGGATCTTCTTTCGTGGGCACATTCATTTCACATAGCAACTTAGAAAGGAACGCTACACCTAGCATTAACTTTTCCAAATTCATAACAAAAACACAGCAGCCGTGGCGGCAGCTCCAATATGTAGCGCTACCTTTTGGTAGTGGCCTGGGGCATTGTGAACGAGTGTGTGGTTAAGCTAGTCGTTAGCTGGTTAGGGCGAGGTGTTACTATGCCAGTAAGGTAGTAATAATAACAATGTCACTTTAGCTTGGTTAATATGCAGGTAATGTAAATGTAGCGTTGTTGGTGCTTTTTGGAGTTTTTTTCAGAAGGCTTTATAGGCGGAATAGGCATCCCATTACATACATTTTTATCGGCCTCTTTTTTTATCTGTTTTTAAATTTTTAGAATGCACAGAAAAGAGAAAGTCACGTGTTCATGTCTCACATAAATATTGTGGATGATGGGTAAAATTTCCCAAAAATTGCTGTTTTCCTTGAAATTAGGGCTGTCAAAGTATATTTGTTAACACATTAACAGAAGTTTCCTTTGACGGCACTATTTTTTTGACACGTGATTAACGTGTTTGACCCTCGGTCCACATCATAGTTTGAAGAAGTAGCGGTGAATGTGGAGACACAAGCGGCAACAAATATTGAGCACAAATGGACAAAGAAAAGGGTATTTTAATTGGTAAATATAGCTTCAAAGCCCTGGCAGATGGCTCTTACAACAACATCAAAGTTATTTGTGTCTACTGTCGCAGTGATTGCCAGAGAGAAACGAGAAGGTACTGAGGCACTGCCGGTGTTTTTATACAGTGGTGCCTTGGCATACAAGTGTCCCAACTAACGCGTGTTTATTTTAGATGTGAGCCGTCTCTCAACGGTAGACATAGCCGAGGACAGCTATTTGGGGGCTTATGTCAATGGGACCATGGCTGAAAAGCTAGCAGCGCTAGCATTAGCAGCACACTAGCTAGTCATTAATACATCAGTAAAACATATGTACATGATAGCGATGTAATTTATCTATTTATGATGTATTGTGTTAAACTATGACAAGAACAACATCAAATTAAAAACACTAAATGAACACAGAACCACCATCTACAGAGATGTTGTGTACCAAACAAATATGCAAATATTATTATTACAATAAACTAACTTTACTGTCAACCTCAGCCAAAGCAAGCCGTAGAACTATCTGACTATCTGAATCTTGCAGGAAACCCTTAGTTTATAATTTCATTTTCCATTTTTTCTTGTTTACTATTTATTTTGTTAATTATGTATACTTTTATTTCATTTCTGTTGTGGCACTATTTAATCCAGGTAATTTACTTGAAATTGATGCCATATTTGTTTTACATGTTCACTTTTGTCTATATAAAAAAATGTATTACAAAATGTCAACCGAAAAAAAACAACCTACTTCCGGTCTCTTCGGCAACACTCGGGAAAAGTCGGCGTAAAACTTCCTGTTTCCGGTAAATCTGGCCATCAAAATAAAAGCACGTTAGTACTACGTGCACAGTTACACTACACATCACATTTTGTCCACACTTGCTACTTTAGCTTTGCAGCACAATTTTCAGAACAGCCCTCATTCAAAAAAGAAAAAATCTCACCCAGATGAATCTCTTTCAGTCCATCTTAAAAGAACCGCTTTGGCTTGGCGTGTATATGTGGTACTGGTCATTCGTTTCACCATAACATGGGTTAGCAAGCAGCCTGCAGCACTCTTAACTTCGCTGCCCCATTAGCTATACACTAACCTGGAAAACAGCAGCAAGTATTATCATGTTTATATAATGTTACCGCTTGTTGGTCACGTGGCATTTACGCAGTTGCGTTGCAAAATGCTATAGAATATCTTATTTTATTTACAGTTAATGTTGGATTTTATTTCTTGCACTGCATAAATTTGCGGAGCGTTGAAAACGCTGGAGCAGTGCGTGATTACGCAGGCGTGCAGCTTGTAGGGAACATTGATCCCTATAAGCAGTCCGATATTGGCTTTTTTGCCGATAACCGACATACCGATATTGTCCAGGTTTGAATTTCCGATTTTGATAAACGATACCGATACGTGTAACATCACATGTTTTTCTCGAGTAAAATTGTTTGAACAATAACAATGACAGTAACAATATTCTAAATGAGTACAGTTGTTTTTTTTGTTTTGTTTTGTTTTTACCCCTGTCCTGTCCAGCCTTTAAAGCAGATAGAACTGTAGATCTAAATCCCCTCAAGTGCTCAACAGATTTACTCTGCCAGGGAGAAGTGTGATATACACTTCCCCTGTTATACAGAATTTATTTGACTTAGATGCTTGTTATTAAGCAAATTTGGAGTGACCGGAGCAGGAGGGGACAGAGAAGAAGAGAAAAGAAACGGGGTGAGGGGGATAAGAGACAAGGACAACAGCAGCAACAACAATTGTGACAACAACAACAGAACAACAGAAACATACAGGACTACATCAGCAAATAAATGTCTGTGACGACTATAAAGACCCTGACGGAAAGGACAAAATAATAACAACCACAATGACAATGCTGCATTGAAACAGTCACACATAATTGTAGTAATTAAATAATTGTCATGCGAGGCCGTGGAACACGGCGAGTAGCTTAGGATCCCAAATGCAGACAAAAGAGGCAGAAAGTACAAAAGAATAATTTAATGTGCAAAAAGAGAGTCCAAAACAAAAATACAAAGTACAACTAAGGAAAATCCAACAAGGCAAGAGTCAACAACAAAAAACACTAACAGCAAAAGGCTGTTAGGACAAAACTAGGAATAACAAAAATACACTGCAGGCTAACTTTACAGGAGAAGATCACAAAAAAGGGCTAGCAGGTAGGTACAGGTAAGCGGGGAGCCAGAGAGCAGGGTAAGGAGCAGGGAGCCGGGCAAAGCGGTACAGGGAGCAGGTAGTCAAGGAGTCAAGGAGTACAATCTGGCACCGGTCTGGAGTTTGGCTGGAGCTTAAGTAGGCTGGTGGTAATGAGCTGCAGGTGTGTGTAATTAGGTCCGGGTCATGTTCAGGGATGTGCTGCAACAAATAAACGACAGAGGGCAGCAAAGCAGAACACAGAACATGACAATAATTGTCTATGATAGTGAACAGAATGATAATTACTGTAATGCACATCATTGTAAAAAATCTATAATCATACTGCTGAAATCACCGTTGCTGTAATAAAGCCAACAACATAACACCCTGGTTAACTCAGTGAGTAATGTGGGGAAGTACTTATGTACTGTGAGTGTGCATATGTACAGGTATCTCTGTATGTGGGGAAGACTGTGATGTATAAAATGTGATGTATAAAGGTGCAATAATGTGTGGGCGTGTAATTGTCACTGAGAATGCATAAAAGGAAAGGGGCCGCCATCCACCTCCCAGAGAGCCCCGCCCCAAATAGTCAGGCCGAGCCCCCGCCACCAGAAGGCCACCAGGCCCACAGGGGCAGGCAGCACAAAGATCAGCGCCCCAAGAGCCAGCCCAGAGAGCCCTTCCCCCCGGGAATACCAGCAAGGGGCCGCAGAGAGGTAATCTCAGCCAAAGACAGTGTGCCGGTGGGCCGGAGGACAGCCAACCCCTGAGACCAGCGAGAGATCACATCCCACAAAGGCAGACGAGTACCAGGGGCCACATACTGGCAGGCCCAGAGACGCCCCCACAACAGGAAAGAAGCCCACCCAAGCCGGAAGCGCCAATCCCCCCCCCCCCCCACCACCACCACCACCACCACCTCCACCCCCAGGGAACGGAGCCCGGCCCGCCCTGGGCGAGCTCGGGTCCTCTACCAGAGGCCTGGGAGCTTGAGGGTCCTGCGCAGTATCTCAGCTGTTCCTAGGACTGCGCTCTTCTGGACGGAGACGTCTGATGTTTCTCCAGGTATCTGCTGGTGCCACTTCTCCGGTGTGGGGGACTCGACCCCCAGTGCTCCTATGACCACGGGCACCTTCCAGGCTCTCTCCAGCTCTTCCTTGAGCCCTTGGTATTTCTCTCGTTTCTCGTGTTCCTTTTTCCTGATATTGCCGTCATTGGGGATGGCTACATCGATCACAATGGCTGTCCTCTGCTGCTTATACATGATCATGATGTCCGGTTGGTTGGCCACAACCATCTTATTGGTCTGTATTCGGAGGTCCCACAGGATCATAGCCCTCTCATTTCACACCACCTTGGGAGGTGTTTCCCATTGAGATCTCGGGGTCTCCAGTCCATATTCTGCACAGATGTTTCTCTACACTAAATCGGCTACTTCGTTATGGCGTTCCATTTATTCTTTTCCTGCCAGTATCTTACACCCTGCTTTTAGGTGCTGGATTGTTTCAGGGGCCTCTTTGCACAGCCTGCACCCAGGATCCTGCCTGGTGTGGTAGATCTGGGCCTCTATTGCTCTGGTGCTCAAGGCCTGCTCCTGTGCTGCCATGATTAGCGTCTCTGTGCTGTCCTTCAGTCCAGCCCTCTCTAACCATTGGTAGGACTTGTTCATATCCGCCACTTCAGCTATCTGTCGGTGGTACATCCCATGCAGGGCTTTTTCCTCCTATGATGGTTCCTGCAACTCCTTCTTTTCCAGTTTCCACTGCCTGAGACATTCACTAAGTGCTTCATCTCTTGGGGCCATCTTTCTGATGTATTCGTGGAGCTTAGATGTTTCGTCTTGGATAGTGGTCCTGATGCTCACTAATCCTCGGCCTCCCTCTTTGCGCTTATAGCCTCTGGATACTGGATTCAGGGTGGAACCCTCCGTGCATGGTGAGTAGCTTCCGTGTTTTAACATCTGTGGTCTGAACTTCCCCCTTTGGCTAGCTTATTATCTCAGCAGGGTATCAGATCACTGGCAGGGCATAGCTGTTAATTGCCCGAATCTTGTTCTTCCATTTGAGCTGACTTCTCAGGATTTGCCTTACACGTTGCAGATACTTGACCGTTGCAGCTCGCTCTTAGTGTACAGCTTGATGTCATCCATGTAGATGAGGTGACTAATGGTGGCCCCATTCTTAAGTCGGTATCCATAGCCAGTCTTGTTGATTAATTGGCTGAGGGGGTTCAGGTCTATGCCGAACAGCAGCGGGGACAGAGCATCTCCTTGGTATATTGGAGGAAAAAAATGTAACCTTGACGGTCCAGATGGCTTCATATAATAAACATATAACAGCGGCTATTTACAACAACAATACAGCTCTGCTGTCAAAACCATATACGTAGACACCGTATGTCAGTGTCGCCGTCATATTGGATGTGGCAAGGCTGTGCTGTAAGTGAATACAAGGACAGAGCATCTCCTTGGTATATTGGAGAAAAAAATGTAACCTTGACGGTCCAGATGGCTTCCAACGTTACTGGCATGACAAGGAGATCCTTGGGTACAAGGAGAAAACCAGTGCCTTAAAAACCGTAGGAGGTTACCATTTCGCACACTAATCTTACCCACTGTGAAAGACTTGAAAAAAAAACATCACACAGCAACGTAATAGGTACTGTAGATAGCAACAGACAAGACAATACTAACAAATAATGCAGAATAACCGACAACTATTTGAGCTCTAAACATATAACTTAGCGGCTATTTACAACAACAATACAGCAAAGCTCGCTGGGAAACAGGAAGCTCTGCTGTCAAAACCATATACGTAGACACCGTATGTCAGTGTCGCCGCCATATTGGATGTGGCAAGGCTGTGCTGTAAGTGAATACAAGGAAATGTACTTACTTTTATCACGCACCTTTCTACAAAGAAATTGAAGTTAATTCCTCTCGTTTATACATTGACGCAAGCACTAATATATTTGGGAAACAGTTATGCTATGTTATGCTATGTTTTTGTACAGTGTGATTGTGATTGTGCACATGTGTGGAGCTTTATTTGTGCCTTCATTTTGAGGTAGCAAAGGCAGATTTTGAGACATTTTTAACGTGCAAATTACTGTTGTGTGAGTTTGCACACCGCTCCACTCCCTCTCTCAATCTCTGCATGCTTGTCCCATATGTTGATGCGGGGCGAGGCAAGCCGGTGTGTGTGCGCTTGGTACCTGGAGTTTGCAGGTTGCGTGCCTGGAGGGCAGCGTTCAGTGTTCAAAATGTATGTATGATGTAATAATACATTTTTTATACAATTTTTATATATTTTTATTCTAATATTCTTGTGATTGACCGGCAAAGTCCCGAAGATTGACTGGTGGGTTGGTGCCCCCTGATCTAGGGGTAATGTAGTATGTAGTGTGTTAGGGTGTGATGTAGTGTGTGATGTAGTGTGCTCAGGTGTGATTAGTGATGTGAGGTGAGGTTCATACAGTAGCTGGTGAGGCACTGATTCTTTTAGAGCAGGGGTGCTCACACTTTTTCAGCCTGCGAGCTACTTTTAAAATATCAAGTCCTTTTTTTTTCAGCATGCAAGTTATACGTCGACATGGTCTATCTTTTACTATATACATATACTATAAAAACAAATGTTGTAATGTACATGTTAAAATCTAATCAGTAAACATTTAGACTATACTAAATACTAATTATTAGTATTTCACATTCACAGTTTCAAAGTTCACACGTAATCAAAGTAGCTGATATCATTCGCAAATTAACAATTCAATTCGATATGGCAATAAAGATACATACATAACATGCATATATACACAATAGACACATAATTCCTTGATAGTTGTGTACATAACTTGAGTACCGCTAATATGTCCATTAAAAACACTCCATAAGAAATGGAAGTGTACACGCATTTCTATAGTGTAGTTCATGACGTGAAGCAAAGCCATCATTTTTTTCTACATAACTGGCCGCTACAAGTGAACGGATACGTTTTGTTGTAGATATAGGCATCTTACCACTGAATTAGTTATCCCTAATCAGAAAAATAAAGATTGTTACATCTCTGTGTGTAGATTGAGACTTCTGTTCACCATTGCTGTGGGGCAGCAAGAGTGAAGAAGAGTTGATGTGAGGCAAGAGCAGACCAGTCGCTTTTTCCACTCCACGGGGGTTAATACTGCACTGTGGTCTAGTGGTTAGCATGTTGGCCAACAGCCTGGAAATCGGGAAGACCAGGGTTTGATTCTCCCCTGGGCATTTCTGTGTGAAGTTTGCATGTTCTCCCCGTGCGTGGGTTTTCTCCGGGTACTCCGGTTTCCTCCCACATCCAAAAACATGCATGTTAGGTTAATTGGCGACTCTAAATTGTCCATAGGTATGAATGTGTGAAGACAACCATTCACAGATTCATACCTATGGACAATTTAGAGTCGCCAATTGCGATTGGCTGGCGACCCCGCCTGTCGCCCAAAGGTCAGCTGGGATAGGCTCCAGCATCCCCCCGCGACCCTAATGAGGAGAAGCGGTATAGAAAATGGTTGGGGTTAATGCATTTATACAAGTGAAGTTAGAGGAACAGTTGCACACTTAATGTCATGTTACCTGCTTTCCTTTTTCATTTAGCTAGTAGCAGCAGGGTAAGTGAACGAGTTAACAGAGACTAGAGAATACCTGTGAGTCCCGGTTCAGTAAAAAAAACCTGTGAGTTTTGAACGATTCGGTCAATACTGGACCATCACTACCTCAAAGGCTCTCATGTGCGGCGTTCAAATGCCTGGAAGACAAAGCAGCTCGACAACAATGTGGAAAGACTTGCTGAGGTTGGGAGGGAGTAAATGTGGGAGGAGAAACAGGGAGCGTGATAAGAGTGTCTTTCTGATTGTGTAACAACACTCGGAGTAGGCTATGACAGCGCGCTCCCTGACTTCCTGTACATCCTGCCAACATGGTAACGTTACTTCATGTGTACTATCAATTCTCCTGTAAGGGCAACAAAGTACTTCCTTGTGGTAGGAGGATTTCTGCTGTATCAGCACTTTTGTTGTGTTTGTTCACCTGTCTGGCACTTGTGTACCCTTCTTTGGCCGAGACAATTTCTATTTGCTTGCTAGCTGGAGGCAGACACTGAAAAGTGCCTGCCTGTTAGGGTGCATTCTGACACCCCCCAGTCCATCGTTTCCTCCTCTGTTTACCTGAAAGAGTGTTTGTGTGTGTGCGGGTGTGTGTGTGTGCGTGTGTGTGAGAAAGAGTGAGCGAGGGAGAGAGCGAGAGAGAGACAAACTAATGATTAACATAACAGGATGATATTTTTAGTATAAGAGGTTGCTGTTTTCATCCGTGTATTCTGTCTTTTTAGTCTTTCTTTCCATTCTGCAACTGTTGTGTTAGCTGTAAAGACATGTGAGACATGCCCAGGCACTGCCCAGGTGTTGGTATGCTGCTGCTATTGCAGTGTCAAGCCAAAGGCTGTTTCTTATGCTTGCTAGCAAAAGCAGAAGTAAATATGCCTGACTGTCAGTATGGACTTGTGCGTAACTGGGCCGATGGATAAATATTGTAAAATAGTGATGTTTGGATCGATAGTGAAATATTGATACTTCCGATACCAGATCTTTCGGCTCTAAAATTGATTCTCAAATCAAAATATTGATTTTTTGATACTTCACTCATTTGAAGTAACCTATATCATAACATAATATATCATAACAGGAGCACAGTGCAAAGTAACTAAATTCTTGAGATTTTGTCTAAATCATACAATGTTGCAAAATGCATAAGCACATTTTTATTGTAGTTCTTAATAATTATCCATTCATCCATTTTGTTCCACTTGTCTGGGTCCGGGTCACAGGGGCAGCAGTCTCAACAGGGAAGCCCAGACTTCCCGGTCCCCGGCCACCTCTTTCAGTTCCACCGGGAGGACAAAAAGGCGTTCCCAGGCCAGCTGTGAGACATACTACCTCTGGTGTGTCCTCGGTCTGCCCCGTAGCCTTCTCCTGGCTGGGCATGCCCGGAACACCTCACCGGGCGTCCGAGATGCCCGAGCCACCTTAACTGACTCCTCTCGATGTGAAGGAGCAGCGGCGCTACTCTGAGCCACTCCCGTATGACTGAGCTCCTCACCCTATGGGCAGGGCAGGGGTAGGGAATCTATGGCTCGGGAGCCAGATGTGGATCTTTTGATGACTGGATCTGGCTCTCAAACATGTCTTAACACGATAAAAATGTATTGTAGTTATTTTGTTCGCTGACTTTTTAAAGTACACGACAGAAATCCCAGTGTTAAAAATAACAATCAAAATATAAAATTTTCTTATGCATTTTAGTCCATCCATCCATTTTCTACCACAATGTGGGGTGGACAGAACAAGTGCCAACTGTCCTTCCGGGTCAGGCACAAAAATTCGATTATCACTGAATAATGCGGTAGCCTACTCGCATCATTGAGATGTCAAGAAGTAAACTTCTCTTCCTTTAATCAAATAGTCAGCTAGCTAATTCTGTAGAGCCGACCCTTTTGACGAAGAAGATGGTGAAAAGAAAAAGATACGAAGTACGGTGCAAAACCACGCAGCACCAGAAGTCACATTAATGGTAAGAAGTATTTTATGTATGTATGTTGTATTTTATACAATGTTAATAAAAATAACAACTTTAGAGCCTTTAGAGGTCTTGCTTAAAAATGCCCACATTTAGTTGTATTCAATGTTTAAAAAATATTATATGGCTCTCAAGGAAATACATTTTAAAATATGTGGCTTTTGTGGCTCTCTTAGCCAAAAAGGTTCCCGACCCCTGTCTTAGGGCATGGGTGTCCAAACTACGGCGCGGTCCAATAATTCTGAATATATAACTGAATATGGCCTGCACAAGAAGCCTGAGATTAACTCTGTTGCACTTCTCACTTTCAACATCAGATAGCAACAGGCAAGTTCATATCTGTGCAGTGTCATGTCTCCAAGAGCCATCATGATCAGAGCAGGACATCAGGCAGAGCTAATTTTTTATGTTGCACATGTCAGCAATTCTTTGTTTACATTTTTGGCTTCTTTGAAGTTTTGGGTTTATTTGGTGAATGTAAGTTATTATGTAGTTTGAATAAATGGATTCATAAAATCAATGATGAATTAATTTTATACTTTCATGCATACATCTTATGTAATTCAATTTGTCTATTGCTCCATAGTTCTCCTTTTGGAAAAAAAAACAAAACAATAATTGTAAAAAACTGCAATATAGACAGTATAATAGATTATAAAAGGAGGAAATTAATTTCATCTTGTTCTTTGGGTTACAACTCGAAGCTCATGAACATAAGTCAGGGTGGGAACATAGATCGAATGGTAAATTGAGAACTGCTGCACCGATCCGCCTGTCGATCTTATGCTCCAACCTTCCCTCACTCGTGAACAAGACCCCGAGATACTTGAACCTGGGGCAGGACCTCATTCACAACCCAGAGGGTGCAATAAACCCTTTTCCGACAGATTTGGAGGTGCTGAGTCTCATTCCAGACGCTTCACACTCAGCTGGAAACCGCCGCAGTAAATGTTAAGGTCACAGCCTGATGGGTCCATCAGGACCACATCGTCTGCAAATAGCAGACGTGAGATCCTAAGGCCCCCGAACTGGACTCCATTGATGCCTTGGCTACGCCTACAAATTCTGACCATGAAAATTCTGAACAGAATCGGTGACAAAGGGCAGTCTTGGCGGAGACCAACATTCACCGGAAACAGGCTTTACTGCTGGCAGTGCAAACCAGGCTCCTGCTCTGGTTGTACAAGGACACTGCAAGGAACATGGTCAAATGCCCTTTCCAAGTCTACAAAGCACATGTAGACTGGTGTGGCAAATTCCCATGTACCCTCCAGTTGCAAGGGTGTAGAGCTCCAGCACCCTGAAATAAAAATAGACTTTCCCAGAGAGGCTGAGGAGTGTGATCCCCCTGTAATTGGAACACACACTCCGGTCATCATTCTTGAAAAGGGGGACCACCTGCCAATCCAGAGGAACTGTTCCCAACTTCCATGCAATGTTGAAGGGACGTGTCAGCCAAGACAGTCCCTCAACATCCACAGCTTTTAGGAATTCAGGTTGAAACTTGTCCACCCCCAGAGCTTTGCCACTGAGGAGCATTTTGACTGCGGTTATGAAATTGTCTGCGTTCATGTCCTCGGTTTCTGCGTCCTCTAAGGAAGGTATGCCATTGGGATTGAGAAGTATTCCTTCCACCGTCCCACTATATCCTTAGTCGAGGTCAGCAGGCTTCCGTCCCCACTGTAAACAGTGTGGAACGGGCACTGCTTCCCCTTTCTGAGGCGTTGGACGGTTTGCCAGAACCTCTTCGAGGCCGACCGAAAGTCGTGCTAACTGTTGGCCTCACTGAACCAAGTTTTTGCCTCGACCACCTCCGAAGCCGCTTGCCTCTTGGCCTGCCGCTACCTGTCAGCTGCTTCAGGAGTCTCACAAGCCATGCATGCTCGATAGGACTCCTTCTTTAGCTTGATGGCAGGCTTCACCACTGGTGTACACCATCGGGTTCAGGGCTTGCCACTACGACTGTCACGACCACCTTGCGGCCGCAGCTGCGATCAGCTTCCTCGGCAATGGAGGCACAGAATACGGCCCATTCGGAGTCTATGTCCTCGTCCTCCCCCAGAATGCACGCAAAGCTCTGCCGGAGGTGAGAGTTGAAGACTTGACGAACGGGAGACTGTGCCAGCTATTCCCAGCACACCCTCACTAAGCGTTTGGGTCTCCTAAATCTGTCCGGCATGCTCCCCTGACATTTAATCCAATTTAACACCAGGTAGTGATCAGTGGAGAGTTTAACCCCTCTTTTCACCTGCGTGCCCAGAACATGCAGATGCTGACTTACTAGAAACAAACTAGAAAAGCACTCGAAGAACACAGACCTCTGCCAAGCTTCATAGTTCCCCCCATATTGTGATTTACACCCTAAGTATTAGCCCTACATTTATTTTATGTACATATTTAGATTACTTGACCATGAAAACATACCATTTGCAATAGATTCATAATGATATAAATATTAGTTCAATAGTTATTCACAAAAATCACATTTTCCGTAGTGGCGGTTTTCTTCTGGATCTAGCTCCATAGCTTTCGAAGATATAACAAATCCGTTGCCACACTCCATATTCTACAGTGTTTAGGCTATATATAATGGTATTTGTTACATGTTTAAGCCTCATTTGTTGTGTTCCTGTGATGAAAATTTCAAAGGTCCCCTGTTTTTTCATATTCTGGATCATAGTATGCGGAATTATTCCATTATTTGGATCAGTCTTTGGTATTTTTATATAACCTGTTGGAAAGTTGTGATGCGGATTACCTCGAAAATTAATCAGTTCTTCCATTTTCGACAATTGCTGAAAATTTCCTCCAAATGCATTCAGAACTTTTCAAGTTATTTTGAACACAAACAAATAAAAAGATAAATGCAGGCAAAAACATAACCACCTTGGTGGAAGTAATTATAAAAAAAACATTAACAGGGTTTCCCTCAGGATTTTTTGAAGCTGTGGTGGTGGGCTGCATGTGAGGGCGGACTGCCGCTGCTGTGTCATGCCGCTGCTGTATCTGCCTTTTTTAAAATGACAAATAGAAATTTATATGACTTATGTTAGGATTTGGCCTGAGGCCGGAACGAGGACCCCAGGATGCGAGAGCCGGCATAGGGTGTAATAATATTTATTACAAAAAACAAGCCAAAATACAAACAGAGGAGCAAAAGTACAAACTAGGAAAAAGTACAACTGAAAATCACCCGGAGATTCACGGGGAAAAATACTGGGCTAAACAGAAAGAGCTACCGACAAAGGAGAGGTAGAACTGCAACACTAAACTAGGCTGACAAAACGTCTGTGTAGGCTCTCAGTCGTACAGGAGTTGTCCATCGAGGAAAAGGCTTCTTGAGACGTCATCTGTACTTCTGTGTAGAAGGTGTCGGACGTTTCGCTCCTCATCCGAAGAGCTTCGTCAGCAAACTAATAAGTGCTGGTAGCTTAGGCCTTAAATACAGTAAGAGTGGGCGGAATTGGTGTGCCAACACCCTCCTCCTATTGGTTCGTTACACTAAGCCTGGGCGGAGCAGTGGTATAATCCTATCCTGTTATTCACACCTACGATAAAAGGGAAGTGTCGCTCCCTGAATTGGGTATGAACGACTCTGATACTGGCTTGTTAGCATCTATTGTTCTGGCTCGGCCCTGCCTTCACCTCATTTGCAAGACTAAGAGCTGTGGGTTTTGGTCTCAGTAACCTTTGGACCCTGTGTTCAGCAGGTTACTGAGACCAAAACCCACAGCTCTTAGTCTTGCAAATGAGGTGAAGGCAGGGCCGAGCCAGAACAATAGATGCTAACAAGCCAGTATCAGAGTCGTTCATACCCAATTCAGGGAGCGACACTTCCCTTTTATCGTAGGTGTGAATAACAGGATAGGATTATACCACTGCTCCGCCCAGGCTTAGTGTAACGAACCAATAGGAGGAGGGTGTTGGCACACCAATTCCGCCCACTCTTACTGTATTTAAGGCCTAAGCTACCAGCACTTATTAGTTTGCTGACGAAGCTCTTCGGATGAGGAGCGAAACGTCCGACACCTTCTACACAGAAGTACAGATGACGTCTCAAGAAGCCTTTTCCTCGATAGGCTGACAAAAAACACTAGCAGTACAAGGCGGGCTAGGAGCACAAATAACACACCGCAACAGGCAAGTGTAGGAATAACAAAAGGCGCAGCGTAAGGCTGGAACAAGAGGCTGAGGCAAAAGTTCTGGTGCGAAGGAGAGTAGAGCCTGCGTTGATCAAGGGTTCACAACAATCTGTCACCATGCTGCAGGAGCTTGCTGCTTATCAACGGCCTCCCTCAATGCTGCAGGTGTGCCAATTAGAAGCTGGGTGGTTGGAGGTGCACTGCAACAAGGAGCAGAGAGAGAGAGAGCAGAGCAGCGCACAATCCCTAACAACTTTTTATTAACTTTTTTTTATTGAACTTTTAACAACCAGCAGAACATTAACGGAGAACATTGCAAAACTGTTCATTTAATGACAAAGTTGCTGAGAGCACTTGTAGCTGTCGAGCCTCCTTTTGTTACCTGACCTCTTTCGTAGGGATGAGCCACTATCTTAATTATCTGTATCTGTACTCGGAATGGATATGGCTTAAATCGTTACATTATTTTAAGTCTGAAATTGAAGTAGGTAGATCAGAAGTTGCTATATTTATTGTTTATTATTCAGCTATATGTGTACTGTGTAAGTGGTCTGTAAGACATTAGGTTTTAGTATCAACTTTTTTACAACTTTCAGTTTTTTCTTAGTTACTTTCTGCTTTTTTGTTTTATTTTTCCAGTTTTATTTTATATTTTGTTTCAACAATGTGCCGTTCACAGGCCCATAAAAATGCAATCCACAAATTGCCCTCGGACCGCACTTTGGACATCCCTGCTTTACATATTTCACAGGGAAGGGGGAGTGTTAACAAATGAGTGACCTCTAAAAGACCCCCGCTATAAGCAAAGGATGCATACAGGCACATATACCAGTTTGAGGAGGTAGCTCCGGCAGCAAGCCTCTCGTGAAGATTATGGGCACGGGAGGCGAAAAACGACTGCGATTGGTGAAACTCCTCTCCAACGCGTAGCAAACCATGCACACGGGAGGCGACGAGGATCTGTGACCAGCGACACCCGTGAAGCGACATGTTTACATCCAGAGCTAATTGTACAAGTCGCCCACGGTTTTGAAGATAAACGTACATAAATGTCAATGTAAAATGAATGTAAACCAACTTTAAGTCCTTTGTTACTTTACAAATGCCATTGATATACAAATTAAACAGTTTTGGTCCCAATATGGACCCCATGTATATTCACCTAGCTTTACAAATTGCTTCCTGTTTTCTTGGTAACTTCTAACCCAATTCAAGACAAATCCTCTGATTCCGTACCTTTCTAATTTTGTTGTTAAAATATTGTGATTAATTGTATCGAAGGCTTTTCTCAGATCTATAAATACTGCAGCTGCACATCTTCTGTTGTCTATAGCAGTAGTAATTTGCTCCGTGATTTCAATCAGTGCAATAGAAGTTGAACTATTAGCTCTGTATCCATATTGAGTACCTGCTAGTAATTCATTCTCATTAATACATTTGTCCAAACTGTGATTAAATAGCTTCTCCATAATTTTAGAAAATTGAGGTAATAAGGAAAAGATGGTTTGTCTCCTTTTTTTTAAAATTGGAACCACCTTGGCTGTTTTCATTTTGCTTGGAAATATTCCAGTCTGAAACAATAAGTTAACATGTTAACGGTTCTACAATCTCATTGATGACCCTTTTAATTGTTTCCAGTTCGATTCCATAACAATCAGTTGATGTTTTTGCCTTAAAATTTTTGAGAATGTCAGTGATTTCCTTTTTAGTTACAACAGTGAGAAACATAGAATTGAGATTCCTATCAATAATATCATTCCATTAGTCCATAGTGTGTTGTTTTGGAATTTCTTCTTCCAGTTTTGGTCCAATATTTACAAAATAATCATTAAACATTTCAACTACCTCATTCATGTCATTCCTGTTAGTGTTTCCAACCATGAAATAGTGAGGGTAGTCTGCTTTCTTAATGTTGTTCTTTATAATACTATTTAAGATGCCCCAAGTTGCTCTCATGTTTTTTTTATTCTTATCTAGTAAATGACTATAATATTCCCTCTTGCACACTCTCAGGATAGTTGTCAGTTTATTTTTATGTCTTATACTTTTGTTCTGCTTCTTTAGTTTGTTGAATGATAAATGTCCTGTATAATGTATTCTTCTTCTATATTCTAGAAGAAGAATTCTGTATTCTATATAGCATATGCAGTATATACATTCATACAATATATTACTTAACATTGTTTTCAAGTAAATTTTTAAGGTGTTTTAAGGTTTCATTCGCATTTTGCTGCTGAAATAAGTACATACAAAGTGAATCAAACTAGAGTCACATTTTTGCGCGTCTGCATATAAATCTACAAGTCTCCTCAAACTTTTCTTTGTTCACATCGGCAACCGATGACGTCCTAGCCACACAATATGCACATGTAGCTGACTAGCTTCGTTATCAGATGTATACTGGAGTGATGCAGGAAAGGTGACTGCTCTCTGAGTAAGTGCTGTCCCACTAAAAATATTTTTTTTTCATTTATATGCATCGGAACGCCACTCTGGATTCCCGCGCAGCGCGCATTAAAAGATGCAATGAAGTGTTTCTTTCGTCATGCATTGACTGTGTTATGGGCGATTTTGCAGATTTAGTACACTTTCAAACCGCTAGAATAATGCAGAAAGTTAATAATTTAATAATAAACTAAACCAAACATGCACCAGAATCGCCTCTCTTCCGGGTCGGCACTATGCAGCACTAGCGTCTTGTGTTGACGTTCACTGTTTTCCTCATTATCATGCAAAAAAAAAAAAAATGCATAAAATCTGTAGTCAATTGTGGACCGCAAGGTGGTCTAGTGTTTAGCATGTTGGCCACACAGTCACAGTCTGGAGATCGGGAAGACCTGGGTTCTAATCTCCGTTGGTCATTTCTGTGTGGAGTTTACATGTTCTCGTGTGTGTGGGTTTTCTCCAGGTACTCCAGTTTCTTCCCACATTCCAAAAACATGCATGTTAGGCTAATTGGTGACTCTAAATTGTCCATAGGTATGAATTTGAGAGTGAATGGTTGTTTGTCTGTATGTGCCCTGCGATTGGCTGGCGACCAGTCCAGGGTGTGCCCCACCTCTTGCCCAAAGTCAGCTGGGATAGGCTTCAGCATACCCGCGAGCCTTGTGAGGATAAGTGCCATAGAAGATGGATGGATGGGTTAATGTAAATAAATTTGTAATTTAATTAATTTAAGTCGTTTTAAAACTTATTTTAAACCCTGAAGTATATATATACAGTCAAACTTGTCTATAGCGGCCGCTGAAGGAAAACGGCAAAAGTGCCACCTGTCTATACAGGTGGCACAAGAATATGACCATCAAAAAATCGTATTCGCTAAAATTTTAAAAAATATGCACGGTTTTTTATTACATAGTATCGTATGTCCGAATATACTGCACTTTGCTGAGCCACAGCAGGTGGGTCCCTTCGCTCTATACTGGTTCTCCTGATAGTAGTGATGTGGTAGAAGTAATGTCATAATATTTGATTAGAACAAATCAACAGGTACAGTTGGTCAAATCCGAATTTGTTCCAGTCCTTCGTATCTCCAGGTGTGCACAAACTACACTTAAATCTAAAAAAAAAAAAAAGAAAACCTACCGTAAATTCCAGTGTATAAGTCGCACCCACTGAATTTAGCGGAAAAAGCAGATTTGTTCTTATATAAGTCACACCGGTGGATAAGCCTCTGGGGAAAAAACCTTGAACAGAACCCAGGCTCTGTGGGGCGGCCGTCTGTCTCAACCAGTTGGGTTAAGATATAAAAATAGAGTAGAGATCTACACATGGTAGATCATGCCAAAAGTCTTAGCCTTAGTCCAAGGAACTTAGAAGAGTGTCTCTGATGCATATCAGCATATCAGGGATCAGTTCTAACTATATGCTTTAGCAAAGAGGAAAGTTTTGAGTTGACTCTTAAATAGAGACAGGGTATCTTCCCCCTGGATCGAGTGGGAGAGATGGTTCCACAACAGAGGAGCCTGATAACTAAATGCTCTGTCTCCCATTCTACTTCTAAACATTCTAGGAATGGCAAGTAATTGTAAATTCTGGGAGTGCAGTGTTCTCCTGGGTTGATAAGGTTCTAGGACCTCTTTATATATACCGGTGCATGACTGGTGCTTTAATGCTTTAGTGCACGGAAAGATGTTACACACACAGATTTTTTCGTTTTAACTTTTAATAAAATATATGTTTTTCCCAAACACTGCTAATTAACAGTGCAGAACAGTTAGTTAAAAACAATGACGAAGAGTGCACTCCTGTTGAAAGAAATGCATTGATAAGATTTTGTTTTGAAGCTAAAGTCAAACATTCCCAAATACATGACACATATGATGACATAAATGACAAATCCCTTCATCCTAAAAGAAATGTTAAACAAAAAACAGTGATCTCCATGTTTCATGTGTTGATGCATTTTTACTTTTTTTATTCTGTTCTTTGTGTACTTTTTAAATACATTTACAAGTGAACTTTGCAACATTCATGTTACAGAGACAATAATAATAAGATTCAAGATTCAAGAGATTCAAGAGAGTTTTGTCATGTGCATGGTAAAACAGCACTTATACCATGCAATTAAAGTCTTATTCTGTTCATTCTCCCAAGAAAAGAAAGAAAACACAAGAAAGAATAAGAACATAAGAAACAAACACAAATACCAATAAATTAAGCAACAACAACAGAAGAGACATTAATACAAATAAATAATACAAATAAATAAATAAATAAATAAAGTGCTAAAGTGTATGCGTGTGTTGCGTGCGGCGTGTGTGAGTGCTTGGTTGAAAAGCCTGATGGCCTGTGGGTAAAAGCTGTTTGCCAGCCTTGTGGTCCTGGACTTCAAACTCCTGTAGCGTCTGCCTGACGGTAGGAGTGTGAATAATGAGTGTTGTGGATGTGTGCTGTCCTTGATGAGGTTGTGTGTTCTACGCAGGACTCTAGTTTTATAAATGTCTTGCAGTGAGGGGAGGGCTGCCCCAACAATGTTCTGTGAGGTCTTGATCACCCGCTGGAGTGCCTTCCTATCACGTGTTGTACAGTTACCGTACCAAACAGTGATGGAGGCGGTAAGGACACTTTCGATAGTGCGTCTGTAGAAGCAACTCAGGATTTTGGTGGACATGCCAAATTTCCTCAGTCTTCTCAGGAAGTACAGTCTCCTTTGGGACTTCTTCAGAATTTGTTGGGTGTTGTGAGACCAGGTGAGGTCCTCACTGATGTGTGTGCCAAGGAACTTGGTTTTCACCCTCTCCACCTCAGTCTCATCAATAAACAGGGGTCTATGTGGCTCCTTTTCCCTTGTTCTTGGGTCGATGATCATCTCTTTCGTCTTATCTGTATTGAGAAGGAGATTGTTATCATGACACCAAGCTATGAGGTCCGCCACCTCTCTTCTGTATGATGTTTCAACACCACCAGTGATCAGTCCGATGACTGTAGTGTCATCCGCAAATTTAATGATGCTGGTGTTGTTCTGGAAGGCCACGCAATCGTAGGTGAAGAGCGTGTAGAGGAGCGGACTCAGCACACACCCCTGTGGGGTCCCAGTGCTCACAATTCTTGAGCTGGATATGCGGTTGTGGACTCTGACTGACTGGGGCCTGCCTGTGAGAAAGTTAAACACCCAGTTCCAGAGGGAGGGTGACAGGCCAAGTGTGAGGAGCTTATTTGTGAGTTTGTGGGGGCTGACTGTATTAAAAGCAGAGCTATAGTCTATAAATAGCATTCTGACATATGTGTCCTGGCCCTGTAGGTAAAAAAGGGCTGTGTGGATGGCAGTGTTGACTGCATCTTCCATGGATGCTCTTTTTGATGTGGGTCATGACTATTCTTTCAAAGCACTTCATAACAATAGGAGTGAGTGCTATAGGGCGATAGTCATTTAAGCAGGTCACGTTGCTCTTCTTGGGTACGGGCACTATGGTGGTGGACTTAAAGCAGCAATAAAACAATAATCAGAATTGTTGAAATTTGCAGGCTGGAGTATTTTTTCATGACAGACATAAATTTATTCCTTGTGTCCTGCAGGCTGCGACAAGGAAACTCTCAGCAGACGCTGTGCTGCAGATGGCCATCAGTGAGGTGGAGGACACAATGAAACGTCTGGGCTCCAATGCTGATGATCGTTCACGCCTCGCTACCGCCCTCTCCTGTCTAAAGAGTCCTGCAGAGACAGGTGAGCCAAGAAAAATGGGCAAGACTGAGGAGCAGCTGGACAACAAATGAAAGAAAAACTTCAATTCTACAGAAATAGAGGTGCTTTTACAAGGAGTGACCGAACACAGGACCACCTTATTTTCAAGTGTATCCACCGGTCATCAGGCCATCCAAAAAGTTTCGGCATGGAGCACCATTGCAGGCAACATAAATGCTGTAACATAAATGCTGTTTCCACGGAGAAACGCACCACCGCAGAGGTTAAAAAGAAGTGGTTTGACTTAAAATCAGAGTTAAAAAAAGATTGCACTGCACCGGAGGGATCTGGAGGAAACGGGAGGTGGGCCATCAATCAGAAACCAAACCATTTCGGAAACTCTAGAAAATATTTACACAATCATGATGGAAAAATAACATCAAAATACATAGTTTGTGTGTGACAATTTATTTTTTCTGTGGTTAAATTTGATTAGACGCTGCCTAATTAATACAGCAGCCCCGTGCTCTGGCTCAAGACGTGGCTGGGGTCGCATGTCGATATCTGGGGGTGCTCGTGCGCAATAGGCACACCACGTTTCATTGCGATGTTATGAAAGACGCAGCAGGCCACTTGCACACCTGCAACAACAGAGAATCAATTATTTATCCAGTTGACCAAATAAAACATATTTGCAATGGAGAATACCTGGATTAATGAGAGCCTTCACAAAGAATCAGAATGTTTGCCTCTTATTTTTTTGCCATTCCAAAGCATAAATAAACTAAAACGTAATATTAAATACTACAAAACCTACCTTTTCTGGTTTGTAGAGCAGCCTTCCACCTGCAGTGTCCAAACACATCCAGCGTCCCAGGAGCGTGTACGTGTGTGCTTTAGGTTGTACATTTATTCTTGTGGGGTCTGCGGATTATTCAATGGTGTCATGAGCCAAGGTGCCAGGGCATAGCCTCGATCACCTGTAAAATAAGTTAATGGCCACATAACAACACGCAAAAGGCAAGAAATTAACATTTCACGCACCGATTAACCATCCATCGCATGCTGCGCCATTACTCAGGAAAATGGAGGAGTCGTGTGTACCTCCAGGGAAATTTGCAACAACATTCAGAATCTTGTTGCGAATCTGAGATTATTTGGATATTTAGTGAGTGATACCGTTTGCGATTGAGGTAGGAAAATGGATGAATGAATTGGGATTTGAAAGTATATTTATCGATGGAGTATATTTTAGTTGTTTTGATGATAAATAATTGTCGGGATATTTTATTTGCACATTGCGCATTGAAAGTGCAAGCTGTATTTGTGCGTAAGAGTCCTCCTGAGCGTTTGTGGAGTTTGTTCTTAGATCTAAGAACTGTGAGTTAAGAACACGTTTTGTGAATGCCAAAAATCTTCATAAGAAGGTTTAACAACACATTTTTGCCTAAGAACGTTTCATGAATGAGGCCCAATGTTGGTTTTATAGTTTTGGTGGAAGACTTCTTTTCTTAGACCATAAATCAGAAACTGAAACTATAATATTATAGTTGACACTAGAGATATTTTTTTCAAACCAATACGATAACTTCCTGTCCTCAAGACTGATACGCTAACTTATTTTAATCTACGTTTTAATTTAGATTTTCTGTAACTGTAGTTTGTGCACGCCTGGCGGTAAGGACTTAAACTAATTAGGACTTGACCAACTGTGCATGTTGATTTATCCCAATCAAATATCATGACATTACTACTACCACATCCCTACTATCAGGAGAACCAGAGTGTAGAGTGGAGGGAGCCACCTGCTGTGGCCCAGCAAAGTACACTGTCTTTGGGCACACACGCCAAGCAGCCGGTGTGACCACCGAGGTCTTTGGAAAACCTTTTGCACTTTTCATTGGTGTTTCAGGTTTTTTGTGTGCTCAATGTTTTTTTGAGTGTTTTTTTTCAATGTTTTTCCCCGTCATCGCGGCGCATTTGGTACAACTAGTGCGCAAAAAGGCTTCCTCCGAAAGTGAATATTGAATATGAGCTCACGGGAAGTCACAGGCAGGAGAAAAAAGAAGCGCTTGCTCAGTGCAGGTGATCTCGCTTCCTTGGAGCATTTGAGATCGGCCGATACTGATATCGAATTTTGTCCTATTCTCCAAAGCAGCAGCGTATTAATTAGAAAGTATTGCATGAAAAGCATCCGATATATATATTATATACCGGAAATTCCACCCACTAAATTTAGAGGAAAAAATGATTTGTACATATATACTGCTCAAAAAAATTTGAGGAACACTTTTAAAACGCATCAGATCTAAACTGGAGGAAAAATGATCTTGAATATGTTTCCTGATAAGTAGGTGATGTATTAGTAAAATGATGCCACATCATTTGATAGAAATGAAAATAATCACCCTATAGAGGGGGCAAATCAAAGACACCCCAAAAATGAAAGTGAAAAAAATTATGCAGCAGACTGGTCCATTTTGCCAAAATGTCATTGTAGCAACTCAAAATGATTCTCAGTAGTTTGTGTGGCCCCCACTAGCCTGACAACGTCGGGGCATGCTCCTAATGAAACTACGGATGGTGTGCTGATGAATGATTTGCTTGGACGCTATACATTATGGGAAAACTTTAAAATAGTTTTTTTTTTACTTTAAACATGTTTGGTACTTGTATTGTATATTTGTATTAAATTGTCCATAATGACTATTTTCTAGGATAAAGTAAGGTGCACACATTTCTACGTTATTTCAATGTTATATAGCATCCCTCACAACACTTTTTTTTATTAAAAGGCACACATTTTTACAAACAGTGACATTTTTTGCAAAACAACAAACAACTGTAATAAATAACAGCTTACAACCAGCACTGTAACATTTATAAAAATAGAAAATGTATCAAATATATTTTTGAAAAAGAAATAAATATAACAAACTTCATCAACAAATGTATAAACCTTATCAAGCATAATTTTGAAGTTCAAAAACCTCCCTGTTCTGGCCCCTTCTCCTGTCGATGTTCTCCCTCAGATTGTTTTGTAAGAATGGCATTTTAGATTGTAGCTTTTTTTCCCCCCGTCCTGTCCAGCCTTTAAGGCAGATAGAATTGTGGATCTAAATGCCCTCACGTGCTCAACAGATTTACTCTGCCAGGGAAAAGTGTGAGATACACTTCCCCTGTTATACAGAATTTATTTGACTTTGATGTTTTGTTCTTATGGTAATTTGGAGCGGCCGGACCGGAGCAGGAGGGGATAGAGAAGAAGAGTAAAGAAAACAGCGTGGGGTGTGCAGGAAGAAGAGGGGCACAAAAAAAGACAAAGTCAGGGACAACAGCAGCAACAACAATTGTGACAACAATAACAGAACAACAGAAGCAAACAGGACTAGATCAAAATGTCTGTGACGACTATAAAGACCCCGACGGAAGAGGCAAAATAATATCAACAACCACAATGACAATACTGCATTGGAACAGTCACACATAATGGTAGTAATGAAATTATTAACTATGCTAGTGATCAGAATGACAATACCTGCAATGCCCATCATTGTACAAACTGTAAACATATTGCAGACATCACTGTCTCTGTAATTGAAACCAACAACATAACACCCTGGTTAATTCAGTGAGTAATGTGGGGAAGTACGTACCTACACTAAGTCCCAAACTAACGAACACAATTGGTTCCAGACGATCGTTCGCTAGTTGAATTGTTCTTAAGTAGGGGAAAAGGTAATATTACCAATGATATAGGTAGTACTGTCACGATTCGTTGAAGCTGTCGGGAGGTTGACCCCTAGGGTGCAGAGAGAAGGCGGCAAAGTGCAAAAATAAAAGTAATTTTATTGCACAGGACAAGAAAAAACTAAAAGTGATAGAGGAAAAACTCTGTGGGGAAAAATACAAAATATAAACAGGTAGGTGACAGCCCTGGAAAGTCAACGATGAAAATGACAACAATAAACCAGCACTGCGCATACGACGGCGCTGGCTCTTAACTGTCACTGATTAGTATTGACCGCAGCTGTGCGGCCACCAGGCGTGGAGCGGCAGTTCCTTACGCCACCCCGGAAGCATCGCTTGCCAGAATAATGACGCAGGACAGGAAGTAGACGCTCCTGTCCTGCGAAGCGTGACAACTACATGTACGTGTATACATATACAGTATATGTGTATGTAATGCTAATCGAGGATAATTAATGAAAAAAACAATAACAAAAATGATGTAATAATATGTAATGATAAATGTTATTTACCTTTGAAGAGGAGTGGTCGCTCATACGTGGTGGTGGAGGAGGAGAGATTGAAAAAAAGGACAAATCATCGTCGTCGTTAGACTCTTCTAAAAGAGGTAGTGTTCTGTGGGTGGTGTAGAATTAAGCAGGCCTACTAACTCTTCATAAACTTTAATCACAAGCTGCATGGTACAGCTACAACCTAGCTTTTCTTCACATCTCCTCCCCCTGGACTTCATCGCCTGTTGGTCCCATTAGCAGTGTCACAGTGCCCTCTACTGGTCAAGCATGTGAAATATGGACTTAAATATCAATAAATATGGACTTATAAGGCAAAATACATGAAAATATAGACCAGTCAGCTTGTGTTCGTATCTCCGAATGTTCGCTAGTCAGATGTTCGTAAGTTGGGGACTTAGTGTATTGTGAGTGTGCATATGTACGTGTGTACAGGTAGCGCTGTATGTGTGCAAGTCTTCATACATATATAAAGGTGCGCGAGTGGGTGAGCGTGTAATTGTCACTGAGAATGCATGAAACAAGAGGGCCCCCCCTCCACCATCCAGCAAGCCCCACCCGAAATAGCCAGGATTGTAGCTTTTGAATGGTACTGGAGTGCTGTAGTGTGTAGCAGAAGGCTGACTTCAATTGGCTCATCATATCCTGCAGGAATGAAACACTAATGATGCGCTAAACAGGAATGATGCGCTAAATTGTAAATACAATAATAATAGTAATATAGTAGCAGTGTGCTGAAAACAAATAGAGTGATGTTAAAAAAAATAATGGGACATTAGATTCCAATAGTTGAATAAAGTTTGAAAATGTGGTGTGCTGTTCAAATATGTAATTGTTGTTTAAATCTTTTATTTAGCTCACTTCCTTACCATCCATACTTTATGCTGAATACAATAAACGTATCTCACCATGAGAATTGTGAGTGGAGTATGGTGGCTCTAATTCACAGCAAACAGACATCACTATGATGTGCTGTGTTACATGACGGATTAGATTAGAAAACGACAACATCGCTGTACACTCTGGAGCGGGGATAGCCACCTGCCAGCCAGGCGAGGTGCATTGTAAGCGGACACATGCTCCAGGCAACCTCTGAGCTGCCATGGAGCTTGGGGGAACCAGAGTATAGAGCAGGGATACCCACCCAACGTGGACGAGAAAGGGCGCCCTTTAGTCGGACACAAACAAGGCACTCTCTCGGCCAGTTCAGTAATGTAGATTCCCCTTACTAGCGAGCAATTTCAAAATACAAATTAAAATTAACAGGCTAATGTGGTTGCTGTCTCTATATAGTAATTCTCTAATCCAGTGGTCCCCAAGGTTTTGGCGCCCAAGATTTTCGGTAATTATGACTAGCGAAAAGCAACAATTCAAAACATGGCAAATATTTACATGGAGTAGCAAATGATTGATTATATAATAAAACAAGAGTGACGTTACTGTGAAACTCAATAATTATGCGTAATTACTTACATTTACCTGTATATGTTTCTTTCCGGTCTTCCCCTTCATTTCAAGTCTGCTCCCTGACCACACTATATTTCAAGGGCTGTATACCCCTTAGTACTTACTCCTTATCCCTCGATTTAAGGAGAATTGGGACACCACTTGATTCTCGTGAACGTGCAAAGCCTAGGGGTAAGGAGTAACATGAGGGTTTAGGGGTAGACTTGGGATAGAACTTAGCCATAAATTAGTTGCACCGATGTATAAGCCGCAGGGTCCAAAGTTTAAGAAAAAAGTAGAGGCTTATACACTGTAAATTACGGTATATGCCGCACCTGACTGCAGGGTTTCCCCTAGGATATTCTGAAGTTGTGGTGGTGGGCTCCATGGGACTGCCGACTGTAAGTCACAGGACCAGCCAAACTCTGGAAAAAAGTGTGATTTTTACCCTGGAATATGTGGTATGTTTAGATATGTTTTTTTTCTCTTAACAAATGATACAGTATGCTGGAAAAGTGTGGCCTAATAGTTTATGGAATTAAGTTTGAAATTTGCTAAAAGAGTGTTTTGTCAAATGATGCCTAACATGTGTATCATTGGGCTTTTCAATTGAGCAATTAGTAATGTAATTGTTTTTTGTGTGGGTACATTATAACTTGCTTTTGTCTTTAACCCAAGGTGAAGATGTGAGGCCTGACTCCCAGCAGCCCACAGCCAGCCATGGCCGCTTGATTTCAGTATCTGTGGTTCCAAACTCGGATGACAACCTACCTACTGAGGATATGGTTGAAGCCTTCTCATTGGAGCCAAAGTCCACCAAAACTATCCCTACACCTCCGCCACCCTCCCGCAAACTGTTGCAGCTCCTGCCTTTCTCCATTGCTCTGACACGAAGCAAGAGTCACGAGTCACAGCTTGCAAACCGCATTGAGGAGCCTGCAAAGCCCAAGTAGGTTAGAAGTGCTGCACTTATGCCGATGTTTGTATTGTTGTTGGATTGCAGTGTACTCTCAAAAAAGCACAGTTGACATTTCAATGACATGTTTCAGGCACATATTTTAACAAGCTAATATTGACACACAGGCCTATCCATCCATCCGTATCCATCATTTCTGGAGATGTCTGTCTCTCACATGCATGGGTCAGGTAGCTATACCAACAAAGTCACCCCGATGACCCCAAGACGTGTTATATCTATCCCCTTTAATTGGCTCGCTTTGCAGACTGGAGTAGCACTTAAAGGAAAACGGCACTTTTTTTTTTTTTTATTTTGCCGGTCATCCACAATCCTTATGTGAAACATGGCCGCACGTCTTTCCCTTTTCTGTGCATTCTAAAAAAAAAGAAAAACAGCTAGCTTGTGGGAGATAACAATACTCGTAATGTGACACACCTATTTAGACTATAAAGCCCTAAAAGAAAACAAAAAAAAAAAACACCGTTGTATTTACATAACTGACCTGTACTGTATATAAACCAAGCTACAGCGAAATTGTTTTTGCAGCAGCTAACATGAAGTATTTTTCTGGCATTGTGACACAGCGCCTCACGCCACTACCAAGAGGTAACGGGCCCACTCAAAAACAATGTGATAGGACACCAATCTGTACTGACTGGGAAACGAGAACAAGGATACCAACAACCAAATGATGTGTGAAGTATTAGCCCACATTCCATGCTTTGTTTATACACGGCCACATGGACTGTGTATATAGCTGAGATATTAAGCACTATGTGCTCCATGTATCACAATCAATATCATGGTGACTTACTTCATGGAGAGTTGTCCGTCTGGTCCAGCTGGCTTGGAGTGTATTTGCCAGTTGAAAGTTTCTACCACTGCAGGGTTTGTTAGCGCTAACAACTCTTTTTTTGTTGCGATGCAATTACACACAAAGCCTTTCCTCGATGGTAACTGTATGCCACTCGCAGCAGAAACACTCAATTTCTGTAGGCATTGCTTAACAAGCTCCACATTTACACCACAAAGTCATGCCGATTACTCTGATGCTTCACTTTCTCGTCTTACCCACTCAGCTTCTAAAACCTGAAGCTCATTCTCCGTATAGTCCAGCTCAAAAAGCTAAAGTGCTGGATCCTCATTTGTCCAAAAGGAGTCGTCAGAGGCTCTCACAAAGTCTGCCATGATTAGTAGTTGCAAACAGACACGCACTTTCTATGCTGCTGTTGTTGACAGAAGTACCGTTTGTTCCTCTCTATGGGCTCGGTGAAATACATGGGAAAAAAGTTCTGTGAATGTTTAAAATGATCAAAATACTCTATTACATGTTATCATGAATGTACCTGTTACAGCATGGTCACAGCACGTATATAAAATGATAAGACCTTGTTGGAAATTTTTTAGAGGGCTTTAGAGTCGAAATACTGTAGGTGTCCCATCATTACCTGCATTGTTAGCTTCCTCATGCTAACTGTTTTTCTTTCTTTAGAACACACAGAAAAGAGAAAGACGTGTGTTCATGTTTCACATAAGGATTGTGGGAGATGGACAGTTTTTTTTGCTAAAAGTGCTGTTTTCCTTTAAAGGGATTTTTTGACATGAAGTTGTGTGATATCCCCATCAGCGTTGTAGTGCATAAACAGTGACTTTCCCTCCACTTCGTCCCGTGGTCGGTTTTTGGTGTTTAAGAAAGTAACACCCCAGATCATAATGGACCCCCCTCCGCTGTGCCGGGTAGAAAACTACGGAGCCCAGGAGGGGACATGGAGAAAAAAAAAATATGATGGGTAAAAAAAAAAAAAGAACGAACTTTTGCTTTCCCTGGCAAAAGTTTTGCCAGGGAAAGCAAAAGTTCATTGCAAAACTGCTTTGCGAGGGAACGCAAAACTGTTTTGCGAGGGAACGTAAAGCTGGAAACATATTCAGATATTCAAACTTCTGGGATCAATGACTCCCAAGTGAATGGTTCTAACACGGCAAACCATACCTATTTCCAACAGTGGCAACATAGAAAAACAGCTACAACCCAGTTTTTATCAAAACGAGCCATGTTCTGTGCAGTCTGAATTATATTGATCTCTAGAGAAGCCAGCAGCGACACCGGAGCGCAGGGACCGTCTGGGGGTTGGCATCAATGTTGACAACTCCTCTGAAAGACAGCTATCTATTGGCTGTCTTGGAAGGCCATAGATGATGTTGTTGGCTAGTTTGCATGTTTTTTGCAAATTATGTTTTAAGAGATGTAGGAAAAAAACATAAGTATGATAGATTAACAAAAGTAAATCAAAACACCTTGATTATGTTAAGAACTACAAAAATATAAAAGAAGCAACAAGTTTGTGAAAATGGACTTTCACATAATTTAGGGCAATTTTTATTGGGTTGTTAATAAATTCACTTCTGTAAAGTGTAGGACCACAAAACTCACCTCACACATTAGTGACTCCTTCCTGGTATTACTACAGCAATTCGTTTGGAAAATGTGCTTTTAAATAATTTTGGGAATTTTCATAAGAATTCTGGTTAATAAATTCAATTCTGTCACATGTCCGTTCAATAACTTCACTTCTGTTAAGATTAAAACCACAAAATTCACCTCACAATGGCCAAGTGAAGCTATTGAACGGACATGTTGCACAATTGCATTTATTAAACAATAACATTTCCCCAAAATTATTTAAAAGCACATTTTCACAAAGTCTTTGCTGTAGTATGAACAGAAGAAGGCCGTTGATGTGTGAGGTGAGTTTTGTGGTCCTACTCCTCACAGAGGTCAATTTATTACAGTTTTTTCCAATTGCTAAAACGCAATTTTGCAAACTAGGTTGGTTTTATCAAAATACTTAGCACAATTCACAAAACCACACACCCGAACTGCAAAATCCCTCATACAGTATATCCTGCAAAATGAAGCACTGCAACCAAAACTACATATAGCTTCAGCAAAATCAAACTTTTGTACCAAGTGGCACACACGTCATTCATATTAAAAAACTTAGTCTAATCAACTACACACTGTTGGGCATAATGAAAAGCACTCTCATCTTTAGTTTACTTTGCCATAATACTAAAATAGTTCAAATTGTAGAACAGTCTTCAGATTGTTCACATGCACAGAAATATTTGCAGATACACACACGCTGTTGAAACATGTACTTTTATTTTTCACCAACTAGTCAAGTGCAACATATGCACCGCAGATATGTTTACATTGGAGTGAACAAATATATGCTCACGAAACAGTAAACTGAAAAAGAAAATTGCAGAAAAAATGTGCAGATAAAATATATATTAAAAAAATACATAAAAAAAGAGAGGCAAGAAAAATTAGGCAGCATCTTGCCGCACAGCTGGATCTGGCCACAACTCCTCGTCCACATCACAGGCAATATCTTCCCTTGCCAGACATGGAGGTAAAGAAGCGCCTTGATTGCCTTATCCACCCCTGAATGTCACCCACATCAATCTCATCACATGCCCATTCCATAGCCTGAACAACATGCATGCGCACAAAGAGATGCCAGGCGTATTCCTTTCAGTGCCATGCCCAAAGGAACTCACTTGTCTTTTCATAGTGCTTGCTTCCTGACTGAAGTGTTAACAAATAAGCATTGAGGTGTTTGGCCAGGCGCCACATATATTGGCCAATTAGCTCATGTACTGTCATTTTGAATGGCGGTGATTTGAAATGGCAAACATGTGACCTTATGTCAGATTGTAGTGTTTTATGCAGAGAACCGTGTTCAGTGCATTTAAAAAGTACCATTTTGAATTGCAAAATGTGTTTAAAGCAGAACATGTGTTTAGAGTTTTGGAGACTTAAGAGGTTTTGCTCTCTGTGTGTCGGTTTAAATAATTGTGCTATGCATGTCATTTTAGTGTTTTAGCAATTAGAAAAAACTGTAACAACCTTATGAAAATTGCCCTAAATTATGCAAAAGTCAATTTTCACAAACTTGTTGCTTCATAAATATATTTCTAGCCAATGACGCTATATATCGCCTTTCAGAACAGCCAATAGATACAGTCAAACTTGTCTATATCGGCCACTAGAGGGATACTTCAAAAGTGGCCGCTATAGACAGGTGGTCTCTATAGACAGGTTGGTGTCCAGTTTGAATGTTGACCAGTAGAGGAAAAAAAAAAGAAAAAAAAGGGGGAAAAATTAATGTTGACCAGTAGAGGGCACTGTGTGACTGCGGATAAAAGTTGTACAGCACTACTAGGCTTGTTATTATCCACGACCCACAGAACAAAGCTGTTCCAGTAATGTCTTCCGCTTGTTTTGAATATTTTACTTTTTATACGGCAGACTGTCATTACAGCTTTAGTTCATCAGGAAGTGATGGGAAGTGACGGGAAGTGACGGTGGGCGTCCCGAGCAGGAGAGCTAGGCTCAGTGCTAGCTGTGAGTGTCGAGAGAGTTTGGAAGTGTGTTTATGTTGGTGTGGATGTAAAGTCCTGCAGTGTTCTCCGCTGTTAATAAAGCGATTAAAGTGCATCGGCGACGTGAGTCTCTCCTTCCCCACAACAAGCGCCATTACAGTATTGACCAGTGCACACTGTCTCACACCAGGAAATAAACGGTGTCACTTGTTACAGGCATTGCCTGGACAGCTATGTAGTGGGGCTTGTTTAACCTTTGCTTTGTGGGCAAGCAGGAAGGAGAGACGAGATGTGTGTGGGTTCTGAGATGCTCTGTGGTGGCCGTGTTCAATGAATAAAGTTGGCAGAAGCAACATTTTTAAAAACATATGCTAGCATGGTTTTAGTATAGTAGTATTATATTGTATTGTAGCGTCGCTGGGAGCACGTCCTGTTCCCAGCCTACTTTGCGGTAATGTTTTGGTGCAAATGCTCTTAAAGTTACATGTTTGACCAGGAAATAGCAAGCTCAAAAGAAGACGGCTTTTTTATGTGGAACAACTGACAGTTTGTGTGGATCTTGTGAATGATTGTGACTGAGCTAGGACTCAGTAATTCAAGTCGACACACGACGGCTCCATTGATTGAAAAACGAAACTTTTTCGTGCATGAAGCTTCTACTTGAGTCGGTAATTTGGCCGCTATATGCGGTCAGATATTGACAAAGGGAGACAAAATGGGTGGCCGCTGGCCGCGTTAGACGGATGACTGCTATACACAGGGTCTATAACATGTAAATTTGCTGCGGGAGATTTTTCAGTGGCCGCTATAGGCAGGTGGCCGTTCTATAAAGGTGGCCGCTAAGACAGGTTTGACTGTACTTGTCTTTCTGAGGAGTTGTCAACATTTATGCCAACTGCCATAATACAGAAGAAGAAGAAGACATTTGTAGACGGTCCCTGTGCTCCGGTGTCGCTGTCGGCTTCTCCAAGAGATCAATATAATTCAGACTGCACAGAACACGACTTGTTTTGATAAAAACTGGGTTTTAGCTGTTTGTCTGTGTTGCCACGGTTGGAAAGAGGTATGGTTTGCTGTGTTCGAACCATTCACTTGGGAGTTATTGATCCCGGAAGTTTGAATATATGAATATGTTTCCAGCTTTACTACAGTCTGTTTTGCATTCCCTCGCAAAACTGTTTTACGTTATCTCGCAAAAGTTTTGCGAGGGAACGCAAAAGTTCGTTGTTTTCTTGTTTTTTTTTTACCCATCATATATTTTTTTCTCCATGTCCCCTCCGGGGCTCCGTAGAAAACATCAGGTGGGAAAGAAAGTAGTTCCAACTACTTGGTGGGGTCACTTTAGTAAAGCGTTTTGCTTCTCAAAACAATCTGTTCAAAAGAATAATACATTTGCATCACAAATAGTGGGAAGACAACGACGATGAAGAAGCAGACTTTCATGGAAATGGAGGTGGAAACACTGAAAAAGTCCCAAATTTGGAAGACACAGCATTGGCCTAAAATATAAAATAAAGATTGAGTGACAGCACGTCCTTTGCCATCTGTGTGAATGGAGCAAGGCCAACCGAGGCAAAAAAAAAAATGCGGTCCGATATCAAGGTCCGGTATCCCTTTTTCGTGGGCATGTTTCTACATTTTTCCTAACTGATACCACATTTTAGATTTGGTTTGGTTTGAAGTCAGCTGGAATAGGCTCCAGCATGCTCCGCAACCCTAATGAGGAAAAGTGGTATAGAAAATGGATGGATGGATGGATGGATGGATGGATGGATGGTTTAATTTGATCTGAACATGCATGCAAGTTACAATGGAATGCATCACATGATTCGATTCACAATTCCACATGTCCAAAAGGAGTAGGAAGAAGCAAAGCTTATTTAATCCTATGCCCCATTTGTTCCACATCTTGTAAAGTAAATATTATTCACTTCCTGTATTCCATATGTGATTTTTTATAGAGTAATGATAAGGTAATGTAACAATATGATGATGTAATTAGTAAGATTTTTTTCAGTATAATAGTAAATAAATCATAATACATAGGAACAAGCATAACAGAACGATAAATATAATAAGCAGTATAATAATAAATAAATAAAATAAAATTAGAGACAAGCATAATAAAGCAAGTTCAAGACTCTTCTGCCTTGTATTTAGCAAACATCAACTGCTTGTATTGTTTTTTTTAAGTTCACTCATCTTGGTGCATTGTTTGAGTTCCTTGCTCAATCCGTTCCATAATTTCATTCCACATACTGAAATGCAGTGGGTTTTTAGCGTGATATCGCATATAAGTGTGTCAAATTTATTTTTTCCCTCGGATCATATTTCTCCTCTCTTATAAGAAGTACTTGTGTGATATTTTGGGGTAGCAAGTTATTGTTAACTTTATGCATTATTTGAGCGGTTTGAAAATTTACTAAATCAGCAAATTTTAATATTTGTGATTTAAAAAATAAAGTATTTATATGTTGTCCATACACGGTATTATGAATTATCCTCACCAATCTTTTTTGCAGTACATTTAGTGAGTAAAGATTGCTTTTATCATTATTACCCCATATCTTCAGACAGTAAGTTCGATATGCTAATACCAAAGAACAGTAAAGATTGTGGAGTGATTTTTGATCAACAACAAATTTTGCTTTATTCAATATTGAAGTATTTCTCGCCACCTTTTGTTGTATATTTTTAATGTGAGATTTCCACCTCATTTTTTCATCTATTTTGAGCCCCAGAAATTTGCTTTCATTCACCATTTCAATGTCCACTCCGTCTATTTGTATTTGGTTGTACGTGACTTTTCTGCTATTACCAAATAGCATTATTTTAGTTTTACTTAAGTTCAAGGACAGTTTTTATCAAACCGTCTTTTTGATATGGCTATTTCATCCGTGACTTTTTTTAAAATTAGTCCTTGTGTGCTGAGCAATGCTGTGGCGCTGCAATGACAGCTGTCAGCTTCCCTCTGGGCGTTGGGCTCCGGGTCCTCTGGCTCCCTCCGGTGGACACAGGCAGCATTGCAGCACCATCCACCAATTTCTTTGCAAACGAAATGCCTTAGGGGAAAACATTGAAATGTTGGGTTTTTTTCATAAGAAAGATAATGATGCATGTTTTTATATTTCTGTGGTATAACGTTTGAGTGTTAATTTGCTGTGTGATGAGTTTAATGTTTGTAAGATGAAACCGTGTGTAAGACTTTTATGTTGAGTAATGGCATCCTGCAATTCCCATTGGGTGTGCAAGCTTGTTGTGAGGTTTTTTTCATAGCTCATAATTGGCTCCTGTCAAAGACTTACCCGGTCCTCACGGACTTGTGCTTGCTACAATATATAGTTTTATGACGTAGACACGTGTGGCTTATACACCAGTGCAGTTTTAAGTCAACAATTTTAAGTTAATAATGGCGTTATGTTTTCATGCAATGAAATACTCACGTCTTTCCAATCTTTATTGGCTTCCATTGCATGTTTATTACTAACATATGATTTCACTTCACCACTTAAAATGTCTGTTGCCTTTTTGCCACATCTCCAAAAAGTGTGTACGCCAGCTATAAAGGGTGTGTACCAGTGCGATTGCGAGGTCTTACTTTTCCACATTTTTTAGTGATGCAAATGTATTACTCTTTTGAACGCATACTGTTTTGAGAAAGCAAAACGTTTTACAGGACTTGAGTGACTACTTTCCTCAACACTGAAATCCGACCAGAACTCGGCTCATGGGACAAAGTGGGGGGAAAGTCATTGTTGAGGCACAAAAAGAGACAAAAAGTATTTTTAAAAAGTAATTTATTCAAAACAACAATTAAGCTGAAATAGGCTGTTTATCAGCTGATCAAAAGTTAAAGACCACAGGCTATAAAAGCCAAAATCTGCTCAAAATTTTCATTTTCTGTCAGGCGTTCACACTGTCATGCCCTCCTGATGGCTAAAGCTAAGAAGTTTTCTCTTTTTGAATATGGTCGTATTGGCTTGTCGCAGCGTGCCATTGCTGCTGAGGTTGGGTGCAGTAAATCAGCCGTTATACATTTTTTTGAAAGATCACGCCTGCGCTGAGCCGGAGGATCCAATTGGCTGTCCACCAAGACACAGGGCGGTCTTCGACCCACATTAAGGCCCTTACTGGTGCCTACTGCAGCGCAATAACCATTAACGGCATCTGCGGGAAAAGGGTTTTAAAAAACAAAAAAGGAATCCAAAGACCTCGTCTCCAACGCCACAAAACTGCCCGTTTGGACTTTGCCAGGGAGCATCAAATATGGGACTTTGTAAGGTGGAAAAAAGTTTTATTCTCTGATGAGAAAAAATGTAACCTTAACAGTCCGGATGGCTTCCAACGTTACTGGCATGACAAGGAGATCCCACCTGAGATGTTTTCTATTTTTATTTATATTGGTGTTCCAATCCCCGCACTGTGCAGCAGTGAAAACCTGTCACTGTGAGTGGGACTTTATTGTTGTTTGAATATATTTTTGTACGTGCTTTATCGTGCACCCCCTGTGCTGTATACTGTAGATACATGTATAACCTATTATTTACATATTGACCACAATTAATTTGAAATAAAATATCTGTAAAATATCATAAAAATGTTTCACTACACTTTATTTTAAAAAACAAGCACCGACATCACCTGTCTGCCCTGTTGGCACTTGACAAATCAGGAGTGGAAGAAAAGGCAGAGCCAAAGGCATTTAAAGATAATTAATGCATTTGTTGTTCAAGCCTGTGAAAACGACCTTAATGTTGACATGATTACCGACAGTAAATTTAAATATATAAAAAAAAAATCTTGCCACAGCGACGGCAATCCACTTCCAATGCAGCCCACCACCACAGCTTGAAAAATCCACGGGGAAACCCTGGTATGTCATCCAACTTCATGTAAAAAAATCCAACCTATCCCTTTACATAACTTTGTTAAACAGGAATGTGGATCATATGTTGTTGTTGACTGCTTCAGCTACAAATTTAGGTGTATATGACGTGGACGATGGTGTGAAGCACCAGGCTTCAGCGACACAGTCCTCACAGGAGAGGGTCGTTATTCGTATGACACTGGCAAGCCTGCAACTGGATACACACACAACCAAACATATATGCCTTTTTCAGACGTGTTGCTGCACGGCCCACTTTCGTTGTCCTCCTCCTTCAGAAAATTACCTGAGGGAACTGCAGGCATGTCTCAGATACTTCATGGTCATACCTTGGCAGCCATGCAGGATGACACTAAGTTTGCACTCAAATGTATGGCAGTTGTGGAGCTGAAGATAGCTGCTCTAATTGTCTCATGACAAGGCCATGAGGTCCGATACAAGGTGTCCACCTCCACCACAGTGTATGTATCACAGACAAGCTACTCTCAGTAGAGATGCACGATATATTGTTTCAAAAACCGATACCGATAAATAACTTTGTGCTCCTCAAGATCGATATGGTACTGATAACCGATTATATTTTTAGATCTACTTTTTTTTATTTAAATTTAATTTGAAGCTTCGTGGCGTTTGAAAAGTGCAAAAGGTTTGTCCGAGACATCCGTAGCGGCACACCGGCTACTCAGACCATGTGCCCGAATATAGTACACTTTGCTGGGCCACAGCAGGTGGCTCCCTCCTCTCTATACTCTGGTTCTCCTGATAGTACTGATGTGGTAGTAATGTCATGATATTTGATTAGGATGAATCAATAGGTACAATTGGTCAAAGTCCAGTACTTCTTACCTCAAGGTGTGAACAAACTACAGGGAACAAACCCATATCACCTTTGGAACATTTTGACCAAAGCATGTCTCAAACATGTTATTAAGACACCTAGGAACTTGGGTTAAATTTGAGTTTAACATTTGGGTTAAATTGGGTTATATTTAGTTTTGTCAGTTTGGATTAGATAGAAAATCTACTTTTTATGAGAAATGGTTTTGACGGCTATGTCTTTGCAGGGCCAATAAGAAGAACAAGAAGGCATTGGCTGCTCTTCAGGTCAATGGCTTTGGCAGTAGTCCTGAGGATTCAAACCCACGGTCTCCCCTGCTTTCTGCTCACACATACAGTCCTGTCCCTGTCTCAGCACCGTACACAATGACGGCTGCCCCCACCCAACTGGACAGTGAGTCACCCTGCTATGATATCTGGTATTTCAGAAGAGTTTGGATCTTCATTCAGTCCATGTTGGTGTGTTTCACAGACTCTGTTGTTCAAGGCACTTCTCCTCATACAGTAAGACGAGATATTGGCTTGGCTGTTACACACAGGTTAGTACCTGCCCTCATGCTTCCCAGACCACACTGCAGTGTGTTATAAGACGTAAAAGAATGTAGAAATATAACAATTTCTACATGTCAGAAGTTTACATACGCTCGTCATGGGCATGAATGTCTTATTCATTTTGGATTGGTCATAATTTGAAGCATTCTTTTACAGGCTGGAATGATTCATACAACATACATGTTGAATGCTTTTTACAAACAAAAATTAAAATTTTATCCAGTCCACACAGGAACAGAATTATACACATAGGTTTCAAAAAAATAAATACACTCTTATATAAAAGTTTGGGCACCCCTGACAATTTCCATCATTTTCATGATTTAAATCATTGGGTGTTTGGCGCTACTATTGCATTTTGATATATCACACAACTGATGGACACAGTCATATTTCAAGTGTGAAATGATGTTTATTGGATTATGTGTCAAAGCAAAATTTGATGGGTGCAGAAATTTGGGCACCGCTGTCATTTTGTTGATTCTGCCTCTGCCTACCTCGCACTGATTATTTGGAACGCAAAATGAAAACTTGAATTTCATAGACAGGTGCATTCAATCATCTAATCTTTTTAAAGGAAAACTTTGGAATTTTACCCATCATCCACGATACCTACAGTATGTGAAACATGAACACATGTTTCTTTCCCTATTCTGTGCATTCTAAAGAGAGAAAAGGATCTAGCATGACGGAGCTACAGTAACAATGCACGTCATGGGACCCACTTATTTCGAAGATAATGCCCCCAATGATCATGCATTAACAGATACATTAATGATAACGTGTAATGCTTAAAGTAGTTTCCCTTATTCTGATAATTTTAAACATTACGTGAACTTCTTTCCGCCGCACATTGAGCGCGTAGGCAGTATTCTGCTCGGCACGGGCTTGAGGTGTTGTGAGTGACGCTGAGACTAGCGAGGGGTTGTGTTACTCCATCATAAGAGTATAATTCTTCGTGTTAGCTGCTACAATAACAATATCACTGTAGCTTGGTTAATATACAGGTCAGTTATGTAAATGGGATATTGTTGCCGTTTTTTAGGGGGGGGTTTCTAGGGCTTTGTCGTCAAAACAGGACGTCCATTGTTAGCTCCTTCATGCTAACTAATTTTCTCTCTTTAAACGCACAGAAACGGGAAAAAAATATGTGTCCATGTTTCACATAAGGATTGTGGATGATGGGCAATATTCCAAGAAAATTGCAGTTTTCCTTTACAATTTTTTCTCAATTGTTTACATACATTTTCTGAAAGCATGCATCATATTCTCTCTACACACAAATCCAAAAACACACACACAATGGGCAAAACCCCTCACTTCTCCTGCAAAATGAAACTTTACATTCAAACCAAATTAATCTCTTCTCAAAATGGTATTTTGTGTTCAAATGACACGCACAAACCATCATATGTATAGCTCAACACTGATGTGCTCAACACTATGAAAAATGGAAAACACTTGTATGACTTACAGGTGGGGCTTTTTTTGTTCAGCAAATATATTTGATTTTCCCAAGTAAAACCAAATGTACATCCCAACCAACACACACAAATATGCACATTACATTACATACATTGGTCTGCATACAAAACTAATAACAAGAATTTACTGCACACAGTTACAGTAAAAAAAAACCAAAAAAAACTACGGCTGTCAAAAGTAGCGCGTTAACAGCGGTAACTAATTTATTTAATTAATTACGTTTTTTTTTTTTTTTTGCGTGATTAAGCATACACCTTATCGCAAGCCACATCTCACTGTTATCTGTATCTTTTACCTTGATTGAAATTTTCAGTTCATTTGGAGCTGTTACTGTGATACATGCAAATACACTAGGTCCCCAACTAATGAACACAATTGGTTCCAGACGACCGTTCGCAAGTCGATTTGTTCGTAAGTCTAACAAAAAGTAATTTACCAATTCTATAGGTACTACATGTATGTGCTTACAACATATGCGTATGTATGTAAATATGAGTTTGGAAACTTGGCTTGTTTTATCAAAATACATACACAAAATACAAAATTTTAAATACAAAATACATACACCCGAACTGCAAAATCCCTCATATATCCTGCAAAATGAAGCACTGCAACCAAAACTACATATAGCTTCATCAAAATCAAACTTTTGTACCAAGTGGCACACACGTCATTCATATTACAAAACATGTCTAATCAACTACACACTGTTGGGCATAATGAAAAGCACTCTCATCTTTAGTATGCTTTGCCATAATACTAAAATAGTTCAAATTGTAGAACAGTCTTCAGATTGTTCACATGCACAGAAATATTTGCAGATACACACACGCTGTTGAAACATTTACTTTTATTTTTCACCAGTCAGTGCAACATATGCACCGCAGATATGTTTACATTGGAGTGAACAAATATATGCTCACGAAACAGTAAACTGAAAAAGAAAATTGCAGAAAAAATGTGCAGATAAAATATATATAAAAAAATACATAATAAAAGAGAGGCAAGAAAAATTAGGCAGCATCTTGCCACACAGCTGGATCTGGCCACAACTCCTCGTCCACATCACAGGCAATATCTTCCCTTGCCAGACATGGAGGTAAAGAAGCGCCTTGATTGCCTTATCCACCCCTGAATGTCACCCACATCAATCTCATCACATGCCCATTCCATAGCCTGAACAACATGCATGCGCACAAAGAGATGCCAGGCGTATTCCTTTCAGTGCCATGCCCAAAAGAACTCACTTGTCTTTTCATAGTGCTTGCTTCCTGACTGAAGTGTTAACAAATAAGCATTGAGGTGTTTGGCCAGGCGCCACATATATTGGCCAAT
Organism: Dunckerocampus dactyliophorus; assembly: GCF_027744805.1. Taxonomy (NCBI): domain Eukaryota; kingdom Metazoa; phylum Chordata; class Actinopteri; order Syngnathiformes; family Syngnathidae; genus Dunckerocampus; species Dunckerocampus dactyliophorus. Next base: position 11,608,178 of record NC_072830.1, read on the forward strand.
TAGCTCATGTACTGTCATTTTGAATGGCAGTGTTTTGAAATGGCAAACATGCGACCTTATGTCAGATTGTAGTTTTTTATGCAGAGAACCGTGTTCAGTGCATTTAAAAAGTACCATTTTGAATTGCAAAATGTGTCTAAAGCAGAACATGTGTTTAGAGTTTTGGAGACTTGAGAAGAGATTTTGCTCTCTGTGTGTCAGTTTAAATAATTGTGTTATGCATGTCATTTTAGTGTTTTAGCAATTAGAAAAAACTGTAACTCTTCATAAACTTTAATCACAGTGCCCTCTACTGGTCAAGCATGTAGCAGTATAAATATTGAGTTCCAAAAGGCAAAATACATGAAAATATAGACCAGTCAGCTTGCGTTCGTATCTCCGAATATTCGCAAGTCGGATGTTTGTAAGTTGGGGACCTAGTGTATACTGTATGTAATCCCTTTATCTACCGTTCAATAAAATACTGTAAAAATGGGCATATTTCAGACATTTCAAATGTTGATTAATCATAATTAATTCATTTGAAACCCATGATGAATCTGATTAAAAATTGTAATCATTTGACAGCACAAAAAAACACTGCTGCATCTTCTCTTCTGTTTCGGTCTGGCCACAGCACCTCATCCACATCACAGGCAATATCGCCTAGCTGGGCGAATCCAGCCATGAAAAGCATCGACTGCTATATCGCCACATGTGTCTTCCATAGCTTGGAGCAAGGGTATTGATGTATGTGGATTTAAGTCATACACGTTCCATCTCCAGGCAGAAAAAATTCTTCAATAGGATTGAAGAATGGAGAATATGGAGGGCGATAACTAAAAAGCGTGCGTAGCCAGTGGACCAATTACTAACCACAGCAGCCCGGTGGAAATATGTCATTGTCCTCTATTATATCGTTGTATTTGCCATAATGTAATGACGTTATTTTTTTAGGACCATGTTTATGATTGCACTTTTCAGTTCAGGAGGGACAGAAGACGGTCCCGGCCACCTTGTGTTGGTAATCTTTCCGTTCTGTAATACAAATAGAAAAATACTGTAAACACTGTGTAGGAATACCTATACAGTACATTTCCCAATATCATAAGTACTCTACTTGAATTATACTTTATTTTTACAGTGTTATAAAACATATGATATATTGATATGTAGTACTGCAATTTTCTAGTGTGAATAAATGTCTTACCTATTCTCATTTCGCAAAGTCCAGATGATGGATGTTACAATTTACATGCTCAAATCTGGCTGGACTCTTTGCCCAGCCTCCCTCATTATTAGACCATAGCTGACCACATAGTCAACCAAAGTGGCTCAGATCTCATCAGAGATTATAGTCCTTGGCCTTCCTCTTCCTCTTTCTTGTCCTCTCCGTCTTCCTCCTCTTAGTCTCATTCCTCTGGCTCTGCCTCTTATTCCAATGTTAGCATGCATTGCTCCAAAACAGAAGTGCTCACCTGTTTCCCTTTTATGCTAAAGCTCTGATTGCTAATTGTAAAACTATGTGACAGGTGTTTGCCCATGTGATGAGTCAGTGAGCATTGTAGAGAAATTAAGTTTAGAATTTTGACTGGCAGTGTGTTCCTTGTGAAAACAAGATAATTTCTTCATGAAGATTGTGCCAAATGCTGAGAATTGTGTGTTTTGTTTTGGAAAAAGTTTGTTTTTGAACTGAAATTTCAGTGCAAAGCAGGAATTGTGCTTGTAGTCAAGAAGAATTCGTTGGTGCATGAGTTACATGTTTCATTTCATTTTTTCTCAAGCACCAGTTTTTGTGTGTAAACAATTGAGAAAAACTGTAAGGTGGCCAGTCCTGACCTGAATCCTATTGAGATGTTGTGGCATGACCTTAAAAAGGCAGTCCATGCTGGAAAACCCTCCAGTGTGGCTGAATTAAAACAATTCTGCAAAGATGAGTGGGCCAAAATTCCTTCACAGTGCTGTAAGAGACTCATTGCAAGTTATCCTTATTATTATCTCTTATTATCTCTTATTATTATCTCTTATTGCAAGTTAAACGCTTGATTGCAGTTGTTGCTGCTAAGGGTGGTCCAACCAGTGTACAGTATTAGGTTTAGGGGGCAATCACTTTTGTCACACAGTGCCTTGGAGGTTTGTATATTTTTTTTCCTCCCTTAATAACAAAACGTTTCATTTAAAAACTGCATTATGTCTTCAGTTGTGTTGTCATTGACTTACATTCCACATGTCCAAAAGGAGTAGGAAGAAGCAAAGCTGATTTAATCCTATGCCGCATCCATTTTGAATCTGTTGCAGTACATTTATCCACTTCCTGTATTTCATATGTTATCTTTTTAATACATAGAAAATTGATAAGTAATGAATCCATGTGGTAATATAAATGTCTGTATTTTCTCACAATCATAATAAATAATAATCATATACAATAATCAGTATAACATAAATAAGTAAGAATAAATATAAACAGACACAACAGAACAAGTTCAAGACTCTTCTTCCTTGTATTTTGCAAACATTAACTGCTTGTATTGTTTCTTGAAATTGCTCACCATAGTGCTTTGTTTGAGTTCCTTACTCACTCCATTCCATAATTTGATTCCACATACTGACATGCAGTGGGTTTGTAGCGTTCTTCTCACGTATAAGTGTTTTAAGTTTATTTTTTCCCTGAGATCATATTTCTCCTCTCTTGTACAAAAGTATTGTATAACATTTTTGTGTAATATAATTATGCATTATTTTAGCTGTTTGAAAATTTACTAGATTAGCAAATTTTAAAATTTGTGATTTTAGAAATAAAGGATTTGTACTTATGGATTATGGATTATCCTCATTGATCTATTTTGCAGTAGATTCAAGATTCAAGAGTTTTACTGTCATATGCACTGTAAAACAGATAGTTCTGCTATGCAATGAAATTCTTGTTCTGTTCATTTTCCCAAAAAAGAAAGAAAACACAAGAAAATGAATAAGAACATAAGAAACATTAATACCAATAAATTAAGCAACAACAACAGAAGAGACATGAATCCAAGACACTTTCGTGCATCTATAGAAGCAACTAAGGATTTTGGTGGACATGCCAAATTTCCTCAGTCTTCTCAGAAAGTACAGTCTCCTTTGGGACTTCTTGCTAATTTGTTGGGTGTTGTGAGACCAGGTGAGGTCCTCGCTGATGTGTGTGCCAAGGAACTTGAATGTTTTCAACCTCTCCACCTCAGTCTCATCAATAAACAGGGGTCTATGCGGCTCCTTTTCCCTTGTTCTTGGGTCAATGATCATCTCTTTAGTCTTATCTGTATTGAGAAGGAGATTGTTATTATGACACCAAACTATGAGGTCCGCCACCTCTCTTCTGTATGATGTTTCAACACCACCAGTGATCAGGCCGATGACTGTAGTGTCATTTAATGATGCTGGTGTTCTGGGAGGCCACGCAATCATAGGTGAAGCGTGTGTAGAGGAGCAGACTCAGCACACACCCCTGTGGGGTCCCAGTGCTCACAATTCTTGAGCTGGATGTGCGATTGTAGACTGACTGACTGGGGCCTGCCTGTGAGAAAGTTAAACACCCAGTTACAGAGGGGGGGTGACAGGCCAAGCGTAAGGAGCTTATCTGTGAGTTTGTGGGGGCTGACTGTATTAAATGCAGAGCTATAGTCTATAAATAGCATTCTGACACATGTGTCCTGGCCCTGTAGTTGCGAAAGGGCTGTGTGGATGGCAGTGTTGACAGTGTTAGTGCTATAGGGCCCTATGGCACTAACTGTATTGTGATGAAGTGCTTTGAAAGGATAGTCATGACCCACATCAAAAAGAGCATCCCGGCCACTGTGGACCCTCTACAGTTTGCATACCGCCAGAACCGGTCCACTGATGATGCAGTCAACACTGCATCATTCAAGCAGGTGACGTTGCTCTTCTTGGGTACGGCACTATGGTGGTGGACTTAAAGCAGGCCGGTACAGATGCTTATGGAAGCGACAGGTTAAATATGTCAAAGCACATCAGCCAGCTCTGATGAGCAAACCCGAAGTGCACGGCCTGAGATGTTGTCTGGGCCTGCTTCTTTTCATGGGTTTGTTTTGTTCAGAACCCTGCGCACATCTGCTGATGTCAGCATGAGAGGTGAGTCCCGTGTGCCCAATCCCAGCCACCCTCTCTGCTCATCAGGAGTTTTGGTGTCAAAGCGTGCGTAGAACTCATTCAGCTGAGAGGATAAGAAAAGGTGCTAATGGGGAACAGCTGCAGGAGTCCAGTAGCTTCGCCCAGCTCAGGTGTCTGCTTCTGCAAGACCAGCATATGAGGCATGAGGGGACAAAACAATATATTGAAACAGTATAATGCAGACAAACTTAAAGGGAACAAACCTGCGTCACCATAGAGCGTGAGGGTGACCCGTGATCAACTGAGGTGGAACAGGAGGCACTGGCGGAGGGCTGAACTCACAGGAGGTGACCGGCTTGAGGGATCTTCAACCGGGCCAATACCGGGTTCATATGGGCCGACAAATCTGGGTGACAGTTTCCTGGACTCCACTGCCAGGGGGAGGTCCCGGGAAGACAGCCACACTTTCTGTCCCGGTTTATAGTCGGGTGCCGCCTTCCTATGGCGATCGTTCAATCTCTGGTTACGTTTGGCTGTGCGGGTGAGGGCGGCTTGGGTGTTGCGCCAGACCCGGTGGATACGACGGATATGGGAGACCAGTGATGGTGTGGCACCTCCTGGCACCTGGGATGGGAATATTGGGGGCTGGAAACCATAGACTGCCTGAAATGGGGACACGCCCATGGAGGAACACACTGGCGTGTTCCTCCAGCCAGGGAAGGAAGACGGACCACGAAGTGGGGGTTTGGTGAGCCACACACCGAAGGATAGCCCCCAGGTCTTGGTTGACCCATTCCGTCTGGCCGTTTGACTGGGGGTGATAACCCGAGGACAGGCTGGCGGTGGACCCCAGGGCCTGACAGAAGGCCTTCCATGTGGAGGCGGAAAATTGTGGACCCCGATCGGACACAGTATCACTGGGGATGCCATGCGGGCGGACCACATGCTGGACCAGAAGCTTGGCGGTCTGCATGGCGGAGGGAAGCTTGCGAAGGGGGAGAAATTGGGTGAATTTAGAAAACCTGTCCACGATGGTCAGAATGACCAAAAAGCCTTTTGATGCAGGGAGTGCAGCGACAAAGTCCAGGGAGACCGTGGGCGGTGGGGGATGGGGAGGGGCTGCAGGAAACCCGCTGGGGCCTGGTGGAGGACTTGCTTCGGGCGCAGAAGGAACAGACCGCCACAAAGCGCTTGGTATCGGCATGGAGCGTGGGCCACCAAAAATGCTGTGAAAGAAGGAACGCCGTCCGCCTGGCTCCGGCAAGCGAGCTTAGAGCCCCGGCAGGGCAACCGGTAGGTGGAGGTGTGTCCCTCACTGCCTCAATGACCTGCCTCTCCAACTCCCACTGGACGGCACCGAGAATCCGGGTCTGAGGAAGGATGGTTTCGGGGCAGGGATCCTCAACTGGTGGCGCAAACATCCTAGAAAGTGCGTCCGGCTTTCCATTGCGCGACCCAGGACGGTAGGTGAGGGTGAAGTCAAACCTTGTCAGGAATAGGGAACACCGTGCCGGCGTGGATTGAGGCGTTGGGCGGAGCAGATGTAAGCCAGGTTCCTGTGGTCCGTGTAGATGACAAAGGGATGCGATGCTCCTTCCAACCAGTGCCTCCACTCCTGAAGGGCAAGAACCACTGTCAACAGCTCCCTATTGCCAACATCATAGTTGCGCTCAGCGGGCAACAGACTCCTGGAGAAGAAGTCGCAGGGGTGCAGCCGCTGATCGGTGCTGGAGCGCTGGGAGAGCACGGCCCCGACTCCCGTGTCCGAAGCGTCAACCTCGACAATAAAAGTGAGAGAGGGGTTAGGGTGGGTAAGGACAGGAGTGGAGGTGAAAAATTTCTTAAGACTACTGAAGGCCAAGTCAGCGCCAGGAGTCCATGAAAATGGCACCTTATAGGATGTGAGCTTGTTCAGAGGTTCAGCCACTTTACTAAAATCCCGAATAAAGCGCCGGTAAAAGTTTGCAAACCCAAGGAACCTTTGCAGAAGCTTCCTGGATGTAGGAGTGGGCCACTCGACCACTGCTTGGATTTTAGCAAGATCTGGTCTAACTTGCCCCTTCTCCACAATAAAACCCCAAAAGGAAAAAGGAGGTGTGTGAAAGGAGCATTTTTGAGCCTTGACAAATAACCGGTTCTCTAGGAGGCACTGAAGGACGAGCAGCACATATTGACGGTGAAGCTCAAAAGAGGAGGAATAAATAAGTATATCATCGAGATAGACAAAAACGGACCGATCTAACATGTCGCGCAGGACATCATAAATGACGCACTGAAAGATCGCGGGGGCATTGGTGAGGCCAAAAGGCATAACGCAGTACTTGAAGTGGCCTAAGGCGCGGAAGTCAACACATGGGCGAAATGTGCCATCCTTTTTTTTTTTTTACAAAAAAGAACCCTGCTGCCAGCAGGGAGGAAAAGGGTCGAATGTGCCCCGCAGCGTGGGAGGAAGAGATGTACTTCTCAAGCGATTTCTGTTCAGGCAGAGGCATGTACAGCCGCAAGGAAGCACAATCGTACGGGCGGTGGGGAGGGAGTGTCATAGCACGATCACTGCTGAACACCTCGCTAAGAGTGTAATACTGCCTGGGGACTAGGAGAGGTCGGGAGGCGCAAGCGCGGCAGTGCTGGAAGAAGAGATGGGAGGAGAAGCCAAGCGTAAGCAGTGTGAGTGGCAGTAAGTGCTCCAATTATTAATCTTAAGTGTGGACCAGTAAATAAGATTACTGTGATGTTGCAGCCAAGGGAGACCTAGAACGACGAGGGCGGAACGAGAGGACATGACAAAAAAGGAAATGGCTTCGTGGTGATTACCCGAGAGGAGGAGCGACGCGGTGTGTGTCTGATGCGTAATGTTCGCAAGGGGACGTCCATCAAGCGACCGAACGATTTTGCGTCTGTCAACCAGCTCAACCGGGATCTTAAGCTGTTCCACTAGCCCACTGTCAATAAAGTTCTCATCAGCTCCCGAGTCCACTAAAGCACAAATGGGAAAAGACCCCCCCTCCCCTCAGGACAGCGTACCTTCAACCTGCAGGCGGCCCACGGCTATAGTAGAGGCGGAGCGAGGCGATGAGGCCTGTCCTGCCGGGGTGGAGTTCGGCGATGGAGGCGAACGCCTGGGTCGAGGGCGGTGGGAGCAGCACGATATGGGGTGGTCCACCACTCCGCAATACAGGCACAGCCGGAGCGACAAACAACGCTTCCTCTCCGTGGCCGACAGTCGGTGGGCTCCCAGCTGCATGGGAATCCCCTCCTCTCCTCTCCGACTGAGCCCCCCGAGAGAGTGAAGCAGGAAGAGGCACTCCTGACCGTGGGGTGACAGCCTTGTTGTGCTGTGGCGCCTCTCTCGTTGTCAGGGGCATTCTTGCAAGCGACCGTCCAGCCGGATGGAGAGGCAAATGAGCTCCTCGAGAGTGCGGGTCTCGTCACGGGAAGCCAACTCGTCCTGCATGCAGGAGTTGAGGCCGGCCAAGAACCCGCAGCGGAGGGCCTCATCATTCCAGCCGCTTTCCACCGCCAGGATGTCGAATGTTATTGAATAGTCGGCCACTGAGCCAGAGCCCTAGCGCAATGCCACGAGCCGTAGACCCGCTTCTCGCTCTCTCATAGGGTGGTCAAACACATTATTTCCTCCATGAACATGGGCAAGTTGGTGAGGAGTTCCGGCTTGCACTCGCATACTACCATTGCCCATTTTGCGGCGCGGCCTAATAACAGGCCAATAATGTAAGCCACCTTGGCAGAGTCTGAAGCAAAGGTCTGGGGTTGTTGGTTGAAGATGAGGAGGCAGTGATGTAAGAAAAGCCGCCACCCTCCAAAGTCCCTCTTACACCTGGTAGGGTGTGACAGGTTGGGTTCACGGGCCTGTTGACTGGAGGTGGGAGTGCCGCGGGAACCGGAGCCAAAGGTGGGAGAACCCTGTCATGCGGGCGTGCATGTCTCGGATCAGAGGAGGAAGGTCCACCAACATCTGCTCGTGGCGAGAAAGCATCTGGCCCTGGGCCTTGTGGGCAAACTGCACATGTTCCTGCTCTGTGGGATCCATATAATGGCTAGATTATTCTGTCACGATGAAAGGCGATGTGGATGAATCACAAGAGAGTTCCAGCAGTGAGAGAGGTTTAATAATCCAAACAGAGGAGAAAAAACAAGAACCGAAGGCAACGGCGCACAAAACAGGACAGGCGCCGTGGATATACCAGAGACACAAAACTATCTTCGGCAGTTTCCACCGTAGGAGCTGGATGGGCTACTGGGCCGCAGGACGGCAGCTGAAGCACCTGAGCAGAGGCGAGTGCAGAACACAGAACAAACATGCAGCAGAAGGAGCAGATAGGAGGAATAATCCAGCGCTGGCCAGGAGCACCTGTGAGGATAATAAAGGGTGCTATTGGGGAACAGCTGCAGGAGTCCAGTAGCTCCGCCCAGCTCAGGTGTCTGCTTCTGCAAGACCAGCATACGAGGCATGAGACGACAAAACAATATATTGAAACAGCATAATGCAGACAAACTTAAAAGGAACAAACCTGCGTCACCGTAGAGTGTGACATATATTACCTTATATAGCTTATCATATTATCATATTACCTTATAATTTTCCTATGCATGTTAAACTAGCAAAGACTACATTTGTAATCAAGAAGTAAACAAATTAAGTAGTAAAGTGCTCTGCAGAAGTATTGGAACAGTGAGGCGAATTCCTTTATTTTTGCTGTTGACTGCAAACGTTTGGGTTTGACATCAAAAGATAAAATAAGAGCAGAGAGCAACATTTGAGCATTTATTTCCAGATATTTACATCTGCACCTTTTGACTGAATGATATACTGCTCACAAAAATTAAAGGACGACTTTTTTTATTGGGCCTGGCATGAATTGAATTAAACCTGTCTGATAATTTTCTGGTTGGTTAAGCAGCTGAGGGCCTCGTTAATCAATTTCAGCTGTATTGGTGTTCATGGAATTAACAACAGGTGCACTTCAGTGGCAACAATTAGAAAACCCTCAAAACAGGACTGTTTTTACATGTGGAGGTCATTTCAAGTTTCTCCCTCTTGATCTTTTTTGACTGGTTTTCCACTCGTGCTGATTTTGGCTTGCGTAATTATCTCTGCTGGCAGTATGAGGCGATTCCTTAACCCTACAGAAGTTGCACAGGTTGTCCAACTTTTCCAGGATGGCACATCCACACCTGCTGCAGCAAGAAGGTTTAATGTGTCTCCCAGCACAATCTCCAGAACATGGAGGAGATTTCAGGAGACCGGTGGTTATTCTCGGAGAGCTGGACAGGGCCGTAGAAGGTCCTCAACCCTTCAGCAGGACCGATACCTGCTCGTTTGTGCAAGGCGGAACAGGCTGAGCACTGCTCGTGCCCTACAGAATGACCTCCAGAGGGCCACTGGTGTGAATGTCTCTACCCAAACAATCAGGAACAGACTTCATGAAGGTGGCTTGAGGGCCCAACGTCCTGTAGTGGGCCCTGTGCTCACTGCCCAGCACCGTGGAGCTCGACTGGCATTTGCTCAAGAACACCAGAATTGGCAAGTCCGCCACTGGCGCCCTGTACTTTTCACAGACGAGAGCAAGTTCACCCTGAGCACCTGTCATCGACGTGAAAGAGTCTGGAGAAGACAAGCAGAACATTATGCTGCCTGCAACGTCGTTCAACATGACAGGTTTGGTGGTGGGTCAGTGATGGTCTGGGGAGGCATATCCATGGAAGGATGCACAGACCTCTATTGCCTAGGAAATGGTGCTCTGACTGCCATAAGGTATCCTTGGACCCACTGTCAGACCCTACGCTGGTGCAGTAGGTCCTGGTTTCCTCCTAATGCACGACAATGCCCGACCTCACGTGGCAAGAGTATGCAGGCAGTACCTGGAGGATGGAGGAATTGAAACAATTGAATGGCCTTCACGATCCCCTGACCTAAACCCAATAGAACACCTCTGGGACATTATGTTTAGGTCCATTAGGTGCCGCCTGGTTGCTCCTCAGACTGTACAACAGCTCAGGGATGCCGTCGCAGAGATCTGGGAGGAAATGCCACAAGACACCATCCGTCGTCTCATTAGGAGCATGCCGCGACGTTGTCAAGCATGCATACAAGCTCGTGGGGGCCCCACAAGATACTGAAAAGCATTTTGAGTTGCATAAATTAAGTTTTGGAAAAAATGGACTAGCCTGCCACATCTTCATTTCACTCTGATTTTATGGTGTCTACACAATTGAGCCCTCTGTTGGCTGAAAACTTTTATTTCCATTAAAAGACTTGGCATCCTTTTGTTCCTAAGACACTGCCCTGTCGTTATTTGTATAGATATCCAACTTCATATTGACATCTGATGTATCTAATGTGTTTTTTAAAGTGCTCCTTTAATTTTTGTGAGCAGTGTATATGAGTAAAAGTATTGGAACAAGTGACTGACAGGTGTGTTTTGTTCCCAGGTGTGTTCCATTACATGACTTACTCAATCATTAAATAGCACTGACTGTCAACCCTCACTTTCAGATTGGGTAGGATAGATTTTACCTGTGTAGAATGCATGCATTTAGAGGTGAAAAGCAACATGAAAAGCAGACAGTTGTCTCTGGGTGTACTGTGTTTTCTATATTTTTCTACCTGCATGAATAGGTCCAAATTAAATTCACACTTGTGCACGCCGTTCTTCAACTCCATTCCACCCTGGAAAAAAGACTATTTCAAATAAACCATTAAAAGCATAAAAATAATGATAATAAAGAGGATAAGCGATTAAATAAAGAAATGAATGAATGAAGAAGGGTGGATGGAAGATGTCATTAATTGTGTGTGTCCGTACTTTCAGGTTTTCAACAAAATCTTGGCTCTCCCAGACATGCCAAGTGTGTGGCAAGAATATGATGTTTGGTGTCAAGTGTAAACACTGCAAGTAAGATGCTTCATATCCACCCTTTGCTTGTTTGATGAATGTCATACTTCCATTTTTCTCTCCACAGATTAACATGTCACAACAAATGTACCAAAGGTGCTCCGTCTTGTCGGATATCATTTCTCACATGTAAGCAACATGGAATGTATGAACATACTCAATTCACACTTCCTCTATGCCAATAGCTCGCATATTCCAGAAATGACAATAAAACACAGTAAAATTAGTCACATGATAGCATTTGACATCCTGGCAACGTCAAGGGATTTTACCCAACAAAGTTTCCTCAGTGGGAGTGCTCCTCAAATAGGTCAGTTTCACCTCCTCTTTCATTTTGAAATACTTCTTCCCACTCAAAAATAAATAGGGTGGATCCACGTACATTTGCAATTCAACATTCACGGCCCCGCAATTTTGCTGATTTTTGGTAAAGTAGATTTTTTTTGGAGGGGGTCCGATAGTTATTGGGGCAAATATGAGGTAATTACGACGTCATGCCGATAAATCCGATAACATAAAAATAGCTCAAATAACCGATAATTTAAAAAATCAAGCGCTCCATTTTTCTGCTGCCTGTGATGTTAACGGCCTGTCATAACTTCCCTTGAGTTCACTTGTAAACTAACATTCACTTTCCGAGGAAGACATTTGGCGTGCTCGTTGTACCAAATGCTACGCGATGAGAGGGGGAAAAAGACATTGAGCACACAAAAAAACAGCTACCCGAAAATCAGCCACCCAAAACGCCAGCGCTGGTGTCACACCGGCTGCTAGGAGCATGTGTCCGAATATAGTGCACTTTGCAGGGCCACAGCAGGTGGCTCCGTCTGGTTCCCCTGATAGTAGTGATATGGTAGTGGTAATGTCTTGATATTTAGATATTGGTATCACATCGGTCTTGAGAAGTAGAAAGTTATCAGTATCAGTATTGAGTTTTGAAAAAAAAGATAATGTGCCTCTCTGATTTTGTTCCCCTTTTTCCAAAGAAAACACATCTCATTCACCCCAAGTGAATAATAAATACATCATAATACAGGCAAACATAGGCTGTACTGTCCCGTGCAGGGCGGACCGAACGGTCTGGTATAGTGTAACGCTGCACTCCTAGGTATTACGTATACATTTTATACTTTAAATGCAAGTGAGGCATAATTAGGGATTAAACAATGTCGATTGAAGAGAGAAGGGGAGAGTTCTAGAGCAGAATCCAATCTAATAATTACAACATCCATACATTTTCTATACCACTTGTCACCACGACGGTCATGGGTATGCTGGAGCCTATCCCAGGTGTCTTCAATGCGAGAGGCGGGGTACACCAATAAAACTTGAAAAAGAAAATGGAGTGCTATTTGTTCATCTGTGTCAGTGGTTGCCACATATTTGCAGTAGGACCTACAAACTCAACCCCGGCAGTAAAGGAGTGCGGAATACCTTTTGTGTACATTCATGATGTTCCTGTTTTATGTGACGTGTAGTGCCAAGGATGCGCAGAGCAGAATCAGTGCCGTCTGATATCAATAATCGAATTGATCACACAGCAAAAAGCCCTCTTCAGTTTGGCACTTTACCAAAGGCCAAAAGGGTATGTATAAATTGTGCCAGGGATCTTTTCAGTCACCATCCTTTTGTTACTTAAGGCTGTGTCCCACTGCGCTGTTTAACCATTCTGTCTGAAAAAAAATCTATATGTTTTTTATTGGACACGCTCATCATCGCTCATCGTGTGGAATCTTACTGCTTCTTGGACTTGGACTTGGACTTTTTGGCTGTTGGTCAATCGGACAACTCATTGTCATCCAGCCATGGAACTTATCATACGCAACATGACAACATTTTGATAACAATAGCATCAAAAAATTGATATTTTCACAGCCATGACATGTTTTATACTCACGTATTTCATGTTGGCAGCCCGTCATCACAGTCCCTTTCCTGCAGAGCAGTGAATGGGCACTTATGGTACTCAACACACTCCTTCTACACTACCTCCAAGTGTGATAGTACTCCAAAATAATAGTATTCCAATATAATAGAGATCTGAAATAATATAAGAACGGTCGTCTGGAACCAATTGTGTTCGTTAGTTAGTGTAATTAGTGTTAGTGTAATACTTAGTATATAAACTTAGTGTAATATCAAAACGTACGACATGTATCGTCTAGGAGCTATGACTGTTGTGATGAGGTAATGGGTGAAGATTGGCCTCTTATCTTAAACTGGATGTTGAACTACGCAATTCCGATGTTTTTTAGTCGTTTGGTTTGTTACTCATACTTGAGCAGATATTTCTCATGTGTATTTGAGCTGCATGGCTCAGGTGGGGGCGGCATGGCTCAGGTGGTTGAATGCTCGTATCCCAACCTGAAGGGTGCGGGTTCCGTCCACCGTCCTCCCGTGATCATGTCGAAGTATCCTTGGTCAAGATAGCGAACCCCCAGTTGCTCCTGATGCTGCGTCATCAGTAGGTAAACGTGCTAACAGTGTCAAAGTGCTTTGAGGGCCTTGGAGGTGACAAGTGAAAGGCCATTTACCATTTAGACCGTTTAGTCGTGATGTTGGCGCTACCGTCTATGTCTAAGAAATGTTAATTTTCTGCCGTGTGATGTAAATATTTAGCTATAGGCAGATGGAATCGTAAAAAGGCAGTATGGGACAGAGCCTTAAGATGTGGGACAGGTAAGGGCAATCAACACGATTGTGTGTGTTTTCACACAGGAGCCTCCTGTCTCTTCCATCCAACTTGACTCCAGTAGTAACCCATCATCAGCCGCCTCCTCCACACCTTCCTCTCCAGCACATTCCCAGCGGAGTAACACTCCCAGTGTCAGTGCCACACCCCCACTTAACACATCACCTGAGTCTTCCTGCCATGACAGCTTTCACTTCCCAGGTCAGCCCACTGTACACACTGGTGAGTGTATTTTGTCTTGTTTTGGAGCAGGCTACTACTTCCTGCTTCATGAGAATGACAAACAGACAGGGGGTGTTATTATGATTACGTTATGTGGCCACCCTCCGAGACAAAGAGACTGTATCACTGACTTGTTCTATGGAAAAGTGAACCCTCTCAAATGAACCTTCTTCCTGCCTGTTTGGAGGCGAGAGACGAGGAGTTGAGGCTATCAAAATTATCCATTTCATTTTCATGTATTTGTGTGATGAATTATTAATTTATTATCGTCCCGGGCCAAGTGCCCACATTTTTTTTTCAGAACGAGAAATCTTGTCACGTTTTGATCTGGTGAGAGCTTGTGACACCCCTCGTAATCATACATTCCTGTATCAGCACCTTGATCTTGAGCTTCACAAACATTTAATGAATTCTTGCTTGGTCCATGTACCACCCATCTACACTTAGGGAGAAATCACTTGTGTATTAATCCTGCTTTTTTGTATACACCCTATTTACTGTGTGTGTGTTTGTGTGTGTGTGTGTGTGTGTGCGTGCGTGCGCCTGCGTCTGTGTGTGTGCATGTGAGTGTGAGTGTGACAGAGCAAGCTAGAGGGAGAGCTAGAGAGCTACAGCTAAAGAGAGAGCTAGAGCAATAAGAGAGAGCGATAAGAGAGACATAAAGAAAGAGCAAGAGAGAGCTGCTGAAACGTTAAAACTTCAAAAGTGTCAATGGATCTTGGAGCACCCAAAAATCTGTTCCATGTGTTTGTTTATTGCTCACATGCATTACAACCTGACAAGGAACAGCAAAAAGAGAATAATCCTAAACTTAATTCTTTTTTTCCCCGCTGTCAATAGATATTTCTGATTCAATATGTTCTGGTGGTCAGCAGTTTGACACGTCCTATGACTCTGGGTAAAGGCACACAGTAGTAATGAGACCAACTTTACTGTGGTGTGTAATATTATTTTTTTGAATAATTTCATCAGAGAATCCCAGACAGCCACCACACAGATGCAGGTAAATGCAGATGAGGACAGGACAGGACAGGTGAGTAGTGGCAGTTTAAGTTACACACAGCACAGTCATTGGTTATGTTCACAAAAAGTACATACTGGATTTATATAGCGCTTTTGTATGAACATATTATTCATTCACTCCACAGTCACACCAGGGTGATAAACTAAATATGTATTTTCTCCAAGCTTTAATGAAGAATTTCAAGCCTTCACTGTCTTTGGTTTTAGTCTCAGGACCAGGAAACAGTGGTCAAGTATCTAACTGAGGATGACTTTGATGAAGATGGACTGCAAGATCTGGCCGCATCAATCTGCCGTCGTGGGACGGCTGGGCGCTGGAGGCGGAGCATCAACTGTAAGGCTAGTCAGACCAGCGTCTACCTGCAGGAATGGGACATCCCGTATGAGGAATTGCAGCTAGGAGAGCTTATAGGCAAGGTGAAGACCAACATATGTTTTCCATATTCTTTTCAATCTTGTGGCATGAACAAGACGTTATATGCAACTGCGAATCGGCTCTCATCATTCACTAAAGTCTTTCAAAGGACTGGACTCGTTCGCGATCTCTGCTCTAAAGACATGAAAAACTTAAAGTTAATATAATTTGCAGTGCATTTTTTTGACCTACCTCAACCATGGCGATGGACATGCTTTGTCCTCAAACTCTGCTTCTTCTACACAAGGTATGTCAGTGGGATGGGCAAACCTGATTAGATCCTCAGTTGACGTCAGCAGGCCTCTGTACCCACTGTGAACAGTACACTACTTCCCCTTTCTAAAGTGTTGGACGGTTTGTCGGCGCCGACCGAAAATCATGCTCCATGGCTTCACCAAAGACTTTCTACACCAGAGTTTTTAGTTCAACCCGCACTGCCTGTCCTGCTGGTACTTGTCAGCTGCTGCAAGACTCCCACAAGCCATACATGCTCAGTATCACAGGATTGGATGCAGGCAAAGTTCTGCTGGAGGTGAGAGTTGAAGACTCGACCAATGAGAGAGTCGGCCAAACATTCCCAGAACACCCTCACTATAACGTTTGGACCTGCCAGGGGCCTCACCTATAAAGCTTGCATACGTACAAAACAGGGCTGAAAAGTTGCCTATGCCGTTTTCCACACAAAGTATGTGATCTATAAAAACACAACCTGGCACCTTTGTAGCTGGCGTATGCACTTTTTAGAGACATGGAAAAAAGGCGACACACATTTTAAGTGGTGAATTACGCACGACATAGGGTTCTAAGGGTTTTAGGTTTACAAGATATAGAGCTAATATGTCCTCAGTGCACTGTTTCTTGTTTTTTGTTTTGGACAATTTCTCAGAAAATGAGTTTTTCGTTACATATGTCAAGCATGTCATCAATAGCATTTACTGATTGTACCATGCACGGCCGTTGTGTGAACAGTGTCAAGGCCGTGTGTGTTAACTTAGTCTTTCCTTTTCCACAAATGATGGGGTTTTCTTTTGTTTTGCTTTGAACTAACACAGTGTTAGTTCCTCATAAAATAATTCGGATATACCTAATATTTTGATGGTGTTAAAATCATCATTACAGTAAATATTTTTGAAATATCGGTGTGGAATTTCAGCAATTAATTTTTGACATAACGTCATTCCTGTTTTGAGTCTTTGTGTCCAACTTTAAATTAAACTGATTTTGCGATGCTTATATAGATCGAAAATGAGGTATCATCTGTCATTCAATCTTTGTTTTATTTGTTATGCCACTGCTGCTTTTTGCAGTATTTCCACCTCCATTTTCGTGAAAGTCTGCTTCTTCATCCTCGTCATCTTTCAACCGTGATTCCAATGCAGTCAAGGCTCTTTAAATATAGACGCCACATTTACGTGTCAGTTTGCATTCACCTTCTATGGTGAAGTGGAGGTGTGGAACGGGCGTAACTGGAGGCGGAGTTGCGTACACGCACTTCTACCCAAGCTGGAATCTATGAACCACAAATCAGAATCAAACTTGTCACTTACACAGAGGTATAAGCTAAATTGTGCAATCACCCTTCCGTACATATACAACATACCATACAATATGACAGTGGGTAGATAGGACAGGATGACTGGGTGATAAAAGGGGGCAGAGGAAAGGGAACAACAAGTGGAGAGAGGAGGAGAAAAAAAAAACAATTCCAAACTACGCCCCTGTGGGGGAGTACAGTGTGGGACTGGCAAAAAATCCAGCAAAAAAAGTACAAATAAACACACTTTACAACATGAACATGGAAAGGGGAGTGAAGATGTTCCAGCGCAGCGCGGCAAATTGTGTGAATGTGTGTGTACGCCACTTTTTATAGGTCGGAATATTTTTGTCTGTACGCACATTTTGGGTTTCTGGAGTACACAGACTTTTAGTCAGATTTCCACTCACATTTTTATAGATGAGGCCCCAGGTCTGTCCGGCATCTTCCCCCACCATCTAATCCAACTGGTGGTGACCAGTTGACAGCTTTGCCTTTCTCGTCTCCCATGTATCTAAAATATGCAGACACAGGTCGATGATACGACTAGGAAGTCGATCATAGACTTGGATTGGTGTCCTAAGGTGCACTTATGGACCACCTTATATTCGAACATGTGGTGTGTTTTGGACAAACTGTGGTTATGCCCCTCCAGATCACACACATTGCCAACATGGACACTGAAGTCTCCCAGTAGAACTACGCAACTATGCTCTCCAGCACACCTCTGATGGACCCCTAGAAGGCTGTGTACTCTGAGCTGCCGTATGCCGTGCATATGCATATACTGTATATACGACAGTCAGGACCCTTTCCCTGACCCCAAGGCATAGGGATGTAACCATTTTGTTCACTAGGGATGACTCCAATGATGATGACTCAGGCTCCTCTGTTCCATGTTCCAAGATCCAGATTTGGCCGATGAAGACCAGATCACCCAGGCACCCGTCCTTGACTGATCCAACACATAATGTACCAGACCTTTATGTTTACCCCAGTAGGTGGTGGGTCTACAGGTGGAGATCCCAAGCTTTTTCCGGCTGGGCCCAGCCAGGCCCCATGGGCCTGATCAGCAGGCATTCACCTGCGAGCTCTTCCTCCGTGCCTCACTCCAGAGTAAGACCCCAGTGTCTCACGTCCGGGCAAACTGCGGTCTCCCTTTAAGTTCTTTTCTATGGGATGTTCCGAATCACTGTTTGTCTGTGCTGTCACCTAGGACCTGTTTGGTCACTCCAACCTCTTTACTCAGGTAATTATATACAGAGTGGATGTTGTGGGACTTTCTTAGTTGACACGTCTCTTCCACATTGCATGGAAGTCGGCAACAATGCGTGTGGATTGGCAGACCGGGGTAGTGGGCCCCCTTTTCAAGTAGGTTGACCGGAGGGTGTATTTATATCCAAAGGGGGATCACACTCCTCAACCTCCCTTGGAAAATCTATTCCAGAGTGCTGGAGAGTGCTGCCAACAACAAGTCAAGCCTGTTCCTGGTGAATGCTGGCCATCTGCCAAGGCTGGCCTTTGTCACGGGTTCTGTTCATTACAGAATTTCTAGGTTCAGCCAAGGCATTGAGGGTGTCCAGTTTTGCGGGCCATAGGACCTTATAGGGCTGGGCAATATGGACCAAAACTCATATCCCGATATATTTAGGTTGAATATTGATATACGATATATATCGCAATATTTTTTAAACACAGTGAGTTTAGACAAAATCAAAGCCAAATATGTGTGTCAATTCACAAGGCATTTTTTTTCAGTGTTGCAACGGGGACCAGATCCTAGCAATGTGATAGGAAATCTTTAACTTTTCTTTTCATGAGGTGTGCGGCAGACAGCGCTCAGCTTCACACATTCGTCGTATTGGAGTTTGTGCCAAGTTTCAACGTGGTGAAAAACATTTTTTTATGCTCTGAATTGGAAGTACCTCCACATTACTGAGCTACCGCTTATTCCTTGCTGGACTGGAGCCACCGGGCTTCTGCTCCGTCCTCCTCCCTCTCCTGCATGCAGAGATACTGCACAAATCCAGCCTATATCGATATCAACAATATAGTTGGTTTTGATATCATGCTTAAAGTCAATATCGATATTTTAAAACCATTGCCCAGCCCTCGGACCTCATTTCTATTTGCTGATGAAATGCCTAAATGCCTCATCAAGCTTTGACATTCAGCATTAACTCAAGCAGTGCACAGGTAAGTGTGAAGCTTCTGGGATGAAACTCAGCAGCTGCAAATCTAAGGCCATGGTTCTCAGCCAGAAAGTTGGGAGTGAGGTCTTGCCCCAGGTGGAAGAGTTCCAAGGTGGAAGAGTTCAATTATCTCGGGATCTTGTTCACGAGTGAGGGATGGCTGGATCGACAAGTGAGACAGCACAGTGTCTGCAGTAATATGTCCGCTGTACCGGACCATTGTGGTGAAGAAAGAGCTGACCCAGAAGGCAACGAACGCTTTACTGGTCTATCTACATTCCTACCTTACCTATGGTCATGAGCTTTTGATCATGACTGAAAGAGCAAGATTGTGGCAGATATGAGTTTCCTCCTTAGGACTCACGCTAAGATATAGGGTGACCAGGTCGGTCATCTGGGAGGAGCACAGAGTATAACCGATGTTCCTTCACATCGAGAGGACCCTTTTGACGTTTCTCTGGCATCTAGCCCTGATGCCTCCTGGGTAACATCCCTGGTGAGGTTTTCAGGGTGTGCCCAGTCAGGAGGAGACCCCGGGGCAGACCTGGGACATGCTGGAGGGATTATGTCTTGCAGCTGGCTTGGGAATGCCACAGTATCCCTCCGGTGCAACTGGAGAGGTGGCCACAGACAGGGAAATCTTCCCTGCTGAAGCTGCTGCCCCCGTGAGCCGGGCCCAGATGAGGGGAACAAAATGGATGGATGGATAAATGTTTCCAAATGGAATAAACGAAACCATTACCAGTCATCAATATACACTCCTGATCAAAATCTTAAGACCAGTTGAAAAATTGCTAGAATTTTCATTTTGCACATTTGGATCTTAGTGAGGTTTTAAGTCGAGCTAAATATGTAATAATAATGTAATAATATATGCTAAAACAAGAAGGGGGAGTGAGACAAAAAAAATTGGACCTTGTAATTTAAATTAAAAAAAAAAAAACTGAAATAGGTTTTTTTTTATCACCTGATCAAAAGTTTAAGACCATTGCTCAAAAAATAACAAAAAACTCTCCAAACCAGAACAAAAAATGTTCTCAGTAGGACTCAGTAATGAGTAGCTCCACCATTCTTGTTAATCACTTCAAAAATTGGTTTGGGCATGCTTGATGCGAGTGTTTCCAGGAAGCTAGTGGGAACATTGCTCCAAGTGGTGAAGATGGCTTCAGGAAGGGAACTGGAACTGATGGCCATTTTTATAAACTTCCCTTGCCATTCATCCCCAAATGTTCTCTCGGGGATTTAAATGAGGGGAACATGCAGGATGGTCCAAAAGAGTGATGTTATTCTCTCTGAAGAAGTCCTTCGTCAAGCGAGCATTGTGAACTGCAGCTTGTCCTGTTGAAAATCCCAGCCGTTACCACACAGACGAGGGCCCTCAGTCATGAAGGATGCTTGCTGCAACATCTGCAGACCACTGAATGAAAAAGCACCTCAGATCACGATGGAACCCCCTCCAATGTGCTGGGTTTTCTCATCAGAGAATTATAATAATGGAAGAATTTTTCCACCTTTCAATGTCCCATGTTTGATGCTCCCTGGCAAAGTCTAAACGGGCAGTTTTGTGGCGTTGGATGAGACGAGGTCTTTGAATTAGTTTTTTGTTTTTTAAACCCTTTTCCCGCAGATGCCATCTGATGGCGCTGCAGTCGGCACCAGTAAGGGCCTTAATTTGGGTCGAAGACTGCCCTGTGTCTTGATGGACAGCCAACTGGATCCTCCGGCTCAGCGCAGATATCATTTTTTGGTGTCTGCCACTTGACTTTTTTTTTCCATAATGCTTAGGATCTTTCAAAAAATGTCGAATAATTGTCTTACTGCGCCCAACCTCAGCAGCAATGGCACGCTGCGAGAGGCCTTGCTTTTGCAGCTTGACAATCCGACCACGTTCAAAAAGAGACAGTTTCTTAGCTTTAGCCATCAGGAGGGCATGACAGTGTGAATGCCTGATAGAAAATGAACATTTTGAACAGATTTTGGCTTTTATAGCCTGTGGTCTTTTTGATCAGGTGATAAAAAGCCTATTTTCAATTTTTTTTTTGTTTAAATTACAAGCTCCACATTTTTTTTTGTCTCACTCCCCCTTCTTGTTTTTGCATATTGTATCTCTACTTAAAACCTCATTAAGATCAAAATGTGCAAAATGCAAATTCGAGCAATTTTTCAGCTGGTCTTAAGCTTTTGATCAGGAGTGTATTACAATTTGATTCTGTTCTTGGTAGAGGTAATAATTATAACAAACATCTGTAACACCACATTGCCAATCATCTTTGGAAAAGGAGGTTGTGGTTTGTGGACACAGATATGTTTGGGTGTAAAAACATGAGTGGCTTTTGTACTCCAGGGTCGCTGGGGGAAGGTGTACAGGGGTCGCTGGCATGGTGAGGTGGCCATTCGTCTTGTGGAGATTGACGGCAATAACCAGGAGCACCTAAAGCTTTTTAAGAAGGAGGTGATGAACTACAGGCAGACCAGACATGAAAATGTCATCCTATTCATGGGTGCTTGCATGGCCCCGCCCCACCTTGCCATTGTCACCAGGTAGAGTGCAATGATAACTTCTTTCAATTAAAAAAACACATGCACTTGGAAGTCACACTTGTGATTAGGGATGCTCTGATCCATCGATCAATATCGGACGATTTCCGTGAAAAATCATGTGATCAGCATATGGCGATGCATGCCTTTCAATTTCGATCACAAAAGCCGACCACCTGTGGCTCGTACTATTGCAGTCTGCAGCAACCCCTGCGTGTGTGGAGTGTCTTGTCCTAAAGTCCTCCGCTCACTTTCCTTCACACTGCGGACGCGTGCCAAAACAAAAACAAACATGTCTGCCACGTGGAACTTCCCTTCCAACATATGCCACGAAAACTATCTGGCGTGAGTCGCATGTTAAAAAGCTTTAATTTAATATGGCATTTGAAGAACAAACCCTTGACAGATGAGTTTTTGAGTCGCTAACAAAGTCTAAACGCTGGACAACACTTGCTCGTATATGCCTCACAGTCAGGAGGCTGAACAAATAACCCGAAAAATAATTGAATACATCAGACAAGATGAGCAGCCTTTCTCAGCGGTGGAAGACACCGGGTTCGCCGACTGCTCACTTGGAGCCCACCTTTGTGCTACTGGAAGTCCTGCTAGAGCTCCACCAATATACTCAATCGCCCATCCAAAGTTTCCTTGAAGAAGGTTAAACACGCTGTGGTTCTCTTTAGAGCCGATTTGTTCATGAAAAATTAGCATGAAGAGATTTGACCTATTTTGACCTAATTTGTCAATGGGTCTTTATTTTTATAATATAACATTATATTATAACATATTATATTATATTAGAACATAGTTTTGTAGCTGTTCATTGAGGTTAAAATAAATCCATTTAAATAATAAACATTCAATATCGTGTTTTTTTACATTGGTAATTAATTTTTCACAATACACATAATTTGGTAATAAATTCATTTAAGACAACAAAAAAAAATCTGAGGATCTGCTTGGGAAACTAAAAAACTAAAAAGAGGCAAAGACAAAAAAGAGAAAAGGAGAAGTGACATCAAATTTGATGTAAAGGGATATAAATTTTGGAAATATGGGCCATTATTTTATTTAAAAAATAATATACAGTTAGAAATACCCCAGTTTATGAATGTTTAATGCGAGCAGCGATTTGTCCCGCTTTGTTTGATCGTCGTTGAATGCAATGTTGCCCCAAACTGCACAGATAGACTATTATACGATATTTTTCACTTTTTTCTTTCACCTCATATTTGCTCCCAAATGCTGTTACTATGTGGGAATGCATAAAGGTGAGATTTGTTGACCTTATTAAGTGCTAATGTGCATATTTGTGGTACACAACCTCTCTGAAAAACAGGCCTGTTCTAGTGGATGGTGGGTCTACATTCATTTTGTGCTTTTAATTGCTGTCGTGGTTTTACGCAAGACATAATAAATTAAATAAATTAAATGGCTATAATGTACGTATGTTTTACTGATGCGTTGAAAGTCTTTCCCGGTGACTAGCTAGTGCACTGCTAATTAGGATTGGGGGAAATAATCGATTCTTGGATGCATTGCAATGCAGACATTGATTATTAATCGATTCAGAAATGTCAATAATCAATGCTGAAGGAACAAAAGAAAATGAAACAAAAAGGCAGAAAGCGTAAGTGCCGTCCGGACAGTTTATGGTGGTACACCTGTGTAAGACACAACCATCTAGCAGGTGATAACTAACTTTTATTGCAAAGGATTTGTGGCCGTATTCGGGTGTTGAAAAGCAGGGCTTTTGTGCTTTGTTGCGCACTTTGGAACCCAGATACAGTTCCACTCTCCCATTGCAACGTTATTTCACTGACACTGCAATTGTGAATAAGGGCATCCGAGTTTTTTTGGTTATTCATAATATACTGACATCTGCAAGCATTATTCTTGTATGAGACCCACTGGCACAGAAATGTATATTTTGTTTGAAAGCCGTTTTTGACTTTGCTAAACAGCAAAATATTATTTTGTCAGAGATTCTATGGTCAGGATTATTGTTTGAATTCAGAAGTCTATTATTTATTTTTCAATAACGACTGATTTTT
The DNA here is from genome assembly GCF_027744805.1 of Dunckerocampus dactyliophorus. Taxonomy (NCBI): domain Eukaryota; kingdom Metazoa; phylum Chordata; class Actinopteri; order Syngnathiformes; family Syngnathidae; genus Dunckerocampus; species Dunckerocampus dactyliophorus. Next base: position 11,631,851 of record NC_072830.1, read on the forward strand.
TTATGTTGGTTTCTCAGAATATGCTGAAGTTAATTTTATACATGCTGCTACTGGTGCACCAACATTTCAATTATCAAAAGATAATGGAAGTAAATTCATGTTTCATGTTTATTTTAATTGTGGGTCATTACAAATATGCTGTGTTTTAGTAGTACACAGTGATTAAAATATTATAGAAAAAAATAATGCATGAAAAAATGGACTATCACAAAAAAAGATGCATCGAGATGCATCGATAATCATTTTATCATTGCATCATAGGCCTCGGTATCGTAATCGCATCGAATCGTGAAGTGGCCGGAGATTCCCACCCCTACTGCTAATGCTATTTACAGCCATTCTCTTCATCAGCAACTGTTACTTTGATACAAGCCCCCAAATAACTGTCTTTGGCTATGCCTGCCTGTAAATAGCAGGCCGTAACCTGAATTTTAGCTCGTAGTTCAAAGTAAAAAATGCCAGCCGTGCTCCAGTGACTTCTCGCTTCTCTCTGGCAAGCCACGTAATCCGTGATAACTAAAATCACAGCAACAGTAGATACAAATAACTTTGGTCTTGTTGCAAGAGCCATCCGCTAGGGCTTTGAATCTAAACTTACCAATCAAAATACCCTTTTCTTTGGCCATTTCTGCTCAATATTTTTTCCCGCTTTTGGGTCCACAGTCACTGCTGCTTCCTCAAACTACGTTGTGGGCCAAGGGTCAAACAGGACCTGCAGATATTAATCGCGCCTCAAAAAGAAACAGTGCTGTGAAAGGAAATTTTATGTTTGACAGTCCTTGTAACTACCTTGTAACTGGCAGTCAGGGGACTTTGGAATTGTCCTAACTTTTCCCCTTTATACGTCACCCCTGGCCAATAGCAAAAATGTATAATTGATCCATGTGATCGGTATCAGAATCGGAGGATTTCGCTGATGGATGATTGGTATCAAAATCGGCAGCGTAAAACCCTGATCAGAGCATCCCTACTTGTGATCAGACATTTACATGCACTCATGTATCTCATTCTGAATCCTCTGTTTTAAGCACTTTTTCTTTGTGGTGGAATTTTTGGACAATGTTCACTTATTTTTAAAAACAAGAATTTGGTAGTCAAATCTGAATTTATTTTTGATTTAAAAAAATGTACAAAAGGTCAATATATATACTGTATATTATATATATAAACTTGCCAAAACGGTCAAAAGTTTTAGAACACTTCATTTTCTCTGGAGGAAAAACCTACATTTTTAAGGGTTAAGATTGTCTCTCTTCCATTCCAATTCCCTTTTTCTTGTCATATTTGTAGCAACAAATTACTTTCTCCAGTACAATGATGTTCAACTGATGCTCAACTGAGTCCTACAGTGTGTTCCGAACGCTGTTTTTATGAAGACAGAGGAGGTAGTAAGTACTCCAGAACTTGGAACACCTGTAGGCTTGATCAACCTGCATTTCTGCAGAACAGCTTTAAATTGTTGACCCATCTTGTGGTCCCTGCAACAGGCCATCCATCCACCTATTCATCTATTCATCTTTTTCCGCTTATCCGAGGTCGGGTCACGGGGGCAGCAGGCGAACCGAAGCAGGGAACCCAGAGCTCCCTCTCCCCAGCTACTTCATCCAGCTCCTCCCAGCGTTCCCCGCCCATAGTCTCGACAACGTTTTCCTGGGTCTTCCCCGAGACCTCCCACCTCCCACTTGGACGTGCCCTGAATGTGCCCTGGGAGGCGTCCGGGAGGCATCCTGACCAGATGCCAGATGCCCAAACCACCTCATCTGGCTCCTCTCAATGCAGGAGAAGCAGTTCTACTCCGAGCTTCTCCTGGATGACAGTGCTTCTCACATTATCTCTAAGGGACAGCCTAGCCACCCCAGGGAGAAAACTCATTTCGGCTGCTTGTACCCGCGATCTTGTCCTTTTGGTCACTACCCAAAGCTCATGTCCATAGGTGAGGGTAGGAACGTAGATCGACCGGTATATTGAGAGCTTTGCTTTCGGTTCAACTCCCGCTTCCACACAACGGACCAAGGCAGTGACCGCATCACTACAGACGGTGCACCAATCCGCCTGTCGATCTCGCGTTCCATCCTTCCCCCTTGTGAACAAGACCCTGAGGTACTCTAACACCTCCACTTGGGGCAGGATCTCATGCTCGACCCGCAGATGGCTCTCCACCCTTTTCCAAGCGAGAACCATGGACTTGGAGTTGAAGGTCATGTCTCGGTGAAGCCAGCAGGACCACATCATCTGCAAAAAGCAGAGACACAATCCTGCAGCCATCATACAGGATCCCCTCAACGCCCTGGCTGCACCTAGAAATTCTGTCCATGAAAGTGATCAACAGAATCGGTGACAAAGGGCAGCCCTGGCGGAGTCCAACCCTCACTGGACACGGGTCCAACTTATTCCCGGCAATGCGAACCAAACTCTGACACCAGTCATACAGGGAACGATCCCTCTGAATTAGGTGGTCCGGTACTCTGTATTCCTGGAGTACTCCCCACAGAACGCCTTACGGCCACAGCTCCGATCAGCCGACTCGACAACTGAGGAACAGAACATGGCCCACTCTGACTGAATGTCTGCCAGTCGAAGCTCTCCTGGAGGTGGGAGTTGAAACTCCTTGTGACAGGGGGCTCTGCCAGACGTTCCCAGCAGCCCCTATAATACGTTTGGGCCTGCCAGGTCTGACCGGTATCATCCCTGACCATTTGAGCCAACTCACCACCAGGTGGTGATCGGTTGACAGCTCTGCCCCTCTCTTCACCCGAATGTCCAAAACATGTGGCCGCAGGTCCGACGACACGACCACAAAGTCGATCATCGAACTGTGGCCCAGGGTGTCCTGGTGCCAGGTGCACATATGAACACATTTATGCTTGAACATGGTGTTCATTATAGACATTCTGTGACGAGCACAGAAGTCCAAAAACAAAACACTGCTCGGGTTCAGCTCAGGGGGACCGTTCCTCCCAATCACACCTCTCCAGGTCTCACTGTCACTGTCAACATGAGCGTTGAAGTCCCCCAGCAGAACAAGGGAATCCCTAGAGGGAGCACTCACCTGTACTGGGGGGGGGGTTCCAGCTAAGTTTTTCCAGAAAGATTATTACATCGCTGTTTGACGTGTGTGGTAAAAGGCAGTGCACTAGCATGAATTAACTTGAGACAAATGTGCACATTAGCACTCAATAAGTAATCAAAACTTACCTTTATGCATTCCCACATAGTATCAGCATTTGACACCAAATATGAGATGAAACAAAAATGCTAAAAATACAGTAGTAGTCTATCTGTGCGGCATGAGATAAAGTTAGCACACGCACAATGGACATGCATCAAGTGAGACAGATGTAACAGAGAGAATCCAGCCACTTTTCAAAATAAAACAAAAAAAATGAAATCATGTAAATTACTTTTTCTTTCTGTCCGGTACCGGGCTGTGGGTCATTTGGTACCGGGCCGCGGCCTGGGGGTTGGGAACCCCTGCTCTAAGGACTCCAAAAAGGGCCGGTATTCTGAACTGTTGTTTGGCGCATAAGCACAAACAGTCAGTACCCGTCTCCCCACCCACCAATGGACCACCAATGGACCTACCATCTCGTTCAACGGGTTAAACTCTAACGTACGGGCCCTGAGCTGGGGGGCAAAAAGAATTGCCACCCCTGCCCGTTGCCTCTCACTGCTGGCAACGCCAGAGTGGAATAAAGACCAACCCCTCTCAAGAGGACTGGTTCCAGAGCCCTTGCTGTGCGTTGATGTGAGTCCAACTATATCTAGCCGGAACTTCTCCACCTCACGCACCAGCTCAGGCTTCTTCCCCATCAGAGAGGTGACATTCCACGTTCCAGAGCTAGCTTCTGCAACCGAGGATTGGACCGCCAAGGCTCCCGCCTTCGACCGCCACCCAGCTCACTTTGCACCCGGACCCCTTTGGCCCCTCCCACGAGTGGTGAGCTCATGGGAGGGGGGACATGGGAGGCTGTGCCCAGCCGGACCCCATGGGTGCAGGCCCGGCCACCAGACGCTCGCCATCGTTCCCCACCTCCATGCCTGGCTCCAGAGGGGGGGGGTGAGGGGAATGTTGGTCCAAAGTTGTGTCTCGTCATTGGGGTCTGTTGAGCCACTCTTCGTCTGGTCCCTCCTCTGGGACTTGTTTGTCATGGGTGACCCTACCAGGTGTGTAAACCCCCCCGACAACTTAGCTCTTAGGATCATTGGGACATGCAAACTCCTTCACCACGATACGGTGGTGGCTCAGGAAGGAGCCTGAAACAGGCCTCTTTGTAGAATTCTGAAATATACATTATTCAGTTTTGGGTAACCTCACCTTTTTTTTAACCTCTGGCACTTTACCACTTATCTTTGTACAATTTCAAGCTATTCATTGGTCTTGAACAACTTGAATTTCAATAAATAAACTGAAAAATTGGGGTGTTCTAAAACCTTTGACCAGTAGTGTGTATATAAAATCTAACCGGTGAACTTTGAAGCTTCTATACCACATACTAATGTGTATTTCACATTCACAGTTTCAGAGTTCACAGCTAATAAGAGTAGTTGATATAATGAAATAATTCACACTTCAATTCAATATGGCAATAAAGATAATTCCATAATTCCATAATTCCTCGATAGTTGTGTACATAACCTGAGTACCGGTAATGTCAGTCAAAATAGCTACGTAGCGTTCATTAGACACACAGTTCATGTATTACGTCCAGGTACCATTTGCTAACAAATGTTCATTGTAGTCTTAGACCTTTGTTTTTTGGAAAAGAGAACAAACTTCAGTATCACTAGGACACTGTGAACAGCAAGCGGCAACACAACGTTTTGGCATGACAAGTATTTTTATGAAAAATATACCAAACCAAGTCGACTAGCTAGCGTTTGTTTGCAATCCTGCTCCTTCACCGACCTCACTTGGGAGATGCCCCCTTCTGACGAGCTCCGACCAAAATGGCAGCTTGGGACATACAAAAATGTAATTTTTACTAATTTAACGTTCACTTTAAAAAAAACACAAACAACGTACAACATAATTACAAGCAACATAGAACATATTTAAACAAAGTTGAAAAATCATGTCAATGACCCTTTAATGTCAGCTTACTAATGTCATCTGACATTATGAGATGACCCACGCGATCGACCGGTAGCTCGCGATCGACATAATGGCCACCCCTGATTTAGAGTATGTTCTGCTGTGTGTGAAAAAAACATATTCAGTGATGATGCAGCATACCTTTTATGTTTCTGCAGTTTCTGTAAAGGTGTGACTTTATACTCTTTGGTAAGAGAAAGGGGTCATTTGTTGGACATCAATAACACCAGACAAATTGCACAAGAGATTGTGAAGGTAAGAACCATCAAGCTTCAGAATGGTTCTTTGGAGGAAACTGTTAATTATAATTTGTATACTCATACCGTATATTTATATTTTTTCCACAGGGCATGGGCTACCTGCATGCCAAAGGCATAATTCACAAAGACCTGAAGTCAAAGAATGTGTTCTATGACTCAAACAGGGTGGTTCTAACAGATTTTGGTCTATTTGGGATGTCCGGTGTCGTACAAGAATGCAGGTAAGAATGAAAACGATATTAACCAATGAATGTGTGCCTATGTAATTGTCTGTATTTATTCTTGTATGTTTGTATGATTAGAGTAAAGAATGTGCTAAGGATTCCTCAAGGCTGGATCCACTATCTCTCGCCAGAGATTGTTCGCAAAATGAGCCCAGAGATTGAAGAAGACCAGCTGCCATTCTCCAAAGCCGCTGATGTTTACGCTTTTGGGTATTGTTGTTAATTTGACACAAAATTTGTTGAAAAAAATGATGTCAATCAACAAAAGTATCCAGCACATTTTACAAATGCATTTGGTCATGGGCCTGAAAGCAAAGTATAAAATCCCAAGTATCTCGTCTTGGGAACAGCAAAGGCATGTGCATCACCATCACTGTGGCCATACCATATGTACAGTTGCACTCAACCCCCATTGTAAATCACATCTATTTTCAATGTCCAATGGAAGGCCAGTTTAAAGTAAAAACTTGAAGACCTTTTTTGCATATGATGTGGGCCATGATCGTCAACTTTCATGATCTTCAACTTTAGCGGCTGGAATGAAAATCAGCATCCCTAAGTCCAAGTCCATGGTTCTCGCTCAGAAAAGTATGGAGTGCCATCTGGGTGGGGATGAGGTCCTGCCACAAGTGGAAGAGTTTTACCTCGGAGTCTTGTTCACTAGTGAGGGAAAGATCGAACGCGAGATCAACATGCGGATTGGTGGGGCATCTGCAGTGATGCGGACTCAGCATCGGTCCGTTGTGGTGAAGAGGGAGCTGAGCCAAAAGGCAAGGCTCTCAATTTACCGGCCCATTTACGTTCCTACCCTCACCTATTGTCATGAACTTTCGGTAGTGACCGACAGGACAAGATCACAGGTACAAGCGGCCGAAATGAGTTTTCTTTGTAGAGTGGCTGGGCTCTCCCTTAGAGAAGCACTGTCATCCGGCAGAAATTTGGAGTAGAACCTCTGCTCCTCCGCACTGAAAGGAGCCATGGTGGCTCTGGCATATGGTCAGGATGCCTCCCAGACGCCTACCTGGGGAGGTGTTCAGGGCACGTCCTTCTGGTAGGAGGCCTCGGGGAAGACCCAGGACAAGTTGGAGACACCAGTCTATCAACTGGCCTGGGAACACCTCGGGATCCGCCGGGAGGAGCTGGACAAAGTAGCCAGGGTGAGGGAAGTCTGGGCTTCTCTGCTTAGGCTGCTGCCCCCGCGACCCAATCTCGGATAAACAAAAGAAGATGGAACAATCAGGACCCGACCCCCCCACCTAAAGGAAATTTTGAACCAAAATGGCTTACCATAAAATTAACTAAACCAATTAATCATGTTTAATATTTCAATTTAATCAAATGGAGAAATGGTTTATGTTTTTTAAGGGTGCAACAGTAGCGGGTACTGGCTTCAAGTCAAATGTCTGAAGGGGTACGCGACTTAAGAAAAAAGTAAAAAGTTTGGGAACCACTGTCTTAGGTGACAAAGGCATAAAAGAGGCACTGGGACACGCAACTTCCACTGCGAAATGTAGCTCACGGAGGAGTTATTGCACTCGACACACTTTAATTTAGAACCTTTGTTTGTTCTTGATTTTTTAAAATTAATATTTTGTCTCTCTGCTACAATAAACTTACCATTAAAAAAATTGTGGACTGTAAGAAGATAAAAGAATAACATAATTATTTGACATGGGTGGCCATTATGTCGATCGCGATCGTGAGCTACCGGTAGATCGCCAAGGTAGTTTGGGTCGATCGCGTAAACGTCACTTTGTAGTTGTCATATGACATCAGTCAGCTGACATTAAGCGCTGATTCGTGCTTGCTCCCCCGCAGCGTTTCAAGCTACACATAAAGATGCAACTTTCGTCTTTATTATTCTGATTATGGATGAAATAACTCTGCAGTAAGATGTCTATATCTATAACAAAAGTTATCTGTTCACTTGTAGCGGCTAGTTACGTAGAAAAAAAAAGTGTATTGTTTCCTGGCTTTGCTTGGCGTCATGAACTCTACTACAGAAATCAGTGTTTTCTACACGTTCCCTTCTTAAACTATTATTTCATGATGAAATTAAAAATGTGCCCATTGGTGAAACCTTTTCAATACAGTATGTTGCCTTGACTTAGGCTGCATTGTCTTTTGCATAATCATTTTAAATTCTTGTATGTATGTAATGTTTGATAGCAAATGCTAACTGGATGTAATCCATGAACTGTGTGCCCTAAGGAACGTTACATAGCTAATTTGACTGACATATTACCATTACTCAGGTTATGTATGCAACTATTTTGGAGTTATGTGTAATTATATTTATTTCCATATTGAAGTGAATTGTGATAGCAGCTACCTTGAATACCTGTAAATTTTGAAAATGTGAATGTGAAATACTAATCATTCATATTTATAATAGAATTTCAGAGTTTACTGGTTACATTTGTATGTTTTATGTTTTATAGAAAGAGATAATTTTGACTTGTACTTGCATGCTGAAAAAGTGTGTGCGCTCCTGATATACGTACATGTACAAGTATAACGTACATAAATACATATATTTTAAAAAAAATAGTAAATATATATACTTTCTATATTTATAGTAGTAGATAGATCTTTGGGTCATTTTAAAAGTAGCGCGCAGGCTAAAAAAGTGTGAGCACCTCTGAACTAAACTAACACTTCCCACAGCAAACATATTTTTAAAACGTGTTTGCAATATTCTTAATCATATTTTATTTAACTTGATGTCTTTTCAGCACAGTCTGGTATGAGCTGCATTTCAGAAACTGGCCAATGACCAACCAGCCTACAGAAGCTCAAATCTGGTTAGTGGGCAGCAGTGAGGGCATCAAGAAGGTGCTGGCAGATGCCACTCTGGGCAAGGAAGTTACGGTGAGTCTGAAACTGGGGGACCGAGCATTGTTTTTATTGTTTAATGAACTTTTAGCTGGAGTTTGCCACTTCATGTGACAGTAGTATCCAAAAAGTATCCAAAGTATCCAAAATATAAAGTTGGCCGACAGGGGCAAATGGACAGCAACATCCAAATACTCCAAACACAGAAGTCATCCAAGAACAAAAACACACAAACATAAACACAAAAACACATACAACGGAAAAATGGCTGCAAATTAAAAATGCTGCATTTACATATACTCTGCAGGATCAAAAACAAATGCAATAGAAAAAGGTCTGACACCCCTAATAGCCCTGATAAATTCTGTTTTGTTTGTGTGTGCCTGGTTTTGGATCTTTTCTGTGTTTGGGGTGTATGGACGTTGCTGCTTTTTTGCCTCTGTCCGACACTGTAAAATAGGCAAAAGTCTTAAGACATACACATTAATCTGCTAAATAATCTATAAGCCATCCATCCATCTATTTTCCTCCACTTATCCGGGTCGCGGGGGCAGCAGTCTTAGTAGGGAAGCCCAGACTTCCTGGTGCCCGGCCACCTCCTCCAGCTCCACCGGGAAGACACGAAGGTGTTCCCAGGCCAGCTGTGAGACATGTTACCAGGCCAGACATGTGTGACATAGTCGTCTCCCAACCTGAAAGGTTGTGGGTTCGTCCACCATCCTCCTGTGATTGTGTCGATGTGTCCTTGGGCAAACACTAACCCCCCAGCTGCATCATCAGTAGGTAAATATGCTAGCAAAGTCAAAGCGCTTTGAGTGCCTTGGAGGTGGAAAAGCACGATACAAGTGAAAGACCATTTACCATAATCCCACCAGCGTGTCCTAGGTCTGCCCCTGGCTGGGCATGCCCGGAACACCTCACCAGGGAGGCGTCCAGGAGGCATCCGGACTAGATGCCCAAGCCACCTCAACTGGCTCCTCTCGATGTGAAGGCGCAGCAGCTCTACTCTGAGACCCTCCCGGATGTCCAGCCACACTACGAAAGAAACTCATTTCACCCGCTTGTATCCGCAATCTCGTTCTTTCGGTCACGACTCAAAGCTCATGAACATAGGTGAGGGTCGGAACATAGATCGAACGGTAAATTGAGAGCTTTGCCTTCCAGCTCAGCTCTCTCTTCACCACGAATGTCCGGTACAGCGACCGCATTACTGCAAATGCTGCGCCGATCGACCTCACGCTCCAACCTTCCCTCACTCGTGAACAAGACCCCGAGATACTTGAACAACTCCACCTGGGGCAGGACCTCATTCCCAACCCAGAGGGAGCAATCCAATTTTTCGACTGAGAATCATGGCCTCTGATTTGGAGGTGCTGAGTCTCATCCCAGAGGCTTCACACTCAGATGCTAACCACCCCAGTAAACGCTGAAGGTCACAGCCCGATGAGGCTATAAGGACCACATCGGACCACAAATAGCAGAGACAAGATCTTAAGGCCCCCAAACTTGACTCCCTTGTCTGCGCCTACAAATTGTGAACGACTCGGTGACAAAGGGCAGCCTTGGTGGAGGCCAAGGTTCACCGGAAACAGGCACGACTTACTGCTTGCAATGCAAACCAGGCTCCTGCTCAGGTTGTACAAGGACCGAATGGAACGTAGTAGCGTGCCACCAATCCCATACTCCCCCCCACAGGACACCGCGAAGGAAACGGTTGAATGCCTTTTCCAAGTCCACAAAGCATATGTAGACCGGTTGGGAAAACTCCCATGTACCCTCCAAGACCCTCTCAAAGGTGTAGAGCTGGTCCAGTGTTCCGCGACCGTGACGAAAACCACACTGCACTTCCTGTAGCCGAGGTTCGACTAGCAGTCATACCCTTCTCTCCAGCACCCTGGAATAGACTTTCCCAGCTAGGCTGAGAAGGTTATAGTTAGAACACACCCTCCGGTCACCCTTCTTGAAAAGGGGGACCACCACTCCGGTCTGCCAATCCAGATCTACTGTTCCCGACTTCCACCCAATGTTGAAGAGACGTGTCAGCCAAGACAGTCACTCAACGCCCAGAGCCTTGAGGAATTCAGGGCAAAACTCGTCCACCCCTGGAGCGTTGCCTCTGGGGAGCGTTTTGACAACCCCAGATACCTCTGCCACGGTGATGGAACTGTTTATGTTCGTGTCCTCTGACTCTGCTTCCTCTACGGAAGGTATGTCAGTGGGATTGAGATTGAGTGGGGAGGACGAGAACGAGGATATCGAGTCTGAATGGGCCGTATTTCGTGCCTCCATTGCTGAGGTAAGCAATCGGAGCTGCGGCCGCAAGGTGGTCGGTGCCATTTGCAACAGCAAGCCCCGTACCAAATGGTGGACACCAAATGTCAGGGCTGCCGTCAAACTGAAGGAGTCCTATCGAGCATGGATGGCTTGTGGGACTCCTGAAGCAGCTAACAGGTACCGGCAGGCTAGGTGGCACGCGGCTTCGCCGATGGTCGAGGCAAAAACTCGGGTGTGGGCGGAGCTCGGTGAGGCCATGGAGCACAACTTTAGGTTGACCTCAAAGAGGTAATCTATAATCTGCTGTTGAGTTTATGTTTTTGGGTTACAGGTGGACTGAAGTGTCTTGTAAAGTGTCTTGTTAATGTTATTACTGTGTATATCATAATTATATATAATAAAGATGCACAATATCTTTTTTCAAACCAATACCAATAACTTTGTGCTTCTCAAGACCGATATGGTACCGATAACCGATTTAACTATAGTTTGTGCACACCTGGAGGTAAGAAGGACTGGAACAAATTTGGGTTTGACCAACTGTATACCTGTTGAGTTGTCCGAATCAAATATCATGACATTACTACTACCACATCACTACTATCAGGGGAACCAGAATATAGAGCGGAGGGAGTCACCTGCTGTGGCCCAGCAAAGTGCACTGTATTCGGACACACACTCCGAGCAGCAGGTGTGACGCCACGAAGGTCTCTAGCAAACCTTTTGCAAAATGCGCATTGCTGGAATTTCTGGTGGCCGATAAGCATTTTGTGTGCTTATCAGGTTTTTTTTCCCCTCATTGCAGAGCATTTGTTACAACTATCACGCAAAATGTCTTCCTCGGAAAGTTTGTTTAGATGTGAGGTCAGGGGACGTTACGACAGGCCGTTAACATCACAGGCAGGAGAGAAAAGGAGCATTTGATTTGTTAACCTGCACAGTACCGGTAATGATGACCTCAATGGAGCATTTTCAGTTATCTGCACTACTTTTAATGTTATGGAATTTGTCGGTATGATGTCATAATTCGAAAATTATCAGACCGATAATTATTGTGAACCCCAATATATAATCATATTTTGATGAATGGTTGAAATGTTTTAGTGTAGGGGTGCAACGATTCCTTGAATAATTCGAGTACGTCGATTACAAAAAATAATCAAGGATTTTTTTTCTACATTGAGGAATCGCGTACGTCACCCAAGCAAGGAACAAATAAGGAGGTTTGAAGGTGAAGCAAAAATGGTAAAAATAAAGCAAAAGGCACAATGAGAAAAAACTGCAATGTTGACGCCAACAACCAATAATGACCTGTAGGGACAGGTCATTATTGGTTATTGGTTGTACTAGCTACAGGGGTCCCTTCTCTACAAACTAGTACTAGGGCCACACCAAGGAATACCACAAAAAATATCAATACGATGAAAACTTTGACACAGTCAAATCGCCTGGTGGCTGAGTCATCATCCAGCCCGGCCCTCCACAAACCCACCACTCATGGAGGGGACACAGCATATGGGTTCCACTGCAATGTCTGTTGGGCGGTGGTCCAGGTGCCTCAATGGTCTAGTCCTCCTTCACCCAACCTAGTGAGGGAATGCCAAAATGTGAGACTGACAGGCTTATCAGTCCAGCATCTGCAGTCAAGCAGGCGCCGTACCGGACCGTTGTGGTGGGACGGCTGAGCTAGAAGGCAAAGCTGTCAATTTTCCACATGACTGCCATCAAATATGATCACAAGATTTTGGTAGTGACCGAAAGAGCAAGATAGTGGATAGAAGCAGGTTAAATGAGTTTACACCCACATTATGGCTGGACTCACGCTCAGTTTCAGATGCCTCCTCAATGCCTTCCTGGTGAAGTAATCAGGTCATGCCCAACCAGGAGGATACTCTGAATGGACTGGAGGAGGTGGCAGGAGACAGGAAAATATGGGTTACTTTGTTCAGACTGCTAACCGGACAAGCAGAATAAAATTACAACTCTATATTCTACTCTTTTTTTCTGTTAAATATACCTTAAGCGGCGTTTACATGTGCACGCATTTTGAATCTGCATTGTCCTGCAATTTGCTGTGGCAATGTGTGTCATTTATTTATTTATTTATTTATGGCACGCCTGAAAAGCGTGAAGAGTAATTTGTGCACAGTTTGCATAAATTATGCACTTGGCACGCAATTCCTGACCGAAAATTATGCGCTTTGGTACAAAATGACCACGCTCCCACACAACTTATTTACACCTTGTCAAGTACTGTTTACGTGTAGTGCACGACAATAGTACACACGACGTGCATTGCTCCCTCATGGGTATGCATTGTCACCACCACTTCACACATCTGTGAAGCAGTCGTGGCATTATTTGGTCCCGCTGCGTCTTGCTTGATGGGCATCAGCCCTATGGCTTCATTAATTCCTCTATTTGCAAGGCACCTACAAGATGTTGAAGAAGCTCATTCAATAAAGAAAGGTATGTTATATTTTCTCCCAGCTGCAGGTAGAGACTGAGCAAAGAGCAGGAAGGAGGCAATAAACTAAAAGAATATATATACAGACAGTGTGAGAGAGGGAATTGGATTAGTTCTGAACAGAAAACAGAAAATCACATAGGTTGTGCAAACAATGTTCACGTGCAAACTTGTTCACAGAAATTCTGCATGCCACAAATTTGGAATATTTCACCAATTGACACTGACCATTTGACCATTGACACACAAAATTGCGTACCACTGCAGAGACTATGTGTAAACAAGGCTTTATACTTTCGGCTTTTTCCTTTAAAAAAAAAAACAAAAACGCTTTTACAGGAATAAACATTCAGCTTTCATGATAGCCTAATTCTCATGCAAAGAGTCATACCTGTATATTTATAAGCTTTGTGATGATTTGCAACTTTGTCATCATGTTATACATGTGGTGCCACAACAGGAGATCCTTTCTGCTTGCTGGTCCTTTGAAATTGCTGACAGGCCAACCTTCACTGAACTTGCTGAGTTACTGGACAGGCTACCAAAACTGAACCGCCGGCTGTCCCACCCTGGACATTTCTAGAACTTTACTGGGCAACTGGGTATATTCAAGAAGGGAGTATGTAATTGGGGTAAATCAACATATTTTAATGTAAAGAAAGAGGAATTTTGATCAGCTTTTGTAAAGATTTTTTGCAAGAAATGTAATGATGCCGTATTAGCATGTATTACTACATTACTATGTACAGTAAGTGACTTTTTCTCCTGTGACTGCTAAGTTTGTACATTTATGAAGTAAGGTGGACTGGGATTGTCTTTATAATATGAAAATGTTCTGTTATTTGTTATTAGGCCCCATATCACTCCTCTGTCTGTTATTTGAATATTTAACCATCCACTTTCCCTGCTCCTGCTACACATGATCACCATGATCCCCCTTGGAATCCAAATATTTCTCTTTATTTATTCCACTTATTTATTCTTCCTCTTTCTTTGTCTTGGGTTGGGTTATGGGTTATGACCATCATTATGGATGATGCAAAAATATTGTGGCTATAATGCTGTTCTTAGTGCTAAGAATTCTGTTCTGATCTTCAAGGCAAGGCAGAACCTACCACTGTTCAAGGGTTGTGTGCTGTTAATTTGCCTGGTTTGGAATTCTTGCAAACATGACCAAGGATGAAGATATTTTCTGATCAGCAGTAAAGATTAAAGATTCCCTGCTTGAATATGTCATATATTGTTTGTAATAATGTTCTACATTGTTCAATTTGTTGAAGGTGAACGGTAAATTTGCAAAAACTACATTTGTAGTTCATGGCATCAGTTGAGCCTCATTTCCGGGTGTGACATCATCGGGGTGACACCTCTCAGCTAAAGCAGAGTAATTAATGCTTCTTGAGGTAGATCATCAACTTGGTTCAGTATATTTTCATCAAAATAGTAGTTATGCCAAATGTGTTGCTGCTGGATGTTTATAGTATCCGAGTGATAATGTAAGTTTGTTTTCTTTTCCAAAAGACGGAGGTTTAAGACAACAATTGACGAAGCAAGCAGAATAGCATCCTTTTTCAAAATGTGTTTATATCGTACTTTCAAGCAAAATGCTTTTGGAAAGATGTTCCTTCATAGCAGTCGTTAGTGAAATGATCACTGCAAAGGACGGATCTCGAGGCGGCCATCCATCTGCCTCTCGTTCTCTGCGCTTCGTTCATTGTTGTCTTAAATCTTCGTCTTTTGGAAAAGAAAATAAACTTACAGTATCACTTGGATAACTGTGAACATTCAGGAGCAACCCAACGTTTTGGCGTGACTACTATCCATCCATCTTCTATGCTGCTTATCCTATTAGGGTTGCGGGTATGATGGAGCCTTTTGTGAAGTTACTGCTAGCTTTCAAGAAATCAAACAATGTAGAACATAATTACAAGCAATGTATAACATATTCAAGCAAAGTTGATGAATCATGTCTGGGACCCTTTAAGGCAGAGGTGGGCAAATTACGGCCCGGGGGCCACATGCGGCCCGCCAGTTGCTTCCAAAGTAATTAAATAACATACAAGCTGGCAACATGACTTGCTAGTAATCAGCCAATCTGAGACAACCTTTTGATGGTTTAAGTAGCTTTTCACTCGCAGCGATCCAGACAACTACCTTACCCATGGTGCCAAACAAACACAAGTAAAAAAAATAAGTGTCACACAACTTAACCTACCCACTGCACTGTCTGGGAAGTAAAAAAGGAGGGAATTTTAATCGTCTCTCTCTTTAATCGTCAACGTTTTAGGGTTCATAGTTCATATTGTATATCACATCTTTTATTCATGTACATACCTGGTGTCTTATTCAGTAAAAAAAAACAGTAAAATTTATTATGTTATTTGATAAGGTTTGATATTTAAAGTGCGCCTGAAAAAGGGGACACAAACACATACATATAGTAGATTGTATGACACTATAATTCCAGGTGGACTGTGATAATTATAAGCGTAAAATAGAGTGCATGTATCAAATATATAGTCTGGCCCCCCGATGCGGCCCGCGAGTCAAAAAGTTTGCCCACCCCAGCTTTAAGGCTTCAAACAACTTCAATCATGCTGCAGCTGGGAAGCGGATCCAGGTTATAGCATGCCTGTGTGGGTGACACTGGGGGCAAGGTCTTGCCCAAAGGCACGACAGCAGTGACTTGGATAAGGAAAGTCATTCAGGTCAAAATGGGAGTGCGTCAGTTGGAGAAGGCAGGTGCGCAAGTGTAATCCACCTAGTTCAAGCAGCCCCGTGTTCCGCCTGGGCTCGAACCAAGGTCTGCAGACTGAAAGTTGATTAAAAGCTAAAAGCCCAAGCTGTCAACCCGATGACCAGTGCGACTCTTGAGGGAAAAGTTCACTTTTTTTTTAAATTTTGCCCATCTCTCCACAATCCTTATGTGAACATGAACGCACGTCTTTCTCTTTTCTGTGCATTCTAAAGATATAAAACCAGCTAAAAAAAGGGGCAGCTAATTAATGTATGTAAAGAGACACACCTATTCCGCCTACAAAGCCGGCTATTAAAACACCTCCAAAAACCTCCAACAAGGTTTTATGGTTTTATATTAATCCTGTGACCATGAAGTAACAGGTACATTCATGATAACATGTACTGTAATACTTGCCGCATTTTGGTCATTTTAAGCAGTAACGGAACTTCCTTCCTGGGTGCATTGATTTTACATAGCAACATAGAAAGGAATGCTAGTCCTAGCTTTAACTTTTCCAAACTAAAAAATACAGCAGCAGTGGCGGAACATGTAGCGTTACCTTTCGCTAGTGGTCTGAGGCATTGTGAGTGAGTGGATGGTGAAGCTAGTCGCTAGCCGGCTAGTAGCTAACCGGTGTGGTGTGGCAAGGTGTCACTACACAAGGAAAGTAGTTCTTGGGCGCAACAATCTTAATAACAATAATGAAAATAACAGCTTGATTAATATGCAAGTTGCATTATGTAAATGGAGCATCGTTGGTGCTTTTTGGAGGTGCGTCCCACTACATGCATTCTTAGCTGTCTCTTTTTATCCAATTTTCTTTTTATAGTCTTGCCGATCAGATCCTTTATTTGTTTTTTTTATAATAAGATTGTGTTCCAAACATGAATTTGTGGACCTGAATATGGTTATGAAAATAGCTTCAAAGCATTAAAAATAATGCAACTAAAGTATTGTTGAATTAACTTTTGACCAAAATATTGTCTGGCTTTTGTAACAAACCTCAGGTCCCTAATCCAATAATAGATCCATCCTATAAAATAATAGAATAAAGGATAAAATTGGAAAAAATAGGCGTGCAAAATACTTTTATAGATTGTTGATTGGTTGATGGTTTTAGATCAATTTGTGGTGGTTTAAAATGAATGAATCTTTTTTTTAACATACTCGCTTCAGCGTAAAAATTTATTGACGATCCCTAGTATAAACAACCAGTGGTTAGAGCAGCAATTCTCGTGCGAGCAGTTGCAGAGCCAGAGATTTTTCATTGGAGTGGCCAAGGTGAGACCATTTCTCTGACAATAAGTTGATACCTGAAATGTCTAAATGTCCAGTGGGGTGACCACGGCCACCATTGGCCACCACATAGCTCCGCCACTGCATGCGAGCCCCCCCGCACAATGTCACAGCAGTCCAGGCACAGTGAGGCGGAACTAACCGCTGTAGCTATGGAACCGAATATCCAACCTCCAATGTGAAACTAACTTCACCACGGTACACTGTGGACATGGCTGCATGGTGGTGTTGTGGTTTCTTCTTGCGGGTGGTGGGAGTCAAGTGGCAACCAGCGTTGAGGTGCATCACTGCACCTGCCATGTTGGAGTGTGGCTCAGAGTTACGAACGTGATATGGCAACCCGATCGGACCAATCTCATGGCGGAAGCCGACATTATCCGATGTTCAAAATACAGCGGCTCGGCAGCCGATCCCGATCCTGAAGATCAGATCAGGACATCACTATTTAGAACAGACAGAAAAGAGAAATACATGTGTTCATGTCTCACATAAGGATTGTGAATGATGGGCAAAACTAAAAAAAGTGCCCATCTCCTTTAAGGTGTCATTTAGTGAGGTTTACCAACATACATTCACACAGCTGCACTAGCTGGCATTTGTTACACAAGGGAATATCGTTTGTGCTTGAACTGCTGTGTTTGTCAAAGACAAAATAATAAAGCCTGCATGTTGCAAGAGCCACCCACGTTGTCTTACTTCCATGTTGTTGAAGTCGCCAGACCAAGAGCAGTGCATGTCAGACATAATGAGCCAATTTACAACATAGTGTTGCATTGTTTCTAGAGATGGACGATATCTTTTTTTTTTTCCAAACCAATACCGATAATTTTTTGCTTCTCAAGAGTGATATGATACAAATAACCGGTAACTTTTTTATGTCTACTTTTATCATTTACTGTAGTTTGTGGACACGCGGAGGTAAGAAGGACTCAAAACAAAGATATGAAGATTTGACCAACTGTACCTGTTGATTTGTCCTAATCAAATATCATGACATTACTACTACCACATCACTACTATCAGGAGAACCAGAGTATAGAGTGGAGGATGCCACCTGCGGTGGCCAAGCAAGGTGCACTGTATTCGGGCACACGGTCCAAGCAGAAGGTGTGCCACCCCGGAGGTCTCTGGCAAATGTTTACAAATGAGCTCAGGTACGACAGGCGTTTAACATCACAAGCAGGAAAAAGTGAACGCTTGATTTGCTCACCAGCACAGTACCAGTCATCTCGCCTCATTGGAGCGTTTTCTTTTTAATGATCAGTTATCAGAGCTGTTTTTTAATGTTATCGGCCCGGTAATTATTGTGCACCCCAAATTGTTTCTGTACGATATACATGATTTAGAAGTATTATCAGCATTTTTCTTACTGATTGTGGAAATTCACTTATCACGGTCGACTGTGGAACCAATACAGTAACCGCGGGACTACTATACATATTTCATGTTGACATTTCTGATTCCCCAGCAATGCTTTTCTGATGTCTCAAGAGAAATCATACAGGTCAGAGCATAGTTTCAGACTATCTGGAAGGTTATCCCATTCTTCGACGGTTCTTTAAATGAGAAGGCTGCAATTCTTTTAGTCCTTTATCAGCTGTGGACCGAGTTGTCTTACTGTAGTTGTTTTCTCCAAGCAGATGTATAGAAATGTCTTCACTGGCAGAGGGGTAGTGTTATTAAAATTATAATAATTAATAATGAAAAATTAATAATCGCAACACAACCTCCTCAAATGTTCAGTAGCTCTTCTTGGCTGCAGTAGTTAGTTTTGTCCAGCAGAGGGCAGTCAGTACATTAGTGTTCTTCAGTCAGCGTCATAGAAGAATAGCTCAGAAAAGCCAAGCTCTACCAGTAAAAGTAAAAAAAATACCCAAAACAAAACAAGCTCAAGTGCATTTCTTTGGATTGCATTTTTCCCAAAAATGCAGGGTGTCCTGAAACAAATTAATACATTTGATATGATGTGAGTCCTGCTACAGAACAAAATCAAATAAACTGGTTGTTGGACATTGCTACAGTGGAGTTGCCCTTGCTTAGCTGAAGGGGCGCATCAGTCGCTTTAAGCCTTGGCCACAATCGTTGCACAGACTCTTACGGCCAGTCTACGTGCAAGAAACGCACGAAGGGCGCGCGTGTGACATGCTGATTTGCAGAGGTTCTTTGTCATGTCAAACAAACTCACGGACGATTACGATTTTCTCAGGTTGCAAGAAAAACTTAAGTGTGTCTTTCGTACGTTTTGCTGGTGTCTGGTTTGGGCAAAATGTACATTTTTCCGTATGTTGCACTTTTGTACTCCGTATGTGTGTTGTGTGCCACTTTTTCACACAGGCCATGTAAGTTTTTTTCTTCATAATAAAAAGTTTCATTTAAAAACTGCTTTTTGTGTTCAGTTGTGTTGTCATTGATTCATTTTTAAATTTGTTTGATGATCTGAAACATTTAAGTGCAACAAACATGCAAAGAAATAAAAAAATCAGGAAGAGGTCAAACACTTTTCACACCACTGTACATGCTTGGCTTAAGGTACATCACACACATCTTCTAGCTGAATCACTTCCTGTTTGTCCAAACTACAAACAAAACAACAATACCTGTTTGAGATTTACAACTACACATAACCAGTGACTTTCCTCCCTTGTCTGAAAACTATACTATTATATGACTATAATGCTGTAGCTGCCTTTACCAACATTGACACAACCAGGGTGATATTGAGTTGTTATATAGTTTATTATATTGTACTGTATGCGTCAAAGCAGGTTGAGCTTCATACAGGTAACAATTAACGTGCCCCGGCTGTTCTCAAATGTCCTCATAATGCAAGTGAACACAAGACTCATTTGCTTTTTGGTTTGCGTGAACGGTTTTATACAAATCGATAGAAGAGTAATTTGAGTGAAGAATTGCTCAAGGGAGCACAGTGTTTCTGCCATTCAGTCTGGGTAGACACCAAGCTTTTTTCAAGAACCGTCCCACAGTCTAAAAACTCGTTTATTTGCTGTGAAGATTGTAATATTTGAGTGTGTTTCTCTGATACAGTAATCCCTCGTTTCTCGTGGTTAATTGGTTCCAGACCCGACCTTGATAAGTACATTTCCGCAAAAGTGTGATTCCTTCTTAATAAATCTAATATTTTTCATAGTTACAGCATAGAAAACCTGTTTACAAGGGGTGTAAGGATTCGTTATAATAATGATTCGATTCGTAACAAGATTCATGGTTACCGATACAATTCAAGGACGATATTTGTTCATTTAGAACGATAACGATCCAAAAAGATTCAGTAACTTTAAAACGATTCAGTTACTTTTTAGCCAAAAATTCAACCAGTGTGATACCTGGATACTGGACGGTGCAGGTAAAACTTCCTAGATTCCTGTTGTTTTTTGTAAGGGAATCCGGTACAAATTATTTATGGATATAAACAAACAAGTAAACAACAATTAATGGCAAATGCAACCAACACAGTTTGATTTAACAATGAATGAATTAACAGTTTGAATTAAATCTTTGATTCATTCTATCTGATAAAACATTACTTGAACTTGAATTTCATACCTCATTCACTTCTCTACCCCAAGTATTAAAGAAGTTTGATGTGACGCAAAGAGATGTATTTTATTTGGTCTGAATTAATAGAACAGATAAATTGTTTGTTTGGGACATTGTTTTTGTAAGCACAATTTCACTTTCATTGAAACAATATTGTTTTTGCCAAGTACATTATAATTAATGGGACATTCCTAGTTTCGCCACTACGGGGCAGTGCAGCGATTCTCTCTGCTAAAGGACTGACGTGACTTCTTCATTCCGCTGAATTACAGCACTTTTTAGAGAGCCGGTTCTTCTGGCTCGGCTCCTCAGATTTTTTGTCCATCCATTTTCTATGCAGGTTGTCCTAACTGGGGTCGCGGGGGTATGCTGTAGCCCAGGGGTGGCCATTACGTCGATCGCGAGCTACCGGTAGATCGGCAAGGTAGTTTTGGTCGATCGCGTAAACGTCACTTTGTAGTTGTCATATGACATCAGTCAGCTGACATTAAGCTCCCCTCCTGATTCGTGCTTGCTCCCCCGCAGTGTTTGAAGCTACACATGAAAATGCAACTTTCATCTTTATTATTGTGATTATGGATGAACTAACTCTGTGGTAAGATGTCTATATCTATAACAAAAGTTATCTGTTCACTTGTAGCGGCTAGTTACGTAGAAAAAAAATGTATTGTTACCGGCTTTGCTTGGCGTCATGAACTCTACTACAGAAATCGGTATTTTCTACACGTTCGCTTCTTAAACTATTATTTCATGATGAAATTAAAAATGTACCCATTGGTGAAACCTTTTGATAGCAGCTACTTTGAATACCTGTAAACTTTGAAAATGTGAATGTGAAATACTAATCATTCATATTTACAATAGAATTTCAGAGTTTACTGGTTACATTTTGTATGTTATATGCACTTTCTATATTTATAGTAGTAGGTAGATCTTTGGGACTTGGTCATTTTAAAAGTAACTTGCACCCTAAAAAAGTGTGAGCACCCCTGCTGTAGCCTATTCCAGCTGACTGGCTACACCCTGGACTGTTCGTCCGCCAATGGCAGGGCACATGTAAACAAACAACCATTCACTCTCACATTCATACTATGGACAACTTAGAGTCGCCAATTAACCTAACATGAATGTTAGGTTAATGAGTGTGGGAGGAAACCAGAGTACCCGGAGAAAACCCACACACATGGGAAGAACATGCAAACTGTGACTGTGACAAAGACTGTGTGGCCAACATGCTAACCATTCAGCCACCGTGCGGCCCAGATTTTTTATGTTGTCTGAAATTAATTCATTACCAAATTATGTGTCTTGTGTAAAATGAATTCCGAACGTAAAAAAAATATGATTATTATTATTTCAGTTGATTTATTTAAACCTCATTGAGCAGCTAATGATGTTATATGCATAATGTTATATTGTAAATAAAATAAAAAAAACAAAGACCCATCTCAATAGACAGGTTAAGTCAAAATAGGTCAAATCTCTTCATACAAATTTCTCACTTAAGAATCGGCTGTAAGAGCACCGCAGCGTTTTTTTGACCCCTCCCCTCCCCCTGCTCAGTGTGGACACAGAGACGCCGCCACACATCTTGACCAATGACATTGCCTTTAAAAGAAAAAAAGACGAGGAAAGAATTAATTGGCTCCCGACGACGTGAGCAGGTTCCTATCGTTCATTTCAAAGAACCGTCTCTTACAGCCGATTCGTTCACGACCGACACATCACAACTGAGGAGGCTTGATGGAGAAGACACCAATAGTACGTCTCACTCATTTATCCCTGTTTTAACAGGTGTGTGTCGATTTAAAGCAGCTGAGAAGGGACATTACGGAATCACCACTTTTGCACACAACTTACACAGTACATTACATCTCCCCCTCTAGAAGAAACTGTAGCTTGTAACTTTACCACTTAGCATTCACATTCAAAATTCTTTAGCTTTTTTTTTTTTCAATTACTCAACTTTACACAAGTGATCAATGAATGTGCAAACATTTACATTTTGAACTAGGAAGGAGAGGTTACCAGCACATCACTTCCATAGGTGTCTTTACCACACCCAATACTAAATGCATTGTGTCGGTGTTAGTTGGCTGCTGCCGTGCTGGAGCGAATATTTTGGATGTTGCGACGATAGTTCTTCCCTCCACTATTGACGATGTATGACCGAGGGGCGCTATGGGCTCTGACGACAACTGCTGCGGACCACTCACTGCATCCAGGATGTGGCTGCATTTGCACTTCATCACCAGGCTGGAGAGTGACTCGGGGTTTGGCTGCTCTTTTGACATCGTGGTAGAACTTCTGTCTGTCTTTGGTCCGGTCCAGTATGCGTTTGACTGAGCGGGGGTCATAAGCCTTTGGCATGAGCAACAAACGTGCATCTGGTAATTTGTGATCTTCAGGAGTACGCTACAGGTTGGCCTTCCTGCAGAAGCACTGCTCCAAGCCCACTGCTGCTTGCGTCACAGAATATTTCCACAGGTTTGTCAGGGTTGAAATATTTCAGCACCGGGGGGTGCGTGCAGAGTTCCTTTAAGGTGTTGAAGGCCTGATGCTGTTCTGGATTCCATGCAAGCTCCACATCACTTTTTAGAAGCTGCCGCAAAGGTACAGCCACTTGACTCAGGTTTGGAATTAATTTTGACAGGTAGGTCACAAATCCAAGGAAGCGACGAACACCATCCTTGTCTGACGGGGGTGACATGTGGCGCACAGCTTCCACTTTTCCGAGGTCTGGCTTTAAACCGTCTGCCGTTATTAGGTGACCTACATATGGCACTGAAGCTTGTTAACTTGACACTTGTTGAAGTTGAGCTTCAGATTGTAGCTCATAGCTTTCTCAACTACTTTGTGCAGGATAGCATCATGTTCTTCTACAGTTGGGGCGGCAATGAGTATGTCATCCATCACACTGATGGCTCCTGTTATGCCTTCCAGCATTCCATCCATGATGCGCTGGAATATTTCTGGTGCACACTTTAGGCCAAAAGCTAGCCTCTGCCATCTGTATCGCCCATTTGGAGTGTTGAATGTCGTGAGGTAAGAATTACCAGCTTGATCTGTAGAAAACCTGACTTTGCATCCAGTACAGTGAAGATTTTGGCACCAGGGATCACAGAGATGACTTCTTCTATGGTGCACATGGGGTGGTGTTCTCTTTTTATAGCTTTATTCAGGTTGCTAGGATCAATGCAGATTCCTATTTTGCCATTGCGCACTGCAGCAACCATGGGACTCACCCACTCTGTCGGACGCTCAACTGTCGTGATGTAGCCGTCGTTCTCCATTTCTTTTAACTTGTCTATTATCTGCTCTCTTAGTGCCGCTGGCTGTCGGCGGACAGGATGGACCACACCCTTGGCATCCAGATCAATTTTGATTGTGTAGGTGCCTGGAAGGGTTCCGGTGGTGCGAGTTAGTTCTGGAAACTCACTCAGGCCGGCTGGAACAACATGAGAGGATGTGACATTGTTATTCTTCTTAGCCTTGGTTGGAGCAGCTTGTAGCTTGTCAATTTGGATAATTAGCCCTAGCTCTTCAGCCGTGGTACCACTTGGCACATTTTCTTGCACAATATCTACAATCTCATATTCTGCATTCACTTTATGTGATTTATGCTTTGTCGGCAGGTTAACTGCAGCAACAGGTTTAATCTTGTGGTTGGAGTAGGAGCGGAGTACTTTACTGGAGCGTTTTAATTTCCCTTGATGCTCAAGCCGCTGACACCTGTCCAAAGTCAGCGTGTTGCACCTGGTATCGACTTCTTGTGACATTACATCCACTGCAGCTGTCCATTTATCACCTGGATCATCCTCAGTCTGCGTCACATTTATATTTAGTACTTCCTCCTCTTCATAGTGCTCTGGCTCAACACTCACTGCCTTTGTTACACACTTCCGACATACAGTCATCCAGTGATTTGGCTTGTGGTAGTAAGAAAACATAGAGCCTTAGCAGGACATTTTCCTTGGTTCCACTTGTGCATGGGGTCCTTTCCACAACTTGTGCAGGTTTTTGCATGCTTGACTGGCACTTGTGTTTTCTGCGTGGTGTGAGCGTTTCTTTTGCTGTGCATTTTCTTGGTGGGAACAAAATGCTTTGGCTTTGTTGACACAATCTACACATGTGTGTCCTCCTCCCTGACAATCCTCATCTCTTTTTGGGAGAGCTCAAACTGCTGAGCAATTTCAACACGACTTGCGTGAGCTCAGGCGGTAGCCATCTTCTTTATTGCTTCATCGCATTTGCTTGTCCAACACTGCACAACTCTACGGCACTACGGCAGCTGAGAAGGGACACTACGGAATCACCACTCCTTGCACACAACTTACACAGTAAATTACATAACTTTGTTGTGATATTGATGATTCTATGTTTTGTGACTTGTATAAATGTAGCCCTGTATAAAATTATCCAACATACAGTGCATGATAGGAAGTTAATTATTGTGATAATGCATTAAAGAGTTCATAATATTTTAAATGGTTAAAATATTTACATCTCATATGTACAGTTTCATAAGTTAAGCTATTTACAGTTTAATAGTTGAATAAATAACGTTTTATGGTCATTTTCAATATCTGTTATTTGAAAGTGTGGTTGATGTACAACATGTATTTCTTTTTCTAACGTGTTAGGAGCAGTCTGTCAATCATTTCATTTCTGTATTGTCATTGGGTCTCTGTAAATGTGACAGCCAATCCAAAGTGTTGGGGCGGGACTAAGAGAAAGTGCTGGTTAGACAGAGGGAGCGGGAAGTAGAAAGACGTTATCGTCGGGAGAGTGCACAACGAGACATCGTTAAGTAGTAACAAACAAGTTTATCATCAAAGGTCGACTACCCGTGGTCCTGATATTAACTTCTTGTGAACTGCAAAAGGTGAATATATGCTGTAACTACTTGTTGTAGCTGTAAAAGTATGGAAATGTAATGCCATTTAGCAATCGCTAGTTAGCCTAGCAATCGCACATGTGATTAGGCCTTGGTATCATAATTTAGCATTGTGATGTGTATCCAGCTAAAGCTAACGCTAATTCGACATGAGGTAGTGTTTCATGGAGTTTATGTGCTTAAAGGAGATGATGCTTTCCCGGTGGATGGGCCCTGCTGTTTCTGTCTGTTTCTGCTGTCCCTGCTGTTTCGGCTGTTCCAGTTGTGCTGCTGAACTGTGTTCTTGCCCTGTTTGCTGTATTTCGGATATGATTCTGGGCTGGGCCTGCTGAGTGATGCTGCTCTGCCTTGCTTTGCTGCTGGACGCTAAGTGTGCTAACATCAAAGAGAGCATCTGAAGACTGCATATCCACACCTTATCGGTATCCCTAACCACTCATAAGGATTCGTGAGTACCCAATTGACTTATTGTGCACGTGCTTTTATTTTCTGCTCTTCTTGAGTGAAGTGGCCATTTTGGTTTTAGGCCTCACCGCACCCAAGCAACGACACAGGCCTGCAACTGGTTGAACTAAGTTTGAACTGGGTTTAAACGAGGAAACTAAATAGTGGTACTATTTGGACACTTTCAGTTATTATTGTAAGTTAGTTTTGCTCACTTTATTGAGACTAAGAGGTAATTTGAAAGACGTCAAAGCATACAAATTCATCCGGTATTTTATTTGGGAAATTTTATTTGATATTTGGGACATATGTTATTTGAATTTATTATTTTCATCAAAAGAGTCATTTTCAATTTTGGGTGTAAATATTGTAAATAAATTTGTGTTCATGTGTTATATTTAAAATACAGTTGTGGAGGTCATTATTACAGATTAAACAGAAATATACATACCGAATTATTGTGTACAAAACACACGAACTCAGGCCCAGTCTTATTGTATTAACCACTCCAGTATTTATAAATTAACTACATGAGACCTGGGTTACATAAATTAATAAGGTGATGTTAAGTGTGGCAATACGAGGGTGATGAGAGGTAAATTGTAAACAATAGCCGACAATATCACCTTGGGAGTTTCACCCAAGGAAATAATTACCTGTTTAAAAAGGGCACACTTGGTTCATTCCACGAATGAGGCAGAGAAACGTGGTTTCCGAAGATACAAAAGTTATTTTATTACAATTCGTTAAGAACTTTGAAAGTTACCATGTCGAAGGAAATTAAAATATCAAATTAAACAAAATTTAAGTCAAACTCAAAAACAAAGAAAATCACCAAATCATCAAGAACAAGAGGAGAAAAAAATCAAGAACCAAAAAACAAATACAGTATATATAATATACATACTAAGAGAAATTCAAACCAACAACCATAACAAAAGCAATAAATACAGTTATTGACTAACTACATTATTAATTCAACCCAAAATTGCGACCGTGTGCGCGCACACACGCACCCACACAGTCCTCCTTCTGCGGTAACTTGGCCACAATCAGTTAAAAGGAGCGAAGCCCAGCCAACAAGATAAGGGTTAAAACAAAAAAAAACTCTGGCAACAGAGAGGGCAACGTGGTAACCGTGTCAGTCTCCGAAGGCAAAGCAGCAGCCGGTTGTTATCCTACAGGGGGGCGCCGTGAGTATGGACACTGGTGGAGAGAGGGGAGCGCTTAAACAGCACACGACAACAACTCCACATCCATAAGGTGTCCGCACAGCAAAAAGGGGAGATCAGGCACATGCACCAATGGCAAAACTGTCGACAAAATGAAGAGGTTAAACGGGTGACTGGACGCCACAAACAACCGGGACGTACCTGTCGACTGCAGCACCAGGAGAACGAGACACCCTGAAGCCAACAAGCCACTTGACAATGACAGGAGCTCTATGACAGTAGGGCCACAATGTAACTACCTACACTTTTCTAATGGTCATGTACGACAACTACTACCTACCCTTTATTTCCTGGGGACCCGGATTGCACGAGGCGACCAGAAAAGGGGCGTACCTCAGTAGCAACAAGCACTATTAGGCTGGATGGCCAAGTCCATCCTGCCACATACGCACTTTGGGAAAAAATGCCTTTTCCTAAGCCTGCCATTTCATGTTTAATTTTTTTTGAACATGCATAACAATCATTATAATAATTCATAACAATGCATAACAATTCGCAGTTCCACATGTCACAAGGAGTAGGAAGAAGCAAAGCTTATTTAATCCTACCCTCGTCTGTTTCACATCAATTGCAATACATTTATTCACTTCCTGTATTTCATATGTTGTCTTTTTAATACATGTTGTACAGAGTCAGGCAAAATGATCTGACACATTTGTAGGTTAAATAAAAGGCAAATAAAGTATTTGGTTTGGTTTGGTTTGGTTTATTTGAACATGAAGATTACAATGGAATACATCTCATGAATCATTCTTTCACAGTTCCACATGTCCTAAAGGAGTAGGAAGGAAGAAGCAGAGCTTATTTAATCCTCATCCACATCTTGTACAGTACATGTTGTTCACTTCCTGCTTTCCATCTCATATTTTCTATAATAATCAGTGTAATAATAAATAATAAATAACAGTAAAAAAAACAAAACAACAAAAAAAATGCACAGCATGACAGAACAACCATTGTGATGATCAAGACTCTTCTGCCTTGTATTTAGCAAACAGCAACTGCTTGTATTGTTTTTTGAATTTGCTCATCTCTGTACATTGTTTGAGTTCCTTACTCAATCCGTTCCATAATTGAATTCCACATACAGAAATGCTGTGGGTTTTCAGCGTAGTTCTCGCATATAAATGTTTTAAGTTTAATTTTCCTCTAAGGTCATATTTCTCCTCTCTGATAGAGAAATACTGTATGAGGTTTTTGGGTAACAAATTATTATTAACTTTATGCATTATTCTAGTGGTTTGAAAGAATAATAAATCTGCAAATTTTAATATCTGTGATTGTAAAAATAAAGGGTTTGTATGTTCTCTATACTTGGCATTATGAATTATCCTCACAGATCTTTTTTGCAGTACAGTGAGTGAGTGAAGATTACTTTTGTAATTATTACCCATATCTCCACACAATACATTAAATATGCTAATACTAAGGAACAGTACAGAGTGTGGAGTGATTTTTGATCAAGAACATATTTTGCTTTATTCAATATAGAAATATTTCTCGCCACCTTTTGTTGTATATATTTAATATGAGATTTCCAACGCATTTTTTCGTCTATTATAACCCCCAGGAAATTATATTCTTTCACTTTTTCAATATCCACTACGTTTATTTGTATTTGATCATACGTATCCCTTCTGCTATTTCCAAATAGCATTATTTTTGTTTTACTTAAGTTCAAGGATAATCTGTTCCTGTCAAACCATGTCTTTAATATAACCATTTCATCCTTGACCTATTTAATAAGTTCTTGTGTGCTTTCGCCAGAACAAAAAGAAGTAGTATCATCCGCAAATAAGACTAACTTTAAGTCCTTTGTTACTTTACAAATGTCGTTGATGTACAAATGAAACAGTTTTGGTCCCAATATGGCCCCCTTGGGTACTCCACACGTGGTGTGTAAACTCCCAGATGTATATTCTCCTAGTTTTACAAATTGTTTCCTCTTTGCTTGGTAGCTTTATCCAAATTCAAAACTAATCCTCTGATTCCGTACCTTTCTAATTTTGAAGTTGAAATATTGTGATTAATTAACTTTTGTCAGATCCATGAATACAGCTGCTGCACATCTTCTGTTGTCTATAGCAGTAGTGATTTCCTCTGTGATTTCGATCAGTGTCGTAATGTTGGCTCTGTATCCATATTGACTGCTTGCAAGTAATTCATTGTTATTAATAAATTTGTCCAACCTATTATTAAATAGCTTCTCCATAATTTTTGAAAATTGAGGTAACAAGGAAACTGGTTGATAATTTGTAAATTGATGTTTGTCTCCTTTTTTAAAAATTGGAACCACCTTGGCTGTTTTCATTTTGCTTGGAAATATTCCAGTCTGAAAAGATAAGTTACTAATACATGATAACGGGTCTACGATCTCATTGATGACCCTTTTAATTGTTTCCATTTTGATTCCATAACAATCAGTTGATGTTTTTGCCTTAAAATGTTTAACAATGTCAGTGATTTCCTTTTTAGTTCCAACAGTGAGAAACATAGAATTGAGATTCCTATCAATAATAGCATTCCCTTCATCAATTGTGTCTTGTTTTGGAATTTCTTCTTCCAGCTTTGGTCCAATATTTACAAAATAATTGTTGAACATTTCAACTACCTCATTCATGTCATTCCTGTTAGTGTTTCCAACCATGAAATAGGGAGGGTAGTCTGCTTTCTTAATGTTGTTCTTTATAATACTATTAAGATGCCCCAAGTTGCTCTCATGTTATTTTTGTTCTTATCAAGTA
The DNA here is from genome assembly GCF_027744805.1 of Dunckerocampus dactyliophorus. Classification (NCBI taxonomy): domain Eukaryota; kingdom Metazoa; phylum Chordata; class Actinopteri; order Syngnathiformes; family Syngnathidae; genus Dunckerocampus; species Dunckerocampus dactyliophorus. The sequence continues at coordinate 11,661,914 of NC_072830.1, forward strand.
CGTGACTATAATATTCCCTCTTACACGCTCTCAAGATAGTTGTCAGCCTATTTTTGTAAGTCTTTTGTTCTGCTTCTTTAGTTTGTTGAATGATGAATGTCCTGTATAATGTGTTCTTCTTCTTACAGGCGTTTTTTAGTCCTTTTGTCATCCATGGCTGGTTGTTTTTCTTTTGCTTCTTGGGCTTTTCTTGCCAGGGACAGTTCTTATCGTAGAGCTCCATATAAGGAACCAAGGAAGCTGTCATATGCTTCATCCACATCTTTTGCACTGTAGACCCTCTCCCAACTTTGTTCTTCTAGTCCTTTCCTGAAGGCACGGATGCTGTCCTCTGTATGCAGTCTTTGAAAGGTCTTTTTTTCCTCCTGTCTTTTCTTATAATGTTCATTGTAAATTGTGAACACTGGAAGATGATCACTGATGTCACTAATTAGCAGTAAAGAAACAAAGTGTTTTTATTTTCAAAAAGTACATATAATGCCATTCTGTTTCATTATGTTTTAAACATTAAATCAGTCACATGGGATCCATTATTGTCCACACACTCAATGCAGATCCAGTAGCTCTGAAGTTGGTAACCCATAACAAGATGGTGTTTCGAGCTGGTACGGGATCATGTCTACCAAGATTGAAGTGCAAACGGACACTCGTGTTGCAGTTACAGATTCGTTTGTTTTGATAAACGTTTCCACAATGAAAACACGATGCTCACCAGTCCAATTCATGGCAGCAACTGAAAAAGAAACGATAAACAATGGCATTATAAAGAAACAAAACAAAATGGCATTATATGAAAAAAATGGCATTATATGTACTTTTCGAAAATAAAAACGCATTTTTGTTTCTTTACTTTATTTGCCTTTTATTTAACCTACAAATGTGTCAGATCATTTTGCCTGACCCTGTATATTTTTAATGTGAGATTTCCAGCTCATTTTTTCATTTACTATGACCCCTAAAAATGTATTTTATTTTAGTGTCCACACTGTCAATTTGTATTTGCGCATGCGTATCCTTTTTATTACCAAATCAGATTATTTTATTTACTCATGTTCAAGGATAATCTATTTTTATCAAACCATCTTTTTAGTATAATATTTCATCAATGGTTTTTTTAATTAGCTTTTGTGTGCTTTCTCCGGAACAAAAGGCAGTAGTATCATCTGCGAATAGTACTAACTTTGAGTCTTTCGTCACAATAAACAAGTTGAACAGTTTTGGTCACAGTATTGACCCCTGGGATACTCTGCACGTAATATTTAATCTTAAAGATGTGTATTCTCCTAGCTTCACAAGCTAAGTAGCTTTTGACCCAATTCAAAACTAACCCTCTGATTTTGTATCTTTCTAATATTGTAAGTAGGATGTTGTGATTATTTGTATCGCAAGCTTTTGTCAAATCCTTAAATACTGCAGCTGCACACTTTCTGTGGTCTACAGCGTTGGTAACTTCCTCAGTAATTTCAATCAGTGCCATGGAGGTTGAAATGTTAGCTCTGTATTGGCCGTCCGCGAGTAATTCATTTTTATTAATAAATTTGTCCAACCTGTTATCGAAAAGCTTCTTGATAATTTTAGAAAATTGTGTCAATAAGGAAACTGGTCGGTAGTTTGTGAATTGATTTTTGTCTCCATTTTTGAAAATTGGAAGTACTTTAGCTGTTTTCCTTTTGTTTGGAATTTTACTAATCCGGAATTATAAATTACTGATGTACGTCCGCGGTGCTATGATCTCGTTGAACCTTTTTATCATTTCCATTTTGACTCCTTACAATCATTTGATGTTTGTGCTTTACATTTATTGACAATTTTTTCACATCAGTGAGGAACATGGAATTAGAATTCCTGTCTATAGTTTCATTCCTTTCCTCCACCCGGCCAGGATTTTGGAATCTCTCCTTCCAGTTTTGGTCTAATATTGTGGTTATTAAACCACTTATTATTAAGTTTTCTTAAGATGCTCAATGATTTTCTCTTTTTCTTTTTCTTCTGTAATACCTTGTTCTCCACTCTCAGACTTTGAACTTTATTCCTAATGTTTTCAACCTCCTGTTTCATGGATTCGATGTTTTGTTCGAGGTCATCCAGCCTCTGTAGTTTCAGTAGTACTTGTTCAAGGATTCCTAGTTGGTTTTCATATCCTTTATTTGCATTGACGACTGCGTCTCCAATCTCTGCTGTAGTGATTCTGCGTGCATGGACAGCTGGTGCTTCAGACTGTTTAAGGGCTCTACGGCCGGTCTCGGTGGCGGAGCCGGTATAAATGCCGCACCTTCTTTCATCATGTGTGACTCCATGTCTATTATCGACTCCGGGGCACTTTGACCAGAGCTGCTCGAGCTGACATCAGATCATCTTCTCTTCTCTTCTTGGCATTGTTGCTGTCGCGAAGCAACACAGTGTGCCAGTTAGCTTGCTAGCTTGCCTTACAACGGCCTTCAGTGCTTAATATTTGTCGTTACAGCGAGTTTGCAGAAACGCAATCGGTTCTACGCATGTGCAAAATGCATCTACAGCCGGTCGGCCTATTTTCTGCAGTCACATGTTAGGTAAGCCCATTTGTAGTACACTTGTAATCTACATGCATGTACTACATGCATGGTTATAGTGATGGTAAACTCAAATTTTTATGAGTCACTCACTAAATAGAATGAAGAACGCGATTTAGATCTGCCCCTGAAAAAAATGCAAGAAAATGTAGCAAACTTAATAAAGAGCCTTTCTATAAAGTTCTGTGGGGCTGGTTTCACCGCGGGAATCCACAGCATTATGCCACAAAGTCAATAAATTCTGTTGGTCACTTAGCTGGTCAGTAAATCACTTAGCCATGAAATCCCAATTTTTAATCTGCCCTTCATTAGCCAAATCCTCCGGGAAAAAAATTGTTTGTATAAATATAAGCACCACTCTGACAGCTTGGTGGGAATTTCTAAAAATAACCTCGCTCGCTCACTCCTTGCCATACACTCCCATCTGGAATAATCCTGACATCTTGCTTAAAAAGAAACCATTACATTTTCCGACATGGCACGAAAAAGGAATAAGTTGTATGAAAAATTTTATTAAAGGAAACAACTTTATCTCATTTAACGACCTTGTTACACAGTATGGAATAAATCATAACAAATTTCTTGAATACATACAAATTAAATCTATAATTAGAGCAAGTTTCAGGACTATATCATGGGAAAGCAATCCCACCATTGACCAAAGAAAAAACATTCTCATCAATTGGAAATCAAGGAAGAAACTGAACATAGCTCTTTACAAAAATCTCCTGTTAGATCATATAGCTATTGAGAGAATGTCGGCTGAATTTAAAAAACAAATGTCAGAATTTCAGTCTATATGGGCACCAATAATTCATTCCCTGACCTGACTCTCGAGGGGCTGAGGGCGTCTGGCTCTGCCCCTGAGAGTCTCACTCGTCTAGCTTGGGGTGTGGTCCTGGTCGCTGGGTGGCCCTGGTGCCTCGGCGGCGGGCTGGCGCGGGCTTGGTGTCCCTGGTCTTCTTTGCTGGGCTGCCTTCCTGGGGGGGCTGGTGAGTGAGGGTGGGGAGGGGTCCGGGTGGCCGTCCCAGGGCGGCGCGGGTCGCCCTCCGGGGTGGTGGGTGGGCGGGGAGCCGCATCCTGCCTACTGCTGCTGGGGGGGCCCGTGTGCGTCTGGTGGCACTGGCTCTCCCTCGGCCTCCTTTGCTTCTGGGTGTGGGACGGGGTCTACCCTGGGCCCTCCTGCTTGGCTGTCGCGTGGGGTCGTCCGGTGTGGGATGTGGGGGGCAGCCTCTCCCCTCACCAGGGGCACAGGTGCTTGAGCCCAGCTGCTCCTGCGGAGCTATCTCCCCTGGATGGGAGGGTGGGTTGAGGGAAGGCTGTTTTTAATTTTTCTGTTTTATTTTATTTTATTTTTATTTTTTGCTGGTCTGGTCTCTGGTCTCTGGTCTCCGGACCCACCACCACCAAATAAATTCTGTATAACAGGCGAAAGGCTTCTTGAGACGTCATCTGTACTTCTGTGAAGAAGGTGTCGGACGTTTTGCTCCTCATCCGAAGAGCTTCGTCAGTGTAGCTCCCTGTAGTTGGGTATGAACGACTATGATACTGGCTCGTTAGCATCTATTGTTCTGGCTCGGCCCTGGCCCAAGACTAAGAGCTATGGGTTTTGGTCTCAGTAACCTGCTGAACACCGGGTCCAAATTAAACCTCAAACCACCATTCCGATTCAATGATGGGTTCTGTTGTTTGACAAAAATAGCTTCCTTTACTCCTCTTTCAAACCATCTGTTTTCTTTGGCCAAAATCTTTACCTCGCTGTCCTCAAAAGAGTGATTGGTTGCTTTAAGGTGTAGATGTACTGCTGATTGAGGCCCACTAGAATTGTCCCTGCGATGTTGATAAAGCCTTTTTTGGAGCATTTGCTTAGTTTCCCCAATGTAGTGCTCTTTGCATTCCTCATCTTTACAGTGGATGGAATAGACCACATTGCTCTGTTTTTGGTTTGGAGCCTTGTCTTTAGGATGCACTATAGGTTGGAATTTTGTGTTGCCATAAGATCCTTATGGCAATTTGGTTTAATTTGGACCCTGTGTTCAGCAGGTTACTGAGACCAAAACCCACAGCTCTTAGGCATGCAAATGAGGGGAGCCAGTATCAGAGTCGTTCATACCCAACTACAGGGAGCTACACTTCCCTTTGATCGGAGGTGCTAATGGCAGGAGAGGATTAGACCACAACTCCTCCCAGTCTTAGTGTAAGGAACCAATAGGAGGAGGGCGTTTGCACACCAATTCCGCCCACTCTTACTGTATTTAAGGCCTAGGCTACCAGCACTTGTTAGTTTGCTGACGAAGCTCTTTGGATGAGGAGCGAAACGTCCGACACCTTCTTCACAGAAGTACAGATGACGTCTCAAGAAGCTTTTCCCTTGTTGGACAACTCTGGACTGAGAGCCTACACAGACATATAACAGGGGAAGTGTATCTCACACTTTCCCTGACAGAGTAAATCTGTTGAGCACTCAAGGGCATTTAGATCTACAATTCTATCTGCCTTAAAGGCTGGACAGGACGGGGGAAAATAAATAAATAAATAATAAAAAAAATAAATAGATAAATTCTGTTGGTATAATGATGTTGGAATGGCCAAAGTATTGTTCAGCCTTATCTGTGAAAGGTAAGGCTGTGTGACATCTTGTTTGGACTGTAAACCCATCCATCCATCCGTTTTCCTCCTCTTATCCGGGTCCGGGTGCCAGCAGTCTCAGTAGGGAAGCCCGAGATACTTGAACTCCTTCACCTGAGGTAGGACCTCATTCCCAACCTCAAAGGAGCAATCCACCCTTTTCCGACTGAGAACCATGGCCTTGGATTTGGAGGTGCTGAGTCTCATCCCAGAAGTTTCACACTCAGATGCAAACCGTCCCAGTAAACGCTGGAGGTCACAGCCCGATGAGGCCATCAAAACCACATCGTCTACAAATAGCAGAGACGAGGTCCTAAGGCCCCCCAACTGGACTCCTTTGACGCCTAGAAATTCTGTCCATGAAAATTATGAACAGAATGAACCGGTTGGTACAATTCTGTGCAGAACATGAATTTCGCATCTTCGCTGTTCTCTCTTGACACATGCAATATGGCGGTGCCGTTGATGTATGATTCAGAGCTCAATGCGGTGTCTATGTCACCTGAGAAACTTGCACATGCGCAACAAGTCCACCTACCCGACTCACTGAACCCCTGAGCCCACGTCAGGTTCACGATTCACTTGATGGTGCCCTCATGTGGCAGTAGCAAGTAAAACTAGTGAGTCTAGGTTTGCGAGCGAGCAGCTCAGAGAGGAACAGGAAGTGGAAAGGAGAGTTGATTTGAGGCAAGAAACAGATGTGTTGCTTTTTCCATGGGCTTAATACACTTAACAGTTGCACAATTAATGTCTTGTTACCTGCTTTCCATTTGCATTGAGCTAGCATCAGCAGGGTAAGTGAATGAGTTATAGAGGCGAATATCCGCGTGACTCCTAGCTCAGTAAAAAACTTGCAAGTTTTCAACGATTCGGTCAATACGCGACCATCACTACTCATATCAGTGAATAAAATAAAATAAATTTTAACGAAATATATTTGCCAGATGTACTCAGCATTATGTCATCAACTAGCTGGTTTAGTATGTATTTTTTTACCTCATGTATATTACACCAGATCTTGAGTGCAGATGCAAATAGTCCAAAAAACGTCCTTACCAAACATTTGCATTTAAACAAATAGGTACAGACCTTTGAAAAAAAGATCTCTCCTGATGCTTGCAGTGTGATGTGGCGTGTTCTATGCGTCCCTGCCCTCCTGACGACGTGGCTAAAGCTCCCATTCAGGCATTGACTGCCCAACTGTATTTAGTTACTGTAGGCAAATACAGCATCGCAACACAGAGGACTGCGTGTGTGTGTGTGTGTGTCTCTGACTGCTCAACACCATTATGGACACCGGTAAGAAGCTTTTGTTATTATTTCATTTACTTTCACATTTTACTTTGTTGAAGGATATGGGGATATATAAAAGACATAAAAGTTCAAGGATGAATAACTATTTTATTTCTTGTCATGAGTTTGTTATATGCAGTAATATAAAAAATAATAATGTATAATAAACATAACATGGGCATAATATATTATTCCATAATACAAACATTTTTTTTCATTGTAGAGGAATCATAACTATATTTTCTGCACTTAAACCCCAAATTTAATAACACAGTTGATCTAAAACACGGTACTATATATTTTCTGGTATACGTACATTTCAGTACAACTTTAATACTTCATACAGTAGTAGCCCATGCAAACGTTGGGGCTGCAACTAACGATTACTTTTTTATTTAGGTTAATCGGAACCTTTTTTTTCCAATGGTAAGCGAGACAGACCAAATAAAACACAGTTAGTGGTTTGCTCGGCGACATATTAGGAAAGAGGCAAAAATTTCCATCACTGTTTTCCAGCATCAAATCTGGATGAATATCTTGTCTGGCGAAAACGCTAACCTAGGTCACAACTGGACGTGCAATTTTTTTTTGGCTGTGCGATTTGTGGCATTTACCAAATCACTGCGTTTTTTTTTGTTTTTTTTGCTGGTGGAGAATCGAGTTGTGGTGACCATGAAGGTGTAAGATCACTGCCCACCCAACGTACAGCCTGTAAGTTGAACGTGCTTACCAAGCACAAAATCTGAGGCCACTCAGGCGTACGGCTGTCGCTTCATTCGTACAGCCGATTCATGTAAGTTGTAAGACCAACATCTGTCAAACTTACAATAAAAGTACTGACCTTGCGTTCCATGCGGCCTTCATATGAAGGTTGCAAAAAATATGCGCAAGCTGTACGTTTTGTGTACCAATGATGTAAAGATCTGTACCGAAAACATGATTGGTTCTGCACATGCATGACACCTATGTCACTTCCTCTACAATTTTCTTCTGTGACGTCACGTGCTGTGATATATACATATATTTTTTTCAATTTATGAACATAAATAGTCAATCACCAAAAAGTAATATGGGTAATATATTGGGGGTTATTTTCCTTAATTACGCTTATTAAAATACTTTGCCAGCATGTAAATTGTCTTTACTCACCAACCGTGACCTCATGCAGCACATGCGCAGATGTACCACAAGTATATAAATCATATCTGGTCACGTAAATAACAATATGTATTGCAACAGGAATTAATTTACAATAGAGACAAAGCAAACAGAGGAAAAAGCAAATATACATTGATAATTACAAATACATATACAATAACGCATATACAATACAGGCCAAAAATTTGGACACACTCCAAGACGTTTTCTTTATTTTTATGACTATTTACTATGAAGGAACACGTGGAAAAAAATATGTAAATAACTAATATGTGTTATATTTTAGACGTATTTTGTATGTCTTATAATTGTTTTTGATAGCCCTGCAAACCCTTGGTGAGCCAATGAGCTTCATGTGATAGTCACCTGAAACGGTTTTCACTTCAGAGGTGTGCCTTGTCAGGGTTACTTAGTGGAATTTCTTGACTTACTAATGGGGTTGGGACCATGGGGCTGTACTGTGTGTGTCCAAACTTTTGGCCTGTACTGTAAAACAAAGCCATAGACACCCCTGCAGCTTTATATATCCAAGGTTTTGTGTGTTTGATGCACTCTCGGGGTACGGGCAACAAATGACCGACTTACTCGACACACACGGAGCACATAAGACATATGTGAACGAACATACGTTGGCTGCACTAATTCCGTATGTGGGGTGTACGTGCACACATACGTGGCGTACGACACACATACGGAGTCCGCAAGTGCGACGTACCAAAAAAATGACCACTGGCCCAAACATGATAACAGCAAAACATACGGAAGAAACACGTTGGCCGTAGAGATGACGCACAAAGATGTACGAATTGCACAAGTTTGTCATGCAAAATGAAAAAAATGTAAGCACCTGTAGTTTGTTTGACATGAAAAAGAAACTCTTTGGCCAGTTTGCGACTCCGTGCGTTTCTTGCGTTTTTTGCACATAGACTGGCCGTAGGAGCCCGTACAACTAGTTGTGACCTAGGCTTCAGCTAATAGCTCTGCTTGACATGCTTTACATGACAAAATATTCACATTTGAGAGGCTGAGATCAGAGGATATTTACATTTTTACATCAAAAACCGATGACTTGAATGCCAAAATAGTTGTGGATTAATTGGATAATCGATTAATCATAGATTCACAGATTAATTGTTGCAGCTCTACTTTCTATTGCATGTATAATATTTAAGTGTCAAACATCTATTGTGCCTCTATCAAATCCAACTTTTTATTTTATTGGATTCTATCCACCATCAGTTATAAAGTAGCTCTCGCTGGCTGAATAATTGCATTGACCAAGCCAAAAACAACTTCCATGACATTTACACACAATGAGGTATCCATTTATGTACATCAAACTGTGAAATGAAAGCATGAGTGGCAATGCATGAGCATTTGCGTGGCATGATATAAGTGAACAATGCCCTTTGTAGAATATTCCAAGAGAGTGTACCAGGGCGTTCGAGTCAAGCACACAGTCAAAGACCTGTTGGCAGAGAAGCGATCCCGACAGACCAATGGGCCAAGATACAGTGTAAGCACAACGTCCTCCAAACCACTTTGCTTTGTCCCTTCTTGTCTGTCCCCACTTCTTTTTTTTCTCCCTGACCAAAGCTCACAGCCACAGTTGACATTCTGCTGCTTGTCTTTGAAAAACCTATTCGTGTGTTGACGTTCAAGCTTGTTTTCCAGACTAATGATCCGTGGTTGAGCCTTTGTATACCTGTAATCACCCCCCCCCCGCATCTTTCTTTACTGAGAAAAGCTCTTGCAAAGCCAATCTCTAAATAGTTGAGCATGGTGCAGAGAGGCCTAACAAAGGGCTGCGTCCCATCCTGACAAAAGAATGCTGATACAATAGCCGCAATGGTGAAAAACCTTGTATGGGGTAGAGGAGGGAGCAGGTTGGACGCTGAACAACTGGAGAAGGAGGTTGCCTATGCAAAGTTTGATCCACACACACCTGCCAGCCTGCATTGTCCTCAACCATGCACAGGCCACAGACAACCCCTCTATTGTTGCTTCACAAACATAAGACAAGAACGAGTCTCTTCCAGGACTGTATTTATTTTATGTTTGAGTCGGCTCTACATGGACGTGTCTTTTAGTGATTTGTGAGAAACAACTCGGGAATTGGCGGTAGATGCATAGCGTGTGTTATGTGACAGCTCTCTGACTAGAACGATACCTGAAAGGAAGCTAAGTCATCCGAGTTAATGACTGAATGAAGCATGTGGCTGAAGTATAATTATGTTATAACGTGTAACCCGTAGAACCCAGGTCCTGCGGAATCCAGGGATTCAGCCATCGAGCTAAAAGCTTGCACTGCCACTTGATGGCCACAGCGACTCTGAAAGTTTGGGGAGTGAGGTTTACCAATGTACACATGCACATCTACACAATAACATGACCTGGAAAAAAATATGATGAGAAGGCACATATCACAAGAGAGCGTTCAACCCAGGGGTGCTCAGAAATGGTCTTACCTTGGCCACCTCAGTGAAAAATCTCTGACTCCGCCACTGCTCACACAGGAAGTGCTGCTCGAACCACTGCTTGTTTACACTAGGGGACTGACAATAAATTACTGTTGCGCTGAGGAGTTTGTTTAAAAAAAAGTCATCTCGCACCAAATTGATCTATAACCATGTCAGATGATTAGTTTTACCCTAAAAGTATTTTGCACGGCCATTTTTTCCCATTTTGTCTTTTATTGGATTAGGAACATGACTTCAAATTCAGCAATACTTTGGTTGCATTGTTTTTAATGCTTTGAAGAGCTATTTTCATAACCATATTCAATTCCACAAAATTCATGTTTGTAACAAAAGCTTATTCGAAAAAAGAAAAGGATCAGTACCAGATCGGATCGGATCGGATCGGATCAGCAAGACAAAAAAAAAATTAATCGGATCGGCAGATAGAAAATGTGGATCGGGACATTCCTATTACAATATTTTGGGAACACGACAACTATGAGAAACCACATGCAATCCACCCGAAACAGGAGGAAAAACAGCCAGCTGAAGTTGCTGCCAACCAGAGAACCATTAAACAGGTGATAACAAATTTTCCACCCAACTCAGAAAAGTGTTTCTGCTTGAAACACCTTTATTGCGAAGGATTGTGGCTGTATTAGGTTGTTGAGAAGCAGGGCTTTTGTGCTTTAGTGCGCACTTTGGAACCCATATACAACGTCCCATCACAACGTTATTTCACTGACACTGCAATGGTGAATAATGGCAGCCTAGTTTTTTGGTTATTCATAATATACTGACGCCTGCAAGCATTATTTTTGTATGAGAGCCGCTGGTAAAGAAATGTATATTTTGTATGAAAGCTGTTTTTGACTTTGCTATAGACCAAAAACATTATTTGGTCAGAGATTTTATGCTCAGGATTTTAGTTTGAATTCAGAAGCCTATTATTTATTTGTGAATAATGGCAGATCTTTTTATGTTGGAATATGCTGAAGGTTGTTAATTTTATACATGCTACTATTAGTGCACTTTACTTTTCCTGCTGGTTCTGTGCAATGGGAAATATGTTGATAGATAGTTCCGACCGCTGTCAGGCTCTACAACACCTGCACCACTTGAACCATGTTGTAGTCACTATGTCACTATGTATTCTTTACTTGCGTATCTTGCTTGCTGCTGTAACAAGTGAATTTCCCTGCTGTGGGATAAATAAAGTACAATACAATACAATACAAAACAGATGGAACCTTCCAATTATTAAACGATAATGGAAGTAAATTAATCAGTTTCATGTTTATTTTAATTGTGGATCATTACAAATATGCTTCGTTTTAGTAGTACACAGTGAGTAAAAATAACTATATAGAAAAAAACATGAAAAAATGTACAAACTATTGATCACGAAAAAAGATGCATCAAGATTCATCGATAATCATTTTATCATTGCATCGCAGGCGTCTGAATTGTAATCCTGACTCATGAGGTGGCCAGAGATTCCCACCGCAACATATTACGTATGGTTATTGACCATTTATGGTTATAAATTGAAAAAGAATAACAATAAATATCATGGCACATGACACCGCAGGAGCTCTGTCATAAAAAATTGTGAGTGGAAGAAGTGACGTAGGTCTCGCACATGTGCAGAACCAATCATGTTTCCAGTACAGATCTTACGTCGTTGGTACGCACAACGTATAGCTTGCGCGGAGTTTGTGCAGCCTTCATACGAAGCCCGCACGCAAGGTCAGTACTTTTATTGTAAGTTTGACAGATGTTGGATTTAGAAATTACGAATGAAGTACATTCAAGCAGCCTCAGATTTTGTGCGTGGTACGCCCGTACAACTTACAGGTTGTACGTTGGGTGCATGGTGATCTTACTCTGTCATGGTCATCACAACTACATTCTCCATCAGCAAAAAAAACAAACTTGGGGGAATGCCACAAATCGCACGGCCGGAAAAATTGTAGGTCCAGTTGTGATCTAGGCTTAAAGGGATAGTTCGGATTTTTTGACATGATGTTGTATAACATCCCCATCAGCATTGTAGTCCATTAACTGCGACTTACCCCCCACTTGGTCTCATAAGTCCAGTTCTGGTTAGATTTCTGTGATGAAGAACGTAGTTCCACTTAGTTGCTGGGGACAATTCAGTCAAGAGTTTGCCTTCTCAGCACAATATGCGTTGAAAAGATTAATACATTTGCATCACAAAAATGATTTCTCAAAAAAATCTGACCTTAAAATGCTCTGCGTTCCTGCGCACTGTCGCCTGTGCATTCTTGTGTATGTGACGAAGACGCTCGCATCTACTTCTGGTTTTGTATTCATAAATGAACGAAAATGAATTGAAAATCTTATGTGTGTATTTAGTTAGTCAGTGGCTGATTCAGCAGCTACAGTCTCCAAGCTCGACATAATTAGTGTCCTAATGAAACAACATTGCTGTCTAAAATAGCACATTTCTCAATCCACACAGCTATCATATCATTATACTTGCACGCTACAGTTGTCCCTTGCAATACTGCAGTTCGATTACCGCTATATTGCGTTTTTTCAAAAATGAATTAATGAATAAATGATGGCTGTTTCATGGTAGACTATGGTCTATTATTAGTCAAAACACATAGAAATACAAGTGATATGTAGTATTCTGCTCACTAGATGACAGTAATGACACAAAACATTGAGATATGACCTTACATTACATTAACATTTTTATTAATGTTGTTTTGCCGAAGGACTACTTTACTGCCGTAGTGACTAGCTTCACCACACACTCGCTCACAATGCCTCAGGCAAATTCCGCTAATGCTGAAAGTGACTGTTACTACGTGTTCACAGCATGGATATAAAACCATAAAACCTTGTAGGAGCTTTTTGGAGGTGTTTTAATAGCGGCCTTTCTATTGCATGGCATGTCCGACATGATAGAGTAAAAAAAATGTGTCCTCCCATTCCATGTGGAAGTGGTAATTTTTTCGTTTCTTAGGTTTACAAGAAATAAATTTGAGGCAAACTATTTAGCTCTCTAGCTCATTAGCTCGCTAGCTTGTTAATTCTCTAGCTCGCTAGCTAGCGAACATCGCGAGTCCTTGCAGCATAAGAGTTGTAACGTGGTGTAAACAAAGAATAATAGGAGTGTAAAGGTAACTATAGGGGTGTTATTTAATGTCTATAGGCCTCTAACAATGTTAAAAAACGTATTTAGAAATTCATAAACAGGTTTTCTATGAAAACTCTGAAAATATATTCCATTTATTCATTATTATTTATTATTATTTATTGAATCCGATATCGCGGAAATTCATTTAACACGGTCGGGTCTGGAACCAATTAACTGCCATAAACGAGGGACGACTGTACTTACAAGCTCAATGCAATGAATTATTGCAAAAAGCCAACCTCCACCCCACTTTAACTTTAAGATAGATACTTTATCTCCAAGAGAAATTCATAAAGGCAGCACATGTTCGATTATATACCGCATATATTACTGCATATATTTGGCAGGGTTTCTGCTACATGTAATGGATCGTGGCTGCGCGCCACGCCTCAATAAATATCTTGGAAATATCAGATCTTGGAAATGAGTTTTTATGTTTTTTTTTTTTTTTTTTTTTACATTAAACAATGTTAAGTAATACAGTGTATGAATGGACATATATGCTATATCAGGGGTGCCCATTACAGCGATCACGAAGGTAGTGTTGGTCGCGTCTCACCAACATCATAACCGTCACTTTGTTTATGTCATATAACATCAGTCAGCTGACATTAAGCCTCCTCCTGATTCGCTTGTGTGCCTCGGAGGCGGCATAAAAAAGTGGAGAACAGACGTCAGCAGCCACACACGGATAATGCAACAATTATTACGATTACGGATAAACTAGCTCAGGGGAGGATGCCTATGTCTATAACAAAAGTTATCCGTTCACTTGTAGATGTTACTGATGTAGAAAAAAAAGTAAATTGTTTTATGGCTGCGCTTCGCGTCATGAAATGTGTTTTCTCCATATTTGTTTGTTAAACTACTATTTCACGATGAATTGGAAAATGTGCCCACTGCTGAAAGTTTTTTAATATATCGCCTTGACTACAGCTGCATTTCTTTTACATAATCCTTTTCATTTCTCGTATACAATATCCTTATCGCGAACACATGATCAACGCTTCGTATTACATATTACTCAGTTTATGTACACAACTATGGAGGAATTATGTGTAATTATCGTTATTGCCATATTGAATTGAATTGTGAATTATTTGTGAACGATATCAGCTATTTTGATGACCTGTAAACTTTGACATTTTCAATGTGAAATACTAATCATTAGTATTTAGTATAGTAGTTGCAAAGTTTACTGGTTAGATTTTATTTTCGCTATAAGTTTTATAGTAAGAGGTAGATCATTTTGATTGTGTGCACCCCCTTTCTGCACTTTTAGTTGTACACCTTTTCTGCTTTTCTTTGAGCTTTGTTAATAAATATTGTCATAAGATCTTTTTGTCTGTCTCTGCTTTGGGGTCAAACTTAACTGTAACAGGAGCCACAAAGTACACAAACCACTGTACTTCAGTAAAGAGCAAGAATGGGAAGTGAGTAAGGGTGCATGATAGTTGCTGGGTCGATATGAGGGAATTTTGACGTCATACCGATAAATCTGATAACATTAAAAACAGCTCTACCAATTAAAAAAACGCTGCAATGAGGTGACATTAACCGCACTGTGCGGGTGAGCAAATCAAAGCAGTCCTTTTTTCTCCTGCCTGTGAGATTAAGGGCCCCTGATCTCACGTGTAAACAAACATTCACTTTCCGAGGAAGACATTTCACGTGCTAGTTGTATCAAATGCTCTGCAATGATGGGGGGAAAAAAAACATCGAGCACACAAAAAACCTTATCAGCCACCTGAAACACCAGCACCACAACATTTAAAAAGTGCGAAAGGTTTGCCTGAGACCGCCATGTGGCTGCTCGGAGCGTGTGCCCGAATACAGTGCATCCTGCTGGGCCACAGCAGGTGGCTCCTCCCGCTGTATACTCTGGTTCTCCTGATAGTACTGATGTGGTAGTAGTAATGTCATGATATTTGATTAGGACAAATCAACAGGTACAGTTGGTCAAATCCTAATTTGTTCTAGGTCCTTCTTACCTCCAGGTGTGTACAAACTACACTTAAATCTAAATTTAAAAAAGTAGATATAAAAAGGTTATAGGTACCATATTGTTCTTGAGAAGCACATAGTTATCGGCATCGGTTTGTAAAAAAAGATATCATGCATCCCCAAAGGGACCAATATATTTATTTTATTTATAAATATGAGTATATATGTACATTTTATATATATATACATTTTTTTGTCTTCTTACTGTTATTTATTATGTATTGTTATTCTGATTATCATAGACATGGAATGCAGCAAGTGAACAACAGGTACTGTACTAGATGTGGAATAGATGGGGGGTAGGATTAAATAAGCTTTGCTTCTTCCTACTCCTTTTGGAACTTCAGTGGAACTGTGAAAGAATGATTCATCAGATGTATTCCATTGTAACCTTCATGTTCAAATAAACTAAACCAAACCAAACCAATAAAAGCAAAAACTTTAAAAAAAAAAAGGTAAATTGAGTGTCATGTTCCGCATGACAGCTTATGTCTTCTTTTGTGTCATTCTCATTTTCCAAAGCTTCCTGTTTTGTGCTTTTATTTTACCTCCAGATCCCGTTTTGTGTTAGTTTCACCCCTTGACTTCCTGCGGCCAAGCTTCTAAAAAATGGAAATGCAACAAAATAAAGTTTAGAAAAGCAAATTGGTCTAACATAGAAAGTCTCCGGTTAGGCAAAAGTTCATTTTAGTAAAAAAAAAAAAAAAAAAACACACAATTGTTCTTTCTTAGATTTTCACTTTTTGCTGGAGTATTACTAGCCAAAAAATCTCAGAGAAAGGACATGTTTTTGCACAAACGGCACACACACATATATAGTCTGAGCGTGTGATTTCCATACGCAGCCTTCAGAGATGCACTGAGCCGTATGCGGGCCATAAGAGGAAGTCTTAGCAATGGCAAATCTCATTCAAATTCTCTCCTCAAAATTTGCCTGTCAGCCTTCATGGCTTAATATCAACTCTTTCATGTCACTCCTGTGCAAACAAGTTGCACAGGAGTGTGTGTTGTAAAAAAAAAAAAAAAGTAGTCACTTTTAACAGAACAAGACTGAAAAACAGGAAAGAAGGTATTCAAAGTAGTGCTAAAAGAAAAGGAAAAAAGGGGGGAAAAAAAGAACATTCCCGCTCAAGGACAAGTGCACTTTTTTGAAATTTTGTCCATCATCCACAATCCTTACATGATTATTTTTCCGTGCATTCCAAAGATATAAAAACAGGCAGCTAAGAATGCACGTAATGGGATGCACCTATTCCCGCCTATAAAGCCTTCTGAAAAAACCTTCAAAAAGCGCCAACAACGCTTCATTTAAATATTGTGACTTGCATATTAACCATGCTACAGTGACATCCATTCATTTTCTCTGCCGCTTATCCTCACTAGGGTTACGGGTATGCTGGAGCCTATCCCAGCTGACTTTGGGCGAGAGGCGGGGTCCACCCTGACTGGTCGCCAGCCAATCGCAGGGAACATATAGACAAACAAGCATTCACACTCACATTCAGACCAATGGACAATGTAGAGTCGGCAATTACCCTAACATGCATATTTTTGGAATGTGGGAGGAAACCGGAGTACCCGGAGAAAACCCACGCACACACGGGGAGAACTTACAAACTCCACACAGCAGAGATGCCCAACGGAGATTCGACCCAGATCTTCCAGATCTCCTGACTGTGTGCCCAACATGCTAACCATGCGACCGAACTACTTTACTACTTTACTTTACCTCGCCATACCACTCCAGCTAGCTGCTAGCCGGCTAGCGACTAGCTGAAGCTAGTCACACACTCGCTCACAATGCCTCAGGCCACTACCAAAAGGTAATGCTACATATTGGACCTGCCACCACTGTTGACTTGTTTTTGAGTTTGGAAAACTTAACGCTAGGTGTTCCTTTCTATGTTGCTATGTGAAGTCAATGCACCCAGGATGGAAGTTCTGCTAATGCTTAAAATGACCACAATATGGCAGAATACTGTATTACATGTTATCATGAATGTGCCTGTTACTACATGCTCACAGAATGGATATGAAACCATAAAACCTTGTTGGAGTTATTTGGAGGTGTTTTAATAGCAGGCTTTCTAGGTGGAATAGGTGTGTCCCATTAAGTGCATTCATTAGCTGCCTTTTAGGTGTTTTTATATCTTTAGAATCCACAGAAAAGAGAAAGAAATGTGTGTTCATATCTCACATACTGTAACGATTGTGGAGGATGGAAAAATTTAAAAAAGTGGACTTTTCCTTTAAATCTTACATCTAGTGCTTTGCAGTATTCTTGAAGACTGGACAAATATCATTTAAAAAGCTTTTATTCTTGAAATGTCAGTCCAGTCTACTTGTCTCACGTAATACGTACTAAAATGTAATATACACTTTATTAAAAGGCTAATCATCTGATCTTTCATATTTTTGAAAAGTCAAACCGGTGAGCCTGTTTTTTGGTTATGTCAAAAATGTTCACCACAATTTTAAGAGACTGACTGACTTCATTCATATATGCATACGTATTTGCATTTGTAATTGTTTTCTGCATGTAAACTGTAATTGTAAAACTATAAATACATGTTTTGTGTTAACATTTTTGGCTTTCTGGAACTGATTACTTGGATTTATATGATTTCTTATGGGAAAAATATATTTGGTTAGCGTACATTTTGGTTAGAGTCAGACCTTCTGGAAGGAATTAATGACGCTAACTAAGGTTCCACTGCAGCTAAAAACAGTCACGCCGTTGCATGCTCTCCCCGTGCTGGAGTGGCTTTTTTCCCGGTTTTCCAGTTTCCTTCCACATTCCAAAAACACACATGCTCCATAGTTGTGAACGCTTTATGTCATGTCAATCATGGAAAAAATGATTAGACCACCCCTGTTCCTTCAATTTATTGGTCCATTGTAATGCCTGGTACAACTAAACGTACATTTGCTTGGATGAATATGATCATGATAACAAATATAGCTCATAAGAGTTTAATTTAAGAGCTGATATCTAGCAACTTCCATTGTTTTCTTGATAATAACCAAAATCACGTAAGTTCTTACATTAATAGCTATGGCATTGTACTGCCAAAACTTTTTACTCTTATGAGCTATTTATGTTGTCATTGTTATAGTTGTCCCAACAAAGGTACCTTTAGTAGGCATTAAAATGAAAAAGAAACTGAAGAAACAAGGGTGGTCTAACCATTTTTTCCATGACTGTACAAATGACATGAAAAATCCATTTCATTCTGAGTCACGTGATTGTTTTTTTTTATTGTAGGGGGATTCAACAAGTCCACCTTCTTTAGTCCAGTTGTCAGGTGAGTAAATTCAATTTTTTCACAACGAAATAAAGGCCTGCTATACAGACACACTTGTAATCACGACATGCACTGCGAAATATCAACACTTTATGGTTCTGGTTGATCACATCAGGAAATCCACTGACCAATTGCATGCGAGTTAAGCCATTTTATGTTCCTTCTTCCCTCTGGAAGCACAAAGGTGGTTTGTGTCAGACGCTCAGAGAGCGTAGCACTAATAAAAAGTGGCAAAGTGAAACTATGAGACAAATTGCAACGTTTTGGACCAAACATTCCCGCTCAAGTATGAACTCAGATCAACGAAAATACGGTACTGTAAGCAGTCTCAGAGCACAGTATGAACAGTCCACCCCAATCCTCATTCTCTAGGTCATCCATCCATCCATTTTCTATACCGCTTCTCCTCATTAGGGTCGCGGGGGCATGCTGGAGCCTATCCCAGCTGACTTCGGGCGACAGGCGGGGTACACCCTGGACTGATCGCCAGCCAATCGCAGGGCACATATAGACAAACAAACATTCACAGTCACATTCATACCTATGGACAATTTAGAGTCACCAACTAACCTCACCTGCATGTTTTTGGAATATGGGAGGAAACCGGAGTACCCGGAGAAAACCCACGCGCACACGGGCAGAACATGCAAACTCCACACAGAAATGCCCAAGGGAGAATCGAACCCAGGTCTTCCCGATCTCCACTAGACCGCCGTGCGGCCCTCTCTAGGTCATGTGCTATATATTTATTAGAGATGCAAAATCTTTTTTTTCAAACTAATACCAATACCTTTCTACTCCTCAAGACAGATATGGTACTGATAATATTTTTTATATCTACTTTTTAAAATTTAGATTTAACTGTAGATTGTGCACACCTGGAGGTTAGAAGGACTGGAACAAATTAGGATTTGACCAACTGTACCTGTTGATTTGTCCTAATCAAACATCATGACATTACTACTACCACATCACTACTATCAGGAGAACCAGAGTATAGAGCAGAGGGAGCCACCTGCTGTGGCCCGACAAAGTGCACTTTATTCAGACACAACCTGTTTCAGTTTTTTGGTTTTTTTTGTTTAAATTACAATCTCCAATTTTTTTTTGTCTCACTCCCCCTTCTTGTTTTTGCATATTGTAGCTCTACTTAAAACCTCATTAAGATCCAAATGTGCAAAATGCAAATTCTCGCAATTTTTCAACTGGTCCTTAGATTTCAATCAGGAGTGTATATATTAGTATATGCATATGTAGCTCAGGGCTGTCAAAAATAGCTTGTTAACGGCAGTAACTAATTAATTTCATTCATTACGTGAAATATTTTAGCATCCATTAACACATGCTCAACATGTCAAACCACATCTCTCTTATGATGGCAGATGGAGCCACAACAGAGTCACACAGAGTCTTACGCTCTTGTATAACTTTATTCTGACCTGAACACATCAACAGCAGTACAATTCCAACACCATATATGTAACTCCAACTCACAAACACGTCACAGCCACTTCCTCATTGTCACTAGACGAGATGCATTCACTGACACACCAAAAATTGTGACCTCAAGCTGAAACCAAATTGGGTTCTGCAGCAGGACAATGATCCAAAACACACCAGAAAGTTCACCTTTGAATGGCTGAAGAAAAACAAAATGAGGACTTTGGAGTGGTCTAATCAAAGTACTGACGTGAATTCTATTGAGATGCTGTGGCATGAGCTTAAAAAGGCGTTTCATGCTGGAAAACCCTCGAATGTGGCTGATTTACAACAATTCTGCAAAGACAAGTGGGCCAAAATTCTTCTACAGCGCTGTAAGAGACTCATTGCAAGTTATCGCAAACGCTTGATTGCACTTGTTGCTGCAAAGGGTGGCCCAACCAGTTATTAGGTTTAGGGGGCAATCACTTTTTTACACAGGGCCGTGTAGGTATGTTTTTTTTTTCTCCCTTAATAATAAAAAGTTTAATTTAAAAACTGCATTTTGTGTTAAGTTGTGTTGTCATTGAGTAATATTTACATTTCTTTGATGATCTGAAACATTTAAGTGTGACAAACATGCAAAACAATAAGAAATCAGGAAGGGCTGTATGTCAAGGTAGGGGAAAGACTGAAATGCTTCCAAAAGCTTGAAGATGTTTGTGTAGAAATATTTGTGGCTTTTCCCTACAGGATCTCATATGTTGCCAAGCTACTATGGGATGAGACGTCCCTTCCTGTCAGACCCAGACCTGGGTCCATCCACCAAGCAGTTTTCCGCAGATGTGTACCCAGCCACTTTCGGAGGCAGACCTCTGGGTTACGACTCGTCTACCTTCTCCTCACTCATTGATACCTACTACCCTGAGACTTTCTCCGATTACCGCAGCAGCGCAACCTTCTCCACCTCCGGAGGATCTTTCCTGCCTTCATCTCTGTTGCCTCCCTTCAGTGGAGAGTCCTCACATTTATACGGGGTAGGAATCTTTCATTCTGTATGTGTTTAATGGAAAACAATGGGCATTCAAACTGAGTTATTTATTGAATTCAATGGTGTTTCCCATCTTTTTTATGGAAGTGATGCCACTTGCAACTTTCTGTGGCGCCATGGTGGCTATTTTGCCAGGGCACGCTAACGGGCTAACAGGCATGTTTTGTGATGGAACACTTTACAAACACAGTTGGACGCAAGCATTTTATTCATAACACGGCAAGACGTGTGCCATATTGTATACTAACTAAAAAATGGAAGTAAACCGAGGCAAACTTTTTGTGTACGTTTGAAAAATACACTAACAGGGGCATATATTAACCGAGGTTCCAGTGTATTTGTTCCAGGAAATTGTATTATTTTTATTATTTTCATTTAGTTGTGTGTTTCTTGGCTGCAGTGCTTCCAGTGTGTGTGTGTTTCACGTTTCAGCTTCTATGTGTTGCCATGTCAATGTACTGTAATCTGCCCAGGGCCTTCAGAATCAGGACTGCTGGCCCATGTCACACACACACTGTTAGCAATGGGGCTGTTTCTTTAACCAATTAGATTTCAGGTTGGCCTGAAGGCCAACTAGCTATAGTTATTAAATAGATTACCTTTTCATATTTTTGGGTTTCTGGAACGCATTGATTGGATTTCCATTGTTGTAAAATTTTTACATGATAAAAATTGCCTCTGCATTTGTACATTTCACTTTTCCTTGAATATTTTGAAAACCAAGGTTCCACTGTACAATGAACATAACATGCATGTTCTCGGAATGTGGGAGGAAGCAGGAATACATGGAGAAAACCCACTGACGCACATGCAAACTCCACATACACACACACACACACAAACACACACACACACGCGAACTCCAAACACACACACATCCAGAGGGGCGGCTTGCGGTGCTTCCCCTGGACTGACACGTGCTGCGGGCGCCTCTGCGCTCTTGGGGCGGGTTCGGCGGTCTCCGGGGGGCAGTGCCGGTGCTGCAGGTGGCCCGTGTGCCGCTGCGGGGGCTTGTGGTTGCTCCGCTGCGGCGGCTGCTGGGGCGCCGGGCCGACTGGTGGGTTGGGGCTTGGTCATGTTTGCGGGTACTGTGGGCCTGGGTGGCGGGGGGGGGGGGGGGGGGGGGGGGGGGGGGGGGGGGGGGGGCGTGTGCCCTGGGGCCGGGCCCGCTGGGGGGGGTTGTGCTCTGCCGGGCGCTTGGGCGTTTGTCGCCGCTGCACTTTGTGCTCTGCTGGGCCGCTGTCTGTGTCCTCGCCTCCCCCGGTCTGTCTGCGGGCTTGTTGGGGGTGGGGCTCCGGTGCGCGGGTGGTGCGCTGTCGGCTTTGGTGGCATGTGGCTGGTCTGGCTTCTGGTGGTTGGTGGGGTCCGTCGGCTGGTCTGCTGCTGGTCTCACCTTCTCGGCTCTGGTGCTTGGCCTCCCTGCGGCTTGGGGTGCGGTGCTCCCGCTTCCTCTTCGGGCTTTGCTGGCCCGCGGGTGTCGGTTGGCACTGTGTGGTGGTTCGCCTGGCTGCTCGCCCGTTTTCCCACCTGCTTGCTCAGTTTCCCGCTTTCCTCCTCCGGCGTGGGCGGGCTTCTTTCCCGTTGTGGGGGCGTCTCTGGGCCTGCCGGTTTGTGGCCCCCGGTACTCGTCTGCCTTTGTGGGGTGTGATCTCTAGCTGGTCTCAGGGGTTGGCTGTCCTCCGGCCCGCTGGCGCCCTGTCTTTGGCTGGGATTGCCTCTCTTCGGCCCCTTGCTGGTCTTCCCGGGGGGGAGGGCTCTCTGGGCTGGCTCTTGGGGCACTGATCTTTGTGCTGCCTGCCCCTGTGGGCCTGGTGGCCTTCTGGCGGTGGGGGCTCGGCCTGGCTATTTGGGACGGGGCTCTCTGGGAGGTGGAGGGCGGCCCCTTTCCTTTCATGCATTCTCAGTGACAATTACACGCCCACACATTCTTGCACCTTTATATATATGAAGTCTTCCCCACATACAGAGATACCTGTACATATGCACACTCACAGTACATAAGTACTTCCCCACATTACTCACTGAGTTAACCAGGGTGTTATTATGTTGTTGGTTTTATTACAGCGACGGTGATATTAGCAGTATGACTATAGTTTTTTTTTTTTTACAATGATGTGCATTAAAAGTAATTATCATTCTGTGCACTATCATGGATTTCATTACTACGATTATGTGTGACTGTTTCAATACAGTATTGTCATTGTAATCACTATCATGGTTCATCATTTCATGACTGCTATTATGTGTGATTGTCATTGACAGCATTGTCATTGTGGTTGTTGATATTGTTTTGTCCTTTGTCATTATGTCCTTGTTCGTCTTTATAGTTGTCACAGACATTTATTTGCTGATGTAGTTCTGTATGTTTCTGTTGTTCTGTTCTTGTTGTCACAATTGTTGTTGTTGCTGCTGTTGTCCTTGTCTCTTGTCTCTCTTTTTTTTTGTCCCCTTTTTTGGCCCATATCTTACCTTAGTTTGAGAAATAGTGGATGTGGAACCACAAGCAGGAACAAATACAGTCAAACCTGTCTTAGTGGCCACCTTTATAGAACGGCCACCTGCCTATAGCAGCCACTGAAAAATCCCCCGCAGCAAATTTACATGTTATAGACCCTGTGTATAGCAGTCACCTGTCCAACGCGCCAGCGGCCACCCATTTTGTCTCCCTTGGTCAATATCTGACCACACATAGCGGGCAAATTACCGACTCAAGTAGAAGCTTTAACACGAAAAAGTTTCGTTTTTCAATCAATGAAGCCGTCGTGTGTGGACTTTAATTACTGAGTCCTAGCTCAGTCACAATCATTCACAAGATCCACACAAACTGTCAGTTGTTCCACATAAAAAAGCCGTCTTCTTTTGAGCTTGCTATTTCCTGGTCAAACATATAACTTTAAGAGCATTTGCACCAAAACATTACCGCAAAGTAGGCTGGGAACAGGACGTGCTCCCAGCGACGCTACAATTTAAAAAAAACCATACGCTAGCATGCATGCGGCAGCGGGAGCAAAACTGAGTTCGGTTGTACTTAATTGAAGTATTTTAGAATGTCCTCACGTTATTTTTGATCAATCCTCATCCACAAATCCATCAAAGTCCTACTTCTGTATTCGACACAAAAAAAGCCGTCTTCTTTTCCGTTCGCTACTAGTCTGTTAACTTGTCAGTGTTATTCAGCTCCGAAGCAAAGAAGGAAACTTCTCCTGTTGCTTCTGCCAACTTTGTTTATTGAACGCGGCCACCAGAGAGCATCTCAGAACACACACACACATCTCTCAGCATCGTCTCTCCTTCCTGCTTGCCCACAAGGCAAAGGTTAAACAAGCCCCACTACATAGCTGTCCAGGCAATGCCTGTAACAAGTGACACCGTTTATTTCCTGGTGTGAGACAATGTGCACAATGTGTGTCAATACTGTAATGCCGCTTGTTGTGGGGAAGGAGAGACTCGTGTCGCCGATGCACTTTAATGGCTTTATTAACAGCGGAGAACACTGCAGGACTTTACATCCACGCCAACATAAACACGCTTCCCAACTCTCTCGAAACTCACAGCTAGCACTGAGCCTAGCTCTCCTGCTCGGGACGCCCATCGTCACTTCCCATCACTTGCTGATGAACTAAAGCTGTAATGACACTCTGCCATATAAAAAGTAAAATATTAAAAACAAGCGTAAGACATTACTAGCACAGCTTTGCTCTGTGGGTCGTGGATATATTCTATCAGTTATTATTAAGCCTCTAGCTTCCTTTTAGTAAGTAAAAACCTTGGCTATGATTGCACTACATTGTCATGTAGACCTACAAAGTACACTTGGAAGAATAAGAGGTGAATAAATGTATTGCAACTGATGTGAAACTGATTGGACATGCAAAATTGTGAATTGTACTATGATGTGCTCCTGTTTGACTCATATGCATGTTCAGGATGAATTAAAACCATGAACCATGAACCATGATAATAACAAGCCTAGTAGTGCTGTACAACTTTTATCTGCAGTCCGCAGTGCCCTCTACTGGTCAACATTATTGTTATTTTTTTCCCTTTTTTTTCCTCTACTGGCCAACATTCAAACTGGACGCCAACCTGTCTATAGAAGCCACCTGTCTATAGCGGCCACTTTTGCAGACTCCCTCTAGTGGACAAGTTTGACTGTATTGAGCAGAAATGTAAAAACAAAAGAGTATTGTGAATGGTAAGCTGAGCTTCAAAGCCCTGGCAGATGGCTCTTGAAACAAGTTATTAGTATCTACGCGCTTCGCTGTGATTTGAGTTGTCACGGAGTATGTCGACTGCCAGAGAGAAGTGAGAAGGTACTGGAGCACTGCCGGTAGAAGATGAGAATGGATATAAATAGCATTAGCAGCGCGCTAGTTAGTCACTGTTGATCTAACTGATCTTATCATCTATTGTGTAAAACTAAGAGAGGAACAACATCAAATTAATAGCACTAAATTAATACAGAGCCACCTTTCACCAGTACGAGCCTGGACTTCATTTTTCAGAGAGGTGCACCACACAAATATGCACAAATATGCACGTGAACAAAAATTAATCCAAAAAATCACTGTACAGGAGGAAAAAAGGTACAAAAAAGCAAAGAGTCCGAAAACCAAAAGACACAGGGCCTAAGCCAACAAGGAACAAAAATTGCTACCGTGTGTGCTTCCGGCTCTGCCTCAGCGGAATAGTGTGCACTGCAAAACATGGCAGACAGGCGGCAGCAGAGCGGTAACACGGAACATGACAGTATCCCCTCCTCTTATAAGATGCCCCATGGCGGCATACCTGGTTTAGCGGGATGGAGAGACTGGAATTCGCGGATGAGAGAGGGATCCAGGATACAGGAGCGGGAGACCCAGGAACTCTCCTCCAGTCCGTATCCCTCCCAGTCGACCAGGTACTGCACTCCTCTACCCATTCGCCTTGAGTCCAATATGGCCTTCACTGTGTATGCTGGCAGGCCATCGATCATGCATGGCGGAGGCGGCGGCTCAACGGCGGGCACAGCGAACTGGATGTGACAGGTTTGAGCCGGGAAACATGGAAAACTGTGTGGATCTTGAGAGAAGATGGCAACTTGAGCTTGACGGCGGATGTGCTGATGACTGACTCGATCATGTAGGGACCCACAAATGTAGGCGCCAGCTTCCTATTGGTCCCCGCCAAAGGTAAGTCCCGGGACGAGAGCCACACTTCCTGGCTTGGCTGGTAGTCCTGTGCTGGGTCCTATGTCGATCTGCCGGTAACGGGTTGCAAGCAGATGTCCGTGATAATGCTGCCCGGGTTTCCTGCCAGACCTGGCGGGCCGAACGGAGGTGAAGGTGAATCGGTGATACAGACACTTCCGCCTCCTGTGAAGGAAACAACTGGGGTTGGTAACCACTTGCTGCCTTGAAGGGAGACATACCTGTAGCCGAGCTGATGAGTGAGTTGTGGGCATACTCCATCCAGGGGAGGTGGATTGACCACAAGGCAGGAAGCTGGTGGCAGACGCAGCGGAGAGCCGCTTCCAGGTGCTGGTTGGCCCTCTCTGTCTGGCCGTTGGTCTGGGGGTGATATCCGGAAGACAAACTGGCCGATGCCCCCAACGCTTTGCAGAATGCTTTCCATACCCGGAAAGCGAACTGCGGACCCTCATCGGAGACCGAGTCCAACGGAATACCATGTAAGCGGAAAATGTGTCTTACCAAGAGTCAGGCAGTTTCCATGGGAGAAGGTAACTTGGTGAGGGCGACGAAATGAGCTATCTTGGAAAAGCGATCAACAATGTTCAAGATGACAGTGTGGCCCTGAGAGGGCACAAGGCTAGGGATTAAATCCAAGGCGACGTGTGACCACAGGTAGGATGGGACAGGTAATGGTTGCAACAACCCTGCCAGCGTCCAGCATATGAATCCCCAGTGATAACTGGCTGCAGTTGTATGCTCCCGGCTCTGCTTCAGTCGAATAGTGTACACTGCAAGACATGGCATACAGGTAGCAGCAGAGCAGTAACACAGAACATAAGATGTAAATTATTTTTTTAATTAAATAATGGACCATATTTCCAAAATTGATATCCCTTTACATAAAATTTTATATAGTTATTTACATTTTATTTTATTTAAGTTTTTTTTATTTTAATCATTGTGCATTGTTTTTGGTAGTTGGGGACCCCTGCCTGACAGCGTGGTTGGGAATATGATGTACTCTTTTACACATTTGAAAATATTGTATGAATGCCAGTTTTGAACAATTGGCTTCTTTATTTTATAATGTAAGATTCATGTCTACATCAACAAATGTAACTGTTGAATACTATCGTTTGTACAGTGTATCGAATCGTTCTCTTTTTAAAATATATTGTTTTTGAATCGTATCTTAACCCGTGTATCTAGATGCGTATCAAATCATTTACCAGAAAGAGATTTATACATCCTACGGAGCCCCGGAGGGGACATGAAGAAAAAAAATATGATGCGTAAAAAGAAAAAAAAAAGGAACAAACTTTTGTGTTACTTCGCAAAACTTTTGCGAGATGACACAAAACTATATTGCGAGATAACAGGACTGCAAAAGAGACTGTGGTAAAGCTGGAAACATATTCAAACTTCCGGGATCAATAACTGCTAAGTGAATGGTTCTAACACAGCAAACGATAGCTCTTTCCAACTGTGGCAACACAGACAAACAGCTACAACCCAGTTTCTATCAAAACAAGCCGTCTTCTGTGCAGTCTGCCATGTATTGATCTCTAGGAGAAGCCGGCAGCGAGACCGGAGCGCATGGACCGTCTACAAATGTCTTCTTCTTCTGTATTATGGTGGTTGGCATCAACAGTTTTGCGTTTTGCGAGGGAACGCAAAACGTTAGTTTGTTTTTTGGGGGTTTTTTTACACTTCATAATTTTTTTTTCTCCATGTCCCCTCGAGGGCTCCATAAACCCTACTTATTGTAGATAAAAACTTCTTTCTACCTGCAATTGTGATTAATTATGACTTCTGGACAAAATTGTGACTAATCGTGATTCAATATTTTAATTGATTGACAGCCCTGGTAACTACAATTCATTGAATTATTAAATTTAGGGGCACATATCGACAAACAACCATTAAAACTCACATTCATAACTATGGGCAATTTAGAGTCTCCAGTGAACCTAACATGCATATTTTTACAATGTGGGAGGAGTACCTGGAGAGAACCCACGCACACACAGAGAGAACATGCAAACATCAAAGCGGAGGTTCGAACCCAGGTCTGCCCGATCTCCTGACTGTGTGACCACCATGCTAACCACTCGGCCACCATGTGGCTAAATATTTTCTTAATAAAAACCAAAAAAAAAACAAAGCAAAATGCGGCTCAAAAAAGATCACAGCAAGAATAATATATTTTTATAACTCATATGACTATATGTGGCCTGCGATTGGCTGAGCAAAGTTATATCTTACTGATTAAAAAGGTCAAGGATGAAATGGTCATATTAAAGTCATGGTTTGACAGAAACAGATTATCCTTGAACTTAAGTAAAGCTAAAATAATGCTATTTGGACATATTGTATTTGTATTTGTACTTTATTTATCCCACAGCAGGGAAATTCACTTGTTACAGCAGCAAGCAAGATACGCAAGTAAAGAGTACAGTGTAAAGAATGCATATTGACTACAACATGGTTCAGGTAGTGCAGGTGTTGTAGAGCCTGACAGCGGTCGGTATGAAGGACCTGCGGAACCTCTCCTTACACCGTGGGTGTAACAGTCTGCTGCTGAAGGAGCTGCCCAGGGAAACAACAGTGTCATGTAGCGGATGAGAGGTGTTGTCCATGATGGATGTCAACACCTCTATGTATAGCAGAAAGGATACGTACGATCAAATACAAATAAACGGAGTGGACATTGAAAAAGTGAAAGAATACAAATTCCTTGGGGTTATAATAGACGAAAAAATGAGCTGGAAATCTCATATTAAATATATACAACAAAAGGTGGCGAGAAATATTTCTATATTGAATAAAGCAAAATATGTTCTTGATCAAAAATCACTCCACACTCTGTACTGTTCCTTAGTATTAGCATATTTAATGTATTGTGTGAAGATATGGGTAATAATTACAAAAGCAATCTTCACTCACTTACTGGACTGCAAAAAAGATGGGTGAGGATAATTCATAATGCCAAGTATAGAGAACATACAAACCCTTTATTTTTAAAATCACAGCTAATAAAATTTGCAGATTTAGCATTCTTTCAAACCGCTAGAATAATGCATAAAGTTAATAATAATTTGTTACCCAAAAACCTCATACAGTATTTCTCTATCAGAGAGGAGAAATATGATCTTAACTTAAAACATTTATACACGAGAACTACGCTGAAAACCCACAGCATTTCTGTATGTGGAATTCAATTATGGAACGGATTGAGTAAGGAACTCAAACAATGTACAGAGATGAGCAAATTCCAAAAACAATACAAGCAGTTGATGTTTGCTAAATACAAGGCAGAAGAGTCTTGATCATCACAATGATTGTTCTGTCATGCTTATTTTTTTTGTTGTTGTTTTGTTTTTTTTACTATTATTTATTATTACACTGATTATTATAGAAAATATGAGATGGAATGCAGGAAGTGAACAACATGTACTGTACAAGATGTGGAATGGGTGGGGGGTAGGATTAAATAAGCTTTGCATCTTCCTACTCCTTTAGGACATGTGGAACTGTGAAAGAATGATGCATGAGATGTATTCCATTGTAACGTTCATGTTCAAATAAACTAAACCAAACCAAACCAAGCCCCGACATCATGAAGATCAGCATTCATCGTCACAAACATAAGTCACACAAATTTTTCAGAAAAAAAAAATTATTCCAGACCATCAAGAAGTGTTCCTCAGTATATGTTTACTTTTTAAAACTCACAAGCTGTAACAAACTACTGTATGTTTTTTTATTATCATATTCAAGCGGGCTACATTTTATTTTAATTTCACACAAATTAACGGGAAGGACTCAAAGAGGCATCGTAATTGCACTTCTATTTGTTGTATTGTGTTGTTACTTTAAAAAAGATAAAAACCTGCGGCTCCAGACTTTTTTTCTTCAGCATAAGAGGGGACAAAATGGCTCTTTTGATTGTAACGATTGCTGACCCTGATCTCGAATATACAGAAGTGAGTAATGGCTGTGCTTTCTTGCCCCCAGAGAGACTCATGGGAGCAGTCGGTGCCTGAGACAGTTCCTCAGGTGGAGGCTCTCTGTCCAGACAACCTGGCATCTGTCAGCGTTCCAGAAGTGCAGCCAAGCCAAGGCTCGTCTGCGGGCTCTGGGTCATACACACTGCACTCCCTTGAGGACAATCACTACCACCTTCTAGCCTCCAGCAACTCTTCCTCCTTCCTGTGTCCTCCTTATATGAACAGCGAAATGGTGTCCAAGATAGCGGTGGAGGACACAGCAAGCAGCCTCTCCAGCCTCCCTCCTGGTGTGGACGCTCACACTTCCTGGGAAAAGGAGGAGGAGGGGAGCTCCTGGTCGTCTTATGAACTCAGAAGAGCTTACTGACGCTCATGTAGACATTTCATCGGCACTTTACACAGCAGATGGATGGACTTTTACTTTCTGCTGCTTTTCATCATCAAGAAGACCAAGAAACAACACAGGTGTCAAACTCAAGGCCACATCATTTTATGTGGAATAATGTGTGCCGATCACTCCTCACCTTTTTCCTTCCAAATGTATTTCTTCTTTCAGTTTGACAGAAAAATTGTACTGCATGCAGCTCTTCTAAACTTAAATGTTATCTGATCATGCAACAAGGTATTCCAAGCATTTTTTTCTTATCAAAAATAAATGCTTGTCACCTTGACATTCTCGCGTCACTTCTCATTTCAAAGCAACTTTATCCACCAATTTGTTAGTAAAAATATATCACCAAATGCATGGGCAATTGTGTAATAGTATCCTGACATTATAGTCATATTTCTATTCATATATATTGAGTTACAAGTGGCCATAACTGTAATGTGGCCCTCAATGAAAAGCTCTTTGTCACCCATGCGGCATGTACAAGAAGAAATAAGCCTATTTATTGTTAAGCTATTCCAATATCGACATTCAAACATACTGTATGTCTTCTTCAGATATTGCTAATTAATAGAGGCGTCACAAGACACTCACAGGAAGAGACGATACACGAGAGTCTGTCTACGAGATGGGATTTAACTGTTAAAGAACGGTGTGTGCCGCGGGTTGGATCCCAAGACGCGGGAGTCAACGTTGGGGTTTGGAGAAGAGTTTAATTCCAAACCACGAAGAAAAAAGTACAACACAAGAAAAAGGGTACAACAAAGGGATGTACAACTAAAGGTGACCCGGATGGTACACGAGAAAACGGCAAGAAATAAAAGAGCTACCAAAAGGGTAGAGCCAGGAAACACAAAACACTGCTGAATAAATCAAGCAGGAGAAAACTAGCAATGTCCTTACGCTGCCGGAGTAAGCCGGGCAGGGAACAAAAATAGCAAGTACAGCTAGTAGTGGGCAACAGCTAACGAAAACACAAGAGCCTGAGTCGTGGAGGAATGGCAACGATCTGGCAGCAGGTGTAAAATGCTTGAGACTGATATAGTCCTGCTGTCAAATCATCCACAGGGGTTGCCACTCTGCTCCTCAGGGTGGTGTGAATGGTGCACTGCAACGAGAGCACAGCAGAGGACAGCAACGCAGCACACAGAACACCACATTAACATTATTTGCCATTGTTCTACAGAACAAATGTGCCAAAGTGCTGAGAGCAATGCACAGAGTGAATCCTCTTCCTGCCTGTTTGGAGACGAGAAACGAGGAAAACGGACATGCATGCACGTTGCAATACAATGTATTGAGGCTGGCAAAATTATGCAGTTCATTTTTGTTTGTGTGATTAATTAATTTATTTATTATCATCCCATGCTTAGTGCCCACAAGACAATTGTCAATTGTGATGGCAAAATTAATATTTTAGTCATCTTTTATTTTTTCTTTCTCTTGGCTACGTTTACACTGCAGGTCAATTTTTTTGCTCATATGTCAGTGTGAACAGTACAATTACGATTTTTTCAAATGCGACTCAGGCCTCAATCGTATGTAGATATAAATCCCATATGTATCCGATGCTACTGCAGTCTGAACGGTCAGGTGGCATATATCCGACATATACGTCATGGAAAGGCGTGGTTTATCATGAAAGACTTGGATAAATGCAGGGCTGTAGAGTGCAAGCATTCCACTTGCATATGCGCCTAAAAATAGATTACGTAAGTAAAAAAAAAAAAAAGGTACTACTCATGCGAGTGCTAATTTCAACCCTTTCAGTCACATTTTGCTCCTAAAACAAAGCCATACAAAGTGGATCAAACTAGAGTAAAATTTTCACGCATCTATATACAGTATATACAGTATCTCCTACAACTTATTTCACTTTTTACATTGGCAACCGGCAAAACACAAAACTCTCGTGAAGACATAGCTAATTATCAGTTGGATCGTAGCAGGAAAGTTGGCTGACGCTGAAGAATGAAGAAAATCGAGTCGTATTGCCAAAGTGGAACCAAGGAGAGAGATGAAATTTGTGAGAGAAATGGGCGACAAAATGTCAAATCTGCGATAACTGACCGTGTCAAGCCAGAGGAGGTGGCAGCTTGCGTGACGTCTAGTGTTACCAACAGTGCTAGCAAAGCTTGCAAATTTAAATCTGACTGGATCAAACTCTTCCCTCGGCAACCTCATGTTCTGCAAATATTGCAAAGGGCAGAAGCAGGCAGGTAATTTGGCGTACAACGCGTACAACAATTCAATCCAAGATGGCCACGCACACGTCTCCGCGCTGTTCACTCTCTGATTCCGTGACTATTATCGGTTAACTACTGACTTCTTGGGTTAACTACTTTACCTTTTGCTGAACTGTCACTACTGGTTGCTTCTCAAGGCTGTGGGCTAGCAGTGTTCTAGCATCGAGCGCTCCTGTTGGAGATTGTTGACTGGATCCCTCTGCCTTTCCAGAGTAATCCTGATACAGGATTGCGGGATTGTGGAGCCCCGCGGAAGTCCTTGCAGGCTTTCAGCTGTTCCGGCCCCCGACTCCAGGTGACTTAGGCAGAGAGTCTACTTGGGGATGTCCCGGATTCTGGGACTGGCTAGCAGTGACCTCGGTGGAGCTTCTCCCGGTTGCGCTGTGTGCTGTTGCCTGGACGTAAGGACCGTGAGTTCGCTTGTTGTTGCCGATGCCCACATGAATGTTCCGGTCTCTCAGTCACTCCCGTGCTGCTGTTCAGTCTTCGTGGGGCGTGATTACTGCTAGCCGCTGACAAGCCTGTTCGTAGCTAGCATCGGACTCCGGAAGTTACAACTACTGGCCGGACGAACAACCGGCTCGTTGGTGCTCAGTGGCGAACTAGCCTCCTCGGTCCTAGGAGATTGGCTTGGGTGCGGACATTGGCTTGTGCGTTAGCTGCGATCGACGAATTGGAGGGCCGGCTGCTGGCTAAATATACTCATCTCATTCAATAACAATGACCATGACCATGACACTGTTTCTGTTGCCGTCTTTCGTGCTTTCCCCTGGATTAGTGTTTCACAGTTGTGGTGGTGTACCTGACCAGGTGCCTCGTCCACCACTGTGGCTGCCAAGTTCTGTCACAGACACTGGGTCATTGGCTGTTTTTAATTTGCCGAATCTGTCACTGTTACTATCTCATGGATTACTTCAAAATGATTTTAATCAGCTCCGTTTATGGTGCTCTTTTGTCTTAAAAACCTGTTTTACCCTCACTGAAGATACACCTCTTATGCTTGTGAGGCCAAATAATGTCTTTGTGGCATCATGTATTACTAGGAAAAAATTTTCTTATCTTATTTTGCTTTTACTCTTGCTCTCAGGCAATGTCCAGCCAAATCCAGGGCCAGGCCTGAATAACATTAGCACTCCCGATGAATTTAAGGCTCAATCCGGCCTTGGTCTATTACATTTAAATGTAAGAAGTCTGGTCCCTAAACAGGATCTTGTCAAAATTTGGGTCCAATCGACTAATACAGATATCCTTTTCTTGTCAGAGTCTTTGCTCACTAAATCAATAACGGACAAAGATATTGCAATTAGTGGGTATAATGTCTTTCGATGCGATCGCCCAAGGAAAGGTGGTGGTGTAGCTATTTATATTAAAAATAAATATAACGTTACCCTGCTATCTTCCCTCTCTATAACTAAACAATTCGAAGTCCTTGCCCTGAGGTTGAATTTTGCACTTGTGAGACTCTCACTATCATAGGGTGCTATAGGCCGCCCTCTGCATCTCCTGACGCTCTATCCTCACTCGAATCGTTTGTAGCTGGGTTAAACGTCAGTGAGCTGCTTTTGGTCGGAGATTTAAATCTCGACTGGTTAACCTCATCATCAGACAACCTTAAATCGCTTTGTGACACTCTAAATCTGACTCAACTTGTAAATTCTCCAACCCGCCCAAACACTAAAAATCATTTGAAATCATCTTTAATTGATCTGATTTTGACAAACACCCCCTATAAGTACACAAGTATAGGTGTATTTGTAAATGATCTCAGCGATCACTGTGCCATTGCAGCAACAAGAAATACTAAAATCTCCAAATCTAAGCCACATATTCTCTTGAAACGAGATTATAAAAATTTTTGTGTGCAAGCTTTTTGGCATGACTTGGCCGCATTTAAATGGAGCAGAATCTCCTTATTCAACGATGCTGAGCTGGCCTTGAATTATTTTTACGATGAGTTCAGTCGCATCATAAATAGGCATGCTCCCATCCGAAAATTTAGGGTGAAGGGATGAAAAAATCCCTGGTTTTCATCTGATTTAGGAAACCTTCTCAAGGACAGGGACACTGCCTGGGCAGGGGCTCGAAAAACTAAATCACAGGCAGATTGGCTCAGTTTTCGGCAACTTTGAAACAAATGTACTTTTTTAATTAAAAAAGCTAAATCTGACTTTTATTTGACTGAATCAACAAAATATCTAAAAGATCCCAAAAAATGTTGGCAGGTCATAAAATCAACTAATCATGAAAGGACTAGTGACCTGCCAACTTCTCTGATTTCTAATTCAGGACCCGTGTCTGATAAGAAAGCCATCTTAAATTGTTTTAATGATCATTTTATTTCTGCTGGCTCCTTGTTTGAGTCCTTACATCCCGAGCTGTCGAAAGCTGATCCAGCCTATGTAAACTCACCCCTGGTCCCAACATCAGTTAGTGGTGGTATGACCTGTCTTTTTGAGTTCACTGCTGTGACTGCCTCTGAGGTTCAGAGTGCTCTGAGGAGACTGGCCACAAAAAAAAGCTGCTGGACCTGATAATGTTAATCCTTTTTTCTTAAATTTGGCTGCTGATTTTATTGCCGAGCCTCGAGCGCACATTTTTAATCTGAGTTTTATCAGCAATAAAATACCCAAAGTTTGGAAGTCTGCATTCGTTCTTCCCCTGTTAAAAGGAGGCGATCCTTCTATTTTAAATAATTATAGACCAATTTCTAAATTATGTGTATTAGCGAAAGTATTTGAAAGGATCGTCAGTGATCAATTAACAGACTTCTTAGTGTCAAATAATATTTTAATCATTGTTTCAATCTGGTTTTAGAAAACAGCACAGCACTGTTACCGCCGGTCTTAAAGTTTTAAATGATTTTATAGAGGCTGTGGACAGTAAGAAACATTGTGTAGCTCTTTTTATAGATTTATCCAAAGCCTTTGACACAGTAGACCACGGACTCTTGGTTGAAATCTTACGCAGCAGTGGTATTTCAAAATCGGCCACCGATTGGTTTTCTGATTATTTAACCAACAGAACTCAGTGTGTGCAGGCGGCAGGATCCACCTCCACTACTCTGGATTTGTTGAAAGGGGTGCCCCAAGGATCAGTTCTGGGTCCCATTTTATTTTCATTATATATCAACAGTCTGTGTACTGATGTGTCAAATGCATTTGATCATTTTTATGCCGATGATGCCATTATTTATTGCTGTTCACCCTCACTAACTCAGGCTTTTGACTTTTTACAAGCTGCTTTTAATGTTGTTCAGTCTCGTCTGAGGACCCTGAAATTGGTTTTAAATACAGAAAAAAACATGCTCATGGTCTTTTCAAATTCCAGTGTGTTACCAATAAACATGCCAACCGCTGTAACGCTTCAGGGTAACACCATCGAGCTGGTTTCTAATTATAAGTATTTGGGGTTCCTTCTTGACCAAGAGCTTTCCTTTAAGGCACATATTACAAAATTAGTTTCGAAACTCAGGGTGAAACTCGGATTCTTTTATAGAAATAGAACTTGTTTTTCGCTTGGAGCCAGGAAACTGCTTGTTTCAGCTACATTTCTCCCTCTGATCGACTACGGAGATGTGCTGTATATGGGGGCTCCTCTCAAGTGTCTCCAATCTTTAAACAGTGTCTATCACAGTGACTTGAGGTTTGTCACTGGTGATGGTCGCCTTACACATCATTGTGACTTATATGTAAAATCAGGACTGCCCTCTTTAAGTGTGCATAGGTATACACACTGGCTGATCCTGATTTACAAGGCTCTGCTTGGCTTAGTCTCAACATACTTAAGTACTTTACTCCAGAGATCTGAAAGTCAGTATGCCCTGCGATCGTGTGACATCCTCCATCTCGCTGTTCCCCGTGTGAGAACTGAACTGGGGAAGAAAGCGTTCTGTTTTGCAGCCCCCACAGCGTGGAATCTTTTACAGGCTGAACTAAAGCTCTCGGAACTCATTCCTTTTGGAGCCTTTCAGTCCTTGCTGTTGGACAAAGAGCGTGAGACCACAGAACAGTGCCTTTGTTTTAAATAGCTTTTTATGTATTTTATCACTAATCACTTGCACTTTACAAAGTATGTGTGTTCATATACATTGTATGTAATCTTTTAGATTTGTATATTTTATCACTTGTGACGTGTGCTGCTGACCTCTTGGCCAGGTCACCCTTGTAAAAGAGATCTGGTCTCAATGGGTTTTTATCTGGTTAAATAAAGGAAGAAAAAAAAAATGTGAGTGTGAATGGTTGTCTATGCCCTGCGATTGGCTGGCCATCAGTCTAGGGTGTATTCCCCCTCTTGCCCAATTTCAAAAATAGAATTAAGGTTTCACAACTCACAAACTGTGTTTTTATTCATCTTCAAGGTTTGAGAGGTCTAGGTCTAGTGGATTTCAAAGTGGAGAGGATCTAATATGGACTTCAATTTGAAAACAGACAAATTTACATTCATTGGATTTTCACAAATAGAATAAAGGTTTCACAAATCGCCAACTGTGTTTTTATGAATCTTCAAGGTCTGTATATTATTTCGGTCCAGATTTCAGAGTTCTAGGTTTACTGGTTTTCGAAGCGGACCAGGTCTAACATGGACTAGATGCTAAACCTCCCCCAAAAAAACCCGTCTAAATATACTGTGGGAAAGGGGTAGTGGTTCTTTAAGAGTTGGGACACCATGGAAAGATTCCAGTCAGAGAATCATTTAATCATCTTTATTATGTAGGTGGATGGGCTCTTTAGAAATGTGTGTTAGTCCATTGAAATTGGGTTTGTCCCAAGGAGTGGATTTGTCCAAGTAGCTGTGTGTCCAAAGGCTTGTATGTGTGTGGACTAAACAATAGGAACACATGCAATTACAACAATGCCAAATAAAGCAGCCAGATAGCACTCACATGACACAAATAAGGACAGGCACAGTACACATATCAAGTCATGCTAAGAGATGATGAGGAACATGCTAGTCAGTGAGCCAGCTAGCAAACAACCACAAGCACATGGCTCAGAAGTGTACCCCAATCACACCACATCCAACAAACTAGCTTTCATTTAGCTTCCTACACAGCATCAATCATGCAACAACAAACACTCCGAATGCAGAAAAGAATCATCAAACTCACCTTGTTGAGTCATACAATGCACACCAAGGATGGACACTTCATACCCCACATGGGAAGCAAGCTCATACTAGCAAACTGCTACCAGTGCCCAGCTAGTTCCTTTTGTAAGATGGTTGCATTCAAGTGCATCACGTACCTCCCAGGAACAAGTTGCTGCTGCGTTCATGGACACTTGGACATCACAGAAAAGGCTACAAATGGTCTACTTATAACAGACATCAAAGTTACACAAATAGACTTTCAGACATATGCCTTTATTGCATTCAAATAAAAGTTTCACAAATATAATAGTGAGTATCAGGTTAAGGCAATTTCTTACCTAAAATGTCTAAAATGTTTTCACATGAAGAAG
This sequence comes from Dunckerocampus dactyliophorus, assembly GCF_027744805.1. Taxonomy (NCBI): domain Eukaryota; kingdom Metazoa; phylum Chordata; class Actinopteri; order Syngnathiformes; family Syngnathidae; genus Dunckerocampus; species Dunckerocampus dactyliophorus. Next base: position 11,700,226 of record NC_072830.1, read on the forward strand.
TGTCACAAAAAACAGACCATAAGGACTCACACTGCTCATTACGTCAATTCCACTTTAAACTTCACCCATGAGTGGCTAAAATAGCTAAATACGCCCCTGATACTCACTAAGCAAACAGCTCATTGAGATGGATGGCCCGTTGTAGCGATACATCCAGATGTGGCAGATTTGCCCCTGAAACAAATGTAAGAAAATTGATCAAACTTAGTCAAGCGACTTTCTACAAAGTTTTTGCCCTTTTGGATTGTAGAGTGAAAAACAGGATGAACGATCGGCTGCAAAAGAATGGAACAGTGTGTGGCACACCATGGAGCTGAAAGTCCGCCATGATGGGGAGCGAGAGAAGTGGGCGGGGCTAGACGAACAATAGTGTACAATGTATTCACAAGCTCTGAGCTGAGTATAAAATAAAGTCAAACGCTGTGTGTACACTTTGATCAAATGGATGAATGTTATTTCGTGAACACAATGAATATATTGTTATATATATATATATACATATATATAAATGTGTAAAAATCCAAGATACTGCAGAAATATGACCTACATATAGATAAATAAAAACAGCAGTATGACAGATTTTTTTTCCTTCATTAATTTACTTTTTTCCTTCCTTTCAGTGTAACCAACACTTAACAATCAACATTCAAAATAATAATAAATCATAATAATTGTAATTAATAAAATAAATAAATAATAAGAAATACAATTTTATTTTTACAAATATTTTTCCTCCCTTGCAGTGTTACTAAAGCTTAACAAGCAACATTATTATTATTATTATTACATATTATTTGGTATGTATATAATTAAACAAGAACATTATAACAAAATAACCTGCAAGTGTGGAAAGGACCACACATGGCATCATTCATTACCATTCCAATAATCCATTAATTACCATTCCAAATTGATTTTTACATTTTTTTTTCATGACCATAATGAACAACAGAAATTAGATTTAAAAGTACTTATATTACATGGATATTTAACTGGAAGTATTTACACAATGCAACATTTATTTCAGCAATGGCATTGCTAATACATTTGATAGACTATAGTCTAAATCATCATCATCACTCACGTATCATTAATTCAACTAATGACCCAGAGAAACAAATTAGCTTAAAGATCTATTGTGTGGGAGTCCCATACAACAAGTCTTGTCCAATGTCCTGTTAATTTACAACATGTAAATCTACAACATTTTTATCACACGTACTGGTCTTTGTTTTTGGGGAACTTGAATATTTACAAATCTGGGCTTTTGGAACGTCTATTAGAACAATTAATGGCTGAGCAGTGTGCCAAGGACATGTTGTCAATACAATGTTTCTGGATTCTGCTCTCATCATGGCGGCCAAACCCACGCAGGGTTACCAGGGTTATGGAGGTGGATGCCGAGTCGGCCCTCCTGTTTAGTCTCCTTAGTTTCTGGAGGCTGGTTTTACCGTGGGAATCCACAGCATTATGCCACAGCATTTTATGCCACACAGTCAAAAAATTGTGTTGGTAAAATTATGTCATAATGGCCAAATACAATTAAAAAAAAGGATTTTTTCAGCCTTACCTGTGAAGAGTAATCCTGTGAGATCTTGTTTGGACTGTAAACCGGTTGGTACAATTCCATGCACAACAGAATTAGGCATCTTCCCCGTTCCCTTTTGACACATTCAATATGGCGGTGAGGTCCACGTATGATTCAGCGCTCAATGCGGCCATCGACATACTGTATATAGACGCCGCATCGAGCGCTGAGTCGGAAGTCAACGTCGCCGCCATATTGGCTGTGTCAAGGCTGCGCTGTAAATGAATACAAGTAAATGTACCTACTTTCATAAAGCGCCTTTCTACAAAGAAATTTAAGTGAATTCCTCTCGTTTATACATTCACACACGCACTGATATGCTTGGGAAACAGTTAGGAAAGAACTGACGATTTTTTTTATTTTTTAAGATATTTTAATAGAGTATACAAGTTTGTAAGTGAAGTTCTCATATTGGCCAGCAGAGGGGGACAATGCATCGCCGCTGGAGTGAGATCGGCTGAACGTCAAGTAAAAGTAAGGGGGGCGGCGGCGGGTGGGACTACCTGAATGCTGCAAAGGAGAAGTTTATCAATGGAGAAAAGTTCAACAAATCTCAAAAAACAATTTTTAATGTAAAATAAAAGCAATGGAAGCAGTCACATAGTTCAAGTATATTGTTTTCTATTTGAAGTGTTGTTTTTTTAAAACGAATCATGTAATTATATAATATTGTCTATTAATAATGAAAAGTAACAAAATCATTTGTAAAGCTGTGTTAAATGGAACACGAGTGCATTGATGATGTTTTGATGTGCACTTTATGTCTTCATTCATGTTTGTGCTATTGAAAGCAATTATTGACTCATTTCTTTATAAACATAATCATAATTATCTTTTTTACCAAACGAATTAGATGTGTTTATATGTATAAATGAAAATGTATAAATAATACAACGAGTTTGAAGGTGATGGTGTTTCTGCAGGTTGAAGGCCTGTCCTTCCAAGATGGCTGCTACCTGGGCCACGCCCACCCAATTCCCAATTTCCTCGGCTTTTTCCAATATTAAAGTGTAAAAAGCATGCGATGAGTGTGCCGACGCGAGTGCAGCGAGTGTGGGGACTTATCGAACGAAGTAAACAGTCCTCAAGTTGCACACGAGACGATCTTTGGCGCAGTGCTCGACGAGGGGCTGTGCCTCTGTCATATCGCAAAAGGTGCATAAAATGAATAAAAGTAGCATTTCTTGGGCATCAAAATGTCAAAAGAGCTTGTGATGCATTAAAGTGATGTGTGTAGTAGATGTAGTAGTGGGAATATTTGCTGAAAAAGGCATATAACTTGCTTGCTTCTGAATATTCAAATTGAAAGTAACGCGCAATCAAATCATTGTCAAATCATGGACTTCTTGGCCTTTTAAATAGTCGGCATGGAGCAAGAAATTCCCAAACTAAAATCTTCCCAGCTATATTACAATATTCTTCCATGCTCTCATGCCGCTCTGACACTTTTGCCTGCACTTTTTGGGAGACTTTTGCACAATTTTCGTTCTTGTGTTTGTGTTGAGGGGCAGAGGAGGACATTCAGGAAGGTCTCCAGCAGGAAACTTCTCACCACCACCATCATCATGTCTGGTGAGTTCCCATCACGTCGAATGCACTTGCAGCTTTTCTTCTGTTCCACACAAAAAAAGACAAGATTAGTGAGGATGTGGTGGGGTGAGAGAAAAGAACAATTCGTGCAGGAGATACCATACTGTCCTTCACTTCACCACAATTCCCGTGAGGGACAATTGCTTCCCTTTAGCGGAGAAAATTCATTCCCTTTATTAACTACAAGCAATTACCAAGCTTTATTGGAAGAAATAAGAACATATCTTTGCATTTTCATGCGCGTGCATCTTCAGTGACGATTTTTTGTCATACTGAAATTGTATATACGTGTATATAAATACATATACGGATGAGGTTGTTCTTCTATATGTGTGTGATATAGAGAATCTGCTTTATAAATCGGCGTGGATGTTTGCGGCGCAGGCTGTGTTATGAAACGGGAGGACTAAAAAGGTGTGGGACGTGTCTGTAGAATTTAAGACAATGTCTGAATATGAATATGAATATTTATCAGCTTCCTGCAGGAGGGTTAGCGCTATCACCTTTTCTTGCAGGAGCACTTCTTTCCCTGCACCATTTACTTCTTTATGACACATATTTATAGACATTTACGTGTATATTTAGGGCACTTTACTACATGACATTTATATGCATGGCATTTATTGCTGACAGATCGAACATCGATGTGATTTTTTTAACGAAAGTGATCGATTAAACAACATGAATGATTAAAGTTAGGATTAAAAAAAAACTGGCGTGCGGAGGAATTCATTTCCTTTCTGCGTCTTTGTTTGGATTTGGAGGTGAAAACGCCGCGCGTCGATTTGAAAGTAAATGACCCGAGAAAACTTCAAGCACTTTCTCATGCATTATCATCCACGTCTGTCTATATTATACATATATCCATATCTATTCCAAGAAATCAATGGGATGATCGATACTTACAGCCGCGTGTGCTTTGGCGGAGGTCTTTGCGCTAGCGCGCCGATCCCACACTTTCTCTGTCGGGGGCTTGCTGCTGACTGGGCCGGAAAGGGAGAGCACAGACCCGGGAGGAGCACAATGAGGCTCCGGGTGAATAGAGCTGCGTGTTTAAGCATTATTTTACGCGCACACACGCAACTTTATTTTTATTTATTTTATTCCAACACCATTTTATGACCGAGTGTATCTCGTGTGACATCAAAAACACATTCACATTTTTCCAAACCAACAAATGAGAGAAATGACCAAAGTTTGATTATTCTTTTATTTACGGAGGTCAAAAGTGAGGAATGTGGTTGAGGCTGTGTGTTGGGGGAGGGTGTGTGTGTGGGTGTGTGTGTGTGTGTGTGTGTGTGCGTGTGTGTGTCTGTTTGTGTGATTGTCCTGTGTTGGCTAAACATGCTGTTGTCTTCATGCAGATAAAGGTCGGGTGTATCAGGGTGTGAGGGTGAAGACTACAGTCAAAGAACTCCTGCAGAGGCACAGAGCTCGAGAGGCCAACCGTAAAAAAGTCAAAACGGTATTTAATTTTTGATTTTGTTATTTTTATGTATGATTCCACAGTAAATAATTGTGACTTGTGGTATAAAGTAAATGTAATTTATTTATCCCACAATGGGACATTTAGAAAAAAAAAGTGTGCAATAAAGGTATCTCATGGAATAAAAATATATTCTTGCTGATCTTCAGATATCTCAAGCTTGTTTGGAGCTTCAGGCTCTTTGTGCGTCAACTCTTCCAAGTAAGTGTGCACCAAATCATTCCAATATTCTTAAAAATCTAGTATATTTATTAGGGGTGCACGATAATTATCGGGTTGATAGGCGGGAATTATGACGTCACACCAATAAATCCGCCAACATGAAAAATAGCTCCGATAACCGATCATTTAAAAAAACGCTCCAATGAGGCATGGGCAAATGAAGTGCTGCGTTTTTCTCCCGCCTGTGTTGTAAAATACCCTGAGCTCACTTGTGACGAGCCCAAATATAGTGCACCTTCCTGGGCCACGGCAGGGTGGCTCTCTCCGCTCTATACTCTGGTTCTCCTGATAGTAGTGATACAAATCAGCAAGTACAGCTGGTCAAATCCTAGTTTGTTCCAGTCCTTCTTACGTCCAGGTGTGCACAACATCCAGTTCAATCTACATTAAAAGAAAGTAGATATAAAAATATATTGGTTATTGGCATCGGTTTGAAAAATCGTGCATCTCTAATATTTATATTATGCTTATTATATATATTAAACATCCTTAGAATATCATTGTAAAATCTCTTAGACTGACTCCACACAGAGTGAAATATTACAATGCATTTCTGCATTTCATCATAATTTTGCTGATTACAGCTAATACAGCTAATCTTTTAAAGTGTTTAAGTTTATTATGACATTTTCGCAGAGCTGTTGGAAATGTCAATTTCTCTTGTAGATAAATAAAGTATCTATCTATCTATCTATCTATCTATCTATCTATCTATCTATCTATCTATCTATCTATCTATCTATCTGATCAAATGTGAAAAATGAAATTGAATATTGTACATTTTATGCTGGTATTTGGTGGCGCAGTTTATTGTATGTTTATAGAAACAAGCATACTTTACAATCATGCATTTTGCTTGAAATTAATGTACACTCATAAAATGAAATCAAAATGAAAATGAAAATGTTCTTAGAGGGACATTTTGTAGGCTGGTGCTGTGATGACGTCATCATCTGACATGATTGACACGTGATCCTAGCAGCCTTATTGAATCCCCACATACAGGATCATATCTGGTTGCTGACTTTTCGCCATACTTTCAGATGTTGCTCTAGAGGCTCCCCCAGTGAACCCCCCCGTGGACCCCGGCCCTCGCAGCGCTGCAGCCCACTTGCTGCGCCCCGCCTCCGATATCCAGGAGCGTCAGAGCAGCTTCTGGTGCAACCAGCAGCCTTTTGGAGACACGACGAACAACTACAACAATACCTACAACAACAACTACTACTACAACACCGACACGTGCCTGCCTGCTTTGCCGCCATGGAGCCTCCCCGCTGAGAATGACGACTTTGTGATGGTAGGTTGAAAAAAGTATTGTGTATCATCATTTACCAACACTCTTTATTGATTATATATCAGACAAGAAGAGCAATCGATGTGTTGTTGACGGTACAGCACTAGTACTACTACCACTCTACTCACAGCCATAACTACCACACCGTTCTATCGCGGTTTTTTAAAAATTAATTAAGAAATAATTGCTGTTTCGTGGTTGACTACAGCCCATTATTAATCCAAAAATGCATACTTAAGCAAATGTTAAGTATTCCTGGCCTAAATTAAGCATTTTCATTTGATGAACTGTAGTCTACTGGCCATGAGGTGTCACTAGTAAGATGCACCAGACGCCAACGACAGGTTTTTATTGTTTTATAATATTTTATCTCAGGCACAATATAATAACATAATAATAATGCAGTTGTGGCGGTACTCTACCTAAAGTTCAACTCAGAATCCCCCAACGTCGCTTCCTGTCCACATGTCAGGAAGACATTTATTGAAACACACACGAGCATGAGTCTTATTTACATTCTAAATGGCTTATTTTATCCGATTACGTCTAGTATATTGTGTACTAGATGTCTAGTAAATGTCTCGAGGTGCTCTAATGGTGTTAAAAATCATATTTAGAAAGTCATAAACAGGTTTTTCCATGCTCTAACTATGAAAATATTCCCTTTATTAATATTGAATCCTATTTGGCGGAAATTCAGTTATCATGATTGGGGTCTTGAGGCAATTAACCGCCACAAACGAGGGATTATTCGTAATGGCGGCCGAATAACTCAACGTCTGTACATCACTTTGGCCGTTTATGTGAAAAAAGCTGAGCACTCAAACTGTCTTGCGAGCAGAAGCTAGCTAGACACAGCATCAACAGTAGTGATGTGTCGGTCGTGAACAAATCGGCTCTAAGAGCCAAGGCTCTTTGAAATGAATGGCAGGAGCCGGCTTGTGTCGTTTGAAGTCAATTAGTTTTTCCTCGTCTTTTTTTCTGTTAAAGGTGGATGTCATTGGTCAAGATGTGTGGGGGCGTCTCCGTGTGCACACTGAGCAAGGGGAGGGGCGGGGTTAAACACACGTTGTGGTGCTCTTAGAGCCGATTTGTTCATGAGAAATTTGCATGAAGAGATTTGACATTTGATTTAAGACAACAAAAAAATATAAGGAGCCACTTTGGAACCGAAAGTGACAGCTCTTTTCAATGACTGAGCCAAAAGAACCGTCTATCCACAAAGAGCCGAAATTTCCATTACTAATCAACAGTGCAAAAACTTCCTGATTCTGTTATTCTACTGACTTTGTCTCCAAAAGCTTACTCTAACCAGCATGCGCAACATTACTGCCCCCTACAGCCCACACACTAAACAGCAGCTTGGAAACACAATACACTTGTCGCTACAGTATTCTACAAGTATGTATGTACTGACAGTACTTTTATTTCTACAGTGTCTTCTAAACACATTTGTATTACAATGAAAGTTTGTCTTGGAAAGCAACATTGTGATTGATGATTCTATGTCAATGAAGAAAAAATAAGTAAAATATGAATCCCTCTTCCATGCAGGCTCTTTGCTCCTCACCGGAGTCACTGAAGCTCTGCAGCCCCGCGGATTCTTTCTCCTCCTCTCCCTCTTCCTCCTGCTACGACTCTCCTCCCAGGATGGAGAGCAGCTTCAGCGGCTTCACGTCAGAAGATTGCTCCTGCCTGCCCCCCCAGGAGAGCTTCTGTGCTCCTCAGTGCTCCTCTTACTACACACAGTACACAGACTTTTACTCCTTCCCGACGGAGGAGAATTGCTACAAGATGAGCACCGACATGTGTTACAATGTCCTATGATGCATGAATGAATGAATGAATGAATTTGTTTTTTTTATACTCAGATTTATTTTCGTACACACGTGTCTTTCTTAATAAAAAGAAGCAAACACATTTTGGCTCTGTTACTTTACAAAAACAAGCTTTTTTTCTTTTTGTTTTTAAAGGAAAATGAATGAAATGCAATAATCACACACACTGCATGCTACCACATCAGTACTTCAAAGTAAATTAAGTACATTATTCGTGTAACTATACTATTTTCTGATTCATTCGTTACATTAGTATTGTTAAATATGCTATTTCATCATTCATTAATTACAATCATTAATTACCTCTTTGTTAGGGAATTATATTATTATTAGATTTTTGATGTCATTGTTTCATTGCATTATTAATCTGCAATATTTGATTTCATTTTTATTAATTCCATTATTAATCAGAAATATACAATTTGTTTATTACATATTAATATTACATATGTGTTTTGCGCTAGCCATATTAAAAATATGTATTTGTTAAAGAATTACATTATTCATATTCAATAAATTATTTCATTATTCATTAATTGTCCTGTTAATATTAGATATATGATTTCATTGTTAATGATATTAACAATTAATTAATTACGTGTATGGTTTCACCAGAGATGTCCGATAATATCGGCCTACCGATATCGGTCAATATTGGTATGAGGAATTTTCCCTATAATGAAAGCCGATGATAAACATAATGCTTTTTATAGGCCTATGGGCTCCCGTATTTTCCGGAGTGCATATGATGAAAGCCGCCTCTCAAGCGTGTAAACAACCGTGGGTGGCTAGTAGTAGCAAGCTAGCTCTCGCCTTCCATTCCATCCATCAATTTTTTATGCCACTTATCCTCACTAGTTGGAATGTTGCAATTCCTGGAAGTAAGCGACTGTAAAATCTGACACTGTGTACGTGCGCTCGATTAGGAGAGTTAGTGGGGACGTCCATGAAAACGCTGCTTTTTCATATGATATCGAGTGTATTTTCAGTTGCATACATGTTTGTTCGGTAGATTACTTCTTCCTCTTCAATTCTGTATCAGATTTGCAGAGTGTTGGACGGATTCAAATATTAAGTCCAGCTTTAAGACTTTCGAACTCATGAATCGGAGCTTCAAGACAACATTAAAAGGTATGTAGAATATAAATTCACTTTAATATCTATCTGCAGATGAAATTTCATTAAAATCTGATGGTACCAAATATGTTAATTTTGGCGCGGAATTACTGTGTACATGCAATTGTGTGGCGTGGAAACAAATACAGCGAATACAGTCCCTGGACTTTTTGATGATCAAAAAATGTAAGTGGCTACTCGCTGACTTCTAAAACAAATGTCATGTTATTCATTAATTGTAATATTTATACTAAATATATTATTTCATTGTTTGTTGTTCATTTTTAACATGAAATATTTGATTCCATTGTTAATTACCAGCCCATATACCCATCACAACTGAACTAACAGGAAGTATTATTATTATCAATGGGAAGCCTTTGAATCTTTTACTTCACAGTAGTGTAGAACGGCATTACACTTTGATATATTTGTATTATTTGAATAACAATATATATACATAACATCAAAATATATAGTACATAATAATCATACAACTCTTAAGACTGTTGTGCTTTTTGACACCACTGCAAACAATAAAAAATGCATGTGTGATAAAGTTAAGATGACTTTTCTCTTGACTTCCTCGTCCCGGGAGGGACTTTTTCTAGTTTTTGGCCCCAAGGGTGAAAGCCCAACCACCAGGCACTCGTCCATCCCCCGGGCCTGGCTCCACACGCAGGTCCAGTGTGTCCTTTGGCGTTTCTATGTGAGGACCACTTTGCCTTGGGTAGTCCTAGCAGGGCCAGACAGCGCCAGCATAAGATAGTGACTCCATAAAGCAGCCATAAAGTAGTTTTGTGTTTGTGTTGTGTGAAAAGAGAGAGAGAAGTATTTGGTGTCTTGCATGCCAGCTGCAGCTCACACCCCATTCCTCATCTTGTTTGCACTGTCAAGTTAAACATTAAGAGATTCAGTTGGAGCATGTGTGTGCATGGTTAGCATGTTAGCTTGCAAAATCCAAAGCACACGTGCATGTCCTCACATGTGCGGCTGACATTCACTTTGGCTTTCTTTCAGTCAACACTTACCAGCTATTCAAACACAATAAGTGTTTTGAGTCATACAAATTGCTATTATGGGGTGACTTGATTCTATTTGCTCTGTTCAGTCCAATCGACATCTTTCAATTCCAAGTATTGGCACTAAAAGCTAATATGTCTATGCATGTGTTTTAGTATGACTCTATTTATCTTTATGGAAATGTTGATTGATACGCCATAAAACCACTTTAGCACAGTGGGAGAGTCCCTGCATGCATGAAGGTGACACTTTAGGGAAGCTGATGTTTTCAGGAACAGTGAATGCACCTGCACACTGCTTACTTTACAAATAGGGAACTTCCACCACTTCCTGAATATAACACTACGGAGCCCCGGAGGGGACATGGAGAAAAAAAATATGATGGGTAAAAAAAAAAAAAAAAAAAAAAGAACGAACTTTTGCGTTCCCTCGCAAAACTTTTGCGAGATACGCAAAACTGTTTTGCTTCCGGGATCAATAACTCCCAAGTGAATGGTTCTAACACAGCAAACCATACCTATTTCCAACTGTGGCAACACAGACAAACAGCTACAATCCAGTTTTTATCAAAACGAGCCGTGTTCTGTGCAATCTGACTTCTATTGATCTCTAGGAGAAGCCGGCAGCGAGACCGGAGCGGAGGGACCGTCTACAAATGTCTTCTTTTTCTTCTGTATTATGGCGGTTGGCATCAATGTTGCCAACTCCTCAGTAAGACAAGTATCTATTGGCTGTTCTGAAAGGCGATATATGGCGTCATTGGCTACAAATATATTTATACGAAGCAACAAGTTTGTGAAAATGAACTTTTGCATAATTTTGGGCAATTTTTATTAGGTTGTTAATAAATTCACTTCTGGAATGTGTAGGACCACAAAACTCACCTCACACATCAACGGCATTCTTCTGTTCATACTACAGCAAAGACTTTGGGAAAATGTGCTTTTAAATAATTTTGGGGAAATGTTATTGTTTAATAAATGCAATTGTGTAACATGTCCGGTCAATAGCTTCACTTGGCCATTGATTTGTGAGGTGAATTTTGTGGTCTTACTCTTCACAGAAGTGAAGTTATTGAACGGAATTTATTAACGATAATTGTTATGAAAATTCCCCAAAATTATGTAAAAGCACATTTTCCAAACTAGTGGTCATTGTGGAGGTGTGTTTGGGCTCCTTATCATGGAGGTAAACAATCCTGCTGCTCACTCTCAAGGTCTTGGTAATCTTCTTATGGCCTAAAATGCCACTATGTAGAGCAACTTTTTTTTTTTCCCACATCCTCACGGAGTTCTTTGCAAAGAGGTGCCATGTTGAACTTCCACTGGCCGCTTGAGATAGTGTAAGAGCAATACACCTGCTCCCCATTCACACCCGACCGCCTTGTAACACTAACGATTCAAATGACCCCAGGATGAAGAAATGGCTAACTGGACCAAATTAGTACAGTTTAACATTAAGGTGTACATTTAAGGTGTACTCACCATTGGTTGCCAGCAGTTTAGACATGGATGGTTGTGTGTTATTTTGAGGGGCCAGTAAATGCACACTTTTCATGAGCTGAGCTCAAATTGGTAAAACTTTTTGTATACACTCTAAGTGACCTAGTGACCTAAGTGACCTAGTCCTAATGAGGCTTGAGTGTAATAAGTAGTAATTTAATGAAGATTAAGAAAACATTTTGTTTTAGATCCCGCTCTTCAAAACAGGGTGATGTCCACCCTCGCGAATGTGTGATTCATGGATGCATGGATCTCCACTATGCTCTCAGTGTGCCGCAGGAGCTGAGTGCAATGCTTGTGACTGCTTTGGGGAGGGGCAGTACTGCTGCTCAGTGAGAACAAACGGTACACCGCCTCTCGCCAAAAGTCAGCTGGGATAGGCTCCAGCATACCCCCGCGACCCTAATTAGGATAAGCGGCATAGAAAATAGATGAATGGATGGAATTTTACATCCATAGATTTTTGTCTGTATCCATGATAGATGTGGTAACAACAGTCAGGAGTTGACTGAAATATGCCCTGGACAGACTCGGCAGCGGGGGAAGACCGAAGAACTACAATTAATAAATGTGATGAATTAAATGTATTTTCATGATAATGTTGTTCAAAATAAAACATTGTTTTAATGTTGCAGTACAACGTTGCTTAAACGTTGCATGTCAACACTGTCTCAATGTACAATTAAAAATATTGTGCAACTAAATGATCACCATCATGAACGTTTATTCAACACTGTATCAATGTTGTGTGCCTGCTGGGATACAACTTCATGTCAAAAAAATCTATCCCTTTAAAGTGTCTGTGTAGGCTCTCAGTCGTACAGGAGTTGTCCATCGAGGGAAAGGCTTCTTGAGACGTCATCTGTACTTCTGTGAAGAAGGTGTCGGACGTTTCGCTCCTCATCCGAAGAGCTTCGTCAGCGAACTAATGAGTGCTGGTAGCCTAGGCCTTAAATACAGTAAGAGTGGGCGGAATTGGTGTGCCAACACCCTCCTCCTATTGGTTCCTTACACTAAGCCTGGGCGGAGTAGTGGTATAATCCTCTCCTGCTATTAACACCTCCGATAAAAGGGAAGTGTCGCTCCCTGAGTTGGGTATGAACGACTCTGATACTGGTTTGTTAGCATCTATTGTTCTGGCTCGGCCCTGGCTTCACCTCATTTGCAAGACTAAGAGCTGTGGGTTTTGGTCTCAGTAACCTGCTGAACACAGGGTCCAAATTAAACCTCAAACCACCATTCCGATTCAATGATGGGTTCTGTTGTTTGACAAAAATAGCTTCCTTTACTCCTCTTTCAAACCATCTGTTTTCTTTGGCCAAAATCTTTACCTCGCTGTCCTCAAAAGAGTGATTGGTTGCTTTAAGGTGTGGATGTACTGCTGATTGAGGACCACTAGAATTGTCCCTGCGATGTTGATAAAGCCTTTTTTGGAGCATTTGCTTAGTTTCTCCAATGTAGTGCTCTTTGCATTCCTCATCTTTACAGTGGATCGAATAGACCACATTGCTCTGTTTTTGGTTTGGAGCCTTGTCTTTAGGATGCACTAATTTTTGTCTCAGGGTATTTACTGGTTTGAAATAGGTAGGAATTTTGTGTTGCCATAAGATCCTCTGGAGTTTTTCAGAGACCCCCGCTACATAAGGGACTACCACTCCTCTCCTTTTTGCTTCTGTGGGTTTTTGGGTTTCTTCCCCTACTCTCTTCTTTTGACATTTGTTAAAAGCCCACCGCGGGTACCCACAGGTTGAGAGTGCTCTCTGGACATGTTGTGTCTCCTTTTTCCTTCCCTCAGCACTAGTTGGTATTTGTTCCGCTCTGTGTTGGAGGGTCCTAATAACCCCTAGTTTATGTTGTAGTGGATGGTTTGATTCAAAAAGCAGGTATTGGTCCGTGTGTGTGGCCTTTCTAAAGACCTCTGGAAGTAGCTGTCTGTCCTCTCCTATAATTACCTTGCAGTCTCAGAAGGCTAGTTGGTTTTCTTTAGTGTCCTCGCTAGTAAATTTGATATTGGTGTCCACCGCATTGATATGATCTGTGAAAGACTGAATTTCCTGTTTTTTGATTATGACAAAGGTGTCATCCACGTATCTAAACCAGTGCCTTGGTTTTGTCCCTGAGAAGGATGTGAGAGCCTGTTTCTCCATCTCTTCCATGTACAGATTCGCCACTATGGGTGAGACTGGTGAGCCCATAGCACAACCATGAATTTGTCTGTAAAGTCCCCACCTCAGCAGCAGTCTCGGTGGTGAGGAAGAGACTGCTTGAGGACTCAACTCTGCATCGGAGAACAAAACTTAGTGCTGACCACATCTGCCAATTATTGGAAATTTGCCTTAACACTACATATTTTCAGTTTCAAGGGAAATTTTACAGACAAATTCATGGTTGTGCTATGGGCTCACCAGTGACGCTGACCTCTGATGGCTCCTCAGTAGTGCGAGGAAAGCACAACAGAGTTGCAGCTTTTATTCAAGCGGAAAACACCACACCTAAAATTATCTTTCCTCATAATATAAGACTTTATTCTCATAAAATTGTGACTTTTTTTCTCTTTAGAATACAACTTTTTCTCTTAATATTTTCACTTTGTTCTCATAAAGTTACAGTTGCATTTTCCATTTATGCTGTTTTTTTTTTCAACTGTATATTTCAACTAAATATTTTCCAACTATTTAAATTTTCCACATGTACATTTTCTTGCCATAATTATGACTTATTCACATATTTTGACATTTCCTATATTATAACTTTTCCCAAACGTAATTTTCCAAAATTTACAACAAAAAAATGCATTTTTCCTTTAATATTTCAACATTATGCTAATAAAATGACATTATTTTTCCTCATGTTATAATTTATTCTCAGAAAATTGCAACTTTTGTATTTAGAATCTAACCTTTTCTCTTAATATTATGACTTTGTTCTCGTAAAATTACAAAATTACAGCTGCATTTTCCATTTCTGCTGTTGTTTTTTTTATTTCCTCCTATTTAAATTTTCTTCTTGAAATTATGACTTATTATGACTTATCCTAATATTTTGACTTCATTCAAGATTGAGCATTGATGATGTGCCTTTGATGCGAGATGTGGATTTATCTTCTTAGAACTGTATATTCTGTATATTCCACAATTTTAAGTGGTGAAGTGAAATTATATGTTAGAAATAAACATGCAATGGAAATCAATAAGGATTTATCCATCATTGCATGGCAACATCAGGCTGACTGTAGTTTCTGGACTAAAAGATACTAGCATTTTCACTCGCCTGAACTTGAAAAGGAAGAGAAGATCACAGAGGAGGCTTTATCAAATCAACTCCACTAGAATTACTTGAGTTTTATTTCACACTTCAACTATTTACAGGAGCACATGTTAGGTTGATAACCTTCGAATCAAAGAGAAATAGCATGAAATTAATACTCATTACTACAGTTTGTAAGTTAGGGACAATACTAGTTGTTACACACCAGTGGTATTTCCGGTCTTCTCTTGTTACTAACATTCAAATAGTTTTCATAGTACTTTCTTTTGTCTGCTCCCTTTACCAATTATTTACTTTGTACAACCGCCTAGTTAATGCGTGTCATAGTTATGTCACATGGGTTTTAAACAAGTCATCATAATGGGACACCACTTGATTCTCTCAAAAAAACTCAACAAATGTAATAAATTAAACAATAAAAAATCAACAAATGTATAAACCTTATCAAGCATCATTTAAGGTTTAACAACCTCCCTGTTTGGCTTGCTCTCCTCTTGTCGTTGATGTTCTCCCTCAGATTGTTTTTTAAGAAAGCCCAGAATGTCATTTTGGTACTGGAGTGCTGGATTGTGTAGCAGAGGGCTGACGTTCGGTTAGCTCAGCATCTCCTGCAGAAATGACTCTCCTGATCGAAATGTTAGGACCGGTTGAAAAATTGCTAGAATTTGCATTTTGCACATTTGGATCTTAATGAGCTACAATATGCAAAAGACAAAAACAATGTGGAGCTTGTAAATTTAAAAAAACAAAAAAAAACAACCTGAAATAGGTTGTTTATCACCTGATCAAAAGTTTAGGAACACAGGCTATAAAAGCCAAAATCTGCTCAAATTTGTCATTTTCTGTCAGCCATTCGCTCTGATGGCTAACCTGATGGCTAACGCTAAGAAGCTTTATCTTTTTGAACGTGGTCGGATTGTCGAGCTGCTTAAGCAAAGCCTCTCACAGCGTGCCATTGCTGCTGAGGTTGGGTGCAGTAAGACAGTCATTCAAAATATTTTGAAAGATCCTGAGCATTATAACCAACAGACGACATCTGCGGGAAAAGGGTTTAAAAAACAAATTCAAAGACCTCGTCCCCTTCAACGCCACAAAACTGCCTGTTTAGACTTTGCCAGGAAGCATCAAACATGGGACATTGAAAGGTGGAAAAAAGTTTTCTTCTCTGATGAGAAAAAAATGTAACCTTGACGGTCCGGATGGCTTCCAACGTTACTGGCATGACAAGGAGATCCCACCTGAGATGTTTTCTACCCAGCACAGTGGAGGGGTAGACAAATAATCATATTCTGGGGTGCTTTTTCATTCAGTGGAACACTGGAGCTTCAGGTGGTGCAGGGTCGTCAAACGGCAACTGCTTACGTGCAGATGTTGCAACGGGCATCCCTCATGACTGAGGGCCCTCGTCTGTGTGGTAACAGCTGGGTTTTTCAACAGGACAACGCTGCAGTTCACAATGCTCGCCTGACCAAGGACTTCTTCAGGGAGAATAACATCACTCTTTTGGAACATCCTGCATGTTCCCCTCATTTAAATCCCATAGAGAACATTTGGGGATGGATGGCAAGGGAAGTTTATTAAAATGGCCATCAGTTCCAGAAAGTTGATGCCCTTTGTGAAGCCATCTTCACCACTTGGAGCAATGTTCCCACTAGCCTCCTGGAAACACTCACATCAAGCATGCCCAAACCAATTTTTGAAGTGATTAACAAAAACGGTGGAGCTACTCATTACTGAGTCCTACTGAGAACAATTTTTGTTCTGGTTTGGAGAGTTTTTTTGTTATTTTTTGAGCAAAGGTCTTAAACTTTTGATCAGCTGATAAACAGCCTATTTCAGTTTAATTGTTGTTTTCAATAAATTACTTTTTCAAAGTGCTTTTTGTCTCACTCCCCCTTCTTGAGGGAGGGAGGGAGGGAGAGGTTCCGCAGGTCCTTCATACCGACCGCTGTCAGGCTCTACAACACCTGCACCACCTGAACCATGTTGTAGACACTATGCTTTCTTTACACTGTTCTCTTTACTTGTCTTGCTTGCTTGCTGCTGTAACAAGTAAATTTCCCCGCTGTGGGATAAATAAAGTACATACATACATACATACATACATACATACATTGCTTTTGCATATTTTAGCGCTACTTAAAACCTCATTAAGATCCAAATGTGCAAAATGCAAATTCTAGCAATTTTTAAACTGGTCCTAAGATTTCGATCAAGATGAATGTATGATTGATGGGCTACAACTATTAACTCACAATAAATACAATAGTAATAGTAATAGTAGTAGAGTAATAGTGTGCTGAAAACAAATACATAGTGATGGTAAAATAATAGATGGAATAACATTTGTTAGATTCCAAATTTGAATAAAGTTTGATAATGTGGTGTGCTGTCCACATACGGCCATTTTGCTAATAACTAAACCTAAACATAGATTCTCCTCGCTAGTGAGTGATTTTAAAATACAACTTTACAATGAACAGGCTAATGTGGTCGCTATCTAATCATTGTCTAATCATTTATGAAATGCAGTAGATTGCAGTGAAGTTAGATATCGGTGTTAGCCGGCTAGTTATAACTAGCGAAAACCAACAATTCACGTGGATTAGCAAATGATTGAATATATAATAAGACATGAGTGACGTTACTGTGAAACTCAATAATTATGCGTAATTACTTACATTTATATGCTTCTTGACGTCTCCACGCTTCCATCTTCTTAGCGAGTGTTGTAGTTCCGCCTACACACTTGTTTTCTAGGGGTGTACACCCCGTAGCACTTACCGCTTACTCCTCAATTTAAGGAGAATTTGGACACCACTTGATTCACGTGAATGCACAAAACCTAGGGGTAAGGACTAGAATTGGGAATCAGCCTCTTGCCTTTTCCACAAATGATGGGCTTTTCTTTTGTTGCGCATTGAAATAACACACATTAGTTCCTCATAAAATAATTATAATATACCTAATACTTTGATGGTGTTGATGTCATCATTAAGTTAAATAATTAAATTAAAATATCCGCCTGGAATTACAGCAATTCATTTTCAATGTAACTTCATCCCCGTTTTCAGTCTTTGCGTCCACCTTTGCTAAGCTTATATTCATCTAAAATGTGGTATCAATTAGGAAAAATGTAGAAACATGCTCACTATAAATGGAAATGTGTGCCTTGATGTCGGACCGTTTTTTTGCCTCTGTTGGCTCTGCTCCATTCACAGCAATGGCAGCTGTCCCTCATTCTTTGTTATATGACCCTTTTCCAGTATTTCCACCTCCATTTCCTTGAAAGTCCGCTTCTTCATCCTCGTAGTCTTCCCACCAGCCGTGATTCCAATGCAATCAAGGCTCTTCAAATATGGACGCCACATTCATGAGTTACTTTGCATTTACCTGCCATGGTGAAGTGGGGCGAGGAAAGGGCGGAGTTGCGTACCTACACTTCTCCTCAAGGTGGAATCTATGAACCACAAATTGTGTGAATGTGTGCGTACACCACTTTTTTTTAGGTCTGAATATTTTTGTCCGTACACACATTTTGGGTTTTTGGCATACGTAGACTTTTAGTCAGATTTCCACGCACATTTTTACAGGTGAGGCTGATCTTTAGGCTCTCAAGTCGATTCTCAAATCAAAATATCGATACTTTGACACGTCAGTCATGTATATCATTAACAGGAACACAGTGGAAAGCAACTGAATTATTGAGACCTTGCCTAAATGATATGCAGTTGTATAAAATCAATGAATAAATTCCTCTGATGTCTTATATTGTTTATTTTATGAGCTATGCTATGATTTGAAATACACTACTTTTTGAAAATGTACCCCACATTTTTGGTGCATTTTCACAAAGTATCGGTATCGGATTGGTATCGTCTATATCAGCCTGAATTTGACTCCGTATCGAATCAGAAAAGAAATCAGTGTCACTACTCGGTAGTGGTATGAGGAGCTGTGCATGAGGTGCTGTGTCACGATGCCAGAAAAGCAGTTCTTCAGTGTTAGCTCCTACAATAACAATGTTCCTCTAGATGGTTAATATGCAGGTCATGTTAAGTAAATGGAACACAGCTGGCATTTTTGGAGACTTTTTTTTTAGAGGGCTTTAAAGGAAATCTGCACTTTCAAAAATCAAACAATGTAGAACATAATTACAAACAATATAAGATATTTAAGCAAAGTCGATAAATCATGTCAGGGACCCTTTAATGATGAATATCCATAAATGAAACCTGTTACCTATTATAACCTGTTACGACTATGAAGCCCTCTAAAAAACCTTATATACATGCTGTGATCATGCATTAAGAGGTACATTGATAATAACGTGTAATACTTACAGTATCTTGCTGTATTTTGATGATTTAAAACCGGATTTATTACCGGAACATTTTTCCTAGGCGCATTGATTTCACACAGCCCATAGGAGCTAATACTACTTCCGTCAACAGCAGCATAGAAACAGCGACACTTACAATGTCCGCTTTCATTGGGATGGCTTTGTCTATTTTAATAAGCGATATAACTTGTTATGATCTCATGTGTGATACTGGTGTAGCGACAGTTGCACGCAGGAGTCGAAGGAACTCTTCGGGAGTTTGTGTGTTTGCTCAAGCACATAAAAAATTAGAGGGAACATTAGGTTTGCACTATTGTGGTTCGATTTACTGCAGCACACAGGACCGTCTGGTGTCCACAAACACGTTGGACATTGTGATGGGGGGCAAGCAGCTGTGCAAGCATGGCCCCGCTAAAAAGCTCCAAGTGATTGTTTGCGGGCTTCTCAGCTCAAGTTTGGATCTGCTGCACAAGTCAAGGGCCAACCCGTCCTTGCGCTGAATGTCCTGAGGACAGGCAACAAGAACGTGTATTGACTGAGCTGCTGAGAGGTGAAAGTGAAGAACAGATTTGTTTGCTCTGCAGGTGGAGACACGTACCTGAACCGTACCTGCTGACATGCTCGCACAAGTCAAGACCAGGTGGAACGGCTGCAATCACACACCAACACACACACACCATTCAGTTTGCACACAGTGATATGATCATATTACAGAAAGGTGTCATACATGTTCATTCATACAATGTCTATTTCTTGTGTTGGGCAAAATGTTAAAAAAAAAAAAGATGCATGTTGGCTTCATCGGAGACTCTAAATTGTTTGTGAATGTTTGTTTGGCTATACCACACGTGTCAAACTCACTTTTATGTGGCCCTTAAAAATAAATCACTTAATCTTTCTTGCTAAATGTATTTGTTCCTTCAGTTTGCTTTCATAGGTCTTTTTTTGCCACTTTTCAAGTGTACAAAACCCCCATCCCCATTTATATCACCCAGTACCACAACCTGGGTATTGGATATAAATGTCCCAGGGTATCTTCAACTGATAAATAAATAAAAAATAAATAAAAGTATTAACTTGAAGTTGAAGTTCACTCTGACAATCGTGATACAGCCATAATACAATGATCAACAAGGATCAAAATCACCTCGCAATTTAAATTCAAATGTTGATTCTTACAGGAGCAGCACTGGGATATCTAAATGAATAAATAATAAAGAGGGAAGATTTAGATATACCGTATTTTCACGACCATAAGACGCACTGTATTAAAAGGCACAGTCTCAGTTACAGGTGCTATTTCTGTATTTAACACATACGTAAGGCACACCACACTATTGGGCGCAGGTATGGTCAAACAAACAATAGCACGTGTGCACGCTAAAACATACTGTGCCACTCAGGAATCAGTGAGGAAGCGGTTGTGCTTTATTTCTTTGGACAGATTAAGAACAGAACTCTCATTATCAAACCCACTTGAAATCAGGAAGGTCATCACTCAACATAACAGTCTCAGTCATGGTGCACAACTAAAAACATCACACAGCAACGCAGCAGATAGACAAAAACAGACAAGACATTACCGCTATTTGTGGAGAACAATAACTACCAACTATGTAGCTCAAACATGTAACTTTAAGAGCATTTGCACCAAAACAGGACCGCAAAGTACGCTGGGGAACAGGAAGTGCTCCCAGCGATGCTACAACTCGCCCGGCACTGCCTCCCAGTCTTAGTGAAGCTGTGTTCGCCATCTGTCATCCATCGCTCCCACGCCGATCGCAACTTCACTTTAAACGCCTGTTTACACCGATGTCCAGCGGTGGGAGTTCCTTCGTCAAGCCTCCCGGAATGATGGCAAGCTCTGAGTTAATTTGCTGCACTTGTTTTTTCACAGCAGCTGTGAGATGTGCGGGCATGGAGTCAGATGACGCGTGGAAAAAAACATCCGGTCTCTTTCCGCACACGTCACTCAGCCACTCCGCCATTTCCTCCTCGTCCTTCCAGCCCTTTTGATTGGTGTTAACGATGACTCCGGCTGGAAACTTTTCTTTAGGCAGTGTCTTCTACTTAAAAATCACCATAGGTGGCAGTTTCTGTCCATTACCATGGCAACCAACCACAACAGTAAAAGCTGACTTCTCGTTCCCCGTCTTGTGGTTCACCGGGATGTCGAAAGTGAGCGGCACGTCGTCCATGTTGGTGATGTAGTTGGAGGTGTTTGTCGGCAATGTTTTTATTGCAGTAGGAGCGGAAGATAGCCAGCTTTCCTTGTAATTGGATGGATAGATGGCACCGTTTTATAAAATATACCTATATAACTACTGGGGGCGTGCCTTTAGCGTCCTCTTTCACGTCCGCATGCTGTCGTCAGTCACATCCACCTTTGCTCTATATAAGCAGCATGTCGGCAGGAGATGCTCCCAGTCTGTCGAGCGGAGCGCTCACAAAGTTACACAGCAACACTTACAAATTTTGGAACTCGGTGC
The DNA here is from genome assembly GCF_027744805.1 of Dunckerocampus dactyliophorus. Classification (NCBI taxonomy): domain Eukaryota; kingdom Metazoa; phylum Chordata; class Actinopteri; order Syngnathiformes; family Syngnathidae; genus Dunckerocampus; species Dunckerocampus dactyliophorus. The sequence continues at coordinate 11,721,983 of NC_072830.1, forward strand.
ACACACAAGACTTTATAAGGCATTATAAGGCACCCTGTGCATTTTGTATATGTATATACAGTATATATTTATTTTGACGCAAGATTAACGTGTGCACGTCCTGTTTGACATCACATAATACAATTCACAGTTCCACATGTCCAAAAGGAGCAGGAAGAAGCAAAGCTTACTTAATTCTTAATAAATCTGTTGCTGTACATTTATTCACTTCCTGTATTTCACCATTTATTGAGAACCTACGAGGTTCCCGAGGGGACATGGAGAAAAAAAAATTGAAAAAAAGAGCATTCCCTGATGATATTACCCATCGATAAGCGAGAGAGATTTTCAGCCAAGGTAGTACGCTAGATATGCTCACGCAAGCAACAGAAATATAATATGATAGTATAATATGAAATATTAATAATTAATGTTAGCAGATGTAAATGTCAATGGAGTCCTTGTGTGGGTCCTCAGTCCATTAGTCTTCTTATATTCCAATATTTGCTGGAGGAATAAAAAAAAATTTAAAGTCTCCACAAAACATGTCGCACATAAAACACTGCTTCTAGTGGTCACAACGAGCTACAGCAGATTAAAATATTTCATGAAGCTATAACATAAAAAACTAAAGTTGTTGCTCCAATGTATTTATTTTTTTAAATGGATCAGTGTTTGTATGTCAAAGTTGTGCAATGTTGAGTATTGATAAATGAAAAGACTAGTATGGTATAGTTTTTATAATAATTAGTGTTAACTTGTGCATTCACACGCTGCATGCTGACATTCCACAGGTCCTCCCTCGCTGTATTGGCGGCGACAGTGTTGCTCTTAGCAGTCCTAATCTCATAATGCTCCGTAATGATTACGTACTCATTTTCTGTGAAATACACTGACTGGAATCGAAAGTAGAATAATATGACGTCAAACGCCCCTTTTCATGTGAATGAGCACTTAGCACAAAGCTGAAAACCGGACTTGACAAAGTAGGTTGATAAACACCATAGCAGGACCAATTAAGTTTGATTGCAGATGTTAGGTTTTGTCGAGTTGCATCTTGAGCACAGAGCCGAGGTTTGTGGAGCCACTTTCGCCGTATACCCACCAAGACTCTTCTTCCTTATGTACGCAAAATATCTACAGCATTGTACTGCCAAAAAATGTAACTCTTAAGAGCTATTTTTGTTGTCATTGTTACATTTGTCCAAACAAAGGTACCTTTAGTTGTATTAGGCATTAAAATGAACAGGAAACTAAAGAAACAAGGGGGGTCTAATAATATTTTCCATGACTGTATTTATTATGTATAGTGTAAAACTATGACAACGTCAAATTAAAAGGACGAAATGAATATAGAGCCACCATCCAGAGGGCCAGAGGTTGTGCACATTAGCACTCAATAAGGTCATCCAATGTTACCTTTATGCATTCTCACATAGTATTAGCATTTGGAACCAAATATGAGGTGAAAGAAAAATGGGAAAAATATTGTGTAGTAGTCTACCTGTGCATGGGAGAATGTTAGAAGACCGTCAAACGAAGTATTACAAATCGCTGCTCATATTACACATTCAAAAACTGGACAATTTCTAACTAATATTTACTTTATTTTAATCAAATTATATTCAGCTGTCCCCCCATTTTAATTGCATCGGTAGCTGTCATCCACATACACTCCTATCATATACATTGTAAATGCACACACATACACCCCTCAGGGACACGGAGACCAGCCCTTCAGAGCTGTCTCCTTTTATTTATTTATGTTTTAATTGCATAATAGACACGATCCCATCTTACCACATACATGGGTGGAGCGGGCTGGATTGGGGTACCTCCTGCCGATACCGTCGGTTCTGGGGGCGGGTGGGTGGCCTGGCTTCCGGTGGCTGGTGGGGTCTGGTGGGTGGTCTGCTGCTGGTCTTGCCTTCTCAGCTCTGGTGATCGGCCTCCCTGTGGCTTGGGGTCGCGGCACTCCCTCTCTGGGGATTTGCTGCCTGCGGGTGTCGGCTGGCGCTGTGTGGTGGGTTGCCTTGTTGATCGCCCGTTTGGTCTTTGCGGTCTTTGTGCTGCCTGCCACTGTGGGCCTGGTGGCTTTCTGGTGGTGGGGTATCGGCCTGGCTGTGTGGGGCGGAGGTTGCTGGGAGGCAGTCCGTCTCCTTTCATGCATTCTCAGTGACAATTACACGTTCACACATTTGCACAAGTTTATATACCTGAAGACTTGCACACATACAGAGATACCTGTACACACGTACATATGCACACTCACAGTACATACGTTCTTCCCCACATGACTCACTGATTTATCCAGGGTGTTATTATGTTGTTGGTTTTATTACAGTGACGGTGATGTCGGCAATATGATTATAGTTTTTACAATTGTGTGTATTACAGTTATTGTCATTTTGATCACTATCATAGTTATAATTTAATTACCACTATTACTACTAATATGTGTGACTGTTTCAATGCAGTATTATCATTGTGGTTGTTGATATTATTTTGTCCTTTCCGTCACAGACATTTGCTGATGTTTGTTTCTGTTGTTTTTCTTGTCACAATTGTTGTTGTTGCTGTTGTCTTGTCTCTCTCTTTTTTGTCGCCCTCTCATCCCCGCACTCCCCCCTCTCTTTTCTTTTCTCTTCTTCTCTATCGCCTCCTGCTCCGGTCTGGCCGCTCCAAATTTGTATAACAAAACATCAAAGTAAAATAAATTCTGGATAACAGGGGAAGTGTATCTCACACTTTCACTGGTAGAGCAAATCTGTTGTGCGCGTAAGGGCATTTAGATCAACAACGCTATCTGCCCTAATGGCTGGACGGGACAAGAAAAATTAAAATAATTAAAATAGTTTGAAGATAAGTTTAAACATAGAAGATAAGATTCAATGTTGCTCATATTTTTAACTAGACTCTAGACATGTTCTTTACAGATACAGTATATATTTTCATTTCTAAGTAAAACGGGACTTATATATGGATTGTAGAGTAGATCAGAGTCTGTTTCACACTCCTATTCAGAAGGTGGCGGTAATGCACACCAAAAACCTGCTTGCCAACCGCCAATAAACAAGAGATGAAGAAGAAGAAAAGATTACTTGCAAGTGACCGTTTGAGAATGAGTTACTTTCCATCCATGTCGAATTATCACACAAGAATGCCGTAAGTTTAATCATATTATAATTTATTTCGATGGTTTGGATATTAATGCCTATTTTGAGATGGAGTTTATTTTCTGACATTACAGTTTTCACCACATATCCATGAAGACAATTAAAGACTGCATTTGAACTCCAGGGTCTTCATCTGTGGTTTAAAAACATCTTTGTTGAAAACACTAGAAGCTCGTCTGTTATCCAAAGGGAAAGGTCGGGTGGGGCCGCCTCCTTCCACCTCAGAAGAATCAGACGACGTACTGATAACCTTCCCTACATCCCCCCTGCAGGTAACTGTAAGCCATTAGGTAAAACTCCAAACATGGAGATCAAAGAGTCTTGGACAGTTTTGATTCCAAAAATGGCTGAAAGAGATTCAAAAATACCCCACCCAAAAACTTCCAAGCTTGAACAGAACCAGAACCTCTGTCATCTTACTCAGTGTGCTACCTTAAGCGGGAGGTGCATCCCGACGTATGTGTTACCACACATACGGGCTCCGCAATTTTGGGAAGATTGGCTGTGGCCAGCATGTAGAGGAAGTAGGGTGTCAGAGGGGTTACAAGTGTGTTGTACTTAGGGAGCAAGTGATTTGTGACACTCACGTTCTTGCTGCTCGCCCTCCGTTGGTAGCGATGCTTGCATGCTAGGTGTGCTTATGTAAGGCTGCCGTATGTTTCACTCACTGGGGGCATCTGGTGTGTGGGCATCGTATGAGGCTCGTGAAGCCCTCTCACTTCGATTGCATGATGGGCTTACTGGCTTCCTACGGCATCTTCGGCTATCGTGACCACGAGGATCACGGGATGTAACTCCCCCTTTAAGTGTCAAGCACACATTGAAGGTGAGTGCGCCTCCTGCAGCTCCTTGGTCCACGTTCCGTCATCTAATTCATTTTAAAAAGTGAGAAGGATTCTTTATTAGAAATCATTGTCACTTTTCTAGTTGGGCCAAGAGACATAATATCATCCATGATTGTCGCCGGAGGTTTATTAAGGAACTGCGGTATAATACTTTTCATATAATTTCTAATTTGCAGTTATCTAAAATAGGAATGGGTGCCTTTCACATTTGAACCCATACAGTACCGATGCCCGGAATCAACACCAGTGCTCAACAGAATACAGTTTTGTTGGAAATATTGTAATAAATGCTAATGTACTATTTTAATGTATTTATTTTCAATATAAGATGTTTATCATTATGTTCTTTCAATTTTGACAGGAAAATTTTACTCCATGTAATTTCTAAACTTTAATATTGTCTGATCAATATATTCCAAGCATTTTTTTTTGTTATCATGAATAAATACTTGAATATCTTCTTGTAATGTTGACATGTTAAATTAAAGCAAGTTATCTATCAATTTGTTAAAAATATAATAAATAATATCTAAAAATAATAACAAGATAAATTGGCAGGCGTGGATTTAGAGGGGGCTGTGGGGGATGTACATCCCCCCGTTTTGAGGCACCCACGATTTTTTTTTGCCACAACAAAAGCTAATAAAATGATAAACCATCCTGGATTCCAGTCACCCAGTCCCAGTGAAAGTACATGTATGTCTAAACCAGTACACGTTGATTTATTAGTACTGCTACTATTACCAAGACAGACACAGGGGGTCACAGTCAGGAGGATGCTACACTGTTCTAGGCTGGCTGTGCATGTGTATGGCTTAGTACACGCTGCACTGTGTAGTGGTAGGTGGTAAGCTGCCAGCATGCAGGATAGGGTCAGCATGTATTCTTGATATCAGTTGGGCATTGGGTGGAGGGTTTATGAGGTGAAAGCAATTAAACACTCTGCTAGGGATTGCTTCCCAGTGGGAAATAGATGGGCTTTTTATCTGAATAGCCGGTCAATCTGGCTGGCGGCCGGCACACTTTGACATTGACAACCCAGATATGCCAACCATTACGATTTTGGCGTAATGATTTCAACATTTTACCCCTCATTACGCTATTAGTAATAGCGAAATGTTTTGGCTTAAATGATATATTCCAAGGATAAAAATAACAACAAACTCTTGAAATTATGGACATAAAATTGGCCTCAGATATCACCAGATTGCAGGAAATGAGGTTTAATTTTTAAAATTTCTCTGGGGTAGTGCCCCCAGATCCCCCACGCCATTTCGAGCACCTTGGCCGACGGCCACGGCCACACCCGCCCTTTCCAAAAAAGCTACATCCACCCCTGATTGGGCCAATATGAGGTAATTATAATGTCATACCGATAACTCCAATAACATGGAAAATAGCTCTGATAACTGATAATTTAAAAAAAAAACGCTCCCATGAGTAATGTAATGTGCGGTGAGCAAATCAAGCAATCCTTTTTTCTCCTGCCTGTGTTGTTAACGGCTTGTTGTAACATTCCCAGGAAGACATTTGTTGTACCAACTCCGCGATGAGGGGAAAAAACCCTTATCAGTCACCTGAAACGCCAATGCCGCGGTGTTTGAAAAGTGCAAAAGGTTCGTCAGAGACCTCCATAGCGTCACACCGGCTGCTCGAAGCGTGTGCATGAATACAGTGCACCTTGCTGGGCCACGCCAGGTGGCTTCTCCTGCTCTATACTCTGGTTTTCCTGATAGTAGTGATGTGGTAGTAGTAATGTCATGATATTTGATTAGGACAAATCATCAAATTATTTAATTCATCGGACGAGATGAGCAGCCTTCGCTAGCGGTGGAAGACTGCGCTCTCACTTTCACCAGTGATATATGTTCTCTTGAAAAAGCAAGTTAAATATGTTTTTGTCTAAATGAGGTGATTTTATGCTTCCTTTTTTTCATACTGTATCATATAGCCAATAGTCCCATGAGAAAAAAGTTTTTCTTTAATTTCTAATTGTTATTAGTAATTACCTATTTTTTTGAGGCCCCTGACAGTTAGGGGACCTTGGAATTGTCCTGACTTTTCCCCCTTACATGTCACCCCTGGCCAATAGCGACTTATAATAAATAAATTGAAAACATTATAACTCATCCATGTGATCGGTAACAGACGATTTCAGTCATGGATGATCGGTATCAGAATCGGCAGCATAAAGCCCTGATCAGAGCATTCCTAATACCTGTATACAGTATAGTCATCATTCCATCTTAGACACCCCTGGCCTATCATGTCTATGCAGAAAATCAATATTTGACTCAATGAAAGAAGTCACTGAGTCAGCAAGAAAAGCATTAGTCAGACACTTTGCTGTCATGGATTGAGATCCTGCTAAGAAGACAGATACACACCCGTCTCAACCTTTCACACCTGAGTGACACACAAGGCTTGGGAGAATGTCATGTAGATCACATGACAGCAAAATGGAGCTCCTTGCATGTATGAAGTGAACTCGGCAGCAAAAGGGTGAATATGAGTCCAACAACAGCATCTACACTGACAAACATGGAGGTGGAAACATTCTGCTTTGGTGATGTTTCTCTCACCAAAATCCCTCTTGAGATGTGTGCAACCCTGGTGAGCGATAAAGAAACATCGGACATCTTTTGTACGTATGATTCGATTTTCATCTCAAATTTTCCCTACATTTTGCCAGTTTTCATACAATGCTGCACTTAACAAAGAGTCAGTTTGACCTGCACTGTATCGTTCCGCGGAATCGGGTAGCATGATAAAGCATTTTTTGAGTGTGGCTGGTAAACAACCCGCCACGGGGCCAAAAAAAAGTTGCCAATGGCATCATTATTATCAATATTATAAACATGATAAAAAAAAAAGACCAGTGGAAACACTATAAACATGATTTAAAAAGAACTTTATGAACAGTGTAAATTAGGGGTGCACGACTAAAAATAGCTCAGATAACTGATCATTTGTAATACAATTTGATGCAATGAGGCGAGATTACTTGGACTGTGCGGGTGAGCAAATCAAGCGTTTCTAGCAATATTAATGTCATGATTAGGACAAATCAACAGGTACAGTTGGTCAATTTGTTCCAGGCCTTCTTACCTCCAAGTGTGCGCAATCTACAGTGAAATCTAAAAAAGATCTAAAAATAGATCGGTTATCTGTATCATATCAGTGTTAAGAAGCAGATAGTTGCTGGTATCGGTTTGAAAAAAAAGATGTGTATCTCCATCCATCCATTAATTTTCTATGCCGCTTATCGTCATTAGGGTCGCGGGGTATGCTGGAGCCTATCCCAGCTGACCTTTGGCGAGAGGCGGGGTAGAGTCACCAACTAACCTAACATGCATGTTTTTGGAATGTGGGAGGAAAACCGGAGTCCCCGCAGAAAACCGACGCATACACGGGGGAGAACATGCAAACTCCACACAGAGATGCCCAACGGAGATTCAAACCCAGATCTTCCCGATCTCCTGACTGTGTGGCCAACATGCTAACCACTAGGCCACCGTGCGGCTCCGTTGTGTATCTCTAAAGAAGAACTTTATAAAGAGTTCCTTTTAAGAAGAATTATATAACCATTATAAATGTTATAAATATGATTAAAAACACAACATTATAAATATTATGCATTTTTTTAACATTATAAAGAGGAAGATGATAAATATTATGAGCAAGAAAATGACAAATTACTTCAGAGTGGGTTTTTTTGCCTTTGAAAGCTTGGTATGGGTAAAAGAGGGTTGTTATTTTCACAATAGAAGAAAGAAAATCAAATACTTCTCACCTGAAAGGTAAATGTTCTTTCCTTTCATCCTGAAAATGCTACCTTTGTCACATATAATAGTGATAACAGTAATACAGTGTATAAATTCCGCAAAGGCCGTCTTGACTTTAAAAAGTCACACATGCAAAAAAAGTGCTGAAAAAAAGACACAACCTACATGTTTGCATGAATCACTACACAACACTGCACTTTATTTCTCCTTTCGTCTTACTTTACTTAACATTTATTTGCCACAGTCATTTCTATTTTGACATCAAATGCCCTATGATGAATTATTTGTGAAATATTTACTTGTTGCTTTCATTTTGCATTGCTGGCCAGTCAACCTTGAAGTGCATGCAGGTGTTTCCCCCATTTATCGTACACAAAAAGTACATGCAGGTGTTTCCCTCCTCTATCCTTTTTACCATGAAAGCTCATTTTAAATTCATTGAACAAATGCAATGCTTTCATAGGGTGTCACATATTACAATTCAACTCTTCTTAATATATATTTATGTTAAGAAGTTATATATATTTCAAGAAAAAACTGCATCTCAGCTTTGTCATAAAGGTGAAAAAGACCATTATTAATATCAACTTCACTCTTTGCTCTTTTTCCCCATTTGGTTGTTTTTTTTTCTTAAATAATCTTTGCAATTTTTTTTCTCGTAATATTAGGACTTTATTCTGATAATATGTTGACATTTCCCATAATATAATACATTTTCCAACAATTACAACTTTAAAAAAATAATGTATTTTTTTCTTTAATATTCCTATATTAGGCTACTAAAATACATTATTTTTCCTCATAATTTTAGAATTTATTCTCGTAAAATTGCGACTTTATTTCTCTTTAGAATACAACCTTTTCTCTTAATGTTTTGACTTCATTCTCATAAAATTACAACTGTTTTTCTCCATTTCTGGGGTTGTTGTTGATTTTTTTCATTTTCCAAAAATTTCAATTTTCTTCTTGTAAGTTTTCTTCTCGAAATGATGACTTTATTTTCATAATATTTTGACATTATTCTCGGAACATATTACATGTTTTTCCACCACCTAATTTTCCAAAAATATGACTTTATTCATTGTTTTGTTTGTTTTTTAATAAAAAAAGCATATCTACATGTACAGGATCTTACTGCTTCAATATTTCAGCTTTATGTTACTGAAATTAGATTTTTTTTTTTCCTCTTTAGAATGCAGCCTTTTCTCTTAATATTTTCATGTTATTCTCATAAAATTACGGCTGCTTTTTCCATTTCTGCTGGGGTTTTTTTTCCAACAATTTCAGTTTTCTTCTTGTAAATTTTCTTCTCATAATGATGACGTTAATTCCCATAATTCCCACAATACAATACGTTTTTCCCTAACCTAATTTTCCAAAAGATTACAACTTAAAAAATATGTTTTTTTTTAATTTCATCATTATGCTACTAAAATGACATTATTTTCCTCATACTATTAGAATTTATGCTCATCAAATTGTGACTTTTTTCTCTTTACTATTACTATATATAACCATTACAATACATAACCATTTTGACCTTATTCTCAGAATAATTTTCCAAAAACTACAACTTAAAATTTTTTTTTCTTTAATATTCCAACATTATGCTACTAAAATGACATAATTTTTTAGCTCACAGTCTGACAGACTTCTGGCTGCCCTTTTCCCACAAGATAGTGTTTTTTTAAACGAGTAATATCGTCATATTTTACAAGATCTTGCGACACCCCTAGTCAGAATTGTTGCAGTCAGTATTGATACCTTTTAGAGGACAGCATCACACATCAGTGAGTAACATTTGACAACAAACATAACACATATTGTGTGTGGAACATCCACCATCATTTTACTTGAAATGGCCCTGGTTCTTACAGGCTAGGTCAGGGTTCTGCAAACTTTACCATTAAAAAAAAGCCATTTTTCAAAAATAGTCTGGAGCTGCAAAACATTACACGGCTTATAAACTAGTAAAAATTGTAATCTTTTTTAAATGTTACCTGTTTCAACCACGAAATTCAACAAACAGAAGTGCGCCTCCATGTGTAGGCCTACTCTGAGATAACTACAACACGTAACTCTGTAAGTCTTACTGAGTGGATCACATATTTGTGTGAAATTAAAACAAAATGTGGCCAACTTTAACATAAAAAAGCCCATCAGAGTTCACATATCAGTGAGTCAGTGAGTCCTTGACTGTCTTTGCAAAGAGAGCTTTCATTTTCTGAATAATTTTCTGTTTATTTTTTAACGATTCGTTCATGTATTCTCCATCTGTGAATGGATTCCCCTCCTTCCCATCTCAGTGTTGCCAATTTGGCCATTTGCTTGCTAAATCTGGCAACTTTCCAAACCCTCTTGGTGACTTATTTTCTCGAAAGCGACTAGCTGCAAATGTAGGGACTTTTCCTGATGTTGTTGGGTGATTTTTCTGGTATTTGGAGATGTAAAAGTGAGAGAACATATTGTTCTGAGCGTTCTCAGCTCCCATGCCACATTATCTGCCTCTGCTGGCGTCACCACCTCAACGACGGGCGTGTCACAGGCTCAGAGCCCACAGCACCAGCGCACTTCTCTTTATAAAACTATAAAGAGATAGTAGCTGTGCTCTAACTTGCTTCAGACTCAACTCAAAACTCCCTCACCTTTTTTTCTCTCCCACGCAGGGAGACTCACTGCGTACACTAGCCTACCTCCCCCTCCCTTGCTCATCCAATCAGCAGTCAGAACGCAGTCTAGATGCATTCACGGACTTATGGTGAGTCGGATAATTCACATTCTTTTTGAAAATAATTGGGTTAAAAAACATCACCGTGCTCAGCGAAGGGAGGCTGAAGAGCCGCCGCAGCTCCGGAGCCGCGGGTTGCCGACCCCTGCTGGGCTAGGTAAACACAATTACAACAAATGAACATATGAATTATGAATGTGAGAGTGAATGGTTGTTTGTCTATAAGTGCCCTGCGATTGGCTGGTGACCAGCCCAGGGTGTACCCCGCCTCTCGCCCGAAGTCAGCTGGGATAGGCTCCAGCATACCTTCGACCCTAGTGAGGACATAGAAGATGGATGGAATATATGAATTAGAGGTGCACAATAATTATCGGAGGGTTAATTATCAAGCCAATATGAGGGAATTATTACGTCATACCGATAAATCCAATAACTGATAATTTAAAAAAAAAAACGCTCCGATGAGGTGAAATTACCGGTACTGGGTGGGTGAGCAAATCGAACACTCCTTTTTTCTCCTCCCTGTGTCGTCATTTCCCCTGAACTCACATGTAAACAAACATTCACTGTCAGAGGAAGACATTTTGTGTGCAAGTTGTACCAAACGCTCCGCAGTGAGGGGGAAAACCCCATCGAGCACACAAAAAACCTTATCAGCCACCTGATAAGGTGCCGTGTCATTGGAAAAGTGCAAAAGCTTTGCCAGAGACCGCTGTGGCGTCACCCCGGCTGCTCGGAACGTGTGCACGAAAACAGTGCACCTTGCTGGGCCACAGCAGGTGGCTCCCTGCTTTGATCAGGGCAAAACAGCAGGTACATTTGGTCAAATCCTAATCTGTTTCAGTCCTTGTTATTTCCAGGTGTGCCCAAACTGCAGTTAAATGTTAACTTTAAAAAGTAGATATAAAAATGTTCATGGTTCCATATCGGTCTTGACAAGATGAAAGTTGTTGGTATCGGTTTGAAAAAATAAAGATATTGTGCAGCTCCAATTGTAAGTGTGTGGTGTAAAGTGAAGTGTGTACAAATGGGTGCTAACGTGCTGAAACACGTCTCATCAGACACATGAGAAACAGGAGAGCATGATTCATCTGAAAGTATGGCTGATGAACAACGTTCTCGAAGCTAGTAGCTCTGCACTTCATCACCAAGATGTCGATTTCTATTGGATTCTTTCCAAACACCAAGTCAGTGATCTCTTCCTGCCAACCACTCGTCTTTTACTGACTAAATATCTCATGGTGCTTGGGAGCCTCCGTCTCAAGACTGCTCCCCACGTGAAGAGGACATCTACAGCATCTATTTCTATGCCTCCTTATAAATTAAAGCCATGTCCACCTGGGACTAGATTACTGGCGGGATTAAGTCTCTCAGATGAGGTGGTCTGGACATGACCACTTAGACTGCTCACCCCTGAACCCCTGACCCCCTGACCCCTTACCCCCGACCCATACCTGGAGAAGTGGAACAAAGTGCATTCACAGTGTGACTGCGGTCTATTTAGTGTTCCCTGCTTGAAGGGAAGCATTGGAGAATATATGAGTGCTAACATTCATATTATATACTGAATGAATAACATAATAGTTGTCTTTTGCTGCTAAAACTGCAATCAGTACTGAAACTACATGCATGACTTGCTACACAACTGCAATATCCCAGGGGGCCTCTTTGCTTGCTTTTAAGCACCTTTGTCCTTTTCTACATGCATTTCAATTTCCTTCATCATCAATAAACTATCTATCTATCTATCCAGATAGATAGATCTATCTACACGCCATTATCAGCAGCAGTATGCACTTAGACAAATGTAAGTACTTTATTCATTTACTTTTACTTATCACTACTGTCATTTTGTGTTCAATTTGTACAAATGTATTAATTTGCAAGTGTTCCTTTTTTGATAATAATAAACCCCATATAGCAAAAAATCTTATTTTGGAATAAATACTTGTAAATTATTCTATGTTTTATTTATGAAAATGATGCTATTTAATTCATATTTATAATATGTTTGTAAATATGAATATGTATAATACTTTTATTTTAAAATAACAACATATGTTGAGTATGCATACATACTTAGTGGTGATCTTCTACAAAGAGGAAAGGGATCATTTGAACAATGAGGAAAATGCTTGTCGGCGAGTGTGCAGCTTCTTCTTCTTTTTTTATTAGGCAGCTGTGAAAGGAAAAGTGCACTTTTTGGGAATTTTGCCCATCATCCACAATCCTTATGTGAGACATGAACACAGAGGCAGGTAAAAATGCACGTAATGGGACACACCTATTCCGTCTATAAAGCCTTTTGAAAAAACCTCCAAAATGCGGCAACAACGCTCCATTTAATTCATGTGACGTGCATATTAACCAAGCTAAAGCGACATTGTTATTATTATTGTTATTATCATTGTTACGCCCAAGAACTACGTTACTTGCGTAGTGACACCTTGTCCTAGCCGGCTAGTGACACACACTCGCTCACAACGCCTCAGGCCACCAGCAAAACATATTGGAGCTGCCGCCACTGCTGCTGTGTTTTTGAGGTTGTTAAATGCTAACGCTAGCTGTAGCGTTGCTTTCTATGTTGCTATGTGAAATCAAAAGGAAGTTCCGCTGATGCTGAAATTGAGCAAAATACCGTTAAGTATGACATGTTATCATGAATGTGCCTGTTACTACATGCTCGCAGCATGGATATAAAACCATAAAACCTTCTTGGAGGTTTTTGGAGGCGTTTTAATAGCAGGCTTTCTTTTTATATATTTAGAACGCACAGAAAAGAGAAAGACATGTGTGTTCATGTCACACGTAAGGATTGTGGATGAAACTCCAAAAAAAAGTGCACTTTTCCTTTAACATCAAATAACGTGACATAGCGTAATATTGTCTTATGAGGTTATGACTATATAAATTAACATATAAATTAAATTATGCAGCGGACTGCGTCAGGAGAGCGATTTCAAGAAACAGTTCAAGCAGTTGATGTTTGCAAAATACAAGAAAGAAGAGTCTTGAAGTTGTTATGTTATGTTTATTTATATGTATTATTATGTACAGTATTTATTATTATATTGATTACTATATATGATTATTATTTATTATGATTGTGGAAAAACCTTGACAATGATATTGCCATATTGTTACATTACCTTATCACTTTCCTATGTAGTAAAAAGGTCGCATATGAAATACAGGAAGTGAATGATGTGAAACGGATTGGGGGTAGGATTAAATAAACTTTGCTAATTCCTACTTCTTTTGGACATGTGGAACTGTGAATCGTATTATGTGATGAATTCCGTTGTAACTTGTATGCATGTTCAAATAAAATTAAACCATTGCCATTACTATTACCATAAAAGGCTTAACCTTTGACATTGTCCCATGACGTGTGCGGTGCTTGCCTGAAAAGTTCAAGTGTTGAGCACATTCCATTCACTCTTCACTGATCTGAGCGCGCTAACTGCTGCACTTTACATGTCGCCACCTGAGCGACGACACCAGACAGAATGTCCATCATTTTGTCTTCTCCCGATCAAGGGAGGTTAGCTTGCTTAGCGTGAGCAGCAAAACCACAGGACAATGTTTGGACTTAACAGCAAAGTGTCTTAAGTGAGGGAGAGGAACGTCACTCATTACACTTCCCAAGCAACAATCAACAAAATGATGAACTATGAAAAAAACAATAGAATATCAGTATAAAGAAATGAGATGAAAGTTGTGAAAGGTTTTTTGTATACGAGATGCATGAGAAGTTCTTGCGTGTGATGTGTGGACTGTTCTAAGTTATCAGTTATCAGATAAGTCAGCATGACAATAGACAGACTCAGTGGCACTGTGGACGACTGACGTTTACGTGCATTCCTCAAATAGTTTTATCTCTCCAATTCCCACACTTCCATGTAAAGTAGGGATGCTCCGATCAGGGTTTTATGCTGCCGATTCCGATCAGCCATGAGTGAGATTGGCTGATACCGATCACATGGATTAACTGTACATTTTTCAATTTATTTATGATGAGTGCTATCGGCCAGGGCCGCCGTTAGACAATTCCGAGGGCCCCTGGCATTATTAAAAATAAACTTTAGGGCGGATACTTTTTTGTGTATTTTGCCTTTATTTTTGTAAAGCAATTTTTGTACTATTTGACACACACCTGAATTTCATTTGATTCATGTTTTGGAGTAATACGCATCAGTATCATCATCATAAGGCTGGACACACTATGTGTTTATGTTCATGAAACAACCACACACAAATAGTGTTTGGAGGACAAGACATCATTAGTGTAATGAAAACAAGAGAGATAGTTGTTCAGCGGCACTTGAAAAAGTTAGTACGTACCCTATGAACATGATATCCACTTCCCCGTGGGCCAAAAACAAGTTCCCAAATAACCACATTGCTTGTTTGTTTTAAAAACAATATGTCACTGTCGTAAAAAGTCACATTTGTAGTCCAAAGACCAGAAGCTAGGCAGATCACTCTAGATAGCTAGCTACAGTAGCTAACTAGCTGCCAGTGACAGCTAGGCAAAGCGTGCAAACAAAGATGCAAGAAAAGTCAAATGACAATAGGTTTGATAAGGGAGTGATCAAACACGAAGGCGAATTCCTCTGTCCATTCATGCTGAAATGTACGGTTCTCCTCATCTTTCTTTCGTTTTGCTGTATTCTTCAAAAGTGTTTGCGCTAGCAACAGAATTAGGCAGGAAGTTTACTTCTTGACATTCATTTTGATCATTTTTTGACGTCTGACCCAAAAAATATCGGAAGGGCTTTTCTTGCATCTTTGTTTGCACGCTTTGCCTAGCTGTCACTGGCAGCTAGTTAGCTAGCTAGCTATCTAGAGTGATCTGCCTAGCTTCTGGTCTTCGGATTACAAATGTGACTTTTTACTACAGTGACATATTGATCAGAGCATCCCTAATGCATATGTGTATATACTGTATATATATATGTATATGTATGTATGTGTGTGTGTGTATAGGGCTGTCAAACTGTTAAATGATTGCACATTTTAATCAAAATAATCACATTTTTCAAATCATTAATCATGATTAATCACCATTTGCCACTGTGTGAAAAATGAACTGAATATGTCCATTCCATCCATCCATACATCTTCTAAGCCGCTTATCCTCACTAGGGTCGCGGGTATGCTGGAGCCTATCCCAGCGGACTTTGGGCCAGAGGCAGGGTGAACTAAATATGTCAATCAAGCTAAAAGATAGCGTACATGTCTGAACACCAGTCTCGTTAATAGTAGCAGAACATTTGAATCCCGCTTTAACTGTGTTGTTATGAGGGGTTGTGTTCAAAGACACCACGCAATCTTTGAAGTCGAATGTGGTGTTTTGTTTATAGATCTATTTTGTGTGATTTGTTGTGATTCAGCAAATTGTACTTCGGTATTAGGAGTTACGCAAGGGAGAGATAAGAACATCCATTTACTGTTTTTCATTTTCTGTTTATTTAGACCACACATATAACGATGTTATTGTGAGGTTCAAAGTGTCCTTGAATGCACCTCACTGTGGTGTAGTGACAAGGAGGAAGTGTCATTCCGAGGAGGACTAGAGACGTGTTTGTGAGTTGGAGATGCATATGGTGTGAGAATTGCACTGCTGTTGATGTGTTAAGGTCAGAATAAAGCATCATACCAGTGACTTGACATGGTGTGCATACATTAATTACGCTCAAAAGTTTAATGTAATTAATTAAATAAATGAGTTACCACTGTTAACATGCTATTTTTGACAGCCCTAATATATATATATATATATATATATATATATATATATATATATATATATATATATATATATATATATATATATGCATACACACACACACACACATTGTGTAACCTCTGCTTGACCTTTGGGACAGCAAATAGTCAGAAAGTATTGTTGTCAGAAGCAGAATGACATAAAAAGAAAAAAAAACACGTGACTGATTGATGATTTGTGAGTCACATTCCAGATTGTGTTGCCTGTGAGAACATGTTGAATTTCTCTCGACTGTTGGCCCTCACGGTCCCTCCCCAGCACCGAGGCCAGCATTAATATTGTTTTATGGATTTCAAATCAGCTTTCACAGCAAAAAAAAAAAAAAAAAACAAGCTTTGGGAAATGACACCCTGCCGTTTTGGGGAAGGCATATCCTGGGATTGTCACCTGAACCGTCCCATGACATTATTGTGTTATTATTGTCAAAGTAGCCTTACATGGATTTACTGT
Organism: Dunckerocampus dactyliophorus; assembly: GCF_027744805.1. NCBI lineage: Eukaryota > Metazoa > Chordata > Actinopteri > Syngnathiformes > Syngnathidae > Dunckerocampus > Dunckerocampus dactyliophorus. The sequence goes on from NC_072830.1 coordinate 11,738,737, forward strand.
AATGTGGACGTGTATTTTCAACCAGTATATAAATATTAAACCATTGAACTTAAACATTAAAGTTTTTGAAGCCTCTGCAAATGTTGCACTGCGCCGACCGCTCATTTTTTTTGCAGAATTTCAGCCAGACTTTTGAGTGCCGTGGCACATTGTCCATGGTTGAAATGGATGAACAGAAATGCTTCCTGCTGCTTCTTCCTCGTCCGTCTTCGCCGGCTTCTTCTTCACTGGTTTTATGTGGCAGTTTTTTCCGGTGGGGGGCTGGTCAATCACCGAACATAGGAAACAAAATTTTAAGAGAATTGGGATGTTAGTTCTAGTTCCCATCGATGCTCGATTCCCAACCCTAGCGTGGTGTCACTACACCAGCAAGGTAGTTGTTGGGCATAACAATGCTAATAACAATAATAAAGAAGCTATAGTTTGGTTAATATGCAGGTCACGTGATGTAAATGGAGCATTGTTGCCGCTTTTGGGGTGTGTGTCCCATTACGTGCATTGTTTGCTGCCTATTTTTACCTGCTTTTATTTAGCACGTACAGAAAAGAGAGAAAGAAAGACATGTGTTGAGGATTGCAAGTGATGGGCTAAATTAAATAAAGTGCAGTTTTTCCTTAAAAAAGTGCTTCAAAGAAGGCAACTCCCACAAGGAATGAGAGGAGAACCTTTCTTTCAGTCAATCACAGCCATGGCATGTCGGCTGGGCTCTGCTGGCTCAGTAGCCAGTCTCCATGCAGTGTGGAAGGTAATGTAATGGTAATCTATAACTGACGCCTAGTGACCAATGTACACCATTTAACTTGTCTTTCAATATTTTTGGACTATAATAGGTCATAGTCAACCACAAAACAGCCATCATTTATTAATTACTTTTGGAACGTAATATAGTGAGGGACGACTGTATGCTGTATGTAATGCACCCAAAAGACACACTACTAAATAAAAATAACAGACTGGTTGGGAATAAATGAATATAATTTGAAATAATCTGAGATTTCTTCCTGACAAAAGTCCACAATCATCTCCTTGGTCTTAAAGGTGTTCAAAATGAGACCATTACTCGGACTCCAGAATGTGAAACCATCGATGAGATCTTTGTACTTCATTTCATCTGCTTCCTTTACGCATGCCATAAAAGCTGTAGCTTCATAATAGTTCTGACTGTCTCAAGATGGTGACCTCTTTGTAAGGTCAGCACTGTGGTGATGGTGATGGTTGGTCAAGAGCATGTAAGTCAAGGGTTTCCAGCCCAGGGGTCATTTGCAGTCCACGGCTGTTTTTTATTGGCCCTGGGCACATTCTAAAAATATAATTTCACATGAAAACTAAAACTAAAAAACAAAAGAAGAGCAAAAATGGAAAAATCATCAGTAATTTTACAAGAGTAAAGTGACCAAAAAAAAACCAAAATGGGGGGAAAAAAATAATAATAGGTTTTTTCACCTGTGTGACAAAGCTGAGATGCACTTTTTTATTGAAATATGTCGAACTTCTTAGGATATCTACATGTGTAGCTTTACAAAATTCAAAGTGGCCCTGTGGAAAAGAGTTTTCAGCTGTTTAAGCCTGCAGTGTGTTTTGTGTGTGTCTCTTCAGTGCTATCGCTATCACTGAAATATCAAAACAACAAACATCTTGGTGACTTTGTTGGAACTTGTTGCCTCTTAAATGGCGCCTCCCTCCACGCAACAGACTTGCAAGTTCTAATGAAGTTTGTACAATGCGTGAAAAAACTAACTCTCCACTAATTAAAGTGAAATCTTTTTGTCTTGGAAAACAACACAGGCGTGATAAAATTCTCAGAACATATAAGACAGACCTAAATAATAATATCCATCATCTACTGTATGATAGTCCTATCTGTTTATTACACAATATGTATGCCAGCTTTATCAAGCTTATTCATCAAGTTTATTTATTCTTTAATGAAGGTATTATTACACATTCTGTACTTATTTAAGACCCAACAATGTTTCTGTCAACTTGACTCCTTGATTGATGCATACTTAATGACTGTGGAAGACTATTAAAAAGGCAAGCTTGAATGCATACAAATGAACAAACAATCAGTTATTGCTGAGTCATGGAGAAGTGAGCATTGAGCAGTCAAGGTCACAACCGGACGTACGTCTTTTTGGCCATTTGTTGTGGGGTTCCCCCCCCTTTTTTTTGTTTTTGTCCGTAGAGAATGTAGTTGCGGTGACCAGGGAGAAGGATCACAGCACACCCAACGTACAGCCTGTATATCGAATGTGCGTACCACGCACGAAATCTGAGGTTGCTCTGACGTACGGCTGTTGCTTCATTCGTACAGTCAAAACACGTAAGTTAGTTGGAACGTCATACATACACAGTGGTGTGAAAAAGTGTTTGCCCCCTTCCTGATTTCGTTTGTCACACTTAAATGTTTCAAATTATCACATTAATTTAAATATCAGTCAAACGACAACACAACAAAATGCAGGTTTTAAATTAAACTTTTTATTATTAAGGGAGAAAAAAAATCCAAACCTACATGACCCTGTGTGAAAAAGTGATTAAACCTAATAACTGGTTGGTCCACCCTTAGCAGCAACAACTGCAATCAAGCATTTGTGATAACTTGCAATGAGTCTCTTAAAGCGCTGTGAAAGAATTTTGGCCCACTCATCTTTGCAGAATTGTTGTAATTCCGACACATTGGAGGGTTTTCCAGCATAAAGCGCCTTTTTAAGGTCATGCCACCGCACCTCAAGAGGATTCAGGTCAGGACTTTGACGAGGCCACTCCAAAGTCTTAATTTTGTTTTTCTTCAGCCATTCAGAGGTGGACTTGCTGGTGTGTTTTGGATCATTGTCCTGCTGCAGAACCCAAGTTGGTTTCAGCTTGAGGTCACAAACAGATGGCCGGACATTCTCCTTCAGGATTTTTTGGAAGACAGCAGAACTCCTGGTTCCATTTATCACAGCACGTCTTCCAGGTCCTGAAGCAGCAAAACAGCCCTCAGACCATCACACAACCACCGCGATATTTTACTGTTGGTATGATGTTCTTTTTCTGAAATGCGGCATTACTTTTATGCCAGGTGTAATGAGACACACACCTTCCAAAAAGTTCAACTTTTGTCTTATCAAACCACAGAGTATTTTCCCAAAGGTCTTGGGGCTCATCAAGATGGCCGTATGAATGACGCACAAAGACATATGAAGTGTGTAAGTTTTTTTTGCAACCTGGAAGAAACGTAAGTGCCCGTCGAGTTTGTTTGACATGACAAAGAATCTCTGTGGCTCGAAAATCAGCACGTCACACGCGTGGCCTCCGTGCATTTCTTTTATTTTTCGCACGTTGACCGCCTGTAGGGGCCTGTACGACTGGTTGTGACCTAGGTTTAAGCTTGGCTTCTTGCTACTTCTTTTCGTACGTTATGTGTTCCAAATGAACTATTAGCATTAGCATTAACTTTAGCATTCCCATGCCAGCAGTGTGTAAGAGATGCATTGAGTTGTCAGCTGAGATGTGAAATCTTCTTTTTGGATTAAATTCACGTGTATCCGTTACTCCTTCCAGCCCGCCCTACAGCACCCAGCAGGCCCAGACCATACCAGGGTGTTCGAGTCAAAGATCCAGTCAAAGAGCTGCTGAGAAGGAAGAGAAGTACCACGACAGCAGCAAATACTGCAGTAAGCACATTTGATTGTCTGGGTTTACACAATCCAATCCATCATGCATGATATTAAACGCTCATATGACCACATTATCATCATCCACAAAGCCTATATGAAGATAACAATCAATATACTGTATATATAACGCCCAGTGCGCCCACAATCATAATCATACATGCATATTTTTGGAATGCCGCACGGTGGGCTAGTGGTTAGCATGTTGGCTAATTACTAATAATATGAAAACAATATTTCTAAATGAATACTAATAAGAACAATAGAATATTGTAAAATAATTGCTAATATTTCAATACAATATTGTTAAATAATTACGAGGAAATACATGTAGAAAAGATGGATGCTATTGACAGGAGGTACAAGAAGGGCTAACTAAGCTTGTAAAGTCAGAGCAGAGGGGGATTTTGCTCTTATATAATCCAGGTGTTTTTCCATGGCAGTTACAAGCATTCTGTGAATGGCTCCAGGACAGGGCACAGTGCCCTATGCAAATCAGATGTACCCGTGCCAAAGAACATTCCCACATGCATTTATTATCCTCACCACACACACACACACACACACACACACACACACACACGCACACACACACACACACACACACAATATTTCAAAGCCTTCACATTGGTAACAAATGTTTTCAGCGTCAAAAGACTTGGGTGTCACTCGCTCAGGTACTAGTTTATACTCGACTAAGTTTATAACTAAGTTTATACTTGAAATGGTGCAAAAAATACCACAAAGTGGCATCACTGACAATCTGACACATAAAACAAATAAGGACATTTTTATTATCACAACCAAAATATAGACAGTATTGTGTTTGGGACATAAAGAACGTACTGCAGTGACATTTTGTTTTTAAAATATGCAGTGTGGTTAGTTCGGAGCTCGTTTGTGTCCCACGGGGAAGTGGATATCACATTCATGGGGTACGCACTAACTTTTTCAAATGTTGCTGGACAATTTTGCTGTGTCGTTGTCATTATATTAATTATGTCTTGTCCTCAAACACTATTTGTGTGTGGTTGTTAAACAAACATAAACACGTAGTGTGTCCAGCCTTATGATGGTGATACTTTCACAGGGGTCTCCTATCTCACCAGCAAATTTTGAGTAGCTCACCTCACTCCACCCCACAGGATGTTGAATTGAATTTGAATAACACAAAGTGGAATTGAATTAAATGCACCTACAAGGCCAGGACGCATATGTCAGAATGCTATTTATAGACTATAGCTCAGGATTCGATGCAGTCAGCCCCCACAGACTCACAGATAAGCTCCTCACACTTGGCCTGTCACCCTCCCTCTGTAACTGGGTGTTGAACTTTCTAACAAGCAGTCCCCAGTCAGTCAGAGTCCACAATCACGCATCCAGCTCAAGAACTGTGAGCACTGGGACCCCACAGGGGTGTGTGCTGAGTCCGCTCCTCTACATGCTCTTCACCTATGATTGCGTGGCCTCCCAGAACAACACCAGCATCATTCAATTTGCAGATGACACTACAGTCATCGGCCTGATCACTGGTGGTGTTGAAACATCATACAGAAGAGCTTGGTGTCATGACAACAATCTCCATCTCAATACAGATAAGACCAAAGAGATGATCATTGACCCAAGAATAAGGGAAAAGGAGCCGCATAAACCCTGTACATTGACGAGACTGAGGTGGAGAGGGTGAAAACCTTCAAGTTCCTTGGCACATACATCAGCGAGGACCTCACCTGGTCTCAAAATACCCAACAAGTTATTAAGAAGTCCCAAAAGAGACTGTAGGAAATGTGGCATGTCCACCAAAATCCTCAGCTGCTTGTATAGGTACACTATCGAAAGTGTCCTTAACGCCTCTATCATTGTTTGGTACGGTAACTGCACAACACGTGATAGGAAGGCACTCCAGCGGGTGATCAAGACCTCACAGCACATTGTTGGGGCAGGCCTCCCCTCACTGCAAGACATTTATAAATCTAGAGTCCTACGAAAAACACACAACCTCATCAAGGACAGCACACATCCACAACACTCATTCTTCACACTCCTACCATCAGGCAGACGCTACAGGAGTTTGAAGTCCAGGACCACAAGGCTGGCAAACAGCTTTTACCCACAGGCCATCAGGCTTCTCAACGAAGCACTCACACATGCCGCACGCAACACACGCACACACTCATAACACTTTATTTATTTATTTATGGTATTAATGTCTCTTCTGTTCTTTTTGCTTAATTTATTGGTATTAATGTTTCTTTCAAGATTCAAGAGTTTTATTGTCATGTGCATAGTAAAACAGCAGTTACTGTATACTATGCAATGAAATTCTTATTCTGTTCATTCTCCCAAGAAAAGAAAGAAAACACAAGAAAAAGAATACAAGAAATATTCTTATGTTCTTATTCATTTTCTTGTGTTTTCTTTCTTTTTGGGGGGGAGAATGAACAGAATAAGAATTTCATTGCGTAGTATAATTACCTGTTTTACTGTGCATATGACAATAGAACTCTTGAATCTTGAATTCAGAGAAATTAATTCTCATCACATATTAGTGAGAATTATATACTTTTAAAATACATTTTTCTTCCAAATGGAAGTACATTACAAGAAGTACATTAACATTAAGCATACTCCTTAATGTTGGAAAGTTTAGCAATTCATCTTCATTTCAAAGTGATCAATTGACAGTGTTTGGTAAATGCAGTACTTACTTAAGGTTACATTACAGATTAGAAATCCATAAATTTACCTGGAGGTGCCGTTTGAAATTTGTGGTAGCCTTTATGGAACCGCAGACTGGAGCACTGCAGTAATTGCAGTTTGCACCGTGGTTTCCATTTTTTTTTTTTTTGTGGGAATTGGTTCACCAAAATGAACAAGGACAGATGTCTTTTTACATATGTTATCTTTTTGCATATTGCTGCGATTACAAAAGTCAAAGTATAAACCAGCTCTGGCATTCAATTACTTATAATTATCATCAATTTATTTCACTAGAGTACTCCAAACAAAATGTCCAAAATTTTTGGACAGCCATGTTAAAGACTTGCCAAAGTATTCTGGGAGATGAAGTGCTGTTCTATCCTCCTATCCAACAATGTTGGATCTGTGTCTCCATCCACTGAGCGAGCTGTCCCTCAGGCTCTCGGAAGTTAAGAAGCCAGGTGAGCGAGACATGGTCTGTGCACAGGAGGAACCTCTGCCCATACAGGTAGAGCCGGAACCAGCGGAGTGCCAGAACAATAGCCAGCAGTTTCTCGTCGTGTGACGCAGTAGTTCCGTTCAGGTCGACTGAGGGCACGGCTGTAGTAGGCAATGACTTGCTTTCCTTGCTCTCCTTCTTGGGACAACACCGCCCCCAAGCCCACCTCACTGGCATTGCTGTCCACCATAAATGCCTGTTGGATGTCAGGGTAGGCCATCACTGGAACTTCAATTAACGCTGACTTGAGCTGGGAAAAGGCATGACCACAGTCCTCATTCCACCGAAACACTTGTCCTTTTTATGTCAGTCTTTGCAGGGGGCTGGCAATGATGGCAAAGTCCAGGATGAATCGGCCGTAGCAGGACGACAGGCCCAAGAAGCTACGCAGCTTGCTGATGTTGTTGGGCACCGGCCAGTCCTTCACGGCTGCTGTCTTTGATGGGTCGGTTCCCACTTCGGCTGCATTTATGATATGCCCCAAGAATGAAGTGGCACTTCTTGGGTTGGAGACAAAGCCCAGCTTGTCGGATGGCGTTGAATACCTCCTGCAGGTGGCTCAGCGCATTCTGGAAGTTTGCTGCATGAACCAGGAGGTTGTCATGGTAGACAACGCAGCAGTTCCATGGGATGGCAGCAAGAATTCTCTCTGTCAAGCGTTGAAAGGTGGCTGGAGCATTGCAAAGTCTGAACGGCATTAATTTAAACTGCCACAACCCTTGGTCCAGGGAAAATGCGGTCTTTGGTCACGCCTCTGGGGTTAGCTCCGTCTGCCAATATCCACTTCAAAGGTCAAGAGAGCTGAACCAACAGGACCCAGCAATGTAATCTAGAGAGTCGTCTATACGTGGCAGGGGGTAGGAGTCCTTGTGAGTGACCTTGTTGAGCCGACAGTAGTCCACACATGAGGTTCCGTTCTTTTTCTTGACCAGGACCACCGGAGCTGCCCACGGGCTGGATGATGGCTCAGTGACACCTGCTTCCAGCATCTCTCGGATTTGCTTCTCTGCGGTGGCAAGCTTGGCAAATGGGAGGCAATGAGGACGGAGTCAGATGGGGGCCGTGCTTACGGTGTCAAACTCATGCTGGACCAGACTGGTGTGCATGCCGTCTTTGTCTTTGGCAGTGAAGAAATCAGCAAAGAGGTCTCTGTGGACGGTGGCTGTGGGTCGGGCTTGCATCTTAGGCTGGATGGCAGCTGTTGGCTGGCTGGTGGCTGTGATTCTTGTGTGGTGGTCTTCGGTGCATGGTGATGGTAGCATGGAAGTGTGCCATAGTCCTTTTTCCCTAGCTGTTTGCAGGGCAACCACCATAGAGCCCAGATGCAGCATGGCTCAGGATATATCCACCACTGCCTTCCATTTTGACAGCAGGTCCAGCCTGATGATGCAGGAATCTTGGATTTTGGCCACCCAGAACTTGTGGTCCACCTGCTGTCCAGCCACGGTCACTGTTAGGGTCTTCCCCCCCAGCATCTTGGCTTGTTCTGTGATCTCCGGTGACGAAGGTGATGTGGAGTGTGGTGCTTTTCCATCCTGGAGGTTGAGTGCCAGTGGTGCCTGGCACGGTGCCAGGGCAGATTAAGGAGATAGTGGACCCCGTGTCTACTAAGGCCTTGCACTGTCTGTCATCGATGTCACAGCGCAAGTATAGTCCGTATAGTATATCTGTGAGGGCAACTTGGACAGCTGTCTCTTCTGTTGACCAGCCATTGAACTGGGCTGCCATTTGGACCTGGATGAGGTATGTCATCGGTGGTCCTTCTTGATTGTAGCGGGGTAGCTTAGTTGCTCCTCTCGGCACCTCCATGGTTTGCAACCACAATTCAAATTCAATTTCAAATTCAAGAATTTAATTGGAATTTAGAGGTCATTCTCAATTCAATTTTGTACAGCCTGATTTGATATATACACAATTATGGAAAAAATGATTAGTCAACCCTTGTTTCTTCAGTTTCTTGTTCATTTTAATGCCTGATACAACTAAAGGTGCCTTTGTTTGGACAAATGTAATATAACAATGACAACAAAAATAGCTCATAAGAGTTACATTTTTTGGCAGTACAATGCTATAGATATTCACGTAAGAACTAAGTGATTTTGGTTATTATCAAGAAAACCATGTAAGTTGCAGGATATCAGCTCTTAAACTCCCTTTGAGCTAATTTTGTTATCATCATTGAGCGAGGGGGGGCAAGACATATTGGAGCCACTCACCTGATTTCTCTCAGTGTGGAGGAGAAGCAGCTCGACTCGGAAGAGATGTCACAGATGTCTAAACTTATTGACTGACTCATCTTCTTTAGCAGAAAGCTAAAGAAGATGAGTCAGTATAAAGTATATGACAAAACAAATCCAAATCTGAGGCCATGGTTCTCAGATGGAAAAGGTTGGATTACAGCCTTTGGGATGGGAGTGAGAGCTTGCTCCAGTTGGAGGAGTTAAAGTATCAGGGGATCTTGTTGACGAGTTAGGGAAGACTGGAGCTTGAGATCGGCGAAGCGTCTGCAGTCATGTGATACTGGACCATCATCATGAATAGAGAGTTGAGATGGAAGGCAAAGATCTCGATATAGCAGTCAATCTACGTTCCTCCCCTCACCAGTGATCATGAGCTTTGGGTCATGACCAAAAGAACCAAATTGTGGATACAAGCAATTGCAATGAGTTTCCTCCGAGGGTGGCTGGACTCACCCTAAGAACCTGCTTCTTCACACGGAGAGGAGCCAGTTGAGGTGGCTCAGACATCTAATCCAGATGCCTCCTGGACACTTCCCTGGTGAGATGTTCTAGGACGAGGCCCCAGATAGATTATGTCTCACAGCTAGGAATGCTTCAGTGTCCCCCTAGTGGAGCTGGAAGAGGTGGCCCGAGACTGAGGCGCTATCCACACGGTTCAGGTCAAAAAGGCAAAGTATTTTATGGTTTCAGCCTTTCATCGACACAGAAACTGTGTTCTGGGTCACCTGAAACTGTATTTTTTGAAGACGGATTCCAGAGTGGGAAAATCTGAAAACGTTTCAGTGTAGACATCACATCAGGTAACCAGAAGTCAGTTTTGACGACAAGTCAACATAACATCTAAATATTTCAACTGACATGACTCACCCGAGTTTCCTGATATTTTGTCATCGTATTCTCCAAAATGACTCGCAGAAGTAATTCCACTTGGTCATCAGTCTAGAGAAGCCTTGGAAAGTGGAAGACAACACACTAATGCGTATGCGTTCTTCCTTCTTCTATAATTTGGTGTGTCACGTGGTTCCGTCTGCGTGTCTATTTACAGCGCAGCGCGTGTCTATTTACTGTGCCTTGTTACATCCTTTTCACCCAGTATTCTGAACTATTTACTAATCTGGCAGCGTGGATGCCAATTTTTTTCAACCCGCCAAAAAAAATCCCTGGAACGTTTCCATGTGGACAGGACCTGAGACTGCTCCCCTTCAGAGCAGAAGAAATTGGATGGATGATAAAACAAACACCTACCTATTTAAAGGAAAACTGCACTTTTTTAGGAATGTTGCCCGTCATCCACAATCCTTATGTGAAACATGAACACATTTCTTTCCCAAATTAGTACAAGCCAGCTAACATTGCATGTCATGAGAGGTACCTATTTCAATTATGAAGCCCTCTAAAAAAACCTCTAACAACGTTTTATCGTTTTATATACTGTACATGTGATCATGCATTTAACGAGTACATTGATGATAACATGTAATACTTAAAGTATCTTGCTGTATGATTATGATTTAAAACATTACCGAAACATCTTTTCTAGGCGCATTGATTTGAAATAGCTGATAGGAGCCAATGCGACTTTCGTTAACAACAGCAGCATAGAAACAGTGTCCGCTCTTGTGTATTCCAGCTCAAGACAAGCACAAGACTCCAGTCCTCAGGTAAAAAATGTTGACAGCAAACAAGTATCTTGTTGAGTCTTCATAGCAAAATTGAGAGCCAGTAGTATCCACTTTTCCATCTGTCCCCTTGCAGTGACTTGAGGCGTTGTGAGTGACACTGAGACTAGCGGCTAGCGAGGCGTCGTGTTACTCTGCCAGATAAATCTAGTTTTTCGTGTTAGCTGCTACAATGACAATATTGATGTAGCTTGGTTAATATAAAGATCAGTTATGTAAATGGAAAACTTGGGGTTTTTTTTAGAGTTTTTGTTAGGGCTTTTGCATCACATGTTGTGCATTGTTAGCTGGCTCATACTAACTTGTTTTCTCTCGTTAGAATGCACAAAAAAGGGAAATACATATGTGTTTGTGTTTCACATAAGGGTTGTGAATGATGAGCAAAATTTAAAAAAACATTCTAGAAAAAGACACTTTTAATACATGACATGATGCCTAAATAGATCCTCATTGTGTCGAAATGTATGAAAGTGGGATACGCATGAAAAGTTCATTTTTCCATTGAAATTGCATTCAAATAGAAAATAATAGGTGTGTATTTACTTTGTCAGTAGACAACAACAATAACAGTGGTAGATAGGCCTGTCACAATAATCAATAAATCAAGTAATCACACAATAAATAAAAACGCTGGCCTCGACATATTGACTGTGCATGCGTGTTTGTTTTCCTCCTCTGTACCAATCAGGCTGGATGACAAGGGTTTGACTCTGTGCATCTGTCTCAACACCTGGATGAGGAGGTTTTATAGTGGAATGAACGGAGTGAGTGAACCCTCCTGTCAGTCATTCAATCTCTTTGTTTGCAAGAGAGCAAACGCAAAAATGAATGAAGGCACAAAAGCAATGGTTCCCAAAGCGAATGCCTCAGCCCCAGTGTGAGAATATTTGGATTTTACACAGAACATCGACAAGCCGATATGTCGTGTTTGTTGGAAAGTAGGGGCGATGAAGAAGGGGAATACGATCAACTTGCATGCGACCTCAAATACAACCATCGTGTCCATTTTTCCCAACTAGGAATAAAAAAAAACCTGCCGCTGGAGGTGCAGTGCGCCTTCGTCTCGACAATCAACGCTTACTGAGGCGTTTGGTTGGCAAAGTAAATATAAACATAACAGTGAAAAATGTTGCACATTCACAGACTGTGTTGTTCGCTGTTGAGGAATAATACTCAATGTTAATTCTTAATTCAAGTGCAGTTTTCTTTGATTTGACTTTATTCTATTTATTGTTGTGTGTGCTTTTTGGAGCGCTTTTTTTTCTTAACAGATACAGGGTTTATTTCTTATTGTTTCCAGTTGCCCTCCCGTTCAAATAGTTTCTTGTAAAATTCCTACTACAGGTGACAATGGTGACGGTATCCATGCCAGGAATTTCCCTTATTTTCTGGGAAATTCCCTTTTTTTCCAAATGCAAGTGTTGACAGGTTTGTCTCTCAGTGCCCTAAATAAAGTAGACAGGACTATCGAATAGATAAATATATTTTTGTGAGTGAGAAGAGCATCCACAAGAGAGGTACAGTATAATGCTTTGCTTCATCAAACTTTGTTTATTAAAATAAGACAGAATGTTCATATACAACAATTTACACAACCTTATTGACATATCAATCCATCCATTCAAATCTTTCACTGTGCAACATAGTTTTACAATCATGCGTTCAAAAACAAACATGCTACAAAAACATCAGAACATAAAGTCAAGGTGCTTTGGTAAGAAGACTCAATATAGTACATGACTTCCATGAGCTTGGAGGACTCCATCCATACGTCTTAGCAATGACTCCAATAACTATTTGATAAAATCATCTGGAATGGCAAAGAAAGCAGTCTTGCACGACTCCCAGACTTCATGAAGATTCTTTGTTTTCATCTTCCAAGCGTCCTCCTTCATTTAACCCCAAACATGCTCAATAATGTTCATGTCTGGTGTCTGGGCTGGCCAATCCTGGAGCACCTTGACCGTCTTCACTATCAGGAACTTTGATGTTGAGGCTGAAGTATGGAAAGGAGCACCATAATGCTGAAGAATTTGCTTTCTCCTGTAATTGGAAAGTTAATGGGCAGAATGTATTTTTTTTGATACGTCAGGCTGTTGATGTTACCATCTCACTTTGCAGATTTTTTTGCTCACCCCTATAATGGATGTAACCGCAAGCCAGGATATTCCTCCACCAAACTGGACTGTTTTCTGGGTGAATCTTGGGTTCATGTGGGTTCCAACAGGTCTTTTGCAGTATTTGTGGTGATTGGGTTGCAGTTTAATGAATGATTCATCAGAAAAGTCAACCTTCTGCCACTTTTCCTCCCTTTCTGTAGGCTGTAGGGCTTTGCAAATGCAACACCATTGTTTAGTTGTCTCTAAATTCGTGTTGCCCATTACCTTCCAAATTACAACAGAAGGCAAATTCTTCAGCATCATGGTGCTCCTTCTCATACGTCAGCCTCCACATCAAAGTTCCTGATAGTGAAAAAGGTTAAGATGCTCCAGGATTGGCCAGCCCAGACACCAGACATGAACATTATTGAGCATGTTTGGGGTTAGATGAAGGAGGAGGCTTGGAAGATGAAACCAAAGAATCTTCATGAAGTCTGTGAGTCGTGCAAGACTGCTTTCTTTGCCATTCCAGGTGGTTTCAATTAGTTATTGGAGTCATTGCTGAGATGTATGGATGGAGTCCTCCAAACTCATGGAAGTCATACACAATATTCATTTTCCTTACCAAGGCGCTCTGACTTTATATGACTTTGATATTTTTGTAGCATGTTTGTGTTTTCAAAGGAAAACATAATTTCTACCGTACATTATTTTGGTACATGGCAAGACTTTTGTCCAAGCACCATCTGACCTTTTTGTCCCAATTGAATGATAGAAGTCAATGAATGATACAGAACTTTGATTGTTTGTTATAATAAGCATGTAAGCTATTTCTGATTCCAAATGAGCAACCAAAAGTGAAGTCTGTGTAGGCTCTCAGTCGTACAGGAGTTGTCCATCGAGGAAAAGGCTTCTTGAGATGTCATTTGTACTTCTGTGAAGAAGATGCTAACTGGCTCGTTCAATAGAACAATAGATGCTAACGAGCCAGTATCGGAGTCGTTCATACCCAACTACAGCTTTTATCGGAGGTGCTAATGTCAGGAGAGGATTAGACCACTACTCCGCCCAGGCTTAGTGTAAGGAACCAATAGGAGGAGGGTGTTGGCACACCAATTCCGCCCATTCTTACTGTATTTAAGGCCTAGGCTACCAGCACTTATTAGTTCGCTGACGAAGCTCTTCGGATGAGGAGCGAAACGTCCGACACCTTCTTCACAGAAGTACAGAAGACGTCTCAAGAAGCCTTTTCCTCAAACCGAAAGTGAAGTTCATTTTTTTTTAACGACAACCTGGACAAGCAACAAGACTTTTGTCAGGCACTGTATGATCAATCCATCACAATCGATGGAATCCATATACATTTACTTGGTAGTTCAAAGTAGCAGCATCAGTATTTAGGACTCTATGGGAGCAGTCGGTGACTTTTTTGTATGTCTTTGAGGCTCGGCATAACTAAAGGAAGCAAAGCAGATGTCATAGGAAGCTGTTACGTTTTGCAATTATAGCGAGTTGCATTACCGCAGGATGCAGAGGCATTGTTGCAGATAACAACAGAGATAACAAAAAGGTCTTTTGATAAATGGATCTCAGAAGGGTTAGAGTCGCAAAAGAACAAAAAACACACAAAGCTAAGGAGCGTGGACGCCTGCTTATCGGAATGCAGACGGAATACAAAATGTAGTTAGCGGGTAGTAAAGTCTGTGGCTACAAAACAGCAAACTTCCCACAAACGTCCAGCAAATGTGAAGCCATGGCAAATGGCCAGCTGGTGAGAGAAGTATGTTCGTAAACCTTTTCAAGGACATCAAGTTGACAATCCGGGGATTTTAGCTTGACGCCTAATGTTCTTGGCTCTCATTCTGCGGTCCTTGGCCAGAGCGGAACGTGGGCTGGCTGAACAGACAGGTTACAAAAAGACATGTAATTGCATTACAAACTCAGGTGCGCTGAAAGCACGCTGAACTAAAAGTAAAGTTACCCTCTATGGTAAAACAGGAAATGAAACTAGAAAATAAGAAAGAGGAAACAGCAGAAACAAGGAACACCAGACTCAAAGTCCAATCTGTGACAGAAAGATAAGTTATCCACTTCTATCACTACCACTGAGCTATTAGCATTTAGCATTAGCTTCCTCAACCCACATAGCTAAATGAGCTAAAATGACTACAATTTCCCTCTGGTGTTTAGGAGACACACAGTGTTTGTCCAGCGACTGTGACTTTACACAGGAGGGTGAAAAATGTAGAGAATGAACTACAGTGGTACCTCGGTTAACGTCCACTCCGGTTAGTGCGTATTTCGGTTAACTTCCAAAATCTTTGCTAAAATGTTGCCTTGTCTTGCGTTCGCCCGCTTGATTAGCGTCCAAAATACACGTCACCAGACACGTTATAAGGCATCCTCGCCGGTGCACCGCCACTGCCACGTCACGCACGTCACGTCACGTTTTTTTTACATTTTCTATACTCAACGGCAAGGTACATGTTTATTGGTTGTAGAACCAATCATATTTATATTATTTATTTATTTATTTATATTAACTAAATATATATATAGTTTGATATATATGTTACATTTTTGCAAATTCTGGTTGCCGCAGAATGTGTTTATTTTGTGTTATTTTGTTCATTGATAGTTTTGTGGGGGGGTTCTACCAAAAGTAGGTACAAGTGATGTTAAATGTTCACTTATCCATTCATTTGTCATTTGTAATTAATTTATTTATTAATTAATTTTCCTGCATGTAAACCTATAATTATTGTCTGTAAAATGTGTTTTGTGTGTGTCTAATGAAGCCGCGTAGCTATTTTGACTGACATATTACCAGTACTCAGGTTATGTACACAACTATTTTAAAAGTTGAACTACTTCAAAAGCAGCTCACAGGCTAAAAAAGTGTGAGCACCCCTGATTTAATGCATTAAAACGTAGCTGTTTTTTTTACTGCAAATCATTTATGCAATTACAGTCATTATTAAATTCCCTACTGAGACTGTTGCCCCCAGACAAGCGAAGGGAAATGTTCACCAAAAAAACATAGTACTGCTGTCAAATTTGACTTATGTAAAATCCACAAAAGCACCGTAAACGCACCACAACCTATGTGCAAACCTATGAGCAAGTCGGGGGGAATTTTCGAGTAGGTTCCTTGCAAATAATGGAATTAATTAATCTAAGCGTAATGCTTGCTGTTGCTTGCCGTCATGCTGGACGCAGCGGGACACAGGACATGACTGCTTCATGGATGCAGGAAGTGGTGGTGACAATGTTGTGCACAAGATGGAAACACTACTTGACGAGGCGTAAATAGGTCGTGTAAGAGCAACACAGTGCAGCCGTGTGTTGCGTACATACCTCTGAAATTTTCAAGCTGTAAAATTCGGAGGTCTTCCATTCTTGTCTCGGTACGGTCCATCGCCTTTCTCTTATGTGCGGTCCATGTGTTTGTTACATCATGTATGCTGACAAAGAAATGCTGTTGGCTTAAAAATGCTGCTCGTGGCCCACAATGCATTGCACGATCACGTGCAAGTATCGCCAGATTTCATGTGATCCAAAATGGCGACGTAAACAAACCGGTAAACAAGCCAGCAAATGCAAGCCAAGGCAAAATTTTTGCAAAAATTTGGGATGTTAACCGAAAAAACGGGGCCGATGTTAACCGAGGTACAAATTAGGATTTGACCAATTGTACCTGTTGATTTGTCCTGATCAAATATCATGACATTGCTACTACCACATCACTACTATCAGGAGAACCAGAGTATAAGTGTTGAGGGAGTCACCTGCTGTGATCCAACAAAGTGCACAACACATGCTCCGAGCAGCCGGTGTGATGCCACGGATGTCCTGGCAAACCTTTAGCACTTTCCTAACACCGCGGTGCTGTCATTTCAGGTGGCTCGTAAGGTTTTTTGTGTGCATGATGGGGGTTTTTTCACTTGATCGTGGAGCATTTGGTACAACTAGCACGCAAAATATCTCCCTTGGAGAGTAAATGTTTGTTTACAAGTGAGCTAAGAGTTATGACAGACCGTTAACATCACAGGCAGGGGAAAAAGGAGCGCTTGATTTGCCCACAGTACGGGTAATCTCGTGTCATTGGAGCAGTTTTTCAAATTATTGGTTATCGGAGCACTTCATTTCCAATATCCATGCCAACTTGCACATTTACAATCCAAAGAGCATCCTTGGAATTAATTCCAGATTGTGGCCATACTGAGCTTGTTGCTGTTTGGAGCACATCATAACTCACGTGCTAATATCATTGTCGGCAGGAAAACCAATATCACTTTTTCATAACATATTGATATTCTTTTGAAAAGTTCTCAACTTGCACTCTTTTATTCTGAATTGCTCATGATTTTGTTTTTAACCACACAAGCCATTTAATGTATATGAATAATATATGAAAATGGGCGTGGCTCAGGTGTGTGGAATACCTCGGCTCCGCCCACTTTATGCGCAGTCGCTGCAAAGATGACATTCATGTCAACATGACATGATGAGGATTCTGCTGATTGTTGCAATGTGTATTCTTTTTAGGATGTGATTACACACAATAAGCAGTCGTCATACACACAAGGTATGTTTTTTATTGTCTGCCTTCCAGTCAAATGCCTGCGTTCATGTAATGACATACAGACAACAAAACATAAACTTGTCTGTGAATTCAGGGTTATTCGATGAGGCGAGCTGCTCCGGCGACTCGCTGGCTGCAGTATGCGAAGGAGACGGGAAGAGTTCACAATGGACAGTGTCCCTTCCTGCCACCAGCACTACGTTGCAGCCTGCAGTACAAGCCTGGTCTCCATCTGATTGCCAGCAGGACGCATCCACTCAGCATCTTTCCTACACAACCACCTCCACAGTGACAGCTGATGTCTACATGCAAACTCTGTGCCCCGGTTGCACCATGCTGACGTACACGCATACGCCACTGCTCACTAACTTTGGGGTGAGTAGCTGTAAATACTGTAGTAGCGTTATTACAGACTTATTACCACTTACACTAACAAGCAACAGGTAGATGATGCAATCATAATGGCTAATTCACTATCATGATTATTAGTATCTGGCACTTTACAGTACAGCATAACAGTATATGCATTAATACAATAAGACACGTTTATAATAATGCAGCATAGACATAGTTACGATAGACACATTTATATTAATATTGGAGACTAGGGGTGCACTATAATTATCGGGCCGATATGAGGCAATTATGACGTCACACAGATATATCCAATAACATTAAGAATAGCTCCAACAACCAATAATTAAAAAAAATGCAAGAATACGTACTGCGTACTGCGTACTGTGCAGGTGAGTAAATCACAGCTCATTTTTTCTTCTGCCTGTGACATTAACGGCCTGTCGTAACTTCCTGAGCTCACTTATAAACAAATTTTTACTTTAAGAGGAAGACATTTTGCGAGCTAGTTGTACCAAATGCTCCTCGACGAGGGGAAAAAAATCCCATCAAGCTCACAAAAACCTCATCAGCCACCTGAAACGCCAGCGCTGCGGTGTTTGAAAAGTAGAAAAGGTTTTGCCAGAGACCTCCGTGGCGTCTCGCCGGCTGCTCGGAATGTGTGCCCGAATACAGTGCACCTTGCTGGGCCACAGCAGGTGGCTCCCTCCGCTCTATAAACTGGTTCTCCTGATTGTTGTAATGTCATGATATTTGATTAGGACAAATCAACAGGTACAGGTGGTCAAATGCAAATTTGTTCCAGTCCTTCTTACCTCCAGGTGTGCACAAACTACAGTTAAATCTAAATTTCAAAAGTAGATATAAAAACGTAATTTGTTATCGGTATTATATCGATCTTGAGAAGCAGAAAGTTATCGTATTGTATTGAAAAAAAGTTATTGTGCATATTGAGGCAAATTTTTTGTATTTTATGCCTAAATGAATCATTTTCAAGCATAAAAATGTTTGAATTAAGTCAAATGTGAATATATGGCATTCAGAAGACGCATTAAAAAATGTTGTGGTATGTAGTTTTGTACACTGGTCACTAGGTGTATTGGGTGTGAGACACACAATGTTGGATGAGACACACACAAGCACCAGCACCAGACTTGATGGGCGGAACATTATTAACAATTAACATTATTGTTATTTCATGTCTAGAGGGCTGAAATTATTTTAAAATTCGTATTTTGAAGGTCATAAACCGGTTTCTATGCTCCAACGAAAGAAATATTCCATTTATAAAGAAGGAATCATACTTGACGGAAATTCACTTATCACGGCCAGGACTGGAACCAATTAACGCCATAAACGAGGGATGTATTCTGTACTGTACTGTACTGTACTGTACTGTATGTCCAAGAGAGCAGATGGAAAGGCAATAAGGCTAGAAGCGTTGGAGGAGGGTAGAAGGTGTTTTACTGTGGAGTATTGTTGCTTGCTCATTTCTTTTTGTTGTTCCAGACCATACCTGTGGCCCCAGCAACATGTTCCCTTCCTCACATGGAGCTCCCAGAATCAGGGTTCGCTTATATCCCCTGGTCCCAACCCTTCACTACTCTCTCAACTATGCCGAGCTCAGGAGTCCAGTTTGGCCCAGGATCTGCAACTCTATCAGGGTCTTCTCTGGTCCATATGCCTTTGTCCACCATGTTCCCTCAGCAAGACACACAAGGTATAAATTCTCAGCCCCAGAGCCTGGAGCCCCTGCAATATTCACACCAAATCAACCCTGAACCACGCAATAAGGCATCGGATGAAGATGGAGGTGCAGAATTGGAAGCGTCAAACCTACTCGATAAAATTCTGGAGAGTCAGAGAAAAGATGATGAATTGGGAGGCAAGGAGCAGTTGTACAGTACCTCACTCTTTTTACCAAATGCTTTGTGATGGAACTTAGTCAAGGCCACATGATTACCCAAAAACCTTACATCATTCTTCATCATTCACAAAGTAGAAACCTGCAACACACAGAAAAACTATAAAAAATACGGTCATTTTTATTGGAGGATGTGATGTTTTATTTTTGCTGGATGCATGTGTAGCAGAATCAGAAATGGGAAGAACCCATCATAATACATACTCATCTGTGTATGATTGTACTTATTGACTTGCTTGTTGCTTATGTTAAGGTGTGACTTTTCACTTTTTCTTGTGTGTATGTCTCGTTCTTGTGAGTGCACGCCACTGATAAACAAGGTCTGCTCTGGACTATTAGTACGGCTACTGTTCCTGTTTTATTCACTTTCTAAAAGAAAAGCCGTTCCTACTTCAGCAGCCCACCTTGGAGTGCCCCCAGCAACCCCGGACAAGTTAAGCTGAGGTCACAACCGGACGTACGATTTTTTGCGATTTGTGGCGTTCTCCAAATAACTGCGTTTTTTTTTTTTTTTTTTTGCTCATGGAGATCGTAGTTGTGGTGACCATGAAGGACTAAGATCACCACGCACGAAATCTGCTCGGACATACAGCTGTCGCTTCATCCATAGAGCCAATGCACGTAAGTTGAAAGACCGACGTCCGTCAAACTTACAATAAAAGTACTGGCCTTGTGTTCCATGCAGCCTTGGTATGAAGGTTGCAAGGACTACGAGCGAGCTGTACGTTGTGCGTAGCAACGACGTAAGATCTGTATAGGAAACATGATTGGATCTGCACATGCAGGCTATGTCACTTCCTCCACTAGCAATTTTTGAGGACAGAGCTTCTGTGACGTCACGTGACTTGATATTTATTATTATTTTCTTCAATTTATAAACATAAATTAAATGAATTTCTCTTGGAGATTCATAAAGTATGTAATACAGTGGTGTGAAAAAGCGTTTGCCCCCTTCCTGTTTTCTTATTTTTTTTCATGTTTGTCACACTTAAATGTTTGAGATTATCAAACAAGTTTTAATATTAGTCAATGGCAACACAACTGAACACCAAATGCAGTTTTTAAATTAAACTTTTATTAAGGGAGACAAAAAATCCAAACTTACATGTCCCTCTGTGAAAAACGGATTGCCCCCCCTGTTAAAACATAACTTAAGTGAGATTAATTGAGATCTATCAGTCTGGAAACTGTTATAAAGCCATTTCTAAAGCTTTGGGACTCCAGCGAACCACAGTGAGAGCCATTATCCACATCATCGCAAGGCAATGTGGCACAAGGCACAGTGGTGAACCTTCCTAGGAGTGGCCGGCTAGCCAAAATTACCCCAAGAGCGCAGCGACTACTCATCCAGAAGGTCACAAAAGACCCCACAACAACATCCAAACTACAGGCCTCACTTGCCTCAGTTAAGGTCAGTGGTCATGACCATAAGAAAGACCTGCAAGGCAGAGTTCCATGACAAAAACCACTGCTGAACAAAAAGACCATGAAGGCTTGTCGAGATTTTTTTCAAAAAACATCTTGATGATCCCCGTTTGGGAAAATACTCTGACGAGACAAAAGTTGAGTGTGTGTTCCATTACATCTGGCGTAAAAGTAGTTAAAATAAAGTACAGGTAGTACTTGAACTAAAGTAAAAGTAATTTCTGAAAAAAGACGACTTGCTGTGATAAATGGAACCATGAATTCTGCTGTCTACCAAAAAATCCTGAAGGAGAATGTCCGGCCATCTGTTCGTAACCTCAAGCTGAAACCAACTTGGGTTCTACAGCAGGACAATGATCCAAAACACACCAGCAAGTCCACCTCTGAATGGCTGAAGAAAAACAAAATGAAGACTTTGGAGTGGCCTAATCAAAGTCCTGACCTGAATCCTATTGAGATGCTGTGGCATGAGCTTAAAAAGACGCTTCATGCTGGAAAACCCTCCATTGTGGCGGAATTACAACAATCCTGCAAAGATGAGCAAATTCCTCCACAGCGTTATAAGAGACTCATTGCAAGTTGTTGATGGCAGTTGTTGCCGCTATCGGTGGCCCAACCAGTTATTAGGTTTAGGAGGCAATCATTTTTTCACACAGAGTCATGTAATAATAAAAGTTTCATTTAAAAACTGCTTTGTGTGTTCAGTTGTGTTGTCATTGACTAATATTTAAATTTGTTTGATGATCTGAAACATTTATGTGTGACAAAGTATGATAAAGCTCCCGGGGTTATGTGTGTCACTTCAAGTATTAAGTGCTATGTTTTGTACAGTGGTACCTTGGTTAAAGTCCCCCCCGGTTAGTGTGTTTGTCAGATATCATCCAAAATTCATGCTAAAAATGTTGCCTTGGTTTGCGTTCGCCCACCTGGTTAGCGTGCAAAATGGCACACGAAACAAACTGTTGTAGTTGTGCTTGGTTTGTTTACACAGCCATCACGCGGCCAAGACGAAATCTTGCGATACTTAGTTCACCCTAGCTACGGCAGCCTGTAAGGCACATACAGACATGTAAGGCATCCGGAGTCCAATGGCTAAACAATGGACCCTCAGCGTTACTGATTCCTGTCCATTCATTTTTTCACTCTAAATAAGCCGCTATGAGTCCATAGAAGGTTGTAAGTGACAGCAACATTCCAAAGAGGGTGAAGACCACGATTGAATTCAAGAAATAAGTTATCTCAAACTTCGAAGATGGCCTCTGTGTTGCCAATCTCTCTGAGATGTACTGAAAGTCCTCATCTACAATAAGTTGAAGAAGAACACCGTAATCAAGTGAGCTAATGTTGCGAAAGGAGTAACGGTGTTAAAAAACAGAGATCACAAACCATTGAAGATGTTGAGAAGTTCTCGCTGCTGTGGATCAATGAGAACAGCAAGCGGGAGACACTGTTTCAGAGGCGAGTATGCTGGGTGCAGTTCTAACACAGAAAACGCCTGCAACGAGTGCGTTCGTTGACTAATTTAAGGCAAGCAGAGGCTGGTTTGACATTTTTTTTTCAAAGAACAGGCATACATAGTGTCGTCAGGCATGGCGAGGCGGTACATGCAGAAAAACGTGCCTCAACTCCTCCATCCCTCCTCTTTCTGGTTGTTTTTTGCCAAGGGTGTCCCCTGCAGGTAAAAATGATGTTAAATGTCCATTTCTGCATTTCATATGTCATGTTTGTGGCATTGCTTTTTCATATAAAACTGCATGTGAAAGGAAAAATATTGCCCATCATCCACAATCCTTATGTGAGACATGAACACACATCTTTCTCTTTTCTGTGCATTCTAAAGATATAAAAACAGCTAAAAAGAGGCAAATGATGGGACACACTTATTACACCTATAAAGCCTTTTGAAAAAATCTCCAGAAAACGCCAACAATGCTCCATTTACATAATGTGACCTGCATATTAACCAAGCTACAGCGATATTGTTATTATTATTGGTTTTAACATTGTTACGCCCAAGAACTACTTTACTGGCAAAGTGACACCTCGCCACACCACACCAGCTAGCTACTGGCTGTAGTGATTCGCTTCACCACACACTCGCTCACAATCACTCAGGCCAGTCGCGACAGGTAACGCTGAATATTGGAGCTGTCGCCACTGCTGCTGTGTTTTTGTTTTTGAGTTTGGAAAAGTTAAAGCTCGGTGTTGCGTTCCTTTTTATGTTGCTATGTCAAATCAAGGTGTATATATAAGGTATAATATAAGGTGTTTTTATTGCGGTCTTCCTAGGTGGAATAAGTGTGTCCCATTACGTGCAATAATTAGCTGCCTCTTTTTAGCTATTTTTATACCTTTAGAACGCACAGAAAAGAGAAAGACATGTGTTCATGTCTCACATAAGGATTGTGGATGTTGGGGAAATTCCATAAAAAGTGCACTTTTCCTTTAAAAAGTCATTAACAGACCAGGGCCCATATTCATAAAGCATCCTAAGGCTAAAAGTAGCTCTTAGAAAAATCTTAGAATTCCTTGGATTCTAAGAATCTAAGACCATTTAGGCGCTTTCACAGCCTCATATTGTTATAATAATAATATAATCACAGGAATGGCTGACAGCCGAGTCTGCGCCCACCATTAATATCTATCCATCCATCCATTTTTTATACCGCTTCTCCTCATTTGACAGACAGGGTACACCGTTCACACTCATAACATGCATGTTTTTGGAATGTGGGAGGAAACTGGAGTACCTGGAGAAAACCCACGAACGGGGAGAACATGCAAACTCCACACAGAAATGCCCAAGGGAGAATCGAACCAAGGTCTTCCCAATCTCCAGACTGTGACTGTGTGGCCAACATGCTAACCACTAGACCACCGTGCGGCCCATTAATATCTAACAGTCGTAAAATTACCAGCATGGACAGTAAACATAATAAGCATAATCTCCAAGCATAATCTCCTCTCCTCCCACTTCATCTCTGCAAAACTCCACTCCAACTGTTGTCTCGCTAGTTGTTGTTTGCAAAAAGAGTTAAATAAAGATAAAAGTGATGTTAAATGTTCAGTTGTCCATTCACTTGTCGTTTGTAATTATTTTTGCATCATTTTCTGCATGTTAAAGTATAATTATTGTAAAATGTGTTTTGCATCAAAAATTTGTAGGTGTCTGAAACGGATTCATTCATTATTTTTTATGGGAAAACTTGTCTTGTTTAGAGTCCGTTTCGGTTTGAGTCTGACCATCTGGAACGGATGAAAGACGATGAATGAATATGCAGCAGTTCAAGCCACCATAAAAATATACGGCATATAGTGTACCTATTCAAGCAGATATCAAGTCAGCCGACACACTTTTGATTGGGTGTGGTAGGTTGCGCAGTATTCAGGTTCAACCAGCAGTGACTGGCAACTCCCAAGCAGTCTTCAACAATTGAATGAATTCCTGGCGGCCCTGATAGTGATCTCGCACTGCTGATTCAGCGTTATGAGTGGATTTCCCAATCTCCTTTTTCCCCTCACTGTGCTTGCCAAAGTAAAGCTACAGCACAGTTGATAAGGGAAGCACATTGCTTTTTTGTTAGAATTGTTTGTTTTAGCTTTAATGTTCATTTAACATTCAAATGGTTTCTCCACTGAGACATAATCTGTGTTTTCAGTGTTTTTCCCCGTCATATAAGTACACAGTTGGATGATCACTACATTTGAACTTGAACGATCCCATGAGAATCAGCTCAGTTGTAAATCGGGGATGTTCTCAGAGGTTGGATTGGAGATTGGGAGGAGACTGACTGGTGCCACCAGTGCCACACATCGTCAGTCGTGTACCTCGGAGTCGTTGGGTAGTTTGGCCTTTTCTCACAAGACACCCCGAGGCTGGCCAATCGCAGGCTGATCAGGCCTAGGTGTGTGTTGCACTGTGGCCCCAAAATGTCTCCTTTCACTTCAGCCACAGCCAGTGACTCCCGACCCCTGCCTTAGACTCTTATTAACGTCCTTGCTCATTTCTTGTTTATAGCTGGCTACTCTCCTCTGTAACACGGCTCCAGCCAGACTTCAGTTCAAGTGTACTAAACTCTTTTTTTTTCTGTTTTTTTCAAACCAAACTGACAACTTTCTGCTTCTCACTTTTTAATTTTAGATGTAACTGTAGTTTGTGCACACCTGGAGGTAAGAAGGACTGGAACAAATTTGGATTTGACCAGCTGCACCTGTTGATTTGTCATAATCAAATGTAATGACATTACAACTACCACATCACTACTATCAGGACAACCAGAGTATAGAGCGGAGGCAGCCACCTGCTGTGGCCTAGCAAAGTGCACTGTATTCCAGCACATTCTCCGTGCAGCCAGTGTGACGCCATGGGGGTCTCTGGCAAACATTTTACACTTTACAAACGCCATGGCGCTGGTGTTTCAGGTGGCTGGTAAGGTTTTTGTGTGCTCGATGGTTTTTTTTCACCCAAAATGTCTTCTTCGGAAAGTGAACGTTTGTATGCAAGTAAGGTCAGGGGAAGTTACGACAGGCCGTTAACGTCACAGGCGGGAGAAAAAAGGAGGGTGTGTTGGGCATGTCTCTCACCCAGTCGGCAGTCAGGTTGGGGGCATGGTTTGTAACCCAATTTTTGGCCACGCAAGTGTTAGCGCTATAAGATATGTTCCATCTTTGTCATGGGCTTGTTGTGAGCAGTTGGAAAACAAAGCTCTGCATGAGATCAAACACTGAGTCTTTCTTGCAACTGCACATTGAACATGTTTCAAGCAGCGGATGAGTGTGATTCCTATTCAGCCATGTCGCCCCAACTCCCAACTCCAGTTGTCGCCACACCTGCGAAGCGGCTTCGACTCGGCTTCATGGTTCCAGCATATCGAGGCGATGTTCCACTTGAGGGAGATCACAACGGACACTACGGAGTACTACCTCGTTGTTGCTGCTATCGACCAGATGACCACAGATGGGACTTTGTCATTGCCTCAATAACTGTCCCTATTATCGGCACAGATTTGTTGTGTGCTAATGGACTGCTTGTTGATGTTTCTAATTGCCGCTTGATTGATGCTGTGTCTTTCACAGCATTTGCTGATTTTCCAGCTTTGAGCACACCAGCTTTTTCTACCGCGGATACTAAGCATGGTGTTGAACATTTCATTCCTACGGTGGGACCGCCGGTTTTCGCTACAATGGAGCGTTGGGGCATCGATCTAATAGCCCATGGGCCTCACCCCTATACACGATGCCTAAGGCGGATGGGTCATGGCGGCCGTGTGGTGATTTCCGCCACTTTAACAATATCACCGCACACAATTGCTACCCCATTCCGCACATCCAGGATTTTTCTGCCTGCCTGGGCGGTACAACAGTTTTTTTCCAAGGTCGACCTGGTCCGCGGTTATCACCAGGTTCCTGTGCGCGCTGACAATGTGCCGTTCGGGCTTTTTGAATTTTTGCGCATGCCTTTTGGCTTAAGCGGGTGGCGCAGGCTTTTCAGAGGCTGATGCACTCGGTGTTGCGTGACACTTTTGTGTTCGTCTATCTCAACGACATATTGGTGGCCAGTCCTTTGGCCCACCTCCTGCTACCTGTTTATGCGGCCTTGCGGCAGAAGAAGGCTAATGATCCTCTTGACTGGACCCCCGAGTGAGTCTAGGCTTTCCAGCAGGCTAGGTCAGATGCGTTTGACATTGCCGTTGGTGCAGTAGTCAAGCAGCGGGTGGCGGGGGTTTGGCAGCCATGTGCGTTTTTAGCTGTAAGCTGCGAGATAACGAGCGGAAGTATAGCGTTTATAGTGGGAGTTATTGGTGCTTTATCTTGCGTGCTGCCATTTCCGTTTTTTGTTCAAAACTCATGTTGACCTTCGCCAGTCCAAGGTGACTGAGCCGTGGTCGGCCCACCAGCAGCGCCACTTGCCGGCCATTTGAGAATTCACGACGGATATTCAGCACGAGGCGGGCAAGACCAAACCGGTGACTGATTGTCTGTCTTGTGCACTTGTGTCACCTGTGAATCTTGGGACAGATTTTTCCACAGTGGCTGTGGATCAGCTTGGTGATCTGAATATTCGCTCTCTGAGGCTAGAGGATATGGTGATTCAGGACGGCAGTCCCACGCTCCTCTGCGACATTTCTACTGGTCGCCCCCGGCCTGTGGCTCCAGCGGTTTTGGACTCAATTCACTCCCTCTTGCACGCAGGGGTTTGAGTCGGTCAAGCCGGTTGGTGCAAAGTTTGTATGGCCTGGCCTTTGGAGGGACGTCAGGGAGTGGGTGGCAGTATGTGTGGCACACTTGAAAATATAGTGTCCACATAGATTTAATTTTGTTTTATTGAGGTAAAATATGCTATATAAAGGCGCAGAATTTAATATTTCTGAAATGTGATGG
The DNA here is from genome assembly GCF_027744805.1 of Dunckerocampus dactyliophorus. Classification (NCBI taxonomy): domain Eukaryota; kingdom Metazoa; phylum Chordata; class Actinopteri; order Syngnathiformes; family Syngnathidae; genus Dunckerocampus; species Dunckerocampus dactyliophorus. The sequence continues at coordinate 11,766,282 of NC_072830.1, forward strand.
TTGTATATATTGTTGACATTTATGGAATTGGATTTGTAGTTTGTGTTGTACAGCGTGAGGCGGAACCTTTGTCTCTCTTTAGTTGCGGCAGGACCCTATTACGGAGACACTTCCTGTATTGCGTCAGACGCAATCTGCAAGGGAACGCTACATGTCGTCCTCATTTTGCTGTTCTGCCTGCATTTCCATTCAGGTATTTTATCTGCCTTACGGTGCCCACGCCTGGGACCCGTAACAGATCTTGGGGGCTTGTCCGGGATCAGCACCACTTCCTGGCGGGAGCTAGAGCTGATCAATTGATGACATACGACGCTGATGCAAAGCTGATGTAAACAGAGAGCCTGAAGGAGTGAGCTGGAGCAGAGATCGCCATCGCTGGACTGCGTGATTCATCGCCAAAGATTGTGAAAAGCTATTGCCATGTCTGGGAGTGGGAGGAAAAGCCTAGTGTGGGACATTAGGAAGTCACTGCTGACTTTGTCAGAGGGAGAGCTCTTTCACATTGCCAAGGAGGTGGGTCCAGTGCCAGGGTGTGATCTGTCTGAGCTTCAGGATGGAGACTCCGGAGGATGCTTCGACTACATCAATGCTTACTTGCACAATAAACATTTGCTTGAGTCAGAGGACACAGGAATGACTGAATTGTTGATGTTAAAAGACACTATTGATGATCTTGTAAAGAACAGGCATTTGCTGCACTTGTCAGATTCAGGAATGCAACCTGCGGTGGATGATGCAACTCGCCAGATGCCACACATCGGCGAAGCAGTCAGCCATACCGTGGCGATCGAGTCTACATTGCCTGGTGGCAGGATTTCCACAAGTGACCTAGCGCCACTTTTTGTTGCATCTAATCCCAGCAACATTGAGTTACGGTCAATGCTCACCAGTTCTGAAGAGCTGGGTAAGAAGCTCAGACAAAGCATCACACCAACACAGTCACCAAAAGACACTCCTCTGTTGCCGAAACATGTCAAGTTGCACAATGAGACACTGTATGACAACCCACAAGTTTTGCCAGTTGCCCAGTCTGCCCCAGTGGGAATGATTTCCCTGAGAGACCTCTCCAACCTCCAAAGAAGAGAGTTTAAAGTGCAAGGGGGTCAGGTTGGTGATCATTCTTCAGACATCAGCTACAATAATGTCTGCAAACAAATTCAGGAAGCAATCAAAGAAGGTTTCCATGAAGCAGAAATAGTTTGTGGTGTGCTACAAATAATAAAACCTGGAACCTTTAAAGACATGCTAACACATAAAGATGACCTAACTGTGACAGAACTCAAGCTCACTTAAGAGAAAAGAATAGCACAGAGTTGTTTCAAGAGCTCATGTGTGCCAAGCAAGATGACAATGAGACTCCACAACAATTCCTGGATAGGGTGATAGGCCTGAAGCAACGTGTCCTATTCACCTCCAACCTACCAGATGCAAGAATAAAGTACAGCGCTTCAACAGTTCAAGATGTCTTCCTGCACACAGTTTATCAAGGATTAGGACACAAACACAGTGACATTCGAAGAGAACTAAAACCCCTCTTATCAAGTGGTGAGGCCAGCGACGAGGCAATACTGTGCCATGTAATGAGAATCACCAATGAAGAGAGTGAAAGGCAAAGGAGGATAGGCTCTTCCCGTTGACCAGTCCCAGCACAGGCCCACAGAGTCCAGTATGAGTCAAACGCTGTCCAAGAGCAAGGAAATAAGCTTGTGAACTCAGCACCGAAAGTAAAGACAGATCCAATTATAGACATCGCATCCAAAGTTGAAGAGCTCACCACCATCATTGAGGTCATGCGACGACAACTGCAGTCACCACCAGCAGACAGCACTAGACAGTACAGTCAAGATAAAATGAGAGTTAAAGTAGAGAAACCATATGGCTGCTGACAATGTCTTCAGCGAAACAGAACAAACTGTAATCATTGTTTCTCGTGTGTAGAAGAGGGTCACCGAGCTATCGGCTGCCTCAAAAGACGAAAGAGTCAGAGAAACGTGAGCCGGTCGCTGCAGCGGGGCGCCCAGTGACCGGATCTGAAGAACAGCCCCAAAGTCAAAATAACGCAACAGACGTAATAACGTAACGTAACGCACCTGTTCACCGTCCGAGAAGTAGACAACACAAAGGACCACCACAAGCAAAGTAAGTCAACTCAGTTCTCTTTTGAGCCACAAGGCACAAGACGTGAAGCGGTTGCCAATATAATTGCAGTGTAATCTCAGTGGATTGGCTGTTACTGCATTGCTCGACACCGGCGCACAAGTTAGCATCATTAGCCGTGCATGGAAAGATCTACATTTGCCTGATTTGAACATTCAACCGTTGTCAGAGATCATTGAGGAGCTAGATTAACTGAAGGTTTATGCAGTTACCGGAGAGCTCATTCCATTTGAGGGCTGGGTCCCAATTAAAACCAACCTTCCGGGGAATGAGGATCCAAGTCTTGCTGTCAGTGTCCCTTTCTTAGTCACTACCTTGACAATGGAAAGACCATTAATTGGCTTTAATGTTTTGGAACAAGTTGTAGAAGGTCAGCCAGAGCGACTAGTACCCACCTTGATCCACTTGCTTCAGCATACCATCAATATTTCAAGTGAGAAAGCAGAAACAGTTGTATGCTTTATTCAATCACTGGAGTCACGCCTGTCTCCTGGGCACTTAAGAACGGCTGCAAAAGACATGATTATCCCAGCCGGACAAGTAAGATAGGTGAGATGTGGTGTCCCCCCAACCATGCACCATTCTGACCGATTGTTACTGTTTGAGCCAGATGAGAGCAGTCAGCCTTCAGACCAGCTGGACATAGGTGCAGGGGTGGTTGAAATGCAAAAGCCATTAAAGCCAGATGTTACCATTGCTGTGGGGAATAACACCAACCATGACATCACCCTGCCACGCAAAACAGCATTAGGTACCCTCCAGTACATTGAAAGGCTCGTAAACGCTGACTCCCCAAGTGAAGTACCATTTGTGGCAGCTGTCACCAAGGTCAATGTTCAGCCTTCCTCGCCAACTTCATCATGGCATCCACCCATTAACCTTGATCACTTGGAAAAAGACCAACAAGAGACAGTTAGAAAAATGTTATTTGAGGAATCCAAAGCCTTTTCCAAAGACGAAAATGACATTGGATGCAACCCGAATCTGCAGATGGTGATAAATTTGAAAGACGACATACCCGTGCAGAGGGCATACCCATCAATCCCGAAACCGCTACTGAGAGAAGTAAAAGAGTATGTTCAAGACCTCATTGTAAAGGGATGGATTGTGAAATCGAAGTCTTCCTATGCTGCCCCAGGTGTATGTGTGCGGAAAAGGGATGGCACACTGCGCCTCTGCATAGATTACCGCCTATTGAACCAAAAGACTGTACCAGACAGACACCAATTGCCTCGCATAAAAGACCTGCTTGATACCCTGGGTGGCTATTCATGGTTCAGCATCCTTGACCAGGGTAAGGCGTATCACCAGGGCTTTGTGGCTGAAGGTTCACGCCATCTCACAGCCTTCATCACACCCTGGGGCCTTTATGAATGGGTCAGAATCCCATTTGGTCTGTCCAACACACCAGCAGCATTCCAGAGAAGTATGGAAGACATGTTGACTTCTCTCAGGGATGAATGCTGCATCCCTTATCTTGACGACGTCCTGTGTTATTCACGGTCATTTGAAGATCACGCAAAGTCCTCCGTGCTCTGCAAGCTCACGGGGTGAAGCTCCGTCCTGAAAAATGTGAATTATTCCGGCGAGAAGTTCGCTACGTAGGACGCCTTGTCTCTGCTGAGGGAGTGCGAATTGACCCTAAAGACTTCAATGCTGTGCTGGCTTTGAAGGACAGAACACCGCAGACCGTAGGTGACCTGAGGAGAATTCTTGGCTTCCTTAGTTACTACAGGTCATATATCCAAAACTTCTCAAAGATAGTGAGGCCATTGTATGAGATGCTTCAAGGCAAATCAACAGTGCCAGTCAAGTCTCGACAAAGTAAAGTCAAAGGTCCTCAGCTGTCACCCATGACGCCTATAGAATGTACAACCGAACATCAAAGTGTGCTCGAGAGACTCATTGACATGCTGACTCATCCTCCGGCTCTGGCATATCCGAACTTTGACCTCCCGTTCGTCTTGCATACCGACACATCAGAGCAAGGCCTGGGAGCTGTTCTCTACCAGCGGCAAGAAGGAAAACTCAGAGTCATTGGGTACGGCTCACGAACTCTTACGGGAGCTGAAAAGAATTATCATCTACAAAGTGGCAAGTTAGACTTCCTGGCTCTCAAGTGGGCGGTGTGTGAAAAATTCAGGGATTATCTCTTTTATGCTCCACACTTCACCATCTATACAGATAATAACCCACTAACATACATCATGAGCACAGCCAAATTAAACGCAGTCGGTCACCGCTGGGTAGGAGAGTTGTCGGACTTCCACTTTGACATCAGATATTGACCAGGGCGAGTCAACATTGATGCAGACACACTGTCTCGAGTCCCTCTTGACATTGACAATTACATGTCCACATGCACAGAGGAATTGTCAAAGGAAGTAGTGGACGTGGCAAGAAACCACAACAAATGGTAGTCACTAGCACATTGTGACAGTACCCCCCCCTTAATGGGCGCCACCCGGCGGCTTACCTGGCTTCTCTGGGAAACGCTTGTGAAAGTCCGAAATGAGGGTGGGGTCGAGAATGAGGGACCGGGAAATCCATGAACGATCCTCGGGGCCGTACCCCTCCCAGTCAACCAAATACTGGAAACCCCTGCCCCTTCTTCTCACGTCCAAAATGGCCTTGACCGTGAATGCTGGGTGGCCTTCAATCATCCTGGGGGGAGGGGGAGGTACCTCCGGAGGGCTGAGGTTGCTGGTGGTAACTGGTTTAAGGAGTGAAACATGAAAAACCGGATGTATCCTGAGGGATTCTGGCAGACGGAGTCGAACAGCGGAGGGGTTCAGGACACGATCCACGGGGTAAGGGCCGATGAATCTGGGCTGGAGCTTCTTTGAGTCAACATGGAGGGGTAAATCACGGGAAGAAAGCCACACCCTCTGTCCTGGCTTGTAATCAGGGGCGACTGAGCGGTGGCGGTTGGCTAGGCGTTGGTTGCGCTCTGATGTCCGACCAAGGGCTGCCCGTGTGTTGCGCCAGGCCCGGCGGGCCCGTTGTAGGTGGGCGGCCACGGAGGGGACTGTCACCTCTGATTCCAGGGATGGGAATGCCGGAGGCTGGTAACCATAGGCGACGTGGAACGGGGACAGGCCCGTGGCGGAGCAGACCAAGGTGTTGCGAGCATACTCGATCCACGGCAGGTTGAGGGACCAGGAGGCGGGCTGTTGATGGCAAACACAGCGGATGGCCGCCTCCAGGTCCTGATTGGCTCTCTCGGTTTGACTGTTGCTCTGTGGATGATAGCCCGAGGACAGACTGGGTGATGCTCCGAGGGCTTTGCAGAACGCCTTCCAGACAGCAGATGTAAATTGTGGTCCCCTGTCTGAGACCACATCCAGGGGGATTCCATGCAGTCTCAAGGCGTGAGAGACTAGTAAGTCTGCCGTCTCCAGGGCCGAGGGGAGCTTCGGGAGTGCTATAAAGTGAGCCATTTTCGAAAAGCGATCCACTATGGTGAGGACGACTGTATTTCCATTAGATGGTGGAAGTCCTGTCACGAAGTCCAGTGCTATGTGGGACCATGGGCGGGAGGGGATGGGGAGCGGTCGCAGGAAGCCCGCTGGAGCCAGATGAGATGGCTTGTTCCGCGCGCAGACTGGGCAGGCGGCCACGAACTTCTGTACGTCCGCTCGGAATGACGGCCACCAGAACCGTTGCGCCAGGAGGAAAGCGGTGCAGGAGACTCCGGGGTGGCATGCTACCTTGGACTCATGGGCCCACCGGAGGACCTCGGAGCGGAGTCCCGGGACGACAAACAGCCGTGCCGCCGGACAACCTTCAGGGGTGGAGATTTCTTCAGCAGCGTTGGCCACCCGCCGCTCGATATCCCACTGAAGGGCACCCAGGATCCGGGACTGGGGGACGATGTATTCCTGGCGGGGTTGCTCCGGGGCCGGTGCGTGTAGTCGGGAGAGGGCGTCGGGCTTGGTGTTTTGGGAGCCCGGGCGGTAGGTCAGGGTGAAATTGAATCGAGTGAGGAAAAGGGCCCATCGTGCTTGTCGGGGATTGAGACGCTGAGCGGAGCGGAGGTATGACAGGTTTTTGTGGTCAGTGTGAACAATGAACGGGAGTTCAGCACCCTCGAGCCAGTGCCTCCACTCTTGCAACGCCAGGATGAGTGCCAATAATTCTGTTGCCAATGTCGTAGTTGCGTTCGGCCGGGGTCAGGCGGCGGGAGAAGAAGGCACAGGGGTGGAGCCTCTGGTCGTCGCTCGAGCGCTGGGAGAGGACGGCCCCTACGCCGGTGTCTGACGCATCAACCTCGACAATGAATTGAGAGGAGGGGTTAGGGTGAATGAGCACAGGAACCGAGGTGAATAAAGATTTTAGCTTACTAAATGCTGCGTCTGCCTCTGGGGTCCACCTAAAAGGAACTTTAACAGATGTGAGCTTCGTCATTGGTTCTGCGACCCGGCTAAAAGTCCTAATAAATCGGCGATAGAAATTGGCAAAGCCTAGGAACCTTTGAAGAAGCTTCCTTGATGTAGGAACGGGCCAGTCGACCACAGCCTGGATCTTGGCTGGGTCGGGACTAACTTGGCCTTGTTCCACAATGAACCCCAGAAAGGAAACGGACGACGAGTGGAAAGAACATTTCTCTGCCTTAACAAATAATTTGTTCTCAAGTAGCCTTTGGAGGACCAGACGAACGTGCTGGGTGTGTTCCTCGAGTGAGGATGAAAAAATTAGAATATCGTCCAAATAAACGAAAATAAAGCGGCCGAGCATGTCTCGCAGGACGTCATTTATGAAGCTTTGGAACACGGCTGGAGCATTGGTGAGTCCGAAAGGCATGACTAGATATTCAAAGTGTCCGAGAGGGGTATTGAACGCGGTCTTCCATTCATCACCCTCTCGGACACGAACTAGATGGTAGGCGGAACGAAGGTCAAGCTTAGTGAATATCTTGGCGGAATGGAGGGAGTTAAATGCGGAATCCATGAGCGGTAATGGGTATTTATTCTTTACTGTAATATCATTGAGAGCCCGGTAGTCTACACAAGGGCGGAGGGACTTATCTTTTTTGTCCACGAAAAAAAACCCAGCAGCTAATGGGGACGATGAAGGACGAATGAGGCCAGCTGTGAGAGACGTGGCAATATACTGCTCCAACGCTTCCCTTTCAGGTTTGGAAATGTTAAATAGCCGTGCGGATGGGAGGGTAGCACCGGGAAGTAGCTCAATGGCACAATCATATGGTCTGTGAGGAGGAAGTGACTGGGCTTTTTCTTTACTGAATGCTTCACGGAGGTCGTGGTAAACTGAGGGTACCGAGGTGAGATCAATTCTTTCCGGCAATTCTATCTGGGCGGGCGGAGTTCGTGGACATGCTGATTTGAGACAGTGGGTGTGACAAAAAACGCTCCAATTAATAATGGTGGATTTAGCCCAATCAATGTGGGGGTTATGTTTGAGCAACCAGGTAAGTCCTAATACAATGGGTGCTGAACGGGAAGGAATGACTAAGAAACTCATGGTCTCCGAGTGGTTACCAGAAATGCGGAGAAGAAGTGGAGTGGTTTGGTGCGTGATAGTAGCAAGGTGACGCCCATCAAGGGAACGCACAACTTTAGTATCAGATAGTTTTACCACAGGAACACCATGTTGTTTGACAAACCCCTCATCAATAAAATTGTCATCTGCCCCTGAGTCAATGAAAGGGTTAATGTCTAATTGTTTGGTAGACCAGGAGAAAGTACCTGGGAGTTGTAGTCTACCAGCCGCGTCAGGCGCTGACGTCATCCGGGGGGGCGTGTCTCCGGACGCGCTTGGAGAGCGTGGATGTGCAGCTTGGGTGCGTGGGCTGTCGGGACGGACCGGACAGCTGGAGAGGGAATGACCTGCCTGGCCGCAGTAGATGCACAAGCGGAGGAGCTTGCGGCGATTCCTCTCCGCAGGAGTGAGACGACTCCCTCCCAGCTGCATAGGTTCGTCGAGCCGAAGTGCAGGAGTGGATTCCATGTAGGCGGATGGCCGGGGCGGTGTCTGTTGGAACTTGTAATCGCCGCGGCTGTCGCCGGGGGTGCCGCGTCCCCGGTCCGCATGGCGGTCGCTGAGGCGCTTTTCGATGCGGACAGCCAAGGCGATGAGGTCGTCGAGGGTTGCCGGGGTCTCCAGCGGAATCATCTGGTCCTTGATGGGATCAGCCAGGCCAGTAAAAAATGCATCCAGCAGGGCCGTGGCGTTCCAATCACTTTTTGCCGCAAGTGCGCGGAACTCGACGGCGTAGTCGATGGCGCTGCGGCGTCCCTGACTTATCCGCAGTAGGGTGCGTGCTGCGTCGCGCCCGGGAGGAGTCCGTTGGAATACCTGTTCCATCGCCCTGGTGAAGGCTGAATAAGACGAGCAAGTGGGAGATCGGCGGCTCCATTCTGCCGTGGCCCACTCCCCTGCTTTGCCAGTCAGATGGGAAATGATGAAGGCGATCCGTGCCCGCTCGGAGCGGAAGGCAGCCGCCTGCAGCTCGAAGTGGAGCTCGCATTGAGTGAGGAAGGTGTGTACCTCACCGGACTCGCCGGAGAACCTCTCGGGTTTGGACAGCACTGAGCCGAGCGCAGGTAAGATGGCGTCTGACGAGGGCGAATGTTCTGTGGGTATTTCAGGGTTAGCGGGTGGTGTGGTGGTGGAAGATCCTTGCTGTAGGGTTGCGACCAACGCGCCGAGCTGTGTCTCCAGAGCCTGCATGCGAGCGTCTTGTTGGTCAGCTAGGCTTTTAATGCACGAACCCAAAGCATTAAGTTGTTCCTCTTTTCTGCCCAGGCGTTGAGCCTGGTGACGCAGCGCCAATTTAATGGGCTCGGGCTCCGCGGGGTCCATTGCTGGCTGGTTTATTCTGTCAGGTTCTCGGTGTGGTTAGGACCCCAGATGCAGAGGCTTAGAGTTCGTGTGGTAATTCAGGACTTTTAATGACAAAAAGTGCAAGAGAGAGTAGTTCCAAAAACAGAAAGCGATGGTGTTGTGGCAAAAACAGAGACAAAAGGCAAATGAAAGTTACACCATGAAGAAAAGTACAAACTCTGGAGTTAGCTGGACGGCAGGGAGGCGGCAGGTCCAAATGGGCATGGAACAACGATTGGTAGCAGAAGCACTCGGGTGTGTTGCCAGCAGAGGCGAAACAATAAACCAGCGGCTGTCAGCTGTGGGTAGTCGGCTTAAATGAGTATCGGGTAATTAGCAACAGGTGTGCCCAGCGTCCCCGCCTCCAGCCCGCTTAAGGTGTAACTGCAACAATAAAGGAGAAACAAGCCAGAAGAAGGCAGGTACCACGCAGTGACAACCACAACAAATGGTAGTCACTAGCACATTGTGACAATCAGAGTATTTCAGTACCAATGTAAGCACACTTTGCGTGTGTTAAAAGAAAATACTTAGTTTAAATGTAAGTAAAGTGTCGGGAGCCACTTTTGTTGTGGGGTAGCGTGTGGCACACTCGAAAATATAGTGTCCACATAGATTTAATTTTGTTTTATTGAGGTAAAATATGCTATATAAAGGCGCAGAATTTAATATTTCTGAAATGTGATGGTTGTATATATTGTTGACATTTATGGAATTGGATTTGTAGTTTGTGTTGTACAGCGTGAGGCGGAACCTTTGTCTCTCTTCAGTTGCGGCAGGACCCTATTACGGAGACACTTCCTGTATTGCGTCAGACGCAATCTGCAAGGGAACGCTACATGTCGTCCTCATTTTGCTGTTCTGCCTGCATTTCCATTCAGGTATTTTATCTGCCTTACGGTGCCCACGCCTGGGACCCGTAACATATGCGTGGCATTTCAGCATGCCAAGGTCCACCGGTCCACTGGGGACAGGGGGCTCCAGTTTGTGTCGGAGCTCTGGTCAGCATTGGCTCTGTCTTTGGGTGTGCAAGTACACCATACGGCGGCTTACCACCCTCAGGCTTGTGTGTGTGCTTCATCTGTCACATGGCGTTTTTTTTGTACCTTTACATTCAGGCTCATTCATTGGTTAGCACTTCTTCTCTGTCTGAGCTTAGTGATTCCACATCCTCTTTTGGTGATAATGATACATGGAAGAAATGTTATTTATTTGGAGGCGAGGATTAGTAACTTAGAAGAGTGGCACCGCACTCTGAAAGGGCATACTTTCGCTGCGCTAGCTAGCCACCTCTGTCGAGACGCTGATAACATGTTGCAGCTTGTCACTGTCAGTTTTGCAGGACATGGCTAGGTTGCATCATCAATATGCATTATTGTAATAGGACAATCGGATTGAAATCTCTATCGTTGGCCAAGTTTGTATGGTTTCCATTGTACTACCAGCAGTTAAAAACTGAGGGTAAGGGTCTAAAGAGCGGCACACAATAACAAATAGTAGCTGCTTTTGATATGGCACACTATGAACAAGGCTTCAAATAATAATAATAATAATACATTACTTAATTTATAAAGCTATTTTAAAGGGACTGGATGCAAGATTGCATTGAGTAAACCGCTTAAAAATTGTCACAAATTTTTGCTGTAAAATCACTGACGTTCATGGCTGTCTGGTATGCACGTCGCGCATACACACAAATACAAACGACGTCTCAGAGACGCTACCAACACTTTCCATTCATCTTGTTCTGATACGCTACACACTCAGTGATAAACGTGATTAACTTTTGAAGAGAGTTCAGAGGTTGGAGGAGCTTGAGGTTAGAATGTTTAAGTGCAGCGCACTTTGTACTGTTTGAGGTCATCAGTGTATGTTTGGTGAGCGGCAAGGTGACTCTTTCCAGCTCTCTTTTATGGCTTTTCATTTTATGAAGGTCAAGAGTGGACTGGGGCCAGAGTGGATGAAGGAGACGCTTTTGGATTTTCAGACGGCCAGGTGTTGGAAGAATGTGGACAAGGTGTGATTATAATGACGGATGAGATCACATTTCTTATTGGACTGGAGGGTGGAAAAAACTGAATCCAGTTGGGCAGAGACAGCCGATAAGATGGATTTGATTTGATTATGGCTTTAGGGACACAGAAATGTGGGAGTTGTGACTGGAGAGTTGATGGAGGGTGAGACTGGGGGAGCAGACGAGATCCAGGATGTGTCCGTGGGTGTTGGTGGGAAATTGATGTGCTGGGTGAAGTTGAATGATTGGAGGAGTTCCAGAAAGTTGAGCCATTTTACTTGCCATGTTCAATTCTATTCTATTTTATTTCTACAGCACCAATTCACAACACAGGTTATCTCAAGGCACTTTACACCTGGACTAGGTCTAGAACCACACGCCTTATACATTTAAGAGAAACCAGCTGAACCCCACATGAGGAAGCACTTGGCGTTTGTCTCCACCAGTTGGGTTGAGAAAGAGAGACAGGGTAGAGCAGGGGTGTCCAAAGTGTCGCCCGGGGACTATTTGATGCCCGCAGCTGTCTTTTTATTGGCCCAAGGCACATTCTAAAAACATAATTTAACAAGAAAACTAAAAAAAAAACCAACAGCAACAACAATGGAAAAATCAGCAATAATTCTATAATAATAAAGTCAATATATTATGCAAATCAAGTCATAATTACAAGACGTAATAGTTGGAAATAAAAAACAACAACAACAACAGCAAAATTGAAAAAAAACAGCTGTAATTTTATGAGAATTATATTAAAATATGAAGGGAAAAATGTCATATTCTAACAAGAAAAACAGTTGACTAACATTATAAATAAAGGTTTGCAAACTAAGTGAAATGAAAACAGGCTGTTTAAGAAATAATGCCAACTTACCAAAAATACATAAAATATATATAATACAGAAGTAGGACTGCACTCATATACTGTAGTACAGTCGGCTATCGCGTATACTTCACTTCCAAACACACACACCTACACACACCCTCACACACACACACCCACACAGTCCTTTACACACACTTTATCACACTTTTCTAAGTCTGGCCACTTGGAAGTATGACAATGCGAGTCTTTCACCATGCCAGCCACCTTTATTCAGTCACCTTTGTCAAACACAGCAGTTCAAGCATAAACGCTAATAAATCGTTAATAAATAACGCTAACAAATTCCCTCAAGAGCCATGTCAGTGAGCGCTGTGTGTGTGCTGGCTCACTTCCACAGGCTATGCCTGCCGGTAACTAGCAGCTCCTAACCAAAGTTTTAGCTCGCATTTCAAAGCAAAAAAATCAGTCGAGAGACGGCTCGCCTCTAAAAAACACTTGTTAGTTGGGATACTCTGCCAAGGTATGCCAAGGTAGCACTATATGAATGACACAAAATACCTGCAGTGCTCCAGGTAGTGGCATGCAGTGCCAGTGCTCTGGCATTTGAGACTCAACGTACTCCATGACAACTCAAGGCGCCAGTAGATACAAGTAACTTTGGTCTTGTGGAGAGAGCAATCTGCCAGGGCTTTGAAGCTAAACTTAGCATTCAAAATACCCTTTTCTTTCTCCATTCCATTCATCAATATTTGTTCCCGCTTGTGGCTCCACATCCACTGCTGCGTTTCCTCAAACTATGGTGTGGGCCGAGGGTCAAACAGGACGTGCGTACGTTAATCGCACGTTAAAAACAATAGCGTTCCCATTAACTTGTTAAGAACGCGTTACGTTTGACAGCTCTAGTAATAATATCCTGAAGTGATTTAACAGTTACACATAATTGCAATGTGGCCCACAGTGAAAGCAAGTTTGACACCCCTGAAAAAAATGCTAACATTACAAATCTAGTGCAAGTTTGTACATTTAGAAAAGAAATGTCATTTGTAATGGGGAGGAGGTCATTTCAAGTGCAACTGTTTTTGGACCCTATTTGGACCTTAAACCTAACTCAGCTGACTTTATGACACCTGGATGGGTTGCCAGTGAAGACACGTTCAATGACTGCAGGAAATGTAAATGCTGGATTGTCTGCATGTGTGCAGGGTGTAAGGTCAGCTGAGATAGGCTCCATCTTCCTCAGCCTTCCTTCCCAAACAGGACAAAAAATAAATGGATGTTGTTGCTGAAAGCGTCTAAACGTTTTAACAATTACCTCCAAACAGACATCTGAGCTTTTCTTGGAGGTTTTCCCTGAGGGGAAACTGACAATGTGAGTCGAGCTGCAAATCATCTGTCAAATCTTTCACCAGTGGGTACAAGCAGTCCAATGCGTTTTCTCTGTAGAGATTTGTATTTGTATTTGTATTTGTATTTGTATTTGTATTTGTACTTTATTTATCCCACAACGGGGAAATAAGATAAGGTTCATTCTGTCATTTCGGAGAAACTTGGAGTAGAACCGCCACTCCTCCACATTAGGAAGAGCCAGATGAGGTGGCTCGGGCATCTGGTCAGGATGACTCCTGGACGCCTCCCTGGGGAGGTGTGCAGGGCACGTCCAACTGGTAGGAGTTGGAGAGACTATCTCTCTGAGCTGGCCTGCTTGGGATCCGCCGGGAGGAGCCGGACGAAGAGGGAGCCGGAGAGGGAAGTCTGGGCTTCCCTGCTTAGGCTGCTGCCCCCGCGAGGACGAGGCAATGTAAATCATTGCAGTAATAATGACAAAATGATCAAAGCTACAGTATAATACCCAACTAATAACAAGTGTAATCTATTTTTTTATTTAGATGTAAGTGGACTGGAACAAATTTGGATTTGACCAACTGTACCTGTTGATTTGTCCTAATCAAATATCATGATATTACTACTACCACATCACTACTATCAGGAGAACCAGAATATAGAGCGGAGGGAGCCACCTGCTGTGGCCCAGCAAAGTGCACTGTATTTGGGCACACACTCCAAGCATATGGTGTGACGCCACGGAGGTCTCTGGCCAACCTTTTGCACTTTTCAAAACGTTTCAGGTGGCTGATAAGGTTTTTGTGTGCTCGATGGTCTTTTTTCTCCCCATGGTGGCGCATTTGGTACAACCAGCATGCAAATGTTTTCCTGAATGTTTGTTTACAAGTGAGTTCAGACGAAGTTATGACACAGGCAGGAGAAAAAAGAAGAGCTTGATTTACTCACCTGCACAGTAAGGGTCATCTTGCCTCATTAAAGGGTTTGTTTTTTTTAAATAACTGGTTATCTGTGGTATTTTTAATGTTATCGGATTTATCGGTATCATCATATGTCATCCCTCATATTATCATGCACCCCTAATTTTATGTCATTTTTAATGTTTTTGTTATGTTATTAGATGCTCCAGATGATGTTGTAGTGTAGAAGTTTTGGGATGATTTATTGGAAGATAAAGGGGTATCTGGGTTTATTGCTTTAGTAATGAATTATTCATAATTATTAGTGAAGGAGTGACAAGGGTGAAGCGGTAGGATTGAACGTAACCTTTTCTGCATGTTCCAAATAAACTATTTTTACTCCAATCATGCGAGTGTTAATGTGGGGAAGGTTTCAGTGCAGGTGGAGGCTTGTACAGGTGTTTCATTAAACAAATGTCACTGATAAGTTACACAAATAAACCATAAACATCAGCTTCCTCATCATCCTTCCTTGGAACACAAAGAGGAATTCAGCAGAAGAAGATATCATAAAAAGGTTATGTCAAAAGAAGTGTGAGATGTTGAAACACGCTACATAGTTGGACCCACACAGCGAGAGAAAATATTTCTTATGAATGTATTTTTGTCTCAAATGTGAAGCAAAGGTACAGAGCAGCATCAGCATGAAGAAAGAACCAGTTTCCAAGGCCAAAGGAGTGCTGTTAAGTTTACTATGGAAGCTTTTTCTGACTTCTGAGCTGGAAAAAATGCATGATGCATGATGAATATCATGCACCCCTATTATATTGATTTATATTTCTAAGACATTTATATGACATTGTGTGTGTATTGGTGTGTCTTTACGGGCCGCACGGTGGTCTAGTGGTTAGCATGTTGGTCAAGACAGGAACAGTCTGGAGATCAAGTTAATTAACAAGTTAATTGGCAACTCTAAATTGCACATAGGTATGAAGGTGAGTGTGAATGGTTGTTTGTCTGGCGACCAGTCCAGGGTGTACCCCGCCTGTCGCCCGAAGTCAGCTGGGATAGGCTCCAGCATGCCCCCGCGACCCTAATGAGGATGAAGCGGTATAGAAAATGGATGGATGGATGGTGTGTTTTTACATAATATCAATATCTAATCGTCATCATCATGTGCCCAAATAGAGTGCACCTTGCTGGGCCACGCCAAGTGGCTCCTCCCGCTCTATACTCTGGTTCTCCAGTGATACAAATCAACAGGTACACTTGGTCAAATTCTAGTTAGTTTTAGTCCTTCTTACCTCCTGGTGTGCACAAACTACACTGAAATCTAAATTATAAAAAAGGAGCTACAAAAAAGACGGTTTTCGGTACCATATTGGTCTTGAGAAGCAGAAAGTTATCGGTTTGAAAAAAAGGTATAATGCATCTGTAGAATGAAATAAGCAGTATCTTTACCAGAGATAGCGCCAGATAGAATTTTTGTGGGGCATTGGGGTGAAGTAATGGTTAGCACATTAGCTTCAAAGTCAGAATGAAAAAAATTTTTAAAAAAATAAAATGCTATGAACAAAATAAAACGGCCAAACCAAAAATATATAAGTAAAGTAATAAGAACAAAATAAGAAAGAATTAAAAGATTCATTAAAAGAAGCATAAAGTAAGACATTTGAAAAAATACAATATTAAATCAATATTAAAAAATGACATACAATATACAATTTGTCCCTGACATGATTCATCAGCTTTGCTTAAATTTTACATATTGTTTGTAATTATGTTCTACATTGTTCTATTTTTGAAAGCCAAGAGTAATTTTCCGTGAATCACCACCTTACCATGGTGGATGGGTTTGTGTGCCTGAGTGATCCTAGGAGCCATGTTGTCTGGGGCTATATGCCCCTGGTAGGGTCTCCCAAGGCAAACAGGTCCTGGGTGACGGGCCAGACCAAGAGTGATTCAGAAGACCCGTATGAATAAACACACGAGGAGAGACCGCACCTCGCCCGGAAGTGGGATACCGGGGCCTCACCCTGGAGCCAGGCCTGGGGGAGGGGCTCGCAGGCGAGCGTCTGGTGGTCGGGCTTTCACCCGTGGGACCCGGCCGGGCTCAGCCCGAAGAAGCCACACGGGATCTCCCCCCCGTAGACCCACCACCTGCGGGGGCAAGCATAAGGGTCCGGTGCATTGCGTTTTGGGTGGCGGTCGAGGGCGGGCACCTAGGCAACCTGGTCTTCGGCGGCCAAATCAGGTTCTTGGGACATGGAACGTCACTTCTCTGGCGGGGAAGGAGCCCGAACTTGTGAGAGAGGTTGAGACATTCCGACTAGATATAGTCGGACTCACCTCGACCCACAGTTTGGGTTCTGGATCCAAACTCCTCGAGAGGGGCTGGACCTTGTTCTACTCTGGAGTTGCTGCAGGGTAGAGGGGGCGAGCTGGTGTGGGCTTATTAATAGCCCCCCGGCTCGGTGCCTCTGTGTTGGAGTCATCCCCGGTGAACGAGAGGGTCATTTCCCTACGCCTTCGGGTTGGGGAAAGGGTCCTGACTGTCGTTTGTGCGTACGCGCCAAACGGCAGTTCAGAGTACCCAGCCTTCCTGGAGTCCATCAGAAGGGTGCTGGAGAGCACCCCAACTGGTGACTCTGTCGTTTTACTGGGAGACTTCAACGCCCATGTGGGCAATGACAGTGTGACCTGGAGGGGCGTGATTGGGAGGAACGGCCTCCCCGATCTGAACCCGTGCGGTGTGATGTTGTTGGACTTCTGTGCGAACCACAGTTTGTCCATCACAAACACCATGTTCCAGCATAAGGATGTCCATAAGTGCACATGGCACCAGGACACTCGAGGCCGCAGGTCTATGATCGACTTTGTAGTCGTATCATCAGACCTGCGTCCGCATGTTTTGGACACACGGGTAAAGAGAGGGGCTGAGCTGTCAACTGATCACCACCTGGTGATGAGTTAGATTAGATGGCGGGGGAGGATGCCGGACAGACCCGGGAGACCCAAACGTGTAGTGAGGGTGTGCTGGGAACGTTTGGCAGAGTCTCCTGTTCGTCGAGTCTTCAGCTCTCACCTCCGGCAGAGCTTCTCCTGCATCTCGGAGGACGAGGATATCGAGTCCGAATGGGCTCTATTCCGTGCCTCCATTGCTGAGGCAGCCGATCGGAGCTGCGGCCGCAAGGTCGTGGCGGCAAGCCCCGAACCCGATGGTGGACACCTGAGGTCAGGGTTGCCGTCAAGCTGAAGAAGGAGTCCTATCGAGCATGGATGGCTTGTGGGACTCCTAAAGCAGCTGACGGGTACCGGCAGGCCAAGCGGCACGCGGCTTCGGCGGTGGTCGAGGCAAAAACTCGGGTGTGGGAGGAGTTCGGTGAAGCCATGGAACACGACTTTCGGTCGGCCTCGAAAAGGTTCTGGCAAACCGTCCGGCGCCTCAGAAAGGGGAAGCAGTGCCCGGTCCACACTGTTTACAGTGGGGACGGGAGCCTGCTGACCTCGACTGAGGATATAGTTGGGCGGTGGAGGGAAAACTTTGAGGCCCTTCTCAATCCCACTGACATACCTTCCATAAAGGAAGCAGAGACTGAGGATACGAACGCGGACAGTTCCATCACCGTGGCTGAGGTATCTGGGGTAGTCAAAATGCTCCCCAGTGGCAAAGCTCCAGGGGTGGACGAGTTTCGCCCTGAATTCCTCAAGGCTCTGGATGTTGCGGGACTGTCTTGGCTGACACGTCTCTTCAACATTGCGTGGAAGTCGGGAACAGTACCTCTGGATTGGCAGACTGGGCTGGTGGTCCCCCTTTTTAAGAAGGGTGACCGGAGGGTGTGTTCCAACTGTAGGGGGATCACACTCCTCAGCCTCCCTGGGAAAGTCTATTCCAGGGTGCTGGAAAGAAGGGTACGACCGTTAATCGAACCTCGGCTACAGGAGGTGCAATGTGGTTTTCGTCCTGGTCGCGGAACACTGGACCAGCTCTACACCCTTGCAAGGGTCCTGGAGGGTACTTGGGAGTTTGCCCAACCGGTCTACATGTGCTTTGTGGACCTGGAAAAGGCATTTGACCGTGTCCCTTGCGGTGTCCTGTGGGGGGTGCTCTGGGAGTATGGGGTTGGTGGCGCGCTACTACGTGCCATTCAGTCCTTGTACAACCGGAGCAGGAGCCTGGTTTGCATTGCCAGTAGTAAGTCAAGCCTGTTTCCGGTGAACGTTGGCCTCCGCCAAGGCTGTCCTTTGTCACAGATTCTGTTTATAATTTTCATGACAGAATTTCTAGGCGCAGCCAAGGTGTCGAGGGAGTCCAGTTCGGGGGCACTAGGATCTCATCTCTGCTATTTGCAGACGATGTGGTCCTGATGGCCTCATCGGGCTGTGACCTGCAGCGTTTACTGGGACGGTTTGCATCTGAGTGTGAAGCTTCTGGAATGAGACTCAGCACCTCCAAATTCGAGGCCATGGTTCTCAGTCGGAAAAGGGTGGATTGCTCCCTCCGGGTTGGGAATGAGGTCCTGCCCCAGGTGGAGGAGTTCAAGTATCTCGGGGTCTTGTTCACGAGTGAGGGAAGGTTGGAGCGTGAGGTCGATAGGCAGATTGGTGCAGCGTCTGCAGTAATACGGTCGCTGTACCGGACCGTCGTGGTGAAGAGAGAGCTGAGCCGGAAGGCAAAGCTCTCAATTTACCGTTCGATCTATGTTCCCACCCTCACCTATGGTCATGAGCTTTGGGTCATGACCGAAAGAACGAGATCGCGGATACAAGCGGCTGAAATGAGGTTTCTTCGTAGGGTAGCGGGACTCACCCTAAGAGACAGGGTGAGGAGCTCGGTTATCCGAGAGGAGCTCAGAGTAGAGCCGCTGCTCCTTCACATCAAGAGGAGCCAGCTGAGGTGGCTCGGGCATCTAGTCCGGATGCCTCCCGGACGCCTCCCTGGTGAGGTGTTTCGGGCATGCCCAGCCGGGAGAAGGCCCTGGGGAAGACCTAGGACACGCTGGAGGGATTATGTCTCACAGCTGGCCTGGGAACGCCTTGGTGTCCTCCCGGTGGAGCTGGAGGAGGTGGTTGGGGACCGGGAAGTCTGGGCTTCCCTACTGAGACTGTTGCCCCCGCGACCCGGACCCGGATAAGCGGAGGAAAGTGGAATGGAATGGAACAGTAAATTTCCATTAATGACATTTATAGTTCCTGTCGCCAGCCATGACGAAGTAGCGCTCCCTGTTCAGCCTCATTTCTGGAAGTGACGCCATCGGGGTACTATCACTCAGGTAAACAAACAGCGCTGTACGAGACGGAGGATGTTTACAGTGATTATAGCGAAGATTTGAGCGATGTTTCAAGAGTTTTCTATGAGGAAGAAGCATTTGGAGATGAAATAGAGAACTTGCAGAACATGGACTTAAGCCTTAAGACATGCAGGTGAAGTTTGGTCGCCTTCAAAACAAAGAATGGGCCAGTGTAAATTACTCTGGAGTTGCTTATCCTTCAATTATTGTTTTAAACCAGCTTCTTAATGAGCGTAAAGGGGAGTTTATAGACTGTCTGTTTTAATGCCATGTGGCCGCACGTCGATGATGAATGATGCCCACCCCCCGCCCCCCACAGTAAACATTTTGCTGTGAAAAGCTGTTTACAACATGTATGATACTTTGCAGCCTTGTCGCTATCGTGGAATAGTGTTTAGAAGACATTGTATAAACAAGACATGACTTACTCTCTTGTGCCAACTTTGACGTAGTGGTCTTTCTTGTTTTTTTTCTATGTACTGGCGGAATAGCATTCTTTTACTTTCAAGCCAAATTCTTCTTGTAAAGGCATTCCTTCGAAGGAGCCATCAGTGAAATGATCACTGCAAAGGACAGAACTCGAGGTGGGCATCCATCTCTCTCATTCTCTGTACTTGTTTTGCCCATTGTTGTCTTAAACCTCATCTTTTGGAAACGAAAACAGACTTAGAGCGTCACTCAGATACGATGAACATCCAGCAGCAACACAACAGTTTGGAATAACTACTATTTTGATGAAAAATACACTGAACCAAGTCGACGATCTACCTTGAGAAGCGTTTGTTCACTCTGCTTTAAAGGTGTCACGGCGATGAAGTCACTTCCAGAAATGAGGCTGAACTGTGAGAGTGAGTTTGTCATGGGTGGCGCCATTAACTATAAATGTAATTTAATTTAATAATTTTTGAATTCACTGTTCGCTTTCAAAAATGGAACAATGTAGAACATACTGTAATTACAAACAATATGTAACATATTCAAGCAAAGTTGACGAATCATGTCAGGGACCCTTTAAAAGCCACTGCATAAAGGTGCGTCTTTGGTGCCGATTTAAAATCCACAGAGGGGGGCGATTTAATTTGCAGAGGGAGAGAGTTCCATAGTTTAGGGCCTGCGACTGCAAAAGCTCTGTCTCCTCTTGTTTTTAATCTCGACCTGGGACAGTTCAAGAGGGACTGGTCACATGACCTCAGTGCTGTAGCAGGGGTGAGCAAAGCCATTAAATCAGATAAGTAAGAAGGGGCTAACCTATTTAGGTATTTAAAAACAAGCAATACAATCTTGAAATGAATCCTAAAAGCAACAGGTAGCCAGTGGAGTGAAGCAAGCATGGGGGAGATATGCTCACAGCGTTTTTTCCCTGTGAGCAATTGAAGTCTGCAAATTGAAGGCGACAATAAAGGGAGTTGCAGTAGTTCAAACTGACGTAAGACCATTTCAAATTGGTTTATTGGCAGAGAAGGTGTCACCTTAGCAAGAACCCTGAGTTGTAAAAAACTTAAATCACTGACCTTATTTGAGTGCCAGAAAAACAAAAAAGTAAAAGAGCTGTGAATTAAAACACTGAGATTTTTAACACAATAAGATGATAGGGGGCCAAGGGTGCTATTGACATCAGTGAGGACAGCAACCCCAAAAATCACAATCTCTGTTTTCTTATCATTTACATTCTGAAAAATTATTGATAGCCAGGTTTTTACATCATGTAGCTTTTCAGGGCTGTAAAAGAATCAGTGTTTTGTTTGGAAGGAAGGTATTTGGACATCATCTGCGAAGCAATGAAAGGACGTGTTTAAATAGAACCCACTGACAGCAAGTATAATAAAAAACAAAACAGATCCTAGAATTGAACCTTGGGGTACCCCATAGCCAGCGGGGGAATTCTTTGATGTAAAAGGTCCAAAGCTGACAGAGAAAGTCCGATGAGTTAGGTACAACTGCAACCAATGGAGGACAGTGCCTTTAAGTCCTACACACGTCTCTTGGTGGGATAAATGGATAACGTGGTCAACTGCGTCAATAGCTGCCATCAAATCTAAAAGCACCAGAGCCTGTTATTTAAAAAAAAAAACATAAAACAATGTTCAAAAGTGCAGTTTCTGTACTATGACAGGATTTCAGCAATGTTGTTTGAGTTGAGATGTGATTCAGGCTAGGTGTAGACAACTTTTTCCAAAATTTTGGACAGCAATGGGAGTTTTGAAATGGGCCTGTAATTTGTCCAAACCAAAGTGTCTAAGTTGTGCTTCTTTAAGAGAGGCTGCACAACAGCATGTTTAAATGCACCTGGAACACGACCACAGGAGAGACAAGCATTGTGATCAACTTTAAGATCTACAGGGCAGTCAGTGGGTTTTAGACTTTGGCCTATTTTAGATAACTCAGACAAAACTAGCGGACTAAAGTCTTTCAGTTACCGCTGGGCGCACACAAACATGTGGGGAATTAGCGCCCCCCCGAGTTGTGTAGAAGTACTTCAAATGAAGTTACACAATTCAGCATGTCGGAAAAGGCAGAATCAAATGTTATCTAATCCTAATCCTAAAGGAGGAAAAATTGACAAAAACGTTTTGGGGTGATAAATACGTTCACAATGTATTTTTTTAAATAATTTTTTTCATTAAAGAATAAAAAAGAAATAATAAGAGTAAATAGTAAGTAAAAGAGGAATAATTTTAAACATAAACGTTGTATAATGAATGTATAATGAATAAGTAAATACAGAATATATTATATATTTTTTTAAAAAGTGAACAAATTAATTTGATTATAATTCTGCTTCTGCTTAAATAGGTAATAAATTGCAGATTTTAATTATTATACTTTACTTCCCTCTAGCGACCAGTCCAGGAAATGTATGACATTTTATTGTCATTAATTAAGGAGCAGTACATATCATTACCGAAGGATGGCGCCATATAGACGAGTTGTTGGTGTGGGCTGCGTTAGCATGAAGTTGTCAGTACGGTGAAGTAGTGGTTAAGCACTTTTTCCAGGACGGACGACGGAGTGACACAATGTATTCACTAGCGCTGAGCTGAGTATAAAATAATTTTATACGCTGTGCGTAAACTTTGATAAAATGGATGAATGTTATTAAGTGTCATTAAATGTGTAAAAATCCATTACACTGCAGAAATATGACCTAAAGTACATGTAGATGCCAATACAAACCAGTGCAGCAGTATGAAAGAAACGTTTTGCTTCTTTATTTGACTTTTTCCTTCCTTAAGGTGTTAGCAACGCTTAACAATCAACATACAAAATAAAATAATAATAATTGTAATGAATAAAAGAATTAAATAATAATAAATTAAAATACATTAAAAAAAATGTTTTTCTTTCCTTACAGTGTCACTAAGGCTTAACAAGCAACATTTGTTATTATTATTATTATTATTATTATTATCATCATTATTACTATATATTATTCAGTATGTGTATAATTAAACAGTAACAATATAACAAAATAACCTGCAAGTGTGGGTAGGACCACACCTGGCATCATTCATTACCATTCCACTAATTCATTAATTACCATTCCAATACTTGAAAACCCTAAAAAAAAAAAAAAAAAACATTTATTTCAGTAATGGCATTGATAATACATTTGATAGACTATAATCAAAATCATCATCACCACTGGCGTATCATTAATTCAACTAATCAGCCAGTAGCAATGTTTACAAAATTTAGAAATATGCAAAATCAAGTCTGTGATTAATTCTATTTGATAAAGCATGACTTGAACTTTAATTTGATACCTCATTCATGTAAAGACGTTAGAGCAGATTTTATACCGGACAATCCCGTTGTTTTAACATTGAGTCAAGCTGTGATCGACCCAGGGACATTGGCAAGTACAACCTTACTACAATATATATAATAATTTAGGCTGTGAAAATCAGTTTTAAAAGTTAACAGAGTAACCATTTACATTTTTTGGATAATCAAATAAGTCCAGAGAAAAAAATCAAGTGTCAGATTTTTCATGTATATGGCTCACACTGCAGTGCAGCAGTAAGCTATGTATTCTATGGGTGTAACGCTACACTAAAATGTAAGTTCGGTTTGGTTCAGTTTCCTGAAGTGTTTGGTTCGGTTAATTTTTGGTACAAAAAAAAGGATAAAATAATTACTTAAAATGCTTTTATTTTTTAAAAAAAATGCAAACATAACTTTTTTAAAATAAATGAAAGCGACCCATTTGGGTGATTTTCAAATAAATTAGACTCTGAGTGTTTTTAATTTGAAAAATAATAATAAACTAAACAGTTGTATTTAAACAATTGTTTAAACATTGTGGCAAAATGTAATGAACAGTTACAGTTAAATAGCTTCTGTTGCACGTGAAGTCCAACCATCTGTCATAAGTGAAATACTCGGGGGAAGACGCCTGTCTGCTGCGGAGAGGTCGCGAAGGTTACAACTCCGCCTTTGCCTGTACTGCGGCGAACCCAACCACACCATCAACAGATGCCCAGCGCGCCCGGCACGCCGCTCCGGATCCCCTCCTGACGTCATTAAGGAGACTGGCGCAGTATCGACTTCCGTATCTAATTCAAGGGAGAATCAGCCTACTCAGGGCCATTGTGAGTATGCTGAAATGCCTCCGGCGTCGGCTCCGACTCCAGCAGTCTTTAAGAGACTACAGGTGACTGGACTCATTACGGGGGGGGGCGTCAATGTTCAGATTTCTGCATTAGTCGATTCTGGGGCGGATGATTGCTTTATTGACTCTAATTTTGTTAAGAAACATGGCATTCAGGGGGTTGAGTTGAGGGACCATAAGGAGGTTCACTCACTGGATGGACGTCACTCATAGAACCGTTCTGTTATCTCTTCAATTGTCTGGCAACCACCATGAATCCATTAGTTTTTTTATCGCTCTGTCTCAATCCGCGCCCATAGTTCTGGGTCTCACTTGGCTGCAGATTCATAACCCGATGGTGGATTGGACGAGGGGACAGATAATTAATTGGGGCAGTCACTGTTTTGCTAGTTGCTTACGTTCCGCGGTACCCACAGTGTCAGGTAAACCTAGGAACTCTGAGAATATTGATGTCACCGGTGTTCCCGACGTCTATCATGACCTCCGCATGGTATTTAGCAAGGATAGAGCTCAGAGTTTACCCCCCCATCGTCCATATGACTGCGCTATCGAACTCCTTCCGGGAGCACCGTTACCCAATGCTAGGCTTTATAGCATCTCTGGACCCAAGCAACTTGCGCTCAAAGAATACATTGCTTCCTCTCTAGCTGCCGGACTTATTCGCCCCTCGTCCTCTCCACTTGGGGCCGGTTTTTTCTTCGTTGAAAAGAAGGATAAGTCGCTGCGGCCTTGTATTGATTTTCGCGGCCTTAATGACATTACCGTTAAGAACCGTTACCCGCTTCCTCTCATGGACTCCGCCTTTTCGTCTCTTCATTCGGCCAAGATCTTTTCCAAACTCGACCTTAGGAATGCTTACCACTTGGTTCGAATTAAAGAGGGGGACGAGTGGAAGACGGCTTTTAATACACCACTCGGTCACTTTGAGTATCTCGTTATGCCCTTCGGCCTTACCAACGCACCCGCCGTATTCCAGTGTTTAATAAATGATATACTTAGGGATATGATTAACCATTGCTGTTTTGTTTACCTAGACGACATCCTGATTTTTTTCTAATTCCCTCCAGGAGCATATCCAGCATGTACGCCGCATCCTTCAGCGGTTGTTGGAGAATCGCCTTTTTGTCAAGGCGGAGAAGTGCGAGTTTCATACCACATCCGTGTCCTTTTTAGGGTTTATAGTGGAGAAGGACAAGTTAAGAGCCGATCCCGCCAAGATCCAGGCGGTGGTCGATTGGCCTTCTCTCAAATCAAGGAAGCACTTGCAGAGGTTCTTGGGGTTCGCGAACTTCTACCGGAAGTTCATTCGTAATTTCAGCATAAAGGCAGAACCTCTGACAAGGCTTACATCAGTAAAAGTTCCCTTTGTATGGTCTCCCGAAGCTGAGGAAGCGTTTACTAAGCTTAAAGCACTGTTTACGTCTGCCCCTGTCCTTACTCACCCTGATCCTGCCTTGCAGTTTATCGTTGAGGTTGATGCCTCGGATACGGGAGTGGGGGCGGTCCTATCCCAGCGCTCACCGGTCGACCAGAAGCTGCACCCGTGTGCCTTTTTCTCACGTCGCCTCACCTCGGCAGAGAGAAATTATGATGTGGGCAATCGGGAACTGCTGGCCATTGTGCTTGCGCTGCGGGAGTGGAGACATTGGCTGGAGGGTGCAGCCCAGCCGTTGGTAGTTATTACGGACCACAAGAACTTGGCATATATACGCTCAGCGCACAGACTCAACTCTCGCCAAGCCAGATGGTCACTGTTCTTAACAAGGTTTAATTTCTCTATCACTTACAGACCTGGATCACGGAATATTAAGCCTGATGCATTATCAAGGATCTTTTCCCCGGTGGAGTCGGACTCACCACCGGAGACCATCGTACCTGTCGCCCGGATACTCGGCGCTCTCCAGTGGGAGGTGGAGAGGAGGGTCTCTGAGGCGGCGGAGGAGACGGAACTACCAGAGGGGTGCCCCGAGGGGAGATTGTTTGTTCCTGAACGACTCAGATCCGAGGTGCTGCTGTGGGGTCACTCGTCGAAGATTGCCTGCCACCCCGGGATTCGACGAACCCTATTCCTGGTCTCCCAAAGGTTCTGGTGGCCTACCATGACAGCCGACGTTAAGAAATTTGTCGCCGCCTGCTCCGTCTGCGCCAGAGGTAAAGCTTCCCATCGCCCTCCTGCCGGTTTGCTTCAGCCGTTACCCGTCCCTGGTCGGCCATGGTCCCACATCGCAATGGACTTCATCACTGGATTACCCTCGTCATATGGCCGGACCGTCATACTCAATATCGTGGACAGGTTTTCGAAGATGGCGCATTTTGTGTCGCTCCCCAAGTTGCCCACGGCCCTAGAGACAGCTAAACTGTTGGTGAGGCACGTCTTCCGCCTACACGGGATACCTACAGACATTGTTTCGGACAGAGGGCCTCAATTTGCTTCAAGAGTGTGGCGGGCATTTAATAAGGCATTGGGGGCGACCGTCAGTCTTTCTTCTGGATACCACCCACAGTCCAACGGCCAGACGGAGCGGGCCAACCAGGACTTGGAAGCAGCACTTAGGTGCGTTTGTCATCGACACCCCTCCTCCTGGTCGACCCACCTCCCCTGGATCGAGTATGCCCACAACTCGTTACCCTGCTCGGCGACAGGTATGTCGCCCTTCAAGACTGTTTTTGGTTACCAGCCCCCGCTTTTCCCCTCCCAGGAAGCAGAAATTACCGTCCCGGCAGTTCATGTACACCTACGACGTGCCCGACGCATTTGGCGAGAGACCCGGGCTGCACTAACACGAACAGCAGAACACAACCGTCGGATTGCTGACAGGCACCGTGTCCCCGCACCGGATTACCAGCCTGGGATGGAGGTATGGCTGTCTTCTAAAGACCTTCCGCTTGCAGGGACCTCTCGGAAGCTGGCTCCAAGGTTCGTGGGACCTTACAAGATCAAAGCAATAGTCAACAAGTCAGCTGTAAAGCTGGAGCTCCCACCGGCTCTTAAAGTCCACCCAGTCTTCCACGTCTCCTGCATCAAGCATGTCGCTACCAGTCCACTGTGCCCTTCGGTCGAGGCTCCACCCCCGCCCCGCATCATCGACGGCCAGCCCGCGTACACGGTGAGAGCCCTATTAGATTCGAGAAGAAGGGGGAGGGGGGTGCAGTATTTGGTCGACTGGGAGGGATATGGATCAGAAGAGCGCTCCTGGGTCGCCTGCTCCCGTATCCTGGATCCCTCTCTCATTTCCGACTTCCACTCCGCTCACCCCAATAAACCAGGTATGCCGCCAGGGGGCGTCTTATAAAAGGGGGGGATACTGTCAGGATTGTGTGCTTCGGTACTGCCATCTCTCTGTCTTCCCTTGCAGCACATCCCTGACACTCCTGATGAGCTGATCATCCTCACCTGTGCCTTATTAAGGAGTGCTATTTAAGCTGTGTGCAATGCTAGGTTCAGTGCCAGATTGTCCCTTTGCTACACCCTGTTCAGCTCCTTCCAGCTTGTTCTTGTGCATTGTGTTTTGGCTTTCTGACCCACGCTCAGCCCTCTTGTAAGTACCTACCTACCTGCTTGACGTTCTCAGCAGTAGCTGTATTTTTGGTACTTCTGCTAGTTTTTGTTAGCAGCTCTTTTTGTTACTTGTCTGTATTTTTCCCTGCTCAACTCTCCTTGCTAGCAGTGTTTTTTGTTACTATTTCCCGCGACTAGGTCCGGAGGTATTTTTGTTGTACTTTGTTTCTTGTGTTGTTTTTGTACCTTTTTGTTATCCATTTTTGTATTAAAGACCTTTTCTGTTTCACGTAGTCGACTCTGCATTTTGGATTCCTGTATTTCCTGTATCCTGGCCGTTCGTAACACTGATGGTGTTTCGTAGTGAGGTTCAAGAACTTTAATCATATACAGGCATGGAAAAAAATCATTAGACCACCCTTGTTTCTTCAGTTTATTGATCTGTTGTAATACCTGGTACAACTACATTTGTTTGGACAAATACAATGATGATAACAAACAGAGCTGATATCTAGCAATTTCCATGGTTTCTTGATAACCAAAATCACTAAAGTTCTTACATGACTAGCTATAGCATTGTACTGCCAGAAATGTAACTCTTATGAGCTATTTTTGTTGTCATTGTTATATTTGTCCAAACAAATGTACCGTTCGTTGTATCAGGCATTAAAATGAACAAGAAACTGAAGAAACAAGGGTGGTCTAATAATTTTTTACATTACTGTACTTAAAGCCAGCGCTCTCAACAAATATGGACGTAATCTCATGGCTATAAAATCTCCAATACAATGTGTTGCTGCTTTGGCCCGGTCAGAGTTGCTTGCTAGAGGTTGTTTATATGCTGAAGTTATTGGTGTTTGCACTAAGCTGGTTTTCTTTCTTGTAGATGTAACATTCACTGCCGGATGACGCCACTTTAAGTACGCTTACATGTTAGACGTGTTTCCTGCAGCAAACCCGATATCTGTAGAACAATGTCGACACACAACTTTGGATTTATCCACTTGCCTTTGTCCAGCCGTAATTTTAACAGGGAAGCCAAAGTGTTCCCAAACAGAAGACTGTGGTGAGATTGGAGGGTCTTCCAGCTCAGGCTTCTCGCTTGCATTTGCCATGATGCCATTTGTCACGCCTGCGAGCTACTAGCGTTCCTCCCCCTCAGTCAGTAGTGTCCGACACTCAGAGGCGTCCATGCGGAAACTCGCCTTGGACTTTAGTTCTGCGTAAAGCTCCTCAGATCACTCTAGTAATACATTTAATGAGAAAAATAGCATAAAATATAACCGAAACGGTACGCAAGTCGACCGAACTGAACATGCAGAACCAAAACTGTTCAATACATCCATGTAAACCGTTACACCCCTAGTGTATTCGTTTCACCCCACAATAACCACAAGAAATACCTAGCTATCATCAATTACAGGAATGTATAAAACACCAACATCCACTTCATATTTGAGAAAATCAGTGTTTTTTAGCATGCTTTTGTTATAATATCTAAATTAGTCATATTTTATTTGGTTTTATGTTTACAATCAAGGTATCCATATTGAAAATACTGTAGGACAATGCAAACGCGACATGTAGCAATTCTGGGTAAAAAAAAAAAAAAAACATATTTCACACCATTCAGATTTTAATGAAATTTCATCTGCAGATAGATGCTAAGGTGAATGTACTGTACGTTCTATACACCTTCTATCTTGTCCTGAAGCTCCGATTCATGAGCTTGAAAGGCATAAATAAAGTTGGACTTAACATTTGAAGTATTTGTTTGAGTCAATGTGGTCCAACACAGTATAAATCTGATAGAAAATTGAACAGGAAGAAGTAATCTACCTAACAAACAAGTATATGAATGAAAATACACCCGATATCCTGTGAAGAATATATTTTAAGGTCTCTCCAAATGGAGCGCGCATTCACAGTGTTAGATTTTTGCATAGCTAAAATGGGGGTTTTGTAACATTGCTACACACAGGTAAACACATTATCTTAAAGCTATATTGTGTAGGAGTCCCACACAATATCACTTTAAGTCTTGTCCAATGTCCTGTTTATTTACATTTTTGTCACACATACCTGTCTTTGTTTTTGAGTAACTTGAAAAATGACAAATCAGGTCTTTTGGATCATCTATTAGAGCATTAGGGTCATGCTTTCAATGCAATTGTACGTCTAGCCCCGCCCACAGCTCTTGCTTCCCGTCATGACAGACTTTCTCCTCCATAGCGTACTTCACTCCGTTCCATTCATTTGCAAGCGATCGGCCCCCCTGTTTTTAACTCTACATTGCTTGATTAGCACGTCAGTCTCACAGTCAGAAGATGGAGGCTTTGAATCGTCTCTGTGTGTGGAGTTTTGCATGTTGTCCCCTCCTGGTAGTCCTGCTTCCTCACATATCCCCAAAAACATGTTTGCAGACTCTAAAGACTTATTTACTGTTCTATTTTTACTTTTTCTTTTTTGTTATCTTGTTTATTTATTTGATACATTTTTAACATGGAATAGGTTAACTTCAAACTGTTAACTTTACAACTATAATTTCATCCTTTTCTTTCACTATTAAAAATAGTAATTTGGTATATGTTAAAAACTGGAAGTGAAGACATTATTAGTACCTGCTGAGACATGGAGAAGACGTAGGATGAGAGTATTTTTTTAGCCTAGTAATCATACTTCATGAGCTTGTTCAGTATTCTTTCCATCTCTGCATTTATCTCAGATGTTGAATAATGTTTAATAGTATTCCAAAATTGTGGAAGTAAGGAAACTGCTGTTTGTTGTTTGTCTGTCTTATGAATTAATGTTACTATTTTCATTTTATGTGTGAATATAACCTGATTGAAATGATCAATGACTGTTCCGATTTCGCGGCTCCACTCTCTCGTGCTTTTTCAAAACTATATTCAGTAATAAACCATAAATAAAGCAAATGTTACATATTTTTGGCCTAAATTAAGCATTTTCCAGCATACAAATGGCTAAATGAAGTAAAATACAAATAAAAGGCATTCAAAAGATGCTTTCGTAGATGTTGTGATGATATGTAGTATTGTAACTGGCCACTAGGTGTCAGTAATGTTACAGTAGTGTTGGCTGAGACACACAAGCACCAAACTTGATGGGCGGAACAATAGGCTTTTATTGCAGCTTTGAATGATCTCACAGCCGATACAATAATCCCAAATAAAAACATGGGCTACTGTTACGGCTGTAAACCACGCCAAGCTAAAACTAAACTGTGAATCGCCAACATCACGTCCTGGCTGTGTCACAAGGGGTGGAGCTACGGATGACGTGGCGGATCCCAAAGCAGAGACAGGAGTCCAAAATAAGATACAAAAGGTTTAATAACAGAAGGTGACCCGAGAAAGGGAAAAACACAACCAAGGCAAAAAGTACAAAACCAAAAGTATCAACAGAAAATGCTGTCAGCAAAAGGCTGACAGGAAATAACTATGAATTAACAAAGAACAACTACAGGCAAACCTGAGCCGGGACAACGGTAGGTATACAAGTCCAAAAGCACGACACAGAGCGGTAATGAAGTGGAGCCAGAAAGCAGGGAAGCAGGTAAGGAGCCGGACCAAGCGGAACAGGCAACAAGGGGTAGCAAGGAGTACAATCTGGCACTGGCTTCTAGTTGCCGCTGGGTATTTGAAGGGTGCTTGATGTGATTGTCAGCAGGTGTGTGCTGGGAACTCCACCCACACCGGCTGAAGCTGCACAGAGAGCAAACAGACAGAAGGCGGCAGCAGAGCAACAAACACCATCGTAACAGGCTGCAGGCCACTCAGCTCCCCTAGAGAAGACATTTACAACAACACACACAAACACTAATTTGATTTAAGTCTTAAATGTCTTATTTAAGCCTCGTTTACACTTGCACACACTTTGTCCCCCCAGCGGTATGCAATTTTGTGTGCCAATGACTAAATTGGTGTGAAGTATGTGTAAACTGTGCGGGGCTGCTTGCCAGTGCGTAAAGAAAATTTTGAAATGTTCAAAATTTGTTGCACGTATAATTTCCGCGAATTAGTCATGAATGTAACATGAATGCAATGCGAACGCACTGAAACTTATGCGCAAACAATGCGGGAGGTGCGTATCAAAGCGTGTCTCATTCACATGAATTAGTTAACTTTTCCACCACTTCTTGAAGCAAGGCGGGGGTAATTCTCAAGTAATTTCTGTAGCCTTTTGGATCTGCCTTGTGATTTTCTGTTAATAACTAATCATAATGTCCAAAGTGACGTCTTCTGGTCAGCAATTCCCTCTCCAACACTGTCTCTTTTTTTTTTGTTGTTTATTGCCTCCTTCCTGCTCTTTGCACATGCTCTCCCTGCAGCTGCGAGAAAATATAGACTTACATTTTTTTATTGCATGAGCTTCCTCTCTGGAGTTCAACATCTTGTAAATCAATGCATGTCTCACATACTATTGTCATGCACTCGACGTAAACACTACTTGACGTGGTCGTGCAGGAGCGTGGTCATTTCGTGCCAACTCGGACCATTTTCAGTCACGAATTGGGTGCCAAGTGTGTAATTTATGCGTAAACAGAACGCAAACAGTGTCTAGTCTTGCTTTTCGGGCGTGCCGTAAATGACACACCTTGCTATGGCAAATTGCGGAACAATGCGGAAGCAAAATGTGCACAAGTGTAAACGCTTTACTCTTATTATGTCTACTATATTGGGTCATAAGAGTGTAAAGGTTACCAAAGGGGTGTTATTTCATATCTGCAGGGTTCTAATAATGTTAAAAGGCGTATTTAGAAGGCGGTGAACAGGTTTTCTTTGTTCTACCTACAAAAATGTTCCATTTATAATCCTACTTGACAAAAAGTCACTTATCACGGTCGGGTTTGGAACCAATTAACCGCCGTAAACAAGGGATTACTGTAATTCCTGAATGGTCAATGCCGTGTTTGACCAAACCTTTGAAATAAATACCGACACGTCAATAACATCTTGATGGTTCTTTTGTGGTGTTTAAAGGTCAGATAATAATTTTTTTGGATCTATTTCCATTTTATTTGTATTGTGATGTGTGATAAATCACAGTGAGTACTAATCCTCATCTATAAATAAATGTATTGTTTGTAAATTTAAAAAAACAAAACAAACATTTAAACCCAAAGGAGCACAAGCTTCTGATACAACCTGTAAGTTGGCTTAGTGAGAAAATGTCACCATTCTGCTTTTTAGCCACCACAACATGTGCTGAAATATGAATTTCCCACGCAGCACATTGTGATGTTTTTCAGGTGCTTAGCAGCACGCTAATCACGCTGTCAGCTGCAGCTTTCATGTGGTGAGGAAAAAACATTCTTAACATGCTTTCTTTTGCAGCCTGTCATGATTGCACACATAATGACGGTGAAGAATGAAGACTTCAAATAAGCTTTGTGCTCTGGTGTCTTGCAGATCCCAAAGTGTCTTCAAACATCAATTCCCATCATAACACGACAACTTC
Source organism: Dunckerocampus dactyliophorus (assembly GCF_027744805.1). NCBI lineage: Eukaryota > Metazoa > Chordata > Actinopteri > Syngnathiformes > Syngnathidae > Dunckerocampus > Dunckerocampus dactyliophorus. The sequence continues at coordinate 11,799,245 of NC_072830.1, forward strand.
AGCAAATCATCTGAAGCAGCCACTCAGCTCAGGCTTTCTGTGCTTACATTTCTTTCTTCATCACGTTACATGAAGATACATCTACTAGGAGTAGGAAGAAGCAGACTTTTATTTCATACTACCCCTTCTCCATGTCTCAGCTGTTTCTCATCATTCATTCACACCATGTCTTAAAAAATCACTTTACTGCATGTCTTTTCTTTTTTTGTCTGATAGGGAGAGCAAAAAAGTGTAGTAATAAATAAATAGTTAGTAATAATATATTTATTAAAATTGCATAATTTATAGTTAAAATATTTTTAAAAAGATATATATTTAGGGTGAACGATAATTATCGCGCCGATATGAGGAAATTATGATGTCATACTAATAAATCGGATAATATTAAAAATAGAGAATAGCTAATCAATAATTTTAAAAAATGCTCAGTGAGGCGAGATTTCCTGTACTGTGCGGGTAAGCAAATCAGGCGCTCCTTTTTTCTCCTGCCTGTGACTTCCCCTCAGCTCATTTCTAAACAAGAGGAAAACATTTCACATGCTGGTTGTACCCCATAATGAGGGGGAAAAAATCCCACCGAGCACAACAAAAACCTTATTATCCACATGAAACAGCAACGCTTTGCAAAGTGCAAAAGGTTTGCAAGAGACCTCCGTGGCATCACAACGGCTGACGGAGCGTGTGCCTGAATACAGTGCGCCTTGGTTGGCCACACCAGGTGGCTCCCTCCGCACTTTCCTCTGGTTCTCCTGATAGTAATGATCTGGTAGTAGTAATGGTATGATATTTGATTCGGGCAAATCAACAGGTACAGTTGATGAAATCCTAAATTGTTTCAGTCCTTCTTACCTCCAGGTGTGCACAAACTACACTTACACAGTTTTAAAAAGTAGGTATAATAAAGTTATTGGTAATCAGTATCGGCCTTGAGAAGCACAAAGTTAGCGGTATCAGTTTGAAAAAAAAATATCGTGCGTTGATATATACAGTAGTGTGAAGAACTGATTTGTTATTTTTTTTGCATGTTTGTCAAACTTAAATGTTTCAGATCATCAAACAAATTTAAATATTAGTCAATGACAAAACAACTGAACACAAAATGCCGTTTTAAAATGGAACTTGTTATGACAAAGGGAGAAAAAAAATCCAAATCTGCATGGCCTGTGAAAAAAAATGATTGCCCCCTAAACCTAATAACTGGTTGGGCCACCCTAAGCCGCAACAACTGCAATCAAGTGTTTGCAATAACTTGCAATGAGTCTCTTTCAGCGCTGTGGAGGAATTTTGATAAGGTTATGGACAAGTGGGTGTCCAGATGTTAATGCCACGAGTACATACTGGAACTGCACATGTACCAGCCACTGGTGGGGGGGTTATGGTTAGGGTTAAGATTTGAGTAGGATGTTAACACGTGCTTGTTTTTTCGCTTGTAAAATTTCAGATCATTCAAAATTCCCTGCCGCTTGCTGAAGTTGAAAAACTCGTCAATGCTTTTGTAAATCTAATTGGTTGCTCAAACAGCTCTCTAAAAACCCTCCAGCTAGTTCAAAATGCTGCTGCACGAGTTTTAACCAGAACCAGGAGACAAGGTCATATTTCTGTCGAGGGGAGCCAGGTATGAACACACTCCAGTTTACCAACAAAATTTATACTAAAAGCAAAATGCTCATGAAATGGGAAATGCAGAAAGAACACTATAAACACGGTTTATATGACAAAAGATGCTGGTCAGCCGTGATGTGGAAAGAGGCCAGGAAGAGCACATGAGGAATAAAAAAAAAAACAATAATTATAACATGTAATAAATATTATTATTTGTTCATTGAACTGTATAATAAATTTATTTTCAGTATGATTCCAAATGTTTTCAACATTTCCTTAAGTAAAAATGGCTGAATTGGCAACATTTCCTGATCCAACTCACTGAATACACTCAGTGAGTTGGATCATGGCACCTGTCAGCATTTGGTCAATAATATAATGTTGTAGAAACATTTATTATACACCATGACTTTCAACGGTTTCTTTCATGTAGGTGTGACATCATTAGTCTTGCTAATCAGACAATATGGCACAGAGAAGTCAAAGGGAAGGTGTTGGCAGTACTGTCCTCATCCTGAGGGGTTGGGGGCGTGTGTGAGCTGGAAGGTGTTTGTCACTGCCGTCCTTCCATAGAGAGGAAAAGCTAGCATCAGTCGGAGAGCAGCAAGTAAAATGCATATCGATATTTTGATGCTCTGCTGAATGAACAACATACAGAACAGTCATCACACCATAAACACAAGAAAGAAACAAAAATATGACCCCAACAGTCACACTCACACATAATCTTTAAACCGCACAGGGGTTGTGTGGGGTAAATGGCGGAGAAGGGGACTCCCCAGAACCGTGGGCTTCAGCGGATTATCAAACAGGGAAGACTCAAGAATCTGGCAGAGATCCCGAAAGAGTGGAATGAGGCGGGAGTCACAGTTTCAAAAACCACCACATTCAGACGCATCCGGGAGATGGGCTACAACTGTCGGGTTCCTCGGGTCAAGCCACTTCTGAACCTGAGCCAACGTAGGAAGCGTCTCCACTGGGCCAAGGAGAAGAAGGACTGGACTGTTGGGCAGTGGTCCAAGGTCCTCTTTTCCGATGAAAGTAAAGTGTGCCTTTCATTTGGGAATCAAGGTCCAAGGGTTTGGAGGAAGACGGGTGAGGAACAGAACCCAAGCTGCCTGAGGTCCAGTGTGAAATATCCACAGTCCGTCATGATTTGGGGTGCAATGTCCGGTGCAGGTGTTGGTAAACTCTGCTTTCTTAAATCCAAGGTCACCGCAACAGTCTACCAGAATGTTTTAGAGGACTTCATGATTCCTTCTGCTGAGGATCTGTATGGAGATGCAGATTTCATCCTCCAGCAGGACCTGGCCCCTGCCCATACCGCCAGAAGCACCAAAACCTGGTTTGATGCCCATGCCATCACAGTGCTTGACTGGCCAGCCAACTCACCGGACGTAAACCCCGTTGAGAATCTATGGGGTATTCTCAAGAGGAAAATGATTAAGGCAGTGATTAAGGCAAAGGGATTCCCAACCAAGTATTGAAGATTGACATATCGTTTTGAAAGTACCATATTTTGATTGATTTGATGTGATCCCAATTTCTTTCTTTTTTTTTCCTGCAAAAACTGAGAAGTAAATGGTGATTTCTTCACAGTATTCTAATTTTTTGAATTCCTGTTTTCATGGGTTTTATAAGCTGGAAGCCCAAATTACGTAAAAATAAACAAATAAACACTTGAAATCGTTTAAATTGTGGGCCCTGAATCTATAATCTATGAAAGTTTACCTTTTTGAATGGAATTATGGAAATTAAACAACTTTTCCATGACATTCTAATTTTTTGGAAAGGGTCTATATGTGCCCTGCGATTGGCTGGCGACCAGTCCAGGGTGTACCCCGCCTGTCGCCCGAAATCAGCTGGGATAGGCTCCAGCATTCCCCCGCGACCCTAATGAGGATGAAGCGGTATAGAAAATGGATGGATGGATGGATGTCCTGAAAAAAACCCCCTCCAAATTCCAGGTGACACACTCCAAATACTGTTGCCACCAATGTAGCGTCCGAGGTGTAGGGTGTATAGAGTCACTCTTTGTGGGACAAAAACTCACGAACTTGTGTTCTTTGGAGAGGACGTGTCAGCTCTGTTTATTCAACACAACCTGTGCCAGCCACACCAAACTACAGTCACCTGTGCGCCCCACTGAACAGGCATGACCTTTCGTCAAATCCAACTTACACTTGTTTATATTCAAATATCACTGTATTTATTGTTTTGTTTCATATGCTTGATTGTATTTGTATTTATTCCTGTATATTATACGTAACCGGATATGACGTTCACGTCTGTGGCGCATCTGTGCATTCGCAACGTGCATTAGGTAGGTTTTTACGTAGGGTCACACTTGGTGAATAATGACAATAGAACCATCCTCATGCTACAGAAGTATTTTAATAAAAATCACTAAGAAAATAACCCCCCCCCCCCCAGTTTATTACATATATGAAGTATGGTTATTGTGCATTTATGTTCATACATTTAAAAAATAATAATAAATACCACAAACATTTGCAAATGTGGAAGTGACGTTGTTTTGCGCATGTGTAGAACGATTGCGTGTGCGGTATGGACACTGATCTAAAAAAAAGACTGGATCGAGCAACCTATTGTTTTCACGCGCCAAAATTTGAAGCCAGATTTTTTCGATCGCCGCCATCTTGGTGAGACCACCTTACGCGCCACAGCTTTGTGATTGTGCTGGTATAGGAACGCAGAATTAGTGAAAAATCATCAAAAACATCAGGAGTGCCAGTGAAGGAAGTGAGGATGAGGAAACACAACTTAAAAAGCACTTCCCAAGAACCTTCCACTCGTAAGTACTTTTACTTGGCACCTTTTTTTGACCTGATATATGTGCCACTACTTGAACGGCTTTGCTTTGAAAAGTTCTCGAAATGTAACCAAAAGTTAAAGTATGAACTTTGATGGGTGGTTTTGCAAGAATTTTCTAGTTACACCTTCCTGTAACAACTAGGCCTTTTTTTGGTGCCTAGCCTAGCAATCAATGATAAAATTATTTCTATGCAGTTTTTTACAGTAGACTTTGAGTATTTGCACTTATCTAATGTCTTTTTGTACCAAAAACAGCTTTTTTAAAAGCTACCACAACTACCAAGTTACATTAATTCTGATACCACACATGATTCACGCAAAGGTAGAAGACATGTGACAAAATTTCTGCTTTCTTCCTGCCTTAACCTTATCCTGAGATAAAAAAAAATAATGGTTTACCGTAGGAAAATAATTAGACAAAGATAGACTTTAAATTCCGTACGTAAACAATGTTTGCAGGCTGCCACACAGCCAATTTTTCGTCCGTCTCGAAGCTAAAATACATCTTACTAGCTTGATAAATGACACAAAAGCATATAAATCTGAGTAGTTATAACCTTTAGCAGTTGATTTTGGTGGCTATACGATCAATCGAAGTTTTACCAGTGCGTTGCCATACTGTTGTCTCAAAGCAAAGTGGTCTCACCAAGATGGCCGCCGCAAATTTCCATTGGCTTCAAAAATAAAACAATAGAAGCTCCATCCAGTCTTTTTTTTAGATCAGTGGGTATGGATTGCAAAGTAACAGTGCGTTCCATTTGTCACTTCCACTTTCCCTGGGCTCTGCAAGTGGCCTCAGCATTGATGTTATATACCAAGTCCCTATGGGGAAGTCAAGGAGGGCAACTCAAACTGCTATTGGGATGCAGCCTGTATCGTTTGCCTAAACCCGAAAGTGAGGCAGACTGCCTCTAGGTCGCGTGGTTGCATATTATAGTATTATAGTATATAGTATATTATAGTATTATATTTTAGACTTTTTACACTTATAAAGAATTTGAGAGTTATTTTGGTGTTTATTTACAATTTGTAGTATTCAATTTATTTATATTTATTTTTTTCATATTTGAAAAGCTTTACACACGCTCGGTTTACACGCACGCATGCGTCATAAGCAGGTGTGGGCGTGGTCAGTTTCAGCCTACAGCAGTTCTGCTAGGTGCTCCTTCGAGAAGGTGTTTGATACAAAGTCTTATTTAGACTCTTTCAAAGTCTCACGAGTTGCTTGTTTGCAGTAAGTGGTGATTGGTGTTGCTTTTTGATAGTTTGACACGATGAAAGGACGTTATAAAATACAGGAGGATAAGGAGTGGGGGTGCGGAAGAAACAACAGCGGCGCTCTGCCACGGGGATCCGCAGCTCACTTGGCCGACACACATTCACATGTCCCCGGCCTGAATCTCCAGGCGGTCAGCGGTGCAGACGCAGGTAGAACGTTTTCTACTTTGACATGTTGTCTTTTTTTCATGAATCCTGTAGATTGACGACACACAGAGGGAAATATTTTATGAGTACTGTATATTTCTTCATTTATTCAATAATTTTGGTGTGGTAGTTCTAAAAAACCCAAATTCAGTAACTCATAAAATACTAAAAGATGAATGTTCCGAGTAAACTACTGGTTCACGCTCTTATCCAAAAGTCAACAGCACAAACTTCCTCAGCCTTTAATTTGTCTTTTTGTCTTAAACTCTTTAAATCAAATACGGTTTGCTAAATATTATCATTATTATCTGCATTATCATTATTATCTTATCAGCTGCATATTATCAATACTATCAATACAGTATACGTATATATATATATATATACATATACATATACATATACATATAATGATGTATATGTATATATTGTATACACATACAGTGGTGTGAATTTCAGATTTTTTTATTTTTTTTGCATGTTTGTTACACTGACACTCTGTCACACTGTTTCAGATCATCAAACAAATGTAAATATTAGTCAACAACAACAAAACTGAACACAAAATGCCATTTATAAATGAAACTTTTTATTATTAAGGAAGAAAAAGAATCATCAACATACATGGCATGTGTGGAAAAAGTGACCTAATAACTGGTTGGGCAACACTGAGCAGCAACAACTGCAATCAAGTGTTTGCGATAACTTGCAATGAGTATGTTACAGGGGATTTTGGCCCACTCAACACTCTTTGCAGAGTTATTGTCATTCAGCCACATTTGAGTAGACCTGGGCGATAAACTGAAAATTTACCGTGACCGAAATTTACTAAGACAACAGACGTCATTTTGCCCATGTCGGCAATTTCGGTGTTTTAATCAAAAAGAAAATCAAAGTCTTTTTTGTCTCTTTTGACTGTGTGTGCTGGTATACTGTTTTCATTCCGCTTCAAGACGAGTTAACGTGTGCGTAGTCACGTGACTCCACACATCCAGCCTGAACAAGAAGGGAAATAGACGATGAGGGAACGGCTGATGGTTCAAATGAAGAAGCGGCTGTACAGTGCCAGCATTTCACTCTCGCATATGCGCTGAGAAATAGACTGTGTTACATTAAAAGGGAGCACATGTGCGACTACGTTTTTCAACCCTTTCATTCGCATTTTGCTCCATACAAGTACATACAAAGTGAATCAAATTCATATATATATATATATATATATATATATATATATACTCCTGATCAATCTTAAGACCAGTTGAAAGGATCTTTCAAAAATTTACTTATTTATGTCTTACTGGTCCCAACCTCAGCAGCAATGGCATGCTGCGAGAGGCCTTGCTTATGCAGCTCGACAATCCAACCACGTCCAAAAAGAGAAAGCTTCTTCGCTTTAGCCATCAGGAGGGCATGACAGTGTGAATGCCTGACAGAAAATGAACATTTTGAGCAGATTTGAGCTTTTAGCCTGTGGTCGTAAAACTTTTGATCAGGTGATAAACAACCTATTTCAGTTTTTTTTTCTTTTTCTTTAAATTAAAAGTTCCAAATGTTTTTGGTCTCACTCCCCCTTCTTGCTTTTGCATATTGTAGCTCTACTTAAAACCTCATTAAGATCCAAATGTGCAAAATGCAAATTCTAGTAAATTTTCAACTGGTCTTAAGATTTTAATCAGGAGTGTATATGTATATGTACTGTATATGTGAGTGTGTGTGTGTGTGTGTGAGTTTTGTATATACATATATATATTTCACTAATATAAATCCAAGTGTAATGTTGACTTTGTGCTTTAATTTGCGTGTGTTAATGTCATGTTTTCATTCATGTTGCCAGCTGCAAAGCTTTGCAGTGATGTTGGTAGGAAAGTCTACCTTGGAGTGCGAGTGAAGATGCCTGTCAAGGAGCTGCTGAAGAACATCCGCATGGCTCAGGGCTGGAACCCTCAAGATCTTCAGGTAACATTTGTACCACAAGACGTTTTCTCACATTGATACACTGTACAGTTAATTTCATGTCTTGACATGACTTTATATATTGACATGCTAACCATATACAGTCAAACTTGTCTATAGCGGCCACTAGAGGGAGTCTGCAAAAGTGGCCGCTATAGACAGGTGGCCTCTATAGACAGGTTGGCGTCCAGTTTGAATGTTGACCAGCAGAGGGAAAAAAAGACGGCTTTTTTATGTGGAACAACTGACAGTTTGTGTGGATCTTGTGAATATATATATATATATATGATCGGGAAGACCTGGGTTTGATTCTCCTTTGGGCATTTCTGTGTGGAGTTTGCATGTTCTCCCCATTCGTACGTGGGTTTTCTCCGGGTACTCCGGTTTCCTCCCACATCCAAAAACATGCAGGTTCGGTTAATTGGCGACTGTAAATTGTCCATGGGTATGAATGTGAGTGTGAATGGTTGTTTGTCTATATGTGCCCCGGCGACTAGTCCAGGGTGTACCCCGCCTGTCTATATAATTCTAATATAAAATCTTAAAACCAGTTGAAAAATTGCGAGAATTTGCAGGGGGAGTGAGACAAAAAGCATTTTGAAAAAGTCATTTATTGAAAACAACAAACTGAAATTGGCAGCTGATCAAAAGTTTAAGACCATCTCTCAAAAAATAACAAAAAACTCTCCAAACCAGAACAAAAAAATGTTCTCAGTAATGAGTAGCTCCACCGTTCTTGTTAATCACTTCAAAAATTGGTTTGGGTGCCACATGCCACAAAAACTATGTGGCATGTGTTGAGGGGTAGCACGTTAAAAAGCTTTGATTTGAAGAAAAAACGCTTGATGGAGTATGGTGAGTTTTCGAGGCTCACTGTGTGCTCATCGGTCAAACGGCAGCTAACGCAGCCAAAGCACTGGACAACACTTGCTCGTATGTGTATGACAGTCAGAAGGCTAAGCAAATAACCCGAAAAATAATTGAATTAATCGCACCAGATGAACAGCCTTTGTAAGCGGTGGAAGACACCGGGTTCGCTGGAAGTCCTGCTAGAGCTGCTAGAGCTCCAATTAATTACTCTCACATCCAAAGTCTCCTTAAAGAAGGCACAGTTTCACAAGTGATGTATGTTCTCTTGAAAAGTCAAATTTGTTTTTGTCTAAATGAAAGTGATTTTATGGTTCCTTTTTTATATCATATAAAGTTACATCCCCCCTTTATTAATTAATTACTAATTTTATTAGTAATTACCCATTTATTGAGGCCCCACCTTGGAATTGTCCTGACTTTTTCCCTTTATACAGCACTCCTGGCCAATAGCACTCATCATAAATAAATTGATTTCACTCATGGATGATTTGTATTGGCATAAAAGAGCATAAAACCCTGGTCAGAGCATCCCCATGTGGCAGTTTAAAGGGTATGCAACATTTAAAGTATAATGTCCTACAACAAGCAAAAAAAAAATTACAATCTTGTGTTTGCAAAAAAATGTACTTGTCTTCTTTTTACAAGCAGAACCAGCACAGCAAGACACTCCAAGGTGAGTAAAGCCCACTTGTGACACCTCATAAATGACTTGAGTACCACTTGAGGATAAAAGACAGAAATGTACGTCTTTTTCTGTGTCAGGGGCCAAGAAGCGAGTGAAAACTCGCATGGGAACCAGCAAGGTCAGTCAGCAGGATCACATCTCTTGTTGTCTTGAAATCATGTGTCTCATTAGAAAAATACCTTGGCTGTCTTTCACCGGCAGAGGAAACGCTCCACAAGTAGCCTGGAGGAGTTGGCAATCATTGTGGAGGTGCTGGAGGAGGATCTGAGGACCGGCACTTCCCACACTTCTCCTTTCCAAACGTTGTCCTCTCCCAGCTCCGAAGTGTCACCCACGCTCGATCCAAACGGTAACATGACGTTTCTTCCAAAAGAACACGGCACAACAGTTTGACCTTGCGTGTCTACAGGGTATAACACCGATGAGTCTGATGAAGTTATCCCCAGACCCAAGGCCCACATGGCCTTCTCACCAGGAATAGCAGAGCAGCATCAAGTCCCGCCCCCTCCTGGCGCCAACAGCACCACTTTCCAGCCCAGTGGGACAGGAGATGATTGCTTTGCTGTCAACACACCCAAATGGACACTAAGCAGCTCCCAGTTCTTCTGGGCACAGCTTCAGAAGGAGGAGGTCCATCTGAGGGACATCCCTGATAGTTTGCTGCTGGCCACTGATGGACATGGACGCACGTATGTTTCTTGCCAATATGTCTAATATTACCTGTATAAACAGAAAATATAATACAGCATGAGCTCAAGTCAAAGTCCGTTCCAGCAAGCTGCTCAACCTAATAATAGTAATAAACGGAAAAAAATTATACTACTTTAAAATAAAAATAGTACTAATAATAATAAACTAAAAAAGTACCATAATTAGTAATAATTTACAAAAATGTGAATCATTCTAAACAAAAAAATGACTATTATTAATAATAACACAAACATTGCTACTACTACTAATAATAAATCATAACAATAAACTAATAAAAATGTCACTACCATTAATAATGAACTAAAAAAAAAATACAACTAACAGAGGTACTTAAGACTTAAATATAACTTTCTGTTTTCAAGGCCTAAAGTCTGAAATTGTCAGGAATGTCTGACATTTTTTAAAGGAAGGTAATAAATATAATTTAAATTAAATATGGGAGTACGCTCTTTGGGGCTTGTCGCCTCCTCTCCTGGAGTGACAAGCATGCATTTGAACCCACAAACACAGCCATACGCTTCTCCGTTCTCTAGGCACCTACGCTGCCAGCCCCATCCCTGAGCCCAGTCCCCGAAACCCGGACAATTCCCCGCGCGAAGGCGCCAGTGCACGTTATACTCTCCCCACAAACTTGTGTTGCATGACGCGCACCAAACTAACAACCAGTAATAACACAAAGCATTGTCTTTAAATATGTATCACTTATGTCAGCCTTTTTACAAAATAACGAAAAGCATACACAAATGTGGGCGGGGTGGGGTGGTGTAGATCTTGGCTTGGTTCATGGCCGAGACCAGGGACCTTGGCCTCAAAAAGGTGAGCAGTGGCATAAATCAAGAACTAGACGGCTACTGGAGAAGTTTGGCTCTTACAGAGTGACATGTAGCTCATAACGCCAGTGGTGGAGTGAGTGGGAAGAGTTGGGAAGCCAGTGAGAGAAGTAAGGCCCTGTCCGCATGGCAACGTTCCTGGGATTTTATTTCATTTATTTTTTGCTGGGTTGCAAAAAAAAATTTCGTCCACACTGTATCGGATTAGTAAATAGTTGCATCCAGACAGGAACAGATCACTGGGTGAAAAGGATGTAATATACAAGCAATATATGCAACTTTTCCTCAAATAATTCCAGTACCTCGATTTACAAGAAATAATCAAGGATTTTTTTTTTTTTTTTTTTTTTTGCGCTGAGGAATCGCTTACGTCACCCATGCAGAGGACAAAGAAGGAAGTGGATGTTTGAAGGCGCAGATTGAAGAGGTGCGCTATGTTGACAATTTGGCAACTTTGTCGCTAAATCTGGCGACATTCCAAACCCTCTTGGCGAATATTTTCTCAAAGGCGACTAGCGACAAATCAAGCTATTTTTTTCTGCCGTCTTTGGAGCGTTATCTGGTATTTGGGAACTTAAAACTGAAAGCACGTATTGATCTGCATTCTCACTGGGCAGCAGCGCGTGCTCCTAAGAGGTCTGCTCCGCCCCCAAAGCACTCACAAGCCACCTGTGGACTGTCAGCTCCTGCTGCACACTGGGAGCATAGTGGAGATCTACGCATCCACGAATCACGCATGCTGAAGGCGCGATGCCGCCGGGGTCAGTCTTAGCGCTACGTACTTTGCGCAAGGTCACTTGGGAAATTTCTGGATATTACACATTATTTCTGCTGGAGTTGTCTTTTGGACTTCATAAGAGCCATGGTACAGTGACACCTTTAGTGGCCGCCTTTGAGTCAACATAGTGCATGGATCCCTCTGGCAGATGCAGATATGTATCAACGCGATCGCTGCACAAATTCTACCATATCCCCTCTTTTTTTTTGTCATTCAACATAACAGGCTTTGCAATCTTGGCGGTATATTCATGGTGTTTATTGAATAATCCCAATTCAACAATGTTTTACATTTGATTTTAGTATAAATTGCGCTCACTGTAAACTGGAGTTTGTGCATGCATAAGCAGCTCCACTCAACGAGAGCAGAGGGTTAGCAAACGCCGAGAATGGTGGCTTCTCAGCATTTTATGGTTGTTTCCTGAACTTCTTTTTGCCCTTCTGATGGACTATCTTAGTAATTAATGTTTTTTGAAATATGTATGTAGTTCTGATGTACAGGAGATGTCACTAAATTAGACATGACCACACCAAGCATCATGGGAAATGTAGTTTTTAGCCATATTAGCCGCACCGATGTATAAGCCGCAGGGTTCAAAGTTTGAGAAAAAGTACCGGAATTTACAGTACAAGATAAAAGGTGGAGGTTGGAGGCAAGTCTGGATGTAATTATTCCGCTGTCTAGACTTTGAGAGGTGCTAGCCGAGATAACATATTAAGATTATTTAAATTTTGACGCGATGGTCAATTTTAAATTAAACGAAGAATAAAGTTTATTTGTAGTTCTAAACGCAATTACGGTGTTTTTACTCACTTTTTGTGTCTCCTACAAGGTTATGCTTTTATCCTACAATATCTGTTACAACATCATATGCAAATAAATGCAAATTAGACAAGGACGTCATTAAGTGACTTCGGGCGACTTCTAGAACAGCCAATCGCTACATTTCTGACTTTGGAGTTGGCAAACAGTGGAGGAGAGAGAACGCGACAAGGCAACGAAAGAGAAGGAAAACGTAAAAAAAAAAAAAAAACAGACAGAAAATGTGGCTAAACAACAAGTTGAACACCGTGAAGTGTATCCGTTGTAACGCTGCACTTCCATACCACAACAGCACATCTTATATGTTGCATCATCTCCTACCAAATGGAGCGGAAGAGCAGAGACAGGGTTAGATTAACATAGCCCAAATCAGTGAGATTAAGGTTAATGTACCTTACTAACATAACGTTAGCCATGTGGAGGGCTAGCTTTCTCTTAATTATGACTACTGCCGAATGTGTGGCGGATTATTAAGATGGTAACGTGATTTCGTACAGGGTTTGTTTCACACAGCGCTGTGAGTTAAGAAAATGGAAAATAAAAACATTTTAGCTCACTAATCAATAGCAGCTCATTTCCAATTGACAACACTGCGTAATGGAACAAGGAAGTGCGTGTCTCAATCACTTAGTTGAGAGTGATGTGTTCCACCACAGAAGGGGTCTTCATTTTACTTAGAACACTGCAAAAACTCAATATTTTATAAAGAATATTTGTCTTATTTCTAGTCAGCCTGTCTAAGTTTAGGATTTATAAATGCTCAGCCATCAACATAACTGTAAAATGTAATTTAGTCTTAGTAATGTCTTTGTAAAGTTATTATTTCTATCCTTTTCCTCTAAATAGTTAGTGTCAGGGATGGATAAATTCATCTACAAAAGCACAATCATGCATCAGACCCAAGAAATACAGTTTGTTCCTATGCTCAATATGAATTTAAGAAATAAAACGGTTGAGTATCTAAAAAATTAAACCAATTGGTCATTCATTATTTAGTGAGATGTTGTATTTTCTCTTGTGTATTTCTAATTGCACTTTAACCAATCAAAAATATGTTTTTTCCAATTACTCGATTAATCTAAAAGATTTTCAGTAGTATACTCGATTACTAAAATCTTCGCTAGCTGTAGCCCTACACAAGGCACACCTATGCATCGCACTGTAAACAGACACGCAGACGGAACCATGTGACACACCAAACTATAGAAGAAAAAAGAAGCCTTTCTAAGGCTCATCCGGACTTACAACCAAGTAAAATTGCTTCGGTGAGTCATTTTGGAGAATAAGACAACACAATATCAGGAGAATGTCAACTGGGGTGAGTCATGCCAGTCCAAATATTCAGTGGGTTTGCTTGTCTACACAAAAATGACAAGCTGGTGTTTTCAGATTTTCCCACTCTGGAAGCCGTTTAAAAAAAATACTGTTTCAGGGCACCCAGAGCACCGTTTCCATGTGGATGAAAGGCTGAAACCATAAAATACTTGGCCATTTTGACCTGAAAATGTTTGCGTGTGGATGGCCACTTTCAGGTCAAAACGTATTTTATGGTTTCAGACTTTCATCCACACAGAAACGGCATTCTGGATGCCCTGAACACTATTTTTTGAAAACTGCTTCCAGAGTGGGAAAATCTGAAAATGCTTCACTTGTCATTTTCCTTCCTGCTTTTTGAAAACAATGACATCACCGACCCATTCACCATCACGTGGCCAGAAGTGATGACAAGCCAACATATTATCTAAATATTTGGACTGGCATGACTCACTCCAGTCAACATTCTCCTGATATTTTGTTGTCTTATTCTCCTTATTCTTCCGTAAGTCTACAGTAGATGAACCTTGGAAAGCGGAAGACGACAGACGTCTTCTATAGTTTGGTGTGTCACGTGGTTTTGTCCATGTGTCTTTTTACAGCGCCACATGTAGGTGTGCTTTTGTATTACATCCTTTTCACCCAGTGATCCATTCCCGTCTGGATGAAACTATTTACTAATCCACCACAGTGTGGACACAATTTTTTTCAACCGGCCCAAAAAAAATCCCAGGAAGTTTTCCGTGTGGAGAGGGCCCTAGTGTCATCATTGGCAAATGATGTCATGTTCATGATCATGGTCTGTTTAACTCCGACTGCAGTTGTTTCTTTGGGGATATTTGCTGTTTATTGCTTGTTTTTTTGTTTTTAATGTTTCAAGATGCTTGCTCTAGTAAGTCAGCCTTCCCCTTGCAGATTGGCAACTTCAGGCTAGTGATGGGAAACCCAATACAGTACATGCAAACACCTCATTGAGAGGGTTGGCCCTTTGCAGTGATAAGTTTAGATGTGGCAGATCAAATGCAGGAAAATGGACCAAACTTGTAGTAACATGTCGTAACAGGTACATTCATGATAGCATACTTGCAGTATTTTGGGCATTTTAAACATTAGTGGAACTTTCTGGTTGCATTGATTTCACACAGCAACATAGAAAGGAACGCTACACCTACCGTTAACTTTTCCATACTCAAAAACAAAAACACAACAGCAGTGGCAGCAGCGGCAATATGTAGCGTTACCTTTTGCTAGTGGCTTGAGGCGTTGTGAGCGAGTGTGTAATGAAGATGGTCGCTAGCTGGCTAGTAGCTAGCCGGTGTGGTGTGGCGAGGTGTCAGTACGCTAGTAAAGTAGTTCTTGGGCGTAACAATGTTAATAACAACAATAGTAACAATGTCGCTGTAGCTTGGTTAATATGCAGGTCACTTTATGTAAATGAGCATTGTTGGCACTTTTGAGTTTTTTTCAAGTGGCTTTATAGGCGGAATAGGTGCGTCCCATTACATGCATTCTAAGATGCCTCTTTTTATCTGTTTGTTTATCTTTAGAACACACAGAGAAGTAAAAGACGTGTGTTCATGTGTCACATAAGGATTGTGGATGATGGGCAAAATTCCCCCCAAAAGTGCACTTTTCCTTTAATAAAACGTCTTTCTACAAAGTTTTTGGTGGCTGGTTTCCACAGTATTTGGCCACAGCATTATGCCACGAAGTCAGCAAATTGTGTTGGTAAAATGTTGTTATAATGGCCAAATACAAACAAAAGTAGTTTTTCAGCCTTACCTGTTAAACGGTTGGTACAATTCCAAAAGATAAAAATTATTATAATTTTTTTGTATCTAAAAGACACTTCATCTTTCTTGCTAAATTCATTTGTTGTCCATTTTGACAGAAAAGTTCTTGTTGTCCAATTGAATTTTTGCATTATTTATTAATGGA
The DNA here is from genome assembly GCF_027744805.1 of Dunckerocampus dactyliophorus. Taxonomy (NCBI): domain Eukaryota; kingdom Metazoa; phylum Chordata; class Actinopteri; order Syngnathiformes; family Syngnathidae; genus Dunckerocampus; species Dunckerocampus dactyliophorus. The sequence goes on from NC_072830.1 coordinate 11,815,008, forward strand.
TAATTAATGTAATAATTATTTATTATTAATATTTATACAATAGTTGTATGCTCAAATTTGCACCCTGCACCTTGACTTTTTTCAATGTAAGTTTGTTGGTAAAACAATACGAAGTGAAAATGATAATAATCAAGAGCCACAATAATATCATGAGGTCATTATAAATGAATATGGTTTCACAGTTACAGGTGGCCATCTGAGGGTAACCATAATTGCCATGTGGCGAACATGTGGTGAACACGAGTTTGACGCCCCTAAACTAGCAGCAGTATAATTGAACGAGTTAACAGAGACTAATACCCACGAGTCCCAGTTCAGTAAAAAAAACTTGCGGGATTTGAATGGCTTGGAATACTCGACCATCACTTTGTTTAGACTCAAAACAAAATTTACTCAAACCAAATCAATGTTTCCCATAAGAAATCATGTAAATTAATACAATTAATCCTATTGGCTCTATTCTGTGTTATTTAGCAGCCGTGATTAATAAGAAAAGCAGAAACCTGTGGCGTACCTGTGTTAGTTATCAAAGAACTACATAGTCAGCCACTGATGACGTCAGTGCTGGGTTGCAGCCATGTGATCTAGTGGCAATTTGCATCACTTCCAGTATGACACTTGGCGGGCCGTCATTGAATAATGCCTCATAGAACTCAGTGTTTTTGTACAACGGTGGGCAGATGACAGTGAATAACGCTGCACGCCATTGAAATGATATGCTCCAATTGTGTGAGTGTGCTCCGACAGCTTATTCTTCACAAATGCAGCAGATGAAAATATCGCCTCTATCATGTTTATCTGCGTTCTCATACCATGTTAGTCTGCATACATACATTCTTGTATGTGTCCATCATGGTTTTTGCTGCACTGTTATTCCACGGGGGTGTTGCGTCTGGACAATAACAATAATGAATTATATGTAAACAGCGTGATCACAACCCTATTAAGTTACTTTCCAGTAGCCTGCAGTTGACTTGCTCAGTCCGTATTTGCTACTAGAGTTTATGGCTCTGCCAGAACACTGCTTTATTTTGAGAAATATGAATAAATATATACTGTATAAATACTGTAAGGAATAATGTAAAAGTAGATACATAACAATGCTATAACACTACCGTTGATGACAATAATAAAGTACAAAAACTGTGCGGGGAATCTCACGCCATTGTAAAACCTGTCTAACTGAACAAGCAAGTTTGTACTAACATTTGAACATTCCTAACCATGACCAAAGTGTAAGAAGAAGTTAATCACTATAAAACACTCAATTAGGCGTGCACCATAATTATATGAGGGAATTATGACATCATACCGATGACCCATAACATTAAAATAGCTCAGATAACCAATAATTAAAAAAAACAAAAAACGCTTCAATGAGGAGAGATTAGTCATAGTACTGTGCGAGAGTGAGCAAATCAAGCGCCCCTTCTGGCCTGTGGTAACTTCCTTTGAACCCACTTGTAAACAAACATTCACTTTCTGAGGAAGACATTTCATGTGCTAGTTTGGTTTGGTTTGGTTTAGTTTATTTGAACATGAAGGTTACAATGGAATACATCTCATGAATCCTCCTTTCGCAGTTCCACATTTCCTAAAGGAGTAGGAAGAAGCAAAGTTTATTTAATCCTACCCCCCATCTATTCCACATCTACTGCAGTACCTGTTGTTCACTTCCTGCATTCCACATCATATTTTCTGTAATAATCAGAATAATACATAAGAAATAACAGTAAGAAGATTTAGCAAGCAAACTATCAGTTCCTGACTAAAAAAGGGAGTAAACCAGCTTTTTGTGAAGAGATGCATTTCAAGCATAACTTTCACTTCGACACAAACATGCCTCTGTGACAACTCAAACATCCAAACAACCACACCAACACAAACAGCACAAAATAGGGGTTGTTTTACATCAAAACAACAATCTATCTACAAACACAACACCATGAGCAACCTAAAGCCCTCACATGTGGAACTGAACCATGTGTGCGCACACGTGTGCATGCGTTGAAACTTCCTTACAATGTGCAGCCTTCTGCACGCCACACTCCTAGTTGAATCAAATGGTCTGGACAGGCACGCACGTGCACACAGTGCAAAATGTACCACCAGTCAGTAAAGTGGATTGTCCCATGCAGGGCGTACTGAACATTTTTACCGTCTTCCGTTGTAACCCTAATTAGACATGTATGACGTGGATGTACAAAGGCTCCTTGAATTATGTACCGGTTCGTAGACACATTCCTAGACTGCGATGAGTCCAGTTTTGGTGATCTTACTCCTAAATTAGAGAGGCACGATATGTTTTTTTTCATTTGCTATACAGTATTACTGATATTGTATACGAGAAATGAAAAGGATTATGCAAAAGACAATGTTGATTTGCTTACCCGCACAGTACGGGTAATCTTCGGTCACTGGAGCGTTTTTTTCAGTTATCGCTTATCTGAGGTATTTTTATGTTCTCAGCTTTATCAGTATGATGTCATAATTCCCTCATATTGGCCCAATAATTAGCATCCCTAATAAGTATACTGTATATAGGCCTGTCACGATAATCGATAAAACGATTAATCGAACAATAGAAAAAACAAGGTCGATAATTTTGACGCCTCGATAAATTGACGTGCGACATGTACGTACGTAAGCCTGTTCCATTTCCTCGTCTTGCTGTAGCACACAGGCTGGATGGCAAGAGGGTTCACTCTGCTTGTGTCTGAGCCCATTGGTTGTATAGTCAAATTAAGGGAAAGAGTGAGCCTGCTGTCAGCTATTCAACGTCTTTGTCACAGCATGTGGAGGCGGGGGCTAGCTACATAGTGATTGAATACACTGAGTGCTAGCTAGCAGTTAGCAAGCAAGCGCTAATATGAATGAAGGCACAAAAGCGATAGTTTCTAAGCTGAATGCCACAGTTCCAATGTGTATGTGTTGTGGGGCATTCATCCCCGCGGCTGGCGCTTTCTGGGGCGGTGACGTCCCGCGATTTGTAAGTGCTATAGTCGGCATCTTCTGTGCCTCACACAGACACACTACACTTGAGTACCATCTAGTGGCTCAAATGTGACATGACACAGTGATCATTGAATGAAAAACTTACTGATAATATGGTCTAAAAAAAAGGTTTAAATGATTGATTATCGTTGATATACAGTATTTATAGCACAACAGTATTTATAGCACAATTATTGACCAGCAAAATTTGTTGTCGTGACAGGCCTACCTGTGTATTAGTTTATTTTATTTTAAAGGTATATGAAGGACCATCATGGTTTGTCAAGTTGCATCAGTCAAACAATCCATAAATGCATCATGAAGGGGGAAAAACATATAATACAGTACAGTAACTTGCGGGGTATACGCTGCAACAGTGTTTAACCTGCACCATCTAAATTTAGAGAGGGAAACAGATTTGTACATATATAAGCCAGACTTTAAGCCGCACATGTCCATGCGCTCACGAGTCTGCGAGGACCAGGTAGCTCTTTATTTGACAGGAGCCAATGATCAAAAAACTCACAAAGAGCTTATAAACTCATTGGAAATCGCAGAAGGTCATTACTCGATATAATAGTCTGACTCACTGTGTCACCCTAGATAGAAGGTTACAAAATCATCACACAGCAACTTAACACTCCAAAGGTAGCTAATATACAACTACCAATATGTGTTTAGAGTAAAAAAAAAACTATTTTAATGGCTTACCATCATACATTTCTTCCCAGCAAAGCATTTCATTTGACATGGCTGCCGGGGAACTGCAGCGATTCACTCAGCTGCCTCTGTCCACCAGAAGGAACTTCTTTGTCACCATACCATATTAAACACAGATCAGTGACACCTGCCAGTGTGTAAACTATTTGTTTTTCCTTGTCTATCCAGAGCTCTCCACAGTGTTGTGTGTGACGGAAAGAGGGCGCTGGCTTACGCTATGGCTAAAAGGATGGCTGCACTCAACAGTTTAGACCTGAAAGACTTGGATGGAATGGTACACTGCCTTTTCAAATACCTCAACTACATCTATTCACGTTCTGTGCTGCTAGATTGGAACCAGATTGTCAGAAGAACATCAAAAAATTAACATAAAAAATCTGCAATTTATTGAGAATACGTTTCACGTTAAACAGGCGGATCAATGTTTTAAGAAGTCCAAATCTGCATTAAAAATTTATTTTGTGTCATTCTCACTGTCCTGACCTCCTTTTGGCAAAGACATAAAGGCTTTGTGTCTTTCAAGGTGGTAGGATGGATGAATGACACAAGCAAGGTCCCTTTTAACACTCCATTGAATTTCCGGAGAATTTCAGGTATTTCCTTATAATTTCAGGAGATCTGGAAGATCTGGGTTTGAATCTCCATTGAGCATCTCTGTGTGGAGTTTGCATGTTCTTCCCATGCGTGCGTGGTTTTCCTCCCACATTCCAAAAACATGCATGTTAAGTAAACCAGCAACTCTAAAACGTCCATAGGTATGAATGTGAGTGGGAATGATTGTTTGTCTATATATGCCCTGTGATTGGCTGGCAACCAGCCCAGGGTGTACCCTTCTTCTCGCCTGAAGTAACCTGGGGATAGCCTCCAGCATACCCGCGCGAGCCTAGTGAGGATAAGCGGCATAGAGATGGATGGATTGAAGAATTTCTACTAGGGCTGTCAAAGTTAACGCAATATTTCCTTTAACGGCACTATTTTTTTTTAATGCATGATTGACGTGCGCACGGCTTGTTTGATCCTTAGCCCACACAGTAGTTCAGGGGTCACCAACGTTTTTCCCTGTGAGAGCTACTTTTACAAAATGAAAATGGCCAAGAGCTACTCATTTTTGTAACATTTATTTTCAGAGCTTATTTTAAACCCAAACAAAGCGAATATGCTTGTTTTACCAGAACATTAACAAAATGTTGGTTGGTGTCCACAACTCACATTTTGTATTTCAGAATGCATTTCTTTCTACTGTTCTTTCATTATTAACTGAAAACCTGAATGAAAAGCAGGCTTGCGGGCACCTCATGTGGTCGTGGGGGGCTACCTGGTGCCCCGAGCACCACGTTGGTGACCCCTGTCGTAGTTTGAGGAAACGCACCAGTGGATGTGGAGTCAAAAGTTGGAACAAATATTGAGCAGAAATGGAGAAAGAAAAGGGTATTTTCAAAGGTAAGTTTAGCTTCAAAGCCCTGGCAGATGGCTCGCTCCACAAGACCAAAGGTATTTGTATCTACTGTCGCTGTGATGAGTTGTCACAGGGTACCTTGCCTGCCAGAGAGAAGTCAGAAGGTACTGGAGCACTGCTGGTATTTTTCATTGTCATTTATTTCGTGGTATCTTGACATACGAGTGTCCCAACTAACAAGTGTTTTTTAAATATGAGCCGTCACTGGGCTGATTTTCTTGAACTTTTGAACTGCGAGCTAAAATTTGGGTCACGAGCTGCTAGTTACCGGGGTAACTAAACTTTAACTAACTGAGCTACATAAGCTATTTGGGGGCTTATGTCAGTGTGACAAAGGCTAAAGACGAGAATGGATGTAAATAGCATTTGCAACATTACCGTTAGCAGCGATGCTAGCTAGTCACAGGGAAAGATTTTCAATACATCAGCAAAACATACGTACATTATAGCGATCAAATTGATCTTATTAATTAAGTACTGTGTAAAACTATGACAGGAACAACATCAAATTAAAAGCACTAAATGAATACAGAGCCACCATCCACCAGTACGAGCCTAGACTTTGTTTTTCAGAGAGGTGCACCACACAAATATACTGTACACATTAGCACTCAATAAGGTAATCAAATCTTACCTTTATGCATGCTGACAAAGTATCAGCATTTGGGAGCAAATATGAGGTGAAACAAAAAGGGGAAAAAATAGTATAGTAGTATCTGTGCAGCGTGGGAGAAAGTTAGATGGACAAAGCTGTAGAAGTCGCTGCTCTGGGATTTGTAACTGTATATTCCATCCATCCATTTTCTATACCGCTTCTCCTCATTAGGGTCGCGGGGGCATGCTGGAGCCTATCCCAGCTGACTTCGGGCGACAGGCGGGGTACACCCTGGACTGGTCGCCAGCCAATCGCAGGTCACATATAGACAAACAACCATTCACACTCACATTCATACCTATGGACAATTTAGAGTAGCCAATTAACCTAACAATCATGTTTTTGGAATGTACGCACGGGGAGAACTTGCAAACTCCACACAGACATGCCCAAGGGAGAATCGAACCCACATCTTCCCGATCTCCAGACTGTGACTGTCTGGCCAACATGCTAACCACTAGACCACCGGAAACGATTTGCTCTTTTGCACATTTGGAAATACTGTAAGAATGCCCGTTTTATACAGATCAAGCGCTCTTTTTCTCATGCGTGTGTCTTAACTTCACAAGACATTTGTGTGCTAGTTGTACACAAATGCTCCGTGATGAGGGGGGAAAACCCCATCGAGCACACAAAAAAAACCTCATCAGCCACTTGAAACGCCAGCGCCGCAGCGTTAGAAAAGTACAAAAGGTTTGCCAGAGACCTCCGTTGCGGTCACACCGGCTCAGAGCGTGTGCCTGAATACAGTGCATACAGTATATTTGATTAGGACAAATAAACAGGTACAGTTGGTCAAATCCTAATTTGTTACTGTCCTTCTTACCTCCAGATGTGCACAAACTACAGTTAAATCTAAATTTGAAACGTAGATCGGTTATCGGTACAGTATCAGTCTTGAGAAGCAGAAAGGTATCGGTGTCTGTTTTGGGGAAAAAAAGATATCGTGCATCTCTAGTACAAACCGCCAACCTTGCGTTTTTTGGATGACCAGCTCTACCTCCTGAGCCACTGCCACCCATCCCTATGAATAATAAATTCGGAAAACTAATATGACTATGAATAATGTAGAAAAATAATACTACTATTGATCATAATGATGTGGAAAAATGACATTACTACTATCGGTACTGCTTGGAAAAGTTTTCCTGACTGTGCTTGTAAATATTGTACATACTGTAGATATTTTATAGCCGTTATTGGATCAGCAGGATCAAATACGTTTAGGGATTGGTTAACGCTGGTGCTGTAAAGGTGAAAGAAATGATTTATGTTTTTCTTTTCCCAGACTGCACTCCTCCTTGCAGCACAGCACAACCAGCACCTGCTGATGGATGATCTCATCCTTTTGGGTGCCAGTATCAATGAGCGGAACCACTCAGGAAAGTCCTGCCTTCACCTGAGTGCAGAGCAGGGCTTCATCCGCGTACTGGAGGTTTCTTTACTTTTTACTTGCCGCTTATTTGCAGACCTTGAGCCGAATGGAAGACTTGTTTAATGTTTAATGTCAGAGATGCAGGATTTGGAGGGTTTAAGTCAATAAATAAGTGAAAATAACTTTCCTTTCCTTGGAGCGTCATTGAAAGTGAATGTTGTTAATATTTGATGGCTATCATTCAGCCTGGCCATACAAAAACATATAAAAGATATTACTCAGTGATGACACGTTTAATGATAATATGACAATTACCCAATTATTCTCTGTTTTGTGGATGTCACCAGGATTGGAAAAATATCTTGGGAAGCCTGAATATCTTTTTTGAAATTAAAAAATCCCAACTATTAGGAGCTATAAAATGTACGTGCTGGGGCTAAATATTGCAAATCAAAGTGTTTACTTGTGGTGCACGGATCAATAATGAAATATTGATACTTCCGATAACAGCTCACATATGCTCTAAAATTGATTCTCAAATCAAAATATGGATACTTTTGATACTTAAGTCATTTTAGGTAATGTTTGTCTGTTGAAACGATGGCCGGTAGTAAACGGAGACATGTGTGAATTGTCAGTAAAGTTTTCATTCTTATAGTAGTTCTTAATAATTAATAATTTATTCATAACTTTACTTTTTTATTTATTATTGAATTTTTTACATGTTTTATATGATTCTGTCCTCTATTCTTTTTTTTGTTGTATATTAGCTTGGCCTACCTCAATATACTTCAGGGTTTAAAATAAACAAATTACTTAAATTATTAACTCATTCAGTCCCAGACATTTTTCAAAAGACAACCCCTTCAGTACCGGCCATTATAGGCAATTTTGACTGATCTTTCAAGGCACACAGACTATTGTGTTCTATGGCTTTATAATCATGGAACCTACCAAATGAAAGATTAGACTCATGTCTTTCATCAGAAAAAAAATGTCTGTTTCTTCCTTTTACCGTTCTTTAGTAATCAGCAGTAGGACATACGTAGGTAAGTTTCAGGAAAATATCAGTTCCTGACTAAAAGAGCAAGAAAACCAGCTTTTTGTGAAAAAGATACATCTCAAGCATAACTTTCACAAATATTTTTTGCTTTTGTGACAGCTCAAATATCTAGACAGCTCTACCAACATAAACAACACAAAAAAGGGTTGTTGTACATCAAAATAACAATTTATTTACAAATAGAACACCATTAACTATTTACAATTTTCACATTTGGAACTGAACTCTGTGTGTGTGTGTGCGTTAAAGTTCCCCTACGATGCGTAACCTGCACGCGACACTCCTCCATGATGATGATCAATGATCTATGCCGAGCGCTAGTCAGATGCACCTCTGCCACCTTAAAACCTTTCTAAAAGTGACATCTTTTAGTGTGCAGTTGTGTCATCACCTCTTTTTGCCTCTTGCGCAAAAAACGTAAAAAGACATATAAATACGTCTATAAATACAGGCGTTGGGGTTTCTAAAAACATATAAATACGTCTTATTATTGGTAATGAATGAGTTAATGTATTTAAATGATCACATTATTAATTTACTTGAAGAATTAAAACAATTATTTATTAATTTAAATTAATTATTAAACTATTAAGTTATTTAAAGAATGTATTTAAATTAATTTATTTTTAATTAATTATTAAATTAGAAATTAAATTTAAATTATCAATAAATTGATAATTTATTAAATTAATAAATTAATTAAATGTCATGTGTTCTTTATGCTATGATATGAAATACACTACTTTAAAAAAAATTAACGCACAGATGAGGTGAATTTGCACAAAGTGCCGGTATCGGGTCGGTATCACCGATACCAGCCTGAATTTTACTCAGTATCAGATCAGAAACAAAATCAGTTGTACCACACATCACGAGTGTTTACTAAAAATACTACAGCCCGTTTACTTGTCCCATCACATCTGTTCTGATGTTCTCTTGGCTTTGTGGAGTATTTCCAGTCTTTGGAGTCGTGATTATTTTTCAGGCGAGCGAGTGGTTTTTGTATCATCTTGAGACTTTGTGCTTCATTTCAGTCTTATAATTGTGTTGATTATTGTTAATGACCTGCGAGGAGCGATCACATGACAGTCATGCTATGACTCCACTATGTTGTGCACGTGCATGAAAGCAAAGAATTTAGTTAAGTAACGTGAGATTTGTTTGCGTGTTCGTGCTCTGTTAGTGTCCACATGTCATGTGACGTATTTTATGCGTGTTTAAAGCGGTATGTCTTCTTCCTCTTAGGTTGTAAAGCGTGCCATGATGAAGGGGGTGTACATTGATATTGAAGCCACCGATAACTCTGGTAAGTGCTTTGGAGTTCTTTGTATTGGAAAAAAGAAAATATATATATATACCAATACACCAATAACACTGGCCCGATATTACATAAAAAGGTGATATCGGTAAGTTTTTTTCCGATAAAGAAAACCAAAAAATGCTGTATAGATGGACATTTTAATGTTCACATGGTGAGGATGACACCACAGTTTGTTCACATATAGTGCAAGCCCACTACTTTGCGCTTTTCCACAGGTTCTTGTATTCCTGGCCACTCTGACTGTACTGAAGTCGGCTAGCTCCCCACATAGCATCTCAGACGCTAGCTGTTAGCCATTCAATGAAGCACAAATAAGCTGCACTCCCTGAAGGTCTTGACGTTCTTGCCAGCTTGTTGATCTTGCTCGGTAGTGAATTCGCGTTTCCCATGATAATAGAAGGTGCCGATGGCTTGAATCTCCTTTTCCTCGCCAGCCGCTTGACTTCCATCATAGCCGCGGCGCTGACGCCTCAATATCAATGGGTAGAAGGGAATCACACTGATGCCGGGCGCGGCTTTCATGGCACGTAAAAGTGTGCTTGAATAAACAAACAGAGCTGCTTTAAAGGCAGCCACTTGTGGTGTTAATTCCTCGACATACACACATAGATACATAGATGGATAGATAAATAGATACTTTATTACTCTCCAAGAGCAGTTCACATTTTCAGCAGCTCTGCAAAAATGGGCTCCCATATTTGCCAGCGCGCAGAAGTTGACCTCATCAAACTGCCTCTCAAGCGTGTAAACAAACGTGGGTGACTAATAGCAAATTAGCTTGCTCCTTCGATCCTTCCATTTTGTAGATATGCCACCTATCCTCAGTAGGAATGTAAGAATTCCTGGAAGTAAACAACGGTCAAATCTGATGCTGTGTGTGCGTGCTGGATTAGGAAAGTCCATGCCGACGCCCGTGAAAATGCTGCTTTTTCATATATCATCGGGTGTATTTTCAATCGTATACATGGATACGTAGATTAGTTTTCCTCTTCCACTTCACATCGGATTTACACTGAGTGTTGGACCACCTCTAGTCATACGACAGCTTCAAATGTTAAGTCCAACTGTAAGCCTTTCAAACTCATGGATCGGAGCTTCAGTAGACGATAAAAGGTAGCTGTATGTAGGATATAAATTCTCTTTAATATATGTCTGCACATGAAATTTCATTCAAATCTGATGGTGCGAAATATGTTAATTTTGGCCTGGAATTACTGTGTACATAAAATTTGTAGTGTGATGTAGAAGCCAATACAGCGTGCTGCTGCACATTGGTGGAGCTACAGTACGTGGTGTGGCCGTGGCCGTGGCCACCCCACGGGCCATGTAGACAGGCCAGTGAGGTATCAAATTATTGCCACCTCTATGCGAGTAATGGTCTCACCTTGGCTACCCCAATGAAAAATTTGTGGCTCCACCACTCCTGCTGCGCTAAGAGTGCTAGGCCTATATGAAAACTGACACTTGATTTTCTTTCCTGGACTTGATGATCAAAAAAATGTAAATGGCTACTCTGTTGATTTTTAAGGCAAATGTCACAGCCTAAGCCTAATGGCAAGTATTTCTCAGATGTTTTACAATGTTGTACAGTGTTGTTTACAGCCATGCTGAGAAGCTACTTGCTGATGCTGTATCCATTAGCTTCACAATAGATATGTGTTAATTCCACCACAGGAGATATGTCATGTTACACATATCGGTATCGACTTATATCAGTATCGGAAATTGAGAGTTGGGCAATCGGCATATCAGTTGTTGGCAAAAAAGGCAATATTGGACATCCCTAATATATACAGGTAGACGTGTATATACTGTACAATATATTTTACATGCTGCTTTTATGTTAAAGTGGAGACATCTAGTGGCTGCAATAATTTTTGTTCTGCAACACTTTCTAATACACTTCTGTCTTGGATACTTTGTGTTTATATGTAATGTGCAATGACGGGATGTATGATCTTAGGGATGAGTGTCCTCCAGTGTGCTTCAGTGGCCTTGAAGTCCACCTTGCAGGAGTTGGAATTGAGCAGATCCTTCAATAACACCCGACTGCACACTCTGCGCAAGGAAAAGCTCCTGGAGACCCTGGAGTGTCTGCTGCAAATGGCCAGCTATTCTCATGCTATGGTACCTTTTAATATATTCTCTCTCTCTCTCTCTCTCTCTCTCTCTCTAGATAGATATATATATACATGTTCATTAGTAAGTGACAAAAAGTGTTTCTTGCGTCATGAATTTACAAGCGGTCACCAAAGGTGAAGTATTCGCCTTGGGAGCAGATATCCAGACATGCAGGGCACCTCCACAAGCCTGGTTAGTAGTGACGTCCCGATCCGCATTTTTTGGCATCCGATCAGATCCGATTTTTTTTATATTCTTGCGGATGTGATCGGGCACCAATCCTTTTTATCTTTTCTTTATGATGATAAGCTTTTTTTTACAAACATGAATAAATAATACAACCAAAGTATTGCTGAATTTGCTTTCTTATTACACAGGATGACCAACAATATTGTTTGGCTTTTGTAACAAGCGTCTGTGAGTCAGGTCCCTAATCCAATCAAAGAGCCAAAAAAAGTCCATCCAATAAAAGATGGGCGTGCTAAATACTTTCAGGGTAGGATTAATCATTTGACATGGTTTGTGGGGTGACTTAAAATAGGATTTTTTTTTTAACAAACTCTCTTAGGGCCCTATGAAATCCATTTTATTTTTTCCCAAATTCTGCTTTATTTTTTCCCAAATTCCTTTTCTTCATTTTAATTTGGGTTTTCTCCGGGTACTCCGGTTTCCTCCCACATTCCAAAAACATGCATGTTAGGTTAATTGGAGACTCTAAATTGTCCATAGGTATGAATGTGAGTGTGATTGGTTGTTTGTCTATATGTGACCTGTGATTGGCTGGCGACCAGTCCATGGTGTACCCCGCCTGTCGCCCGAAGTCAGCTGGGATAGGCTCCAGCATTCCCCCGCGACCCTAAAGAGGAGAAGCGGTGTAGAAAATGGATGGATGGATAGATTCCATTTTTGACTTTTTCAATTTATTTTACCAGCATACTGTAGAGTGTGTGCTATTTGGGTTAGTGATTAAAATGAATAAAATGTCCATGAACGAAATGCAAAAATCCTACATGTATTGATGCAATATGTCATTGGCCGGTTTTGTCCAGTAATTGAGAAATGGATGTAGCTTCGCTAAGTCAGCCTCAGCACATGTTGCTACAAAATCTTCAACAAACTGCATTGCCTGTGCTTGTGGTTAAGGAAGATGTAATCACAAATGTAATTCCAATCACGTAATTAATGTAAGATATTTTTATGACTCCCTTGGTTTGTTTACACAGTTAGACATATGTGACAAAGAGTGCTCTTATTTTGAAGGCCGGAAATGTGACGACACGAGCTGAGCGCAAGAATAAACGTGCCTCGTCTTTTTTCACTCAGAACCTGCACGTCGTCAGTGGGCATTGTAAATTGGCCCTAACATTATAAAATGGTCCTTACATTAAAGCGATAAAACACAACATGGTGAAAATCTACTCATCCAGCCTGAGTGACACACACACACACACACACACACACAAACACACACAGCTGCACTGCTAAACAAAGCCAACCCCGGTAGCATCCATTCACGCTCCGTAACACAGGAGCTTCGGAGCCGAATATCCAACGTCCACAGTGAAACTAACTTCACCGCGGACATGTACAGTATGCACTGCGGTGTTACATTTTCTTCTTCTTGTGGGTGGCCGGAGTCAAGTGGCAACCAGCTTTGAGGCGCATTACTGCACCTACAATGTTGGAGCTACAAACGTGATCCGGCAACTGGATCAGCCCTATCTTGTGGCAGAACCGATATCTCTTCAAAATACAGCGGAGGGGCAGCCGATCCCGATCCTGAATATCGGATCGGGACATCCCTACTGGGTAGTGTGCATTACCACCGCCGTGGAAGGCAACGCTTGGAAGCGTGCAGAGGGACACCTCCACAAGCGTGTGGAACACTCATTATTTCCACACTTCATGTACACATGCAGTTTGCTATGAAACATTACAATTATAAAATAAACCAAAACAATTATCTAATTGACAATACAGCCGAAGTCAAGGCAACACATACAAAATTTAAACCATAAGAAGATTATTTCAATTCATCATAAAAGAATTGCAACAATAACAAATAAGTGTAGAAAAACACGTTTCCATAATAGCACGCATGGCGCTGTCAAGCAGTTGACTTTTTTGCTGAAGGTTTTGCATGGAAATAGCGCCACAAATGCAATGAACACTTTTACTGAATCTACAAAAATCCCTTGTTTATTGCAGTTAATTGGTTCCAGACCTGACCATGATAAGGGAATTTCTGTGAAGTAGGATTCCTTATTTATAAATGGAATATTTTGGTAGTTCAAGGGTCACTGACATGATTTATCAACTTTGCTTAAATATGTTCTATTTTGTTTGTCATTATTTTCAGCGTAGTTCGTTTTATGAAAGCGGAATGGCTGGATTCCCAAGTGACGTCAGTGCAGTCGAACTTCACAAGTAAACAAACGTGGTGTACGAGACAAAATGTTACAGTGATTATAGCAAAGATTTGAGCGATGTGTCATTAGTTTTCGAGGCGGAAGAAACATTTGCAGATGAAATAGAGAACTCGCAGAACAGGGAAATACACCGTATTGATTCGAACCACCGACTATGAAACTAGCATGTCTGATGCGGAGGTTTCCGATGACAAAGATGTGAGATGAAGATTGATCGGCTTCAAAACACAGAATGGCAATTACCTTGGAGTTGCTTATCCTTCAATTATTGTTTTAAACTGGCTTCTTAATGAGCGTAAAGGGGTCTTTAGAGCCTTTTTTATTGTGTATTTCGTCACCGTCCCTGCCCCGGCCCCCACCGTCAACATATCGCTGGGAAAATATGTTTTATAACATGTGTAATGTTTTGAATGCTTGTAAATGTAAATGTAAATAAGACATGACTTACTCTGTTCTGTAGCAACTTTGAAGTTGTTCTTCTCCTTTTTCCTGTGTAGCATAGCATCAGAAATAGAATCCTAGCATCCAAAATTAGTTTATACCGTTTATACTGTACTTTAAAGCCAAATGCTTCTTGTAAAGGTGTTCCTTCGTAGCAGTCTTCAGTGAAATGAACACTGCAAAGAACAGAATGTGAGGAGAGCGTTCATGTCAGTAACCCTTTAAAGTATAGAAAACCTGTTTATCCATCCATCTTGATGACGCTTATCTTCACTAGGGTCGCGGGTATGGTATACGCCCTGGACTGGCACAATTAGACGTACAACCAATCACACTCACATTCATACCGAGGAACAATTTAGAGTCGCCAATTAACCTCACATGCATGTTTTTGGAATGTGGGAGGAAACCGGAGTACCCGGAGAAAACCCATGCACGGGGAGAACATATAAACTCCACACAGGTTCGGAGGTTCGAACCCAGGTCTTCCC
Organism: Dunckerocampus dactyliophorus; assembly: GCF_027744805.1. Classification (NCBI taxonomy): domain Eukaryota; kingdom Metazoa; phylum Chordata; class Actinopteri; order Syngnathiformes; family Syngnathidae; genus Dunckerocampus; species Dunckerocampus dactyliophorus. The sequence continues at coordinate 11,830,074 of NC_072830.1, forward strand.
AATCTCCTGACTGTGTGGCCAACATGCTAACCACTAGACCCAGAAAAAAAAAAAGTGGTTACCACCTTCTAAATACACTTTTTAACATGTTTAGAGGCCTCTAGACATGAAATAACACCCCTATAGTCACCTTTACACTCCTATTAACCAACATAGTAGACATCATAAGAGAAAATAAGACATTTTAGACTTGTGTGTGTTGCAGTGTAGAGGCCAGGAAGTGACGTAGGGGTTCAGAGTTGAGTGAATTATGGCCGCAACAGTATTCTGTGTTTATTATTACAATTATTATTTTAGACAGCAGTGGTGTTTTGTTGTTGATTGTCGCTGCTGTGTCAGTCACTCACTAACTAAATACACACTGATGATTTTCACTCTATTTTCATTCATTTGTGAAGTTTTGCTGTTAAAATACAGCTGTTTGATAACATTTCTACTCACCAGGATGCGACCAGGCATTGTGTCATGTATCACGCATTCTTCCACAACATTCTGACATTGATTAAACAGCTAAGGTTTTATTGTATCCATGTAGGTTAAAAAATGTGACGTATTTCAGCTTGTGTAGCTTTACTTTGTGTCCTTGTCGGTGTAAACGTTGCCCCATAATTGAATGTGTCTTGTTGTTTCTCCTAGGGGAGCGCGAAATGAGCGCCCGAGGCCGGCAGGCCAGCCCATTGGAGACCCGACAGTAATGTTCTGAGTATGATCAGGCAGGTTTGTGATGAGGAGACATGATTCAGTTTGTTCTCTCATGAATTTGTCCTGTTACGTAAAGCATCAAAGGTGCTGGAAGTAAAAAAAAATACCTGTTAGGCAGGTATTGTAATATTTTCACACAAGTTTAGATGCCCTTTATCTGGTTTCTGTGAAACTTCATTGTTTGTTACGTTGATGTAACAACTTAAAATGAAACAAAGACGCTGTTGTTCCCTAGACGTCTGGATTTATAGCAAATACATTTGCGAGGGAGTTTATATACTGTATGTGTACATACAGTACACAGTAGCGTGGATGTACAAGTGCTCCTTGAGTTATGTACCACTTCCGTTCCTAGACTTTGATGAGTCCAGTTTGGTGATCTAACACCTAAGTTGGAGATGCACGATATCTTTTTTTTTTTTCGAACCAATACTGATAGCTTTACGCTTCTCAAGACCCATATGATTCCGTTAACCGTAATATTTACTTCTAAAATTTAGATTTTACTGTAGTTTGTGCACACCTGGAGGTAAGAAGGAGTTGAACAAATTTGGATTTGACCAAATATACCTGTTGATTTGTCCTAATCGAAGGTTTGCCAGACACCTTTGTGGTTTCACACCGGCTTCTCGGAGCATGTGTCTGAATACAGTGCACTTTGCTGGGCCACAGCAGGTGTCTGCCTCCGCTCTCTACTTTGGTTCTCCTGATAGTAGTGATGTGGTAGTATTAATGTCATGATACACTAAGTCCCCAACTAACGAACACAATTGGTTCCAGACAACCGTTCTTAAGTCCAATTGTTCTTAAGTTGGAAAAAAAATGAATATTACCAATGATATAGGTACTACATGTACATGTATACATATACAGTATATGTGTATGTATGTAAATATGAGTAATATTAAACGAGGATAATTAATGAAAAAAACAATAATAAAAGTGATATAATAATACGTAATGATAAATGTTATTTACCTTTGAAGAGGAGTGGTCGAGCATACGTCGTCGTGGTGGAGAAGGAGGAGGAGTTATTGGAAAAAAAGGACAAATCATCGTGGTTAGACTCTTCTAAAAGAGGTAGTGTTCTGTGGGTGGTGTAGAATTAAGCAGGCCTATTAACTCTTCATAAACTTTAATTACATGCTCTCTCCGGGTTGTATCATAAAACTCTTAGCCTTCCTCTCTACTCTTCCTTGTCTTACTGTATTTGTTGGTCCCATTAGCAGTGTCACAGTGCCCTCTGCTGGTCAAGCATGTACCAGTATAAATATGGGTTTGCCGGTCAAGCATGTAGCATTATAAATATGGACTTATAAGGCAAAACACATGAAAATATAGACCAGTCGGCTTGTGTTCGTATCTCCGAATGTTCGCATGTCGGATGTTCATTAGTAGGGGACGCATAAAATGGAGGTTGATCTGTGCGGGTGAGCAAATCAAGCGCTACTTTTTTCTCGTGCCTGTGTTGTAACTTCCCCTGAGCTCACTTGTAAACAAACATTCACATTCCGAGGAAGAAGTCTCACATTTTAGTTCCAAATTCTCCATAATGAGGGGAAAAAATCGAGCCCAAAAAAAAACCTTGAAGCGTCGCAGCGTTTGAAAAGTGCAGAGGTTTTGCCAGAGATCTCCGTGGCGCAACACCGGCTGCTCAGAGCGTGTGCCCGAATACAGTGCACCTTGCAGGGCCACAGCAGGTGGCTCCCTCCGCTCTATACTCTGGTTCTCCTGATAGTAGTGATGTACTGTAGTTGTAGTAATGTCATTACATTTGATTAGGACAAATCAGCAGGTACAGTTGATCAAATCCTAATTTGTTCCTGTCGTTCTTACCTCCAGGTGTGCTCAAACTACAGTTAAATATAAATTTCAAAAATAGATATAAAAACTTTATTGGTTATCAGTTCCATATCAGTCTTGAGAAGCACAAAGTTATCTGTATCAGTTTGAAAAAATATATACAGTATCATGCATCTCTGATTTTTAGTCTTCTTTGTATCAAAATGTGTACTTTTTTCCACATTACACTGCACCTTTTTCCTCTTTTCTCCATTTTATATATCTATTTTTTATTTTAGGTTTTTTTGTGTCTTTTTATTTTTTTAATCTGCCAGTAAAAATGTAGCTCCATGCTGCAAATTTTGTAAGACATTTTTTTTTTAAAGGCTTCAAACAAATAGCCTGCATGTCACCCTGTCAGGTGGCAAAGCGTATTACTACATTACCCCCAACCACCATGTTTGATGTTTTTTGTTTTGTTTTATTTCTATGTACCGTGGGCCAATAAAGAACAACCTGCGGGCAACAAATGGCCCCCGGTCTGCAGTTTATGTACCCCTGATTTAGGGTTTTGTTTTGGGTGTTTATAGTGACTAAAATAGTTTGGTTTGGTATGTGAAAGCATAAGGGATGCATTGTTTTATGGTATGGGGCAGGCTGGTGTAATTGTATACATTTATGAGGGCAGGATATGTATTTATTGTACTTTGTTTTTCAATAAAGTGTAACTATCCAAATAATGATAAATAAAGGCTATAAGGTGGATGACATCTCACTGCTGCTGTTTGTACATGTTAATATTCCACATTTGAAGATGAAATTATTTTTCTGCACATCTTTATTCAATGTTAATTTATGTATAAGAGCAGAATCGTTGATGTGAGTATGTTTGCGAGAAAAAAGTGTGAACCGTGTTGTCAATCGTGTGTCCATGACCACCTGAAACCAAAGGTGTCTTTGTGGTGTTTATTTCTTAGAGGCTAAATGATGTAATTATAGGTAGGCTATTTGTTGTAGCGTGCAACAATAAATACGCTGGTTGTCTTTGATTGCGGCGTCACTACGAATCTTGGAATAATAATATGGCTTCTCATGCCGAATTGCTTAACAACATTGTTTATCGTCTTGAGCTCCGTGCAGTGTGCAAAGAGCAAGCTCAGAGCTGTCAGTGGCTATAACTGACAATAAAACATATCATACTCCTCACAACACAATATCAGTCAATGTTATTATTGTTGTGAATATAATCACTTTCTTTGCCTGTGTTCATGGCTTTGCTTGTTTCCACCGGTCTAAGTGTTCTAGACCTGACTTGTTAGCAAAACATGACTTGCTGTCTCTCGTCTTTCTAGCTTATCTTGCAGTCCATTTGCCAGTTTCAGTAAGTAAATCCGTATTTTGTGACTAGATCTATTCTAAGAGTCTTAGAATAGTAGTATGGGGTTTCATTCCAGGGCTACTGTAAATAAGCAGGAATCGCTGCTCAATGGTCTTTTATTTTGCAGAGTGCGTAGAGCTGTCGGTGTCATTTACTGGCAGTCAAAAAAACATACTTGTGGACATTGTTTGTGTGTGTTATATCAGTGAATGTAATTTTTATGTTATTGTTGTGACTATGTCACTTTCTTGGCTTTGCTGTGAGTTCATGGCTGCATGTGTTTGAATCTGGTTCCTGGAACTTGTTCTGGTCGTGATGTCACTCGCTGGGGGGCGTGTCAAAATCACTGCTTCATTTCACTCCTATTTCACACAGATTTAGATGTTCATGTAAATAAAACCACTGATATCAGTTCAGTGTAACGCCAAACAATGGACTAACATAAAAAGTGGGCCTTCGTTCATTTGAAGCAATATATAGATGAAAAAGTAATGACGACAATCCATTATTACAAATATAACAATGTAGCCAGAGCCTGTTTCCTTCGGTATATCTCATAAAAACCCAACAAGTGCACTACAGCCGACTATTGTAACAGCCATTGGTCTCTAATGTTGATGTTATCAATGAGATCCTGCCCTCCAACAGCGGCTATGTCACTCCTTTTATGGGTGATGTGCATTCCTCCTGTAGCATGACACACAAGCAGACTCCATCGTTTGCGTTTAATCCGGCAGCATAAAGCACGAGTGACCCAGCATCCCAAAACCGCCCCCATGCACTCCTCAAAGGATGATGCTGATGCTGCTATGGCAATGAAAAGAAAGCCTTAATGCGGCTGTAAACAGCGTGAGAGTGCTGCAGGCCATTGTGGAACAATGCAACAACGCTGCTCTGCTAAGCACATCGCCTTCGTTTTCATTTCCTGCTCATTCTGATAGCCTGCATCCTTATTCTGTGACCATGTCTCACATTCTTAGAGTACATACACACACTACCGGTCATATACACTCCTGATCAAAATCTTAAGGCCAGTTGAAAAATTGTTAGAATTAGCATTTTGCACATTTGGATCTTAATGAGGTTTTAAGTAGAGCTACAATATGCAAAAACAAGAAGAGGGAGTGAGACAAAAAACATTTGGAACAAGTAATTTAAACAAAAAAAAAACAAAAACTGAAATAGGCTGTTTATCACCTGATCAAAAGTTTACGACCACAGGCTATGGTCATTTTCTGTCAGGCATTCACACTGTCATGCCCTCCTGATGGCTAAAGCTAAGAAGCTTTCTCTTTTTGGACGTGGTTGGATTGTCGAGCTGCATAAGCAAGGCCTCTCGCAATTTTTCAACAATTTTTCAATTGGTCTTAAGATTTTGATCAGGAGTGTATGTGTGTATATATATGTATATATATATATATATATACTGTATATATATTCTTAAATAAAATTCTCCACAACCTCCAAAAGTTCAAAGAACCACTTTGGAAAATTAATTAAGCTGATTTCACCTTCCCTTGCATGTTTTCTAATCTCCAGTTATGAGAAAGCAGAAAGGCTCTCACAAAAAATTAGATTTTTTTTCCAAATGTATTGAAGAATACTGTAAGTCAGACATAACAATTGAAAGATAAATCAGACAGGATAGTTTCCTCAGTCTACAGGTACCTGGTACTCATTTCATCCACCTGTACCCATCTCCTGGCTGAAATAAAAGAGGGCTCCCCCCGATCATCCCATAGTCATTTTTGTACTTGTTTGCTCAGACCATTGGCGCCAGTCCCTCCAAAGATAACTTTCTCTTGAATTCCTTGACAAAGCTTGTGACGCCAGCCGATGATAGCCGGGTCCTTCGCTGTCCGGATAAGACTTACTGTAGTTGTTGACATAAACAAAACATTCTTTTCCTCAGCCTATGTCAATAGTTTTGTGTACATTCTGGCTGTTTCACCTTAGACACACTTAAACAGATGTTCACCTACTCCGCTAATTATTTAATAAAGCAGATATTAGATGAATTGATAAAACAGTCATACCTATAATGTACTTATTTTAAGACACTCAACAATAATTAAATCAATAAACATCAATGCCAACAGTTATTGTAAAATGTACTTGTAATAATTATTTACCCACTCAGTAATTGTTTTTCCTACTATATATATATACTGTGTATATATATATATATATATATATATATATATATATATATATATATATACATGTACAAAAAATAGGTAAGGTTACCCAAAACTGAAAAATAATGTGTATTTCAGAATTATACAAAAAGGCCTGTTTCAGGGACCACAAAATGGGTCAATAATTGAAAGCTGTTCCGCATAAAATGATGGTTGATCTGTGCGGGTGAGCAAATCAAGCGCTACTTTTTTCTCGTGCCTGTGTTGTAACTTCCCCTGAGCTCACTTGTAAACAAACATTCACATTCCGAGGAAGAAGTTTCACATTTTAGTACCAAATTCTCCGTAATGAGGGGGAAAAAGCGAGCACAAAAAAAACCTGGGAGCGTCGCAGCATTTGAAAAGTGCAGAGGTTTTGCCAGAGATCTCCGTGGCACAACACCGGCTGTTCTGCTGTATTCGTGTGCCCGAATACAGTGCACCTTGCAGGGCCACAGCAGGTGGCTCCCTCCTCTATATACTCTGGTTCTCCTGATAGTAGTGATGTACTGTAGTTGAAGTAATGTCGTTACATTTGATTAGGACAAATCAACAGGTACAGTTGATCAAATCCTAATTTGTTCCGGTCCTCCTTACCTCCAGGTGTGCACCAACTACAACACTGAACATTACAGTAACATTACTGACACCTAGTGACCAGTGTACTTTTACGCCCTCCCTCTCTCACAAGTACAATTTGCTTCAATATGCATATTTGTTTTTACTAATAGGCAGTATTCAACTACAAAACAGCATAACTTATTAAACTGTGAAAGTGAAGACACCAAATTGAACTATGAAGTTGTGAGGGATTACCGTATATGATATCAGTAGGATATACAAGTATACATGTACGATGTCAGTAGGCTATACAAGTATACAGTATGATCAGTAGTAGTATCAGTCGTATACAGTATACAAGTGTGATATCAGTAGGGTATTGATATCATAAATTGTATCTGTACCAGAGAAGTTATACACAGAATGCTGTCTGCAGACTGAAATGTGAGTAAAAGTACAGCTCTCAGGGTTAAACAGACATGCCTTGACGTACAGTATATCTTAAAGTCTTGCACATGTAGTATGTTCACCCATCCCACAAATAGTGAACTGTTGACATACACCCTTCAAGGAAAGTACATAAGGGCTGTTTGCAAGTCAGAATCTCCATCATGCATTGCATGTCCAAACTGTCTGGAACAATTCTGCAATGTGATGAACCGAGCTTGATATAAAGTTCTCTGGTACAGTTCTCCTCCATCAAGTAGTCTGTCAATTCATGTACATTTAATACTATCAGGTATATAAGTATGATATCGGTATGGTATACAAGTGCACAAGTATGATATCGGTATGATATACAAGTAGACAAGTATGATATCAGTACGATATACAAGTAATCAGGTATATAAGTATGATATCGGTATGGTATACAAGTGCACAAGTATGATATCGGTATGATATACAAGTAGACAAGTATGATATCAGTACGATATACAAGTAATCAGGTATATAAGTATGATATCGGTATGGTATACAAGTGCACAAGTATGATATCGGTATGATGTACAAGTAGACAAGTATGATATCAGTACAATATACAAGTAATCAGGTATATAAGTATGATATCGGTATGGTATACAAGTGCACAAGTATGATATCGGTATGATATACAAGTAGACAAGTATGATATCAGTACGATATACAAGTAATCAGGTATATAAGTATGACATCGGTATGATATACAAGTAGACAAGTATGATATCAGTACGATATACAAGTAATCAGGTATATAAGTATGATATCGGTATGGTATACAAGTGCACAAGTATGATATCGGTATGATATACAAGTACACAAGTATGATATCAGTACGAAATTCAAGTATTCAAGTATAATATCAGTAGGATATACAAGTATACGAGTATGATATCAGTATGATGTAAAAGCATACAAGTATGATATCAGTAGGACATACAAGTATGATATACAAGTAGACAAGAATGTCAGTAAGATATACAAGTATGATATCAGTATGATATACACAAAGTATAATATCAATAGGACATATGAGTATGATATACAAGTATACAAGCATGATCTCAGTGGGATATATATGTATACAAGTATTATATCACTAGGGTACACAATAAGGGTGTAACGATTCGTTTTAATAATGATTTGATTCGGATCACGATTCATGGTTGCCAATACGATTCAGGGGCGAGATTGGTTCAGTTACAATGAGGCGATCCGAAACGATTCAGTCACTTTAAATCGATTCAGAAGCTTTTTAACCAAAAATTCAACCATTCTGACTGTGAAATAAATACCTGTATAATGGACAGAGCAGGTGAAGTTTCTGTGATTCTCGTTGTTTTTTGTAACGTAATCAGGTATAAATTAATTATGGATATAAACAAACAAGTAAACAACAATTAATGGCAAATGCATTCACATTTTATTTGAATCAAGTGCAACCAACACTTCAGGTTGAATTAAATCAAGTCTGATTAATTCTATCTGATGTACATGTTCATCCATCCGTGTTATCTTCACTAGGGTCGCTGGTATGCTGGAGCCTATCCCAGCTGACTTTGGGCGAGAGGCGGGGTACACCCTGGGCTGGTCGCCAAGCAATCGCAGGGCACATATAGACAAACAACCATTCACACTCACATGCTAGATTTAGAGTTGCCAATTAACCTAACATGCATGTTTTTGGAATGTGGGAGGAAACCGGAGTACCCGGAGCAAACCCACACACATGGGGACAACATGCAAACTCCACACAGAGATGCCCGACGGAGATTCGAACCCAGGTCTTCCACATCTCCTGACTGTGTGGCCAACATGCGAACTAGGCCACTGTACGGCCGATTTACATGTCTTGAACTTTCATTTACTTCTCTACCACAAGTATTAAAGAAGTTAGAGCAAATTTCATACCGGGAAATAGTGCCTTTGGTTGTCATTGCTTTAACATTTAGCCAGACAAAAGCTGTGATTTACCCACAGACCTTGGAAAGTACAACCATCCATCCATTCATTTTCCATCACGCTTCTCCTCATTAGGGTCGTGGGAGTATGCTGGAGCCTATACCAGCTGACTTTGGGCGACAGGCGGGGTACACCCTGGGCTGGTCACCAGCCAATCGCAGGGCTGGCAACTACAACCGTACTACAAAATATATTATAACTTAGGCTGTGACATTTGTTTTAAAAGTCAACAGAGTAGACGTTTACATTTTTTTTTTTATCATTGAAAAGTCCAGGGAAGAAAATCAAGTGTCATTTCATGTTGGCCTCGCTACACACGCCACATTACAAACTGCATGTACACAGTAATTTGAACGAAATTTCATCTGCAGATAGATATTAAAGCAAATTTATATCCTATGTACCTTTTATCTTGTCCTGAAGCTCCAATCCATGAGTTTGAAAGACTTAAAGTTGGACTTAACTTTTGATGTGACTCGATGTGTTCCAACACAACAGTCATGAAAAAAATTATTAAACCACACTTGTGTCTTCAGTTTCTTGTTCATTTTAATGCATGATAGAACTAATGGTAACTTTTTTTGGACAAATATGACAACAAAAAGAGTTCAATTTTTTGGCAGTACAATGCTATAGCTATTCATGTAAGAACTTAGGTGATTTTGGTTATAATCAAGAAAACCAAGCTCATAAATTAAACTCTTATGAACTATATTTGTTATCATCATTATATTTGTCCAAACAAATTAGTTGTACCAGACATTAAAATGGATCAGTAAACTGTAGAAACAAGGGTGGTCTAATCCTTTTTTCCATGACTGTAAATTGGCAATGTTACAAAATTTAGAACTTTGGAAAATCAAGTCTGTGATAATAATTAATATTAATAACTTTAATTTGATACCTCATTCACTTCTCTACCCCAAATACTAAAGAAGTTAGAGCAGATTTTATCCTAGAAAATAGTGCCTTTGGTCCCCATTGCTTTAACATTGAGTCAAGACAAAAGCTGTGATCGACCCACGGACCTTGGCAAGTACAGCCGTACTTCAAAATATATAATAACTTAGGCTGTCAAAATCCGCTTTAAAAGTCAAAAGAGTAGCCATTTAATTTTTTTTGATACTCAAAAAATCCAGGGATGAAAGTGAATGTATTAGACTCACACTGCAGTGCAGCAGCAAGCTGTGTATTGGTTTTCACCCACACTAACCACAATGCAAACGCAACATTACTATTAGTATTTCCGGGCAAAAAAAACATGTTTTTAATTAAATGTTGTCTGCCGATAGATACTAAAGTAAATTAATATCCCATACACCTTTTATCTTATCCTTTAGCCACGAGTTTGAAAGGCTTAAAGTTGTGCTTCATTTTCAAAGCACAAATTTTACTTGATGTGGTCCAACATTCAATATAAATCCGATACGAATTTGAATCTGAAGACGTAACCTACCTAGCAAACATGTATACAAATGAAAATACACCCAATATCATATGAAAAAATTGCATTTTTAAGGACGTCCGCACAGACTCTCCTTACAGAGCGTGCACGCTCAGTGTCAGAGTTTTTCATTGCTAAAATATGGGTTTTATAAAATTGCTATATAAATAAGTATATAAGTAATAAATAATAGGTATATAAGTATAAATCCAGAATAAAGTGTGGCGATGACATCACAGGCAGACTGAATTGAGTGTCGCGTCCGAGGTTTAGGGCATCTAGAATCATTCTTTACAGGACAAAAACTCAGAAACTTATGGTCTTTGGAGAGGACGTGGCGACTCCAACCACCACAATGTAACCCTTGGTGACCACAACAGTCGCCTTTGCATGACGTCATCCGTGCGCTCCACTCAACAGGCATGAATAATCAACTTACGCCAAGTCGAACTGTAAACACGAGTTTAACGTATTTATCATTAAAAGTGCTAAAAAAAAAAAAAAGCAGCACTCCAATCCAACGCTTTTTTTAATCTGGTATCGACTCAATCGATTGATTACCTTTTAAACAATGTTAGATCAATATATGTCGTTCTGAATGGAAACTTTGCTGGACACAGATCGATGTAGTTAGATAGGAAGATACAGTAAATCGATGCATGGATGTACTGATGAATTGTTACACCCCTGGTATACAAGTATGGTATCAGTAGGATATACCTATATACAAGTATGTGTCAGGAGGGGTTAGGATCCCAATGCAGACAAAAGAGAGTTGAGCAAGTACAAGAAGGAAAAATTTAATATACAAAAAGAGTCCAATAACACAAAGTACAAACAAGGAAAATCCAATCATGGTAAGTAGTAACAAAAAACACTAACTAACAGCAAAAGGCTGTTAGGAAAAACTATTGTACAACGAAAAAACACTGAAGGCAAACCTTGCAGGAGCAGATCAGAAATACTAAGCAGGTAGGTAGGTAGGTAGGTAGGTAGGTAGGTAGGTAGGTAGGTAGGTAGGTAGAGGTAAACAGGGAGCCGGACTAAGCGGTAGCAAGAAGCGGGTGGTCAGGAAGTACAATCCGGCAACTGGTATGCCACTGCTGCCTTGCTTAAGAGTCCTCTGTAATTAAGATTGCCCACAGGTGCGCTCTGGTGACTCCACCCTCGCCTGCTGAGATGCACTGTGGACACATAGCATATAGGCGGCAGCAGAGCGACAAGCAAACATGACAGTATGATATCATTATGATATACAGGTATAGATTTATGATATCAGTAGGACATACAAGTATGATATCAGTATGATATACAAGTAGACAAGTATGACATCAGTAGGATATATACATATACAAAGATGATATCAGTAGGATATACAAGTATGATATCAGTAGGATATACAAGTCCACGAGTATGATATCAGTAGGATAAACATGTATGATATCAGTACGATATACACATATTCAAGTATGATATCAGCAGGATATACAAGTATGATATCAGTACGATATACAAGTATACAAGTATATCAGTAGGATATACAAGTATGATATCAGTAGGGTGTACAAGTATACAAATACGGTATCAGTAGGATATACAAATATACACATGATATCAGTAGGATAGACGCGTATGATATCAGAACGCTATCCAAGTGTGACATGGGTAGTATACATTCAGTAAGTATGACGCTTGATAGGATGCAGTACAGCTGTACATTGAAAAGAAGCAAATATGATCAACATATTACTTGTAGAGGTTGTGCAACACAAATATGCAGATTGACAACTGACTGAATTTCCCTTCAGACATAAGAATAACAAAACGAAATACCTCTCTGACAGTGTCTATGAAAAGTATTGTCATATTTGTATATCGGATTGTAATAGTGTGTGTATACTACCTCAGTATTGTATCATTTTCAAGAAGAGTATCTTTCCTTGATGTAAAATATATATTTACTGTATACTAATATATTTAATAATTATATGAAGTAGTACATCTGGAACGACTGTACATATAGTTTTTTTTATTTCAACAAACAAGAGAGGAGTGATTGCATATGTTTGACTCCTTTTTTTTTCTTCTGATGCTTGACTTGCATGCAAGTATTGTGTCATATTGCCTCATGCACTTGAAAGGCCTTCAACTGCTTGGAGACACCAAGAGACTTCACTCTCTCGCTCTCGTACACACACGCACATGCACACGCACACACTCACGCTCGGAGCTGCTTGTGATAAAACCAAGATGTGTGAAGATATTCTGGCTCCCCAACAGTGAATAGTGACCACAGAAAGACGCTGAAGAAGAGCAAGTGTTTATTCTAACATCTTTGCATCACCAATGTTGTAAATCATATTGAATATGAAAGAAAACATATTTATGAAAATAGGAACAGCTTGTCATCATGTGCGTCTTGTTCGGCTGGGAATGTTTGCACAGCTTTGTCAGAAGTAAGCACAACGGAGATGAATGAAATATGACGCTTTTATTTGGCTGTAAATTCACCTGATTCATCGTTTCCTGACGCTCGTTCTTTCGAGGACCTGAATCTCAGAAACATCACATTGATTAGCATGATTGTTTTTTCGCAAAGTACAGCCGCAAGGAGGGGAGAAGAAGAAGACGATATCGGGTGTCCTTAAAACAAAAGGTGAGAATGAAAGAGAAAGTTGTCCGGTGATGACGCCATGCAGGTAACAGAATCAAACACGCATGCTTTGGACAAATCAAACATGCAATATTTCAGTAATACAAATCTATGATGTATTAGTATGTGCACACACTCCTTGTCAGTGAAGTCCAATGCTAAATGAAGATAGTGAAATGAAAAAGTCACAGTGGTCACGGACGAGTATCTCCTCTCCCTAAGGCTTGGTAGAGTTCGTCTTTGTCCCTCCAGGAACAATATTCAATATCATTTGGAAAAGTACGAGCAACATCATGCAACTGCCTGGTGACTTTAGCGAGACGTGAAAAGTGTCCTGGTGCCGGTCAGGTTGGCGTGGGCGCTTCAGGCACTGCCGTCTTGTTTCAGCCGCTGGCTGCGAGCCTTGTAGACCTCAATGAGTAAATCTTTCACATACTGAATCTCTCGCTCCACCGACTCCGCCTTGTCGCGGAGCTCCCGGTTCTGTCCTTCCAGCCCGTGAAGCTCCTCCTCCAGCGAGTCCAGCTCCGCCCTCTTCCTCAGCCTGTATCTACACGGAAAAGTTGAACTTTTGTCAAGCAAGTAGTAGTATACTTGTAAGTCCTACTGACATCATACTTGTATATCCTACCGATATCATACTCGTATATGTGTATATCCTACTGATATCATACTTCAATACTTCTATATCCTACTGACATCATACTTGTATATCCTACTGATATCATACCCATATATGTGTATATCCTACTGATATTTGATATCCTACTGATATCATACTTTATACGTGTATATCCTACTAATATTTGATATCATACGGATATCATACTTGTATACGTGTATATCCTACTGATATTTGATATTATACTGATATAATTAATTTATATCCTACTGATATCATTATTGTAGACGTGTATATCCTACTGATATTTGATATTATACTGATATAATTAATTTATATCCTACTGATATCATTATTGTAGATGTGTATATCCTACTGATATTTGATATTAACTGATATAATTAATTTATATCCTACTGATATCATTATTGTAGACGTGTATATCCTACTGATACTTGATATCATACTGATATCATATGTGTATATCATACTGCAAGAAGCAATTGATGGAGAAAGCTGTTTACCTGTGAGCAGCGGTTTTGTTCTGGTCCCTCTTCTTCTGCTTCCTTTCCCCAGTGCTCACATCCAGACAAGCGGCGCCAACCGCCAGCGCCGACTTCACGGAACAGGAATCGTCCTTTAGCCTCTGGGAGGGGCGGTGGACGGCGGCACCCAGCAGCGTTCCCTCGCCCTCCCCTCTGGACAGACATTCGTAGCTTTGGTCCGCAAGGCATTCTGGATAGAGGTAGTGGCCGTGTTGGGGCTCCACAGCTTGCGCCGGCGGGTCCAGGTCACCGATAAAGCTATGGTACGGTTCTGCGGCGGCCATGGACTGGTGGAAATAGCCGTCGGCAGCCATCATTGTCTCTTGGGGAATACTTCCAGGCACTCCTCCGTCTTTGCTACAGTGCAGGAGCTCCAGCCCCGTGCTATCATAACTTACATTGACCTTCACGTTATGCATCAGCTGTCCCTCTCGTTTGTGGTGGCCATCATACGAGCCGCCCAGGCAAAAACTTCGCGCAATCTCTTCACTGCAAAACATTCCTTCGGAAAAACAATAACTCTCCTCTTCCTTCAAGGATAAAGCACATTCTCTCACCTTCTTGACGCTGCCCAGGCTGTTCTTGCTCACCGTCTTCAGTGCCGAGTAGTGGTTGACGGAAAACTCACTTCCTGAGTAACTTCCCCTGGAACCCCACACGTCCAGTCCCACTTCCTCCCCGACTTTCACCGCCTCGCTGAGGATTCTTCGCCCGCCGTTGTGGTGGTAACGGTGGTGGTAGTTGTACGGAGCCGGTCGCGATATTTTGGATCGACCCATGGGACCGCCGCAGAAGCTGGCCAGGTCCAGGTCCCCTGTTGCCAAGGTAACAACCACAGGGCTGCTTTCTGATTGGCTGCTCCCGTACGAGCCGTAGGGTAACTGGTAATACGACGGGGAGCCCATGGCTTTGTCACATTTTGATGATTTCTCCAACTTGTTTGCCGTATCGGAAGACTCAGAGCGGAAGTAGTCCTCCAGCTGAGCCAGCTCCTCCTGCAAGAGAGAGGTCATGACCTCCAGGTCCGAGGGCACCTTGACATCTTGTTCTAATGGTGAAGGCGGAAGGGATGAGCTGGGAGACGACTCGCTGGTTGACACAAATGAGGACAAATCAACTTTTTCCGTCATCCAATCAGAGTGACCATCACCTAAAAAAAGGAAGAAAAATCAAAAATTAATTTTGTCTTTTCTCTCAAAAAAATCAAATTGTTAAAACACGAAAAAAAAACATGAAAGAATCAAAGAAAATACACAAATCCAACAACTAACCGATCATCTGAAAATGATTGAACAGCATGGTCTGCATTGGATAAAATCCACTTAGCTGTACTCACGATGCTACGACATTAGCCCGTGCTGCACTGCGGCTCCCACCTCGCGATGTGCAAAAATAAAAAAGCATCTCCGAAAAACTCACCAATTAATCGCTGCCTTTCCGCTTGGCTCCGCCCCCGTCCCGGCCCGTGATTGGCTGCGGCTAGCCTGCCGGAGAGGGAGAACGTGGAGCGTGGAAACGAGGTGAATTATTCTGCAAAGGATCGATGCCGCCATTACGTCGTCTGCTTCCGTGAAATTCTTCTACACCAGTGACGCTGCCACACACTGACCCAAGTGTCACCAAAACACCTGAAGACCTGAAATACAATATGAATAATAAAATTATAAAAACAATGAAATACAAGTAATACACATACATAAATAAACACAAATATCCAATTGAAACATTTCCACTGTTGTATATATGTATATGTAAATATATGTATATATATTTTTAACATTTTTTAAAACATTGTTTTAACCTTTTTTAACGTTCTACAAGATTAAAAAAAAACCTTCAAAACATCATAAAAGTAGTTTGTTACTGTAGCTTTACATGAAGAAAAAGAGAAGTATTTGTTATTCATAGAAATATCAGAAAGGAGACACAGTAGCAGTACTTAAGTAGTACTTAAGTAGTAGTACTTACCCCATAGTTTGTCTGTAGTCGAGCAAGCTTTAGGACGAAGAGTGTTTAAAAATCCATATGTTGTCTTTCACCGAGTCAGTGAGGAGATTTTGGCAGCAGAAGGAGACGAATTAAGGATGTTCTGGAGCAAGAAGAAGATAAACTTTAAGATGTTGAACAGCAAGAAGAAGATTCACCGACAAACTTTCCAATCTTTACAACTCTTGACGCCCCCCACCTCATCACTGCTCATCAAATCGCTCCGCCGCCGCCGACGTCATCAACAGGACGGTACTTTCCCGCCGCCAAGGGACATCGAACCTCTCCTTTGACTTACTTTTAGTCTTGCATTCTTCACTTTGGCGCTTTATTTCTTCACTTTTTACGCCTTTGTTCTTCACTTTCACGGTCTCCTTCTCTCGTTTAACTCAGCGCGCACCGTTACACAGCCGTTGGAGATGCGTCTCAACAAGAAGTAGTTGGGATATTTTTAGTCTGTGGAGTGACAAAAATGTGAAATGTACGTGTTGGTTGAGCAGTTAAGTTGAATTAAAAGTGAGACGTTAGTCTTTGCTTGTTATTGAAGTTAGTTGTGATAAAATACATCCTTTTAAAGCGTCACAGACAGGCACTAGCTTTCGGTGCGCCTCGGCGGAGGGACACAGTATTGCACTGTGAAGATGTAAGTTGTGTTGCAGTCCTGTTGCATCATTTCAACAATATACACTCTACATTCTTTATTTATTTTATATTTCATTATATATTTAACGTCATTTCAACAATATACTGGCTACATTCGTCATTTATTTTATATTTCATTATATATTTAACATCATTTCAACAATATACCCGTTTATTTTATACTTCATTATATATTTGACGTCATTTCAACAATAAACTGGCTAAATTCTTCATTTGTTTTATTTTATTATATATTTGATGTCTTTTCAACAATACTGGCGACATTCTTTATTTAGTGTATATTTCATTATATATTTAACGTCATTTCAACAATATGCAGGCTACATTCCTCATTTATTTTATGATATATTAATTAACATCATTTCAAAAACATTTTCTCTACATTCTTTATTTCTTTATATTTTATCATGCATTGCATTTACCATCATTTTTAATATTGTATTATATATTTGACATCATTTTTTAAAATTCTGTACTGCGCATTCTTTTTCTTTATTTTTATTATATGTTTAACATCATGACAAAAATATTCTCTCTACATTCTGTATTTGTTATTATGTATTCAACATTGTTACAAAAAGATGCAGTGCTATTATTTATTTAAATTTTCTATATTATTTCAACAACATACTCTTATATGGGCATTCTTTACATTTGATACATTACATTTCTATTGGTATAATACAATTGCAACAATATACTGTACTTTCTATATATTTGTTGATAACTTTATATATGATGATTTTTTTCTTTTTAATGAGTGTTACATGATTGTTGCATGCATTGATATATATGTATATATGCTATATACATACACACATGTGTATATATATATTATATACATATACATATTATATATATCATTATATATATTATTTTTCAAATATATATATATATATATATATATATATATATATATATATATATATATATATATATATATATATATTAGTATAATAATAGTCCTGTTGCATCAGATCAAGCATATACTGTCAACATAATTCTTTATAGCACAATGACACATATACATATAAATATAGGTAAAATCCTAAAGAAATATTGGAAGTAGCTGAATACAGAGTAAATTGTAGCCATTATGTGTGATTGATGGTTATGGATATTGGCGGTATGTATCTTGCACATCCACAACTGCTGACAATGAAAAACTATTCTGCTGTTCTACTAATATCCGAAAATAAACGCACTACTACAAGAACTCAGTCGATGCATTTTAAAGCACTGATGTCAAATATAATAATCACATTTTGATTATTATATTTACTGGGCATCAGTTGCATGTAGTAACTATGACAGTTCAGCTAGTATATTGTTTAACTGTGTATATTGTAACAATACTAGTCCTAGTTTAAGAATTCATTTCAATGTCTGACATATTTGTATTCCAAATATTTAATCAACTATGACCATGACAGTTGAACTGTGTATCAAATCAAGTACGGGTGTTTTACCCTTCTGAAATGATGTTTGTTTTTTTACTTGAGTAACATTTTCCAAAAGTATAACATGATCAATTCTGATCAATATATACTTTTCTGTCATATTGTTATGTTTGCTTTATGATCATTAAGTAATCACAGCTTCCTTATGGTGAAGGGTCTCACTTTTACTGTTCTGTTTGACTTGAACAAGTATAAAGGTTACGCAAACTCACACAGCTGTGCAACTACGCTAAGAAAACTTACATTTTATGCTCACAGCTGGCGGCTCACTCACCTGAAATTGAGTGTGGTCAATGAAGGATAGGATAGGATAGGATTGTACTTTATTAGAAGATACTCACCATAGAACAGGACATGCTAGACAGAACGACAGGAAAGACATGTTAGACAGTGTGACAAGAAGGAGGTGTTGGACAGAAGAAGGTGTTGCACAGAAAGAGGTGTTGGACAGAAGGAGGTGGTGGACAGAAGGAGGTGGTGGACAGAAGGAGATGTTGGACATCAGGAGGTGTTTGACAGAAGAATGTGTTGGACAAAAGGAGGTGGTGGACAGAAGGAGGTTTTGGACAGAAGGAGATGGTGGACAGAAAGAGGTGTTGGACAGAACGAGATGTTGGACAGAAGGAGGTGTTGGACAGAAGAAGGTGTTGGACAGAAGGAGGTGTAGGACAGAAGGGGTTTGGGGACAGAAGGAGGTGTTGGACAGAAGGAGGTGTTGGACATGCAGTGGATGATGGTAAAAGCAGGATGCTATCATGGTGTGGTTAGGTTTCCTCCCCCATGCACAAGTGAAAGTGTGTATTGGAGCAGGCTGTTCTTCCTGTTGCTATGGTAATAGGCAAGCAAAAAAACATGTTTTGGCATTTTTAGCGCCATGCTTTTTATGTCCTCTGAGCTCTTACACCCCCATTGTTTACACTGTAGCTCTTTTTGCCGACTTGCACTTTTTTATTATGCATAATGCGCCCTACTCTTTAGTCTGCCATTAATTGCTAATCTTTGCAGGTCTTCGAGAAAAAGCAGATTTAAGTGCAATACCCTGCAACAAATCTTCCATACCCTTCATACTTGAAACTAGTTGAGCTCGTCAATGACAACTTTATTTTGCTCTACACTGTTTATGTCATCAATAAAGTTCAATTATTATAATTTATTTATTCATTCTGTGGTCGAGATTTACCAACAAGATACATATTTTTACAGACATAGTAACACTTTAATCGTGTTCAAATGTGTGCTATACAGTTTTGTACTTGACTTGAACTCATCAAGTCCCTAAGTGACATATAGGAAGCATTTGTGAGTGCTTGTCATGTGACTATCCCAGGATATGCTTCCCCAAATGGCAGTGTGTCATTTCCAAAAGTTTTTTGTTTTTATTTTAACCACAAAAACTAATTTCAAAGCCATTTAACCATTCTAAAGGCTTTAATAGGGTGTCAAATAATAGAATTCAACTACTCCTATTATATTTCTTCAATGAATTTATAGAAAAGAAGCTACAGGACCTAGCTAGCTTTTATCCTTAACCCATAAGAAGCCATGGTGTGGCCCCAAAATGGCAGTGTGTCACAGCAGGTAAGCTAGCTCATTTCCAAAAATCTCATTTTTATTTTATTTTATTTTTTTTACCATAAAATCTCATTTTAAATCAATTTAACAAATTGAATGCTTTAATAGGATGTCAAATATTACAATTCAACTCTTTTCATATATTGCTTCAATGAATCCATAGAAAAGAAGCTACAGAATATAGCTAGTTTTTAGCCTTTACCCATAAGAAGCCATGGTGTGGCCCCAAAATGGCAGTGTGTCAACAGGTAAGCTAGCTCATTTCCAAAATCTTAGTTTAATTTTTTGTTTTTACCATGAAAGCTCATTTTAAATTCATTTTAAAATTGTAATGCTTTAATAGGGTGTCAAATAATACAATTAAACTGTTCTTTCTGTATTTCTTTAATTAATTCATAAAAAAAGAAGCCAGGAAAATATTGCTATCAGGTCTTCAAATTGCTATGGAAAGCCTGACGTGATGTATTTGTCACCATAGCAAAAATGCAAATAACACACTCAATAAATGTCACTCTTTCAATGATTTTCAGTCAAGCACGTTTGTGCTACATAGAAAAGTTCAAAATACAGTCAGCATGCACAATGTACACATCTTTCACATCAGTAAGTAATATTTGACAAAAACATATGTGGAATATCCACCATCTTTGGCTTGAAATGGCTTTGGATTGTTATGGGTTAAATAAAAATGTCCATTTAAAGAAATGAGCAGTTGTTTGATATATTTCTGATGTGTACACTATGTACAGTATATGATATGATATTTCTTCCTGCATGGCTGCTTGGTATGATTGCATGATTTGGTGCGGTATTGCCCTCCATGTGTTTTGTCACGTACAAGAGCACAGGAGTCGTCTCCAGCCGTGCACGCTCTCCTTCAAAGACGGGCGGCCATGCACTCCCTCCTCTTCCTCTCCTACGTTAGCATCACTTACACCATCATTTCATCACCACCCTGACAATCCCGCACTGCCTCAACTTTTTACACACACACTCAGCAGTGCTGCACTTCAACGCATTTGGCCTCCAATATTCAACATACAGTATTGCTATTTGTTCAATGCTTGAATAGAATGAAGAAATATTTAACATACAATAATTTGAATCGAATGAAGAGAGGATTGGAAGGAAGTGGTAAGATGGGGTCTGAATGAGTTAGTGTGACTTCATTCTAGTCTTCGTAATAATCAACATCATTACAATTCATGGTGAGACATACACATGCACATGCACACACAGACTAGCACACACACACACACACACAGACATGGAATTGTAATGAGGTGTTTTTTTTTCAGACATGCTGATAACGAGACAGGCGCAGAGGGAGGAAGGATATCAAATATAGACAATGGAGTGTAATCCCCTTGATACACTTCCCATGTTGATATCATCATTTACTGCAACAGATTATTACTGTACATACTCACTTCTATTTAAGGATGAATAATCCATTTACTTCAGCCTGGTCTGGAAGATGATGAAATCGTCTTACGATATCATACCATTGATTCAAATGCAATATCACACTGAGTCAATGTGATCCACATTTACTAGTAATTATACATTATTGCTACATTATTATTATTACTACAGTATACCATCTGTTATTCCGTCATTGATTGTCTGTATATATTTGCAACATTTACAAAAAGTCCTTTTTATTTGATATTTTTTGTCTACATTTCTTTCAAAGGGTTAAACACCGCACAGTGTGACAGTGATAAGACACTTTGTCCTCAGACAAAAACACATTTACCTCTCTGAGACTACAATAACTATAAATAACCAAGAAAAAGGACTTTTATGCCACAAATAGTTGATCATCTCTCATATTACTAGGTGTATGTACTAGGGGTGTCACAAGACACCCAACTCACGTGATGTGACGATGCACGAGATTGGTTCCACAAGAACAAGACGAAATTTTAACATTAATTAAAAAAAAAAAAGGACTGGACAAAAATGCTTTTATATTTAAAGAATGCAGGTGCATTTTTTATGCTGTGTTCTTATGTATCGTTTTATTGTAAAGCACTTTGGGAGCCTGTGGGCTATTGTAAAGCGCTATATAAATAAACTTTGACTGATTGATTGATTGATTTTGAAATGTTTATTATCCCACAAATTGACGCTCAACGATATCAACATTTTTGGAGACCAAATAAACCCCAATTATGATAATATACTGTTTAATAATAATAATAAATAATAACAATAATCATAACACAGCTTTACTATAATAAAAAAACAACATATATAAATACATCATACATACATTTAAAGACAAATCTTTGTGTTTTTGTTGGTTATTAGTATCAACATTTTAGCTTTTTCTTGTTACATTATGCCTTTTTGCTCCATATTTCTACTTTTGCTGGGACAAAAGAGATGTGCATTGCATTGCACGGTGTTACGGAGGTGGAGCTCACTCCCGGTCGCCTCTATGTGGATTTTGCACCTTTGTTGATGGCTTCATTTTAATTACCGAATACAGTAAATGCATGACGCAACAAACACTTATATGCGCACCCTTACTCGCTAAATATAGCGACAATGTCGCTAAATTGTCAACATGTCAACTCTTCGATGTATGAGGTGTGTTATGAAACGTAACCGTTGATCGCCAGTGCTTGAAAGTTGGCGCTGACCCAAATGGAATGAGCGTCAGTAGAATCGCTTGATGATTAAGGGTGCAGACAAGACCCAACATCTACGTGGGTTGATATGACAAATCTTAAAGGGATAGTTTGGATTTTTTGACATGAAGTTGTATGACATCCCCTTCACCATTGTAGACCATTAGCAGCGACTTAGCCCCCACTTGGTCTCCTAGGTCATAAGAATGTACACGTGAGGTACTTCTGGTTACTCATTCCACTGTTGGTCATGACTTTCTTTAATGTGCAAGCTGAAGGGTTTTAAGTGTTTTAGCATCCTTCAAAGCATTTTTTGCCTGCTTCCTCAGTGTCCCATGGTACTGCTAGAAATACTACCAGATACTGTCTTTGTGTGCGCATCTAAACCAGGGTCACCAACACGGTGCCCGCTGGCACCAGGTCTTCCCTAAGTCGCCCACTGGCCTGTTCTAAAAATAGCTGAAATAGCACCACTTACCAGTGAGCAGCATCTATTTTTTTCTGGTTATAGCGACCAGAAAAAAATCACACTTGTTTAAATCACACTTCCATGTAAACTGGAAATGACAATATTGTAGCGACGGTGAAGTTATGCTGGTTGTCTGACCGTTTGGGTTGCCATGATTACGCTGCGAGTGTCTGCACCCACGTTGTCGTCATAGGCGCCGCCATCTTCGTCCCCAGCGTTCCCACGCACCTCTTGGCGCACAGTGAGCCGAAGCCGGCATCTGAAGCGAGCCGCCTGGCTGTCTGTCAAAGGCGAGCACGCTCCGAATCACGGTCGAGCTCTGCCTCTCGTCGCCACTCACCGTCAACAGCAATGTCCCTCACCTCCTCCTTGGCTCTCGGCAGACCGCCGCCTTCACGACGCTGTGCCGCCATGCTGTCTGGTGTTTCACTTCTGACACCAAGTGTAACATCTGCACAGATGCTATTAAAATTACGAGGAGGTGGTTGATCAACAAGCTCTTTATTGCAAAGAAATAATGGCTAAAGCTCCCAAAAAGCAGCCAAAGACTCATTTAGAGCTACGCAATTCTAGCTGAAAAAAAGAAAGCCGTTTTAGACGGGAAGGTTGTCAAAGAAGCAATGATGCTAACTGCTAAAACTGTACTTGAAGACGAGAAATATGGAACCAATGTAATTCCCACGCTCCCTGGTGTTCAAACAGGAGGCAACTACAGAGTGACGGCGATGTTTACATGCCTTAATATTTGTACAAACATGGTGCAAAGTAATTCATGATTTGTGCAAAAAATTATATTGGCGAGTGAAAAAGGGACATTGCGATTTCCTATAACTGTTGTAGAAGTGATCATTTGAAAATGTTCAATTTGAAAAACATTTACACTTACAGTATATAGTGATAATAATAATAAATATGCAAAATATAGAAATAAAGTGTTGCATTTTGATATTTATCTGTGTCTTTTCTTATTAAATCATTGTTGGTACTTATTGTGAGAAATCATTAACATGATAAGTGTATGAAAATAATTAATTATTAATAATTACTTATAGCGAAAGGTAAATTGAGAAAATTGGGTATTTCAGAAGTGTGTGTCAAACTGGTAGCCCTTTGCATTAATCAGTACCCAAGAAGTAGCAGTAGCAGAAGTAGCAGAAGTAGCAGTACCCATTATCATCCGCCTATTATAATAAATTAATTAATCACATCATTTAAAAAAATGAACTCAATAATCTGGCCGGCCTCAATACATTAGCATGTGCATGCGTGTCGGTTTTCCTTGCTCCCGCCTCCAAACAGATAGGAAGAGTGTTCGCTCTCTGCATTGGTTCCAGCACCTTGGCATGTTTGATCCATAGAACAATGGCATAAATGGAGTGAGCCCTTTGTCAGTCATACAGTTTCTTTGTCTCGGTGGGTGGAGGCGGGGCTGCTACCATACACACAGAGTGCAGAAGAGTGTAATGTAGTAGAAGTGAAATTAGTAGATTTCAATACATTGTCATATATTTTTTCATTGTACGTTTTTAAGAAGTAATGTTAAAATCTCTTGGTCTTGGTTGACACGACTTTGCAGCGTCGCATGGACTGCGGGGGCGGTGCCTCTGGATTGGCAGACCGGGGTGGTGGTCCAACTATTGTGGGACCACACTTCTCAGCCTTCCTGGTAAGGTTTATTCAGGGGTTCTAGAGAGGAGGATAGTTGAATCTCATTCAGGAGGTGCAGTGTGTTTTTCGTCTTAGACGTGGAACTGTGGACCAGCTCTATACACTGTCCGCAGGGTCCTGAGGGCGCATGGGAGTTTGCCCAACCAGTCTACATGTGTTTTGTGGAATTGGAGAAGGCATTGGACCATGTTCCTTGAGGAATTCTGTTGGGAGTACTCCGGGAATATGGGTACCGGACCATCTAATTCAGGCGATTTCTTCCGGTTGTATGACTGGTGTCAGAATTTGGTTCATATTGCCAGTGAGGGTTGGACTCCGCCAGGGCTGCACTGCACTGTCACCGATTATGTTCATTACTTTTATGGACAGAATTTCTCAGCGCAGCCAGTGAGTGAGTGGTTCTGGTTTGGTGGCTGCAGGATTGGGTAGATGATGTGGTCCTGCTGGCTTCATAGAGCCATGACCTTCAACTCTCACTGGATCGACTCGCAGCTGAGTGTGAAGTGGCTGGAATGAGAATCAGCACCCCCAAGTCCAAGTCAGCGGTTCTCGCTCGGAAAAGGGTGGAGGGCCATCTCCGGGTTGGGAATGACATCCTGCCCCAAGCGGAGGAGTTTAAGTACCTTGGGGTCTTGTTCAGGAGTGAGGGAAGGATGGAACACAAGATCAACAGGCGGATTGGTGCATTGTCTGCAGTGATGCGTATTCTGCATTGGCTCATTGTGGTGAAGGGGGAGCTGAGCCGAAAGGCAAATTTACCGGTCGATCTACGTTCCTATGGTCTCACCTATGGTCATGAGCTTTGGGTAGTGACCGAAAGGACAAGATCGCGGGTACAAGCGGCCTGAAATGAGTTTTCTTTGCAGTGTGGCTGGGCTCCCTTAGACTTACGGTGAGAAGCACTGTCATCTGGGAGAAGCTCAGAGTAGAACCGCTGCTCCTCCGCATTGAGAAGAGCCAGATGAGGTGGCTTGGGCATCTGGTCAGGATGCCTCCCGGATGCCTCCCTGGGGAGGTGTTCAGGGCATGTCCAAATGGTAGGAGGCCTCGGGGAAGACCCAGGACATGGAGAGACTATGTCTCTCAACTGGCCTGGCAATGCCTCGGGATCCACCGGGAGGAGCTGGACGAAGTATCTGGGGAGAGGGAAGTATGGCCTTCCCTGCTTAGGCTGCTGCCCCCGCGACCCGACCTCGGATAAGCGGAAGGAGATGGATGGATGGATGGATGGATGGATGGATGGATGGATGGATGGTTAAAATCTCGTGCCGTGAACTGAGTGTCTCGTGACACCACTAGTAGGTGTTGATTCTAGGTTGGTGGTTTCCCCTTCCTATGTCATGTCCATGTCCCTCCTCCTCAAATAGAGATTATTCTCACCTCAGAGTCCTGAAATCTGTCTCGTGGAGAGATGTGTTAATTTTGTTGACGAATAATGTTCATCATAGTTTTCCTCAATGACCTTTATTATTCAAATTGACCATAATTTTAGTTGATGAAAATGTTGTCAAATTTTGTGGACTAAAAAAATCAATTTAGATGACTAAAGTATGACTAAAACTAAAATACATTTTAGTCAAAAGACTTAAGACTTAAAATAAAAACTGCAGTCAAAATGAACTCTGGTAGGCGGATGATTTCAGAGCTATTTTTGGAAAACTAGCGCTTGCTGAACTGAAGAGCCACAGTTCAGGGGTGTAGCCACTGGCTCAGCAGTCATCTCTGATGACTCAGAGGAAGCTTGTATAATTGTGTCATCCTGTCCGCATTTGGATGTCAACATGGGTGGGGTCCAGGTTCCATCTTTACTCAGCCTGGTTCTATGGTGTCTAAGAACTTCATAATCCTCAGCAGCAGCATTTTGCGTCTTGGAGTAATGAGAGATTCAGTCATGTTGTTGGTTGCCACTCTTGCCGCTCACTGTTGGTGCAGCCAACACGCCGACAATCCCTCACATCGGCTTTTTAGAGCTGGATGTTGAACTTTATGGGAAATTGATGATCAAATGTGGCATGCTAGTGGTGAAGGACCCCCATGATTGCAAAAACGACCCTACTTCAGGTGTTTTTGGGGATGAATATTATTGAAGTACAGACAAATCTTGTTTGCAATACCCTCAGTTTCTGTGGCCCTGGTGCCCATTGTGGAGGCACTCCAGACTTGTCACGCAGACAGTCTGCATGCTTCTTTGGAGGCATTTGGGAGGTGACAGGAAGGCTTGTCGCACTGGGTGGTGTCATGAAGGTGGTACCTGCTCAAAGATAGAGGAGCCACTGTCTGCTGGTTTTTCCATGATGGACCTGGCCAGCAGGTATAACCAAGTCCCAGTGGCTGAGGTAGATCATCCCAAGATAGCCTTCTGCACCTTGTTCAGCCTCTTAAAGCCGAATCACGTACCGTTTCAACTGATGTAAAGGAGTTATGGTGACCAACCGTGGCAATCTTTGGTGTACCTTAGAAACCAAAATGAGAGAATAACATTCACTCAGCTCTCTAATATACCCATTCCTGCTTGAGCAGTGTGCACACACAGACTCACAGCAAGAATTTACTTTTACCAATATGCCACAATTCCTACATACAGTACTTCTCTAGGCACCACCACTGTGGGCTTCTGTTTGTCCCGGTTCTTTAGAAATGTGGTTGAAGCTTCCCATAAAGGCTTGTTATTAAACCTTGGATTTGGTTTACTGCCTGGATCGAGCCCTGCTTTAGGCCCACAGGCACAAACTGCTTCTTTGAACATCTAAATCCCAATGCAGCGTATGAATTTCTTGTTACTCACTGGGGTATGTTCCCTCATTATACTGTACAGTATTTCCCTCTCTGAGTAAAGATTCATCCAACAGTGTTCATTGTTGTAAAATATCATCCCAGTTCAATGTTCCTGCTATTTGTTCAAGTGTCACACAAATGACCTGAGCATCGACCTCTGTGAGAGCCATCAGATGTGCACACTTGTAGTATCACACCTGTCCAAAACCTGAGAACTTGAGGTAGTCCAACTTCCATTCTGTGGTATTTTGTGTATAAATGGGTTCAAAAGGTCAGCAAGGCGTATTTCACAGTGTAGCTTTCTTTTTTGTCCACCTCAGGCATCCTCCTCAGAACCATTTCATCCTATTAATGATTTGTATCTTGTAGGGAACACCTAGTTTGTCATTTCATTTTCCTTGTCTTTTCTTTTTTTTTTTTTGTTTTACCATTTATTTTGTTAATTATGTATACTTTTATTTCCTTATTTCCTTTCTCTTGGCCAGCAAGCAGCCTGTTTTGGCACAATTTCATTTGGGAAATTTACGTGAAAGAGATGACACATTTGCTGTATATCTTTACTTTTGTCTAAATTAAAAAAATGAGATAAAAAAATGTCAACCCAAACAAACATCTGTCTTCCGGTCCCTTCGGCATCACTCGCGCAAACTCGGCGTTAACACTTCCTGTATCCAGTAAGTGCGACCATCAAAATGAAAGCATGCCAGTACCACATGCACGGTTCAGCCACTCATTTAGTCCACACTTTTCAATCAGAAAACCTCCTTTTCAGTCCTTTCTCATTCGAAAAAGAAAAAATCTCACCCATGTTCAACTCTTGCTCTTCTGTTCCCACATACTCCGACAGCTAGTCCACCTAAAAATACCTTTTTTTTAAACTTTACGTTGGTGAGTGGATGTGGCACTGCCCGTTCGTTTCGCCATAAGACAGGTTAGCAAGCAGCATTTCTGCAAAAAACAGCAGCATGTTCTATATAACGCTCTGTTAATGAATTGGTTGGCTGCATAAGTAAATTCGTACAAACAGGATGTCATCATTGGCTGGACAGTGTTCGTCATTGTATTGTTAGCGCTTGTTGTCACCTCTCTCTCACAGAAGTTGCACTGCAAAACGGTACAGAATAAATTATGTATTTATTTTATTTACAGTTCAGGTTGGTTTTATTTTGTTGCATAGCAAGGATTTGTGCACTGAGAACATAACATCAGCGCACAATTGCGCAGCTTAGTGGGAACGTTGGTCCAGTTAATGGCCTTTTAAAGCACTAGAGCTGTCCTATCTAGTCTTTGAGCATGAATTGATGACGCCTGCTAGGATGAGAGGCGAAACTTCTTCTAAAACAAGTTGCAATCCATTCAATGCCCTGAGAATTTGATATTAAATTATGATGATAAACTTCCATGTAATGGACTGTATTACTCATTAGTTCATGTGTTCATATTAGTTGTTTCAATACACGTGTACAAACAGGCAGTGGTTTTTATAAACCAACAACACAAAAACACAAACTAGCTTAACACAGCTAATATTCCCGACCGTTTATTTGTTAATTCGTCAAGTTTGTACATTTTAAAAATAAATGTAATTGAACAATGTCAAGATGTAAGGCATTCATGTTTTGAGGAATCATTGATTGAAGATTGCTAAATGCTTTTGCTGTAAGAATGGTAGTAGATGAAAATGGTTCACATACGGTATTGTCGTCTTGATTGATTTCAGTATCAGACAGGATGAAAGTCTCGAGATGACAAAAGATCAAATCAGTCCACTCGTGATAATCTATCTGTTTTATAATCATGAGGAAATGGAAAAGCATTGTCGCACATTGTCATTCATGTTGAGATCAAAGGCTCACACTGGGTACAATTTCTCAAAGTCTTACCGACCTCATCCTGTACCTTACAGAAAACAAAACACTTTGCAGTAGAATCCAAAACCTAGCAGAAATCACAACTGTTACAGTTTGGGTTTTTTTCTCCAAGGAAGGGAATCATTCATCCTGTCAGAAACGCTTGACCTCATGCTGTATCTCTAAACCCAAGGTCACAACTGGACGTGCGTTTTTTTGGCAGCGCCCCAAATCGCTGCAGTTTTTTTTTGTAACTCGTGTACGTACTTGTAGTGACCATGAAGGAGTAAGCTTACCGCGCACCCAACGTGCATCCTGTAAATCGAACATGCTTACGATACACGACATCTGAGGCTGCTCGGACGTCCGTCAAACTTGCAATAAAAGTACTGACATCTCGTTCCATGCAGGCTGAAAAACTATGCACAATTTGTACGTGGTTGTTCTCTCTGCCACGTTTTCTTTCCTCCCCTTCCCCTGTCGTAGAAAAAGTAAAATTTTCTCTCAATGAGCACAGTATGCCCGTACCGGAAAGACGATCGGTTATGCAGATGCGCGAGACCTACGTCACTTCCTCCAGCTCGGTGCGATTGATGCTAGTGATGTGTGATAACACTGATTTCATTTCTGATCTGATAATGGGTCAAATTCAGGCTGGTATTGGCGATACCGATCCGACTCAGATACTTTGTGCAAACTAATGTGTCTAGTAATATCATAGTAATTTATTGATTTATTTTAAACCCTGAAGTATATTGAGGTAAACAGGCTTATTTACAATATAATCCCACTTTTTTTTTTTTTTTCCAAAAACATGCATGTTAGGTTAATTGGAGACTCTAAATTGTCCATAGGTATGAATGTGAGTGTGAATGATTGTTTGTCTATATGCGATTGGCTGGCGACCAGTCTAGCCTCCCGCTCAAAGTCAGCTGGGATGGCTCCAGCATACCCCTGTGAACCTAATGAGGATTAAGTAGCATAGAAAATGGGTGAGTGGATGTATCCGATGCAACTCACGCATGGACTTACCATTAAGAAAACACAGGCAGACAATTTTGGAGCCCCCAAACATTTTATAAAAACCGGCTATTGATTTCCTTTCTTCGATATAAAGTCCATATTACTGTTTTAGTCTGAATTCACGTACTTAATGTCATGTTCTGTGTTGTGTCTGCACTCTGCTGCCGCCTCTGCTTTGTCCCTGCAGTGCCATGACCGCTCTGATGAGCAATTAGGAACACCTGCGATCAATCTGCTGCTTCCCATATATACCTCTGCTCTGTCACTACCCGGTTGCCAGTTATTCCCTTGCCATCCCTGCTTCCTGCTCCTCATCCCTTGGCTCCCAACTGGTCTACTTAGCTCACGTATTACTGCCATTGTGATTGTTACCGCTGTTACCTGTTCTGCACTTTTTTCCTGCAGCTCCTTTAGTTTGTGAGTACCTTTTTTCCTGCCTAGCAGTGTTTTCCGTTCCTTGTTGTTTTTTGGCTCTAGCCCTGAGTACCTTAGTTAGTTTTTGTATTCTTTTTCCTTGTACCTGTTGCAATTATTACCTTGTGTAATAAATTGTATCTTCACTAGCGAGGTGTCAGTCTGCATCACGGGTTCCAATCTTTTTTGGCGTAAGCCACCTCGTGACAGAATAACTGGCCAATTATGGAACCCGCAGAAATTGAACACCTGCGCTCCGCCCTGTCTCATCAAGGACAGCTGGTGGGAAATCATGAGAAGTCCTTACGCGAGATGATGGACGCCATTACGGCTCTCGCTACTAGTTTCGGGTCTATTGACCAGCGTTTGGAACAAGCACTCGCTGTGGGACCACTTAACCTCTCTCCACCTGATGTTCCGGTCGTTCCACCGGTAAGCAACGTTGCTACCGACGCTATTTTTCCCACGACACGTGAACCTAGCATACCCCACCCTCCTCGTTTTTCGGGTGAGTCAATGTCCTGCAACCAGTTTCTGCACCAATGCTCGCTGGTTTTTGACCAACAGCCGTCTACATATGCTACTGACTCCGCCAGGGTGGCATTTATTATGAGCCTTTTGACAGACGAAGCTGCCGCCTGGGCTGTGGCCATCAGCAGCGCTAAACCCGCCGCGCGGTTGTCTTACCCCTATTTTTTGTCTGAAATGCGGAAGGTTTTTGATCACCCCGTGAGAGGGAGTGAAGCAGGGGATCGCTTGCTCGACATGAGGCAAAGGGGCCGTTCCGCAGCCGCCTTTTCGGTAAGCTTCCGGGTTTTGGCCGCCGAGAGCGGGTATGACGACGCCGCTTTGCGCGGGATTTTTCGCAAGGCCTTGCAACCGCGGCTCAAGGATGAGCTAGCGGTACGTGAGACTCCTAAAACTTTGGACGAACTCATCGATCTCACCATTCGCCTGGATAATCGTCTGAGGGAGCGCGACCGGGAAGTGCTCGAGGGAGATAAGCCAGCCAGGGAGACACGCACCTCACGCAGCTGGGTCTACACGCCACTACCTGACCCCGGCAGTCGCAGGTTGGATACTTCAACGGGTCATTCCGGCGCCGACAACGGAGAAGTGCCCATGCAGCTGGGAGGACGACGCCTCACGTCCGCTGAGAGGGCTCGCCGTCGCCGTTTCCACCTCTGCCTCTACTGCGGGGAACCGAATCACCACATTGCCAGATGCCCGGTGCGCCCAAGTCGCCGCCCCACACCCTGCTCTGACGGCGAGGAGCAACCTGTGACTACCGCGACTCCTTGTGGGGCTAACGAAGGCAAGTCTTCTCCGGAGCGTGAGTATGAGAGGACTCACGCGGACTGTCAGTACGACAAACAAAGACTACAGATTGAGGGTATAATCTCTGTTAGGGGGGTTAGACACAAGGTGATGGCGTTGGTGGACTCGGGGGCTGATGATAGCTTCATCGACACTAACTTAGCCGAGGAAATGAACATTAAATCCATTGAGCTACCTGACCCTAAGGAAGTACACTCACTTGAGGGACTTCAGCTCGCCACCGTCACTCACCAGACCGAGTCCATTTCGTTACAATTATCGGGCAACCACGTAGAGGAAATCAGATTCTTTATCATTGCCTCACAAGCCGCTCCCGTTGTGCTTGGTCTCACGTGGCTCAAACTCCATAACCCCTCAATTGACTGGAACAATAACCGCATGTCTAATTGGAGCAATTTTTGCCATAGCAACTGCCTACGCGCCGTCATGATCAAGACTCCCGTCATGGCTAAAAACTTGGAGGTTATTGATCTAGCTAAAGTACCTACCTGTTATCATGATCTCAAACCAGTCTTTAGCAAAGACCTAGCCCAGGCTCTACCTCCACACCGTCCTTACGATTGTGCCATTAATCTCCTGCCTAACGCCACTCTACCTAGCTCCCGATTATACAACATTTCCGGTCCCGAGTTCGCTGCTCTCAAAGAATACATTTCTTCTTCGCTCGCCGCAGGTCTCATCCGCCCGTCCACGTCACCACTGGGGGCGGGATTCTTTTTTGTTGAAAAGAAAGATAAATCTCTCCGTCCCTGTATTGACTATCGGGGACTCAATGACATCACAGTGCGTAACAGTTACCCGCTCCCATTGATGGATTCGGTCTTCTCCACACTGCACAATGCCAAATTTTTCACCAAACTCGATCTCAGATGTGCTTACCATTTGGTACGGATTCGGGAGGGAGATGAGTGGAAGACAGCTTTCAATACGCCCCTGGGGCACTTCGAATACCTAGTGATGCCCTTCGGATTAACCAATGCTCCAGCTGTTTTCCAAAACCTCATTAATGATGTTCTTAGCGACCTTATTAATAAGAATTGCTTTGTGTACCTAGACGATATTCTAATTTTTTCCCATGATTTGCAGGAACACGAACGACATGTCCGTCAAGTCCTACTGCGTTTATTGGAGAATAGACTTTATGTCAAAGTTGAGAAGTGTGAATTCCACGCCAGTTCTGTGTCCTTTTTGGGTTACATTGTGGAGAGCGGCAAGCTTCGTGCCGATCCCGCCAAGATTCAGGCGGTGGTCGATTGGCCGCCTCCGACAGCAAGGAAGCCTTTACAGAGGTTCTTGGGGTTCGCCAATTTCTATAGGAGGTTCATCCGGAATTTCAGTTCTATTGCCGAACCTCTGACAAGGCTAACATCTGTTAATAAACCATTTGTATGGTCCACTGAGGCCGATAAAGCTTTTAGTAAACTCAAGCAGCTATTTACCTCAGCCCCCATACTGTCTCATCCTGACCCCTCTGCTCAATTTTTCGTTGAGGTTGACGCCTCGGATACAGGAGTGGGAGCGGTCCTGTCCCAGAGGTCCCCGGCCGACCAGAGGCTCCACCCGTGTGCATTCTTCTCGCGTCGCCTTACCAAAGCAGAGGGAAACTACGACGTGGGGAATAGAGAGCTGCTGGCCATCGTTCTTGCGCTGAGGGAGTGGAGGCATTGGCTGGAGGGCGCAGCCAAACCATTCACCGTTTTCACGGACCACAAGAATCTAGCTTATATCAGATCAGCACACAGACTGAATTCACGCCAAGCACGCTGGTCGCTTTTCCTAACTAGATTTGATTTCACTATCACCTACAGGCCGGGGTCCCGCAACGTCAAACCTGATGCTCTCTCCAGGATCTACGGCCCGGCGGAGGCAGACAAGACTCCGGACACCATCGTGCCTGTGGCTCGGGTGTTGGGGGCTCTCCAGTGGGAGGTGGAGAGGAAGGTTTCGGAGGCCAACTCCGAGGCGACCATCCCTGACGTTTGCCCGGGGGATAAGTTGTTCGTGCCCGAAGGTCTCAGGTCAGAGGTGTTACAATGGGGACATAATTCCAAGTTGGCCTGCCACCCAGGAGTTGGACGCACTAAATTTATCCTGGCACAAAGATTTTGGTGGCCTTCCATGTTTTCAGACGTCAAAGCTTTCGTCGCCGCCTGCTCAGTCTGCGCCAGAAGCAAGCCTTCCCACCAGTCGCCGGCGGGCCTGCTCCAACCTCTTCCAGTTCCGCCCCGCCCCTGTCCCACATTGCACTGGACTTCATCACAGGCCTGCCGGCATCCCGAGGTCACACGGTCATACTTAACATTGTGGACAGATTCTCTAAAATGGCACACTTTATTGCTCTTCCCAGGTTGCCTTCCTCGATGGAAACAGCCCGCTTGCTGGTTAAACATGTGTTTCGTCTACACGGCATTCCATTGGACCTTGTGTCGGACCGTGGCCCTCAGTTCGCATCCAAAGCGTGGAAGGCATTCTGCAAGACGTTGGGAGCATCGGTGAGCTTATCGTCAGGATATCATCCCCAGACCAACGGCCAGACTGAGCGGGCCAACCAGGACTTGGAGGCCGCTCTCAGGTGCGTCTGCCACCGCAATCCATCTTCGTGGTCCGTCCACCTCCCCTGGGTCGAGTACGCCCACAACTCACTCGTCTGCACAGCCACAGGCATGTCTCCTTTTAAGGCCGCCCTTGGATACCAACCACCGTTGTTCCCAGCTCAAGAGAGGGAAGTTGCTGTCCCTTCTGTCCATCAGTACATCCGCCGGGCCCGCCGGATTTGGCGTGAGACCAGAGCAGCCCTAACCCGCACTTCAACTCGCAACCGCAGGTTGGCTGATCGTCACAGGACCCCGGCCCCGAACTATCAACCCGGCCAAGAAGTATGGCTGTCTTCCAAGGACTTACCTTTAGCCAACACCAATAGGAAACTGGCACCGAGATTCGTGGGACCTTACACAATTGAATCCATCATCAGTCCAGCCGCCATCAGACTCAAGTTACCTTCATCACTCAAGATTCATCCCGTCTTCCATGTGTCCCGTCTTAAACCAGTATCCTCCAGTCCACTGTGTCCTCCTGCTGAGCCTCCGCCTCCTCCGCGGATGATCGATGGCCTCCCAGCGTATACGGTAAGGGCCATTTTAGACTCGAGGAAGAGGGGTAGGGGGGTGCAATACCTGGTCGACTGGGAGGGGTACGGACCAGAGGAGCGCTCCTGGGTCTCCCGCTCCTGTATCCTGGACCCAACACTCATCAGCGACTTCCACTCTCTCCATCCCGATAAACCAGGTATGCCGCCAAGGGGCGACTTGTGAGGGGGGGGGGGGTACTGTCATGTTCTGTGTTGTGTCTGCACTCTGCTGCCGCCTCTGCTTTGTCCCTGCAGTGCCATGACCGCTCTGATGAGCAATTAGGAACACCTGCGATCAATCTGCTGCTTCCCATATATACCTCTGCTCTGTCACTACCCGGTTGCCAGTTATTCCCTTGCCATCCCTGCTTCCTGCTCCTCATCTCTTGGCTCCCAACTGGTCTACTTAGCTCACGTATTACTGCCATTGTGATTGTTACCGCTGTTACCTGTTCTGCACTTTTTTCCTGCAGCTCCTTTAGTTTGTGAGTACCTTTTTTCCTGCCTAGCAGTGTTTTCCGTTCCTTGTTGTTTTTTGGCTCTAGCCCTGAGTACCTTAGTTAGTTTTTGTATTCTTTTTCCTTGTACCTGTTGCAATTATTACCTTGTGTAATAAATTGTATCTTCACTAGCGAGGTGTCAGTCTGCATCACGGGTTCCAATCTTTTTTGGCGTAAGCCACCTCGTGACACTTAAAGCGACATCGAAATCCGCTTCCCCCTCCCTTGTCATGCGATGGACTGTTCTATGTTACTGCGTATGTGCAGACTGATTCCGGAACAGGGGAGCAAAACAAACGGAGAAGAGGAGAATAAAAACTAGCGAAGGTATCAACCTTTTTCACAGTTTGGTTTGTTTGGTTTGGTTTAGTTTATTTGAACATGAAGGTTACAATGGAATACATCTCGTGAATCATTCTTTGACAGTTCCACATGTCCAAAAGGAGTAGGAAGAAGCAAAGCTTATTTAATCCTACCCCCCATCCATTCTACATCTAGTACAGTACATGTAGTTCACTTCCTGGATTCCATGTCATGTTTTCAGTGATAGTCAGGATAACACATAATAGATAACAGTCACAACAAATGTAGACACACGAGCACAGCAAGTGTCAGAGCGCTCAGAGTTACGTAATTTAGCCATTCTTATGCTTGAAAATGTTTAATTTAGGCCAAGAATAAGTACAATTTGCTTAAATATGTTTTTTTTTTTACTAATAAGCCGTATTCAACCATCCATCCATCCATTTTCTATACTGCTTCTCCTCATTAGGGTCGCGGGGGTATGCTGGAGCCTCAGCTGACTTCGGGCGAGAGGCGGGGTACACCCTGGACTGGTCGCCAGCCAATCGCAGCCGTATTCAACCATGAAAGCGATAATTTATGAATTTATTAATTTTTAAAAAACTGCGATAGAGTAAGGGAGTGATACTTGAACCACGAAGTATCGAGGGATGACTTCTGCTGTAGTTCTACAGATGAAGCTGAGAGTGATGCTTCCCATCACAAAAATGTGAGTATTAAAGTGGTAAACTATGTTAAATGTTGCTTTATGTTCTTATCAATTACTAGTTAGTTAGCTAGTTAATAACAATCCCCCAGGAGGATTTTAAGGACTTCATCTAGCTCAGGAGACTTTTCTCATAGTCACACTTGTTAGAAGATGATAACAATATTTAATATTTTGGGGGGGGTGTATAAACATGGTTATTTAACTAGCAAGTTAAGATGGCAGATAAGCTGTAACAGATTTGATAAAAGTGGCCTGTTATCTGCTGCCCACACTGAACACCTTGTCAGTGCAGTACAAGGATGTGGAGGGACCCAATCACTGGGTTAGCCTTGGGCCCCCAAATGACGAAATACGCCCCTGATGCTACAGCAGTCTGAACGTTCAGGTCGCGTATATCCGACATATACGTCATCAAAAGGCAACAAATGTCACAATTTGTAAGAAAACTGTCAGTGGTGAAAAGAAGACGTTTTGCAAATGATCACTCACGTCAATGCCCCACCCCTCCCAGCTCTGCCTCCTCGGAAAAAACGAGGCAGCAGGTTGCCCACAAAGTGTCATAGCTACAATTCTTGTCCTCTTTCTTCTTAAGCTCCTACGCCAAATTATTTGCTTAAGAAAATGTTGACCCCAATTGCACAAAATCCTGATCATGCCAGCAAATGTGCCAGACTAGAGACCACAAATTGGGGCCGTGTTTATGTCGTGCTCATGGCACGTGTGCTGCGTAATCGCAGTATGTGCTTTCTTACGTTCACGTGTCATTTGGAAGTCTGCAT
The DNA here is from genome assembly GCF_027744805.1 of Dunckerocampus dactyliophorus. Taxonomy (NCBI): domain Eukaryota; kingdom Metazoa; phylum Chordata; class Actinopteri; order Syngnathiformes; family Syngnathidae; genus Dunckerocampus; species Dunckerocampus dactyliophorus. The sequence continues at coordinate 11,867,652 of NC_072830.1, forward strand.
TTATGTTGAGTTTGTCCTAGAGGTGTTGCCGTAGTCAGGAAGTAGTAGCCTGCTATTTAGATGTTCCATGTGTTCATTTCTCTAGCTGAACCCGAGGAAATGTTTACGTTTACTGGAAGTGTGCTGTGCTTTGTTTTGTTTGATACTAGTGATGTCCGATACCACTGATTTTGTTTCTTTCAAATTCCGAGTGGTATCGGCCATACCGATCCAATTTTTTTTTAGTGCATTTCGTATCGCAGCATAAAGAATACAAGACATTCATTTATGAATAAGAATATATAAACAATTTAAATAAATACATAAATGTAAATAAAATGTATTAAAGAAATGTCAATAAAATTAAAAATTTAACAATGAATTTAAACCCTGAAGTACAGTATAGCCAAGCTAACATACAACTAGAGAAAAAACAGAAGAGGACAGAATCATATAAAATATGTGAAAATGGTATTTTAAACAATAAAAAAAAGACAAGTATGTATCAAAAGAATCGATATGAGAATCGATTTTAGAGCCTGAAAAGCTGGTATCGGAAGTATTGATATTTCATTATTCATCCGCACATCACTATTTTATCATCTGCGAAAGTGGGATGAAGGCCTATGTCATTTTTGGAAGATCGCTAATGCTAATTGCTAGCATGTGTATGGGTTTTCTAATGCAAGTTAGCATTGAGCTAGCTCATTCACTTGAATGCAGAAATCGAGACAAATGTGAATGAAATGCTGTCATAATGAGCAGAAGGAAAATTTGTGTGGAGAAGTATTTTGTTGGCTGCTCAATCTTAGTGGAATCTCATCTCAAACACTAGCCTGCCCCTTCTCAAACTAAACATGTGGAGATGGTGACCTGAAACACTGGAAAAAATTGTCAAAAAAACCTTCAAAACTCTCCTCTTACGGAGAGTGAATGGAAGATTCCATTCATTAGGGTTAGTGTGACTAAAAGATCCGTACCGGAAACGCAATCGGTTCTGCACATGCGCGAGACCTACGTCACTTCCTCCTTTTGCAAATTATTACCAGAGCACTTCTGTGATGTGACGTGCTGTGGTAGTTATTATTATTTCTTTTAAATATTTGAAGATGAATACTCGATAACCATACTTCATATATGTAATAGATTGGGGGTTATTTTATTAGTGACTCTTATTAAAAGAGTTCACCAGCATGATGTTTTTATTGTCTTTATTCACCAAGTCCGATCTATGTAAAAACTTGAAATGAACATAGTGCATGCGCAGATGCGCCACAAACGTCACGTATAATATACACTACATGAAAAAATACAAATACAAAAAAACCATACAAAATACAAAATGTGATATTTGAATGTAAACAATCATAAACGGAGTGCAATGATGCATTCATCCAGAGAATTCAGCTAGTTGTTTTTTTGCCTAGCGCGTGACTGCCGAAAAATGGGCCGACCGGATGCAGACATGCGTCGAACCGATCGCACTTCTGGTACAGATCGTGTAGTGACAGTTAGCTTAGTTTAGCAGAGCATGCGGCTGTGCGTGTGCTACTCAGGTTGTATGAGTGTGTTTACATCGTGTTGTGTTTTACCGCTTGTTAATGCAAACAAGCGTTTTACCATGCCTGCTGAATTGTGCAAGTGAAATAAGGATGAGAGGTACATTTATTTTTACTCCCAGCTTGTCTTAACCATAAACAGGCATTTTCAACACACACAACACACTTCCGGCCTACATTTAATTTACTATTGCAAAGGTACATACTAGGGTTGCACGATAATTATCGGACTGATAATTATCAGGCCCATATGAGGGAATTATGACGTCATACCGATAAATCCGATAACATTAATAATAGCTCTGATAAATGATCGTTTTAAAAAGGCGAGATTACCCTGCGTGGGTCAGCATATCAAGCTTTAACTGCGTAACCTTCCCTGAGCTGACTTCAAGCATTCATTTTCCGAGGAAGACATTTCACGTGCTACTTGTAATGCTGTGCGTTGAGGGGAAAACAAAAAACATCGCGCACACAAAAAACACAAAAATCAGCCGCCTGAAACGGCAACGCCGCTGCTTTTGCCAGATACCTCCGTGGCATCGTACCAGCTGCTCGGAGCATGTGTCCAAATATAATGCACTTTTCTGGGCCACAGCAGGTGGCTTCCTCCGCTCTATACTCTGGTTCTCCTGATAGTAGTAATGTGGTAGTAGTAATGTCATGATATTTGATTAGGACAAATCAACAGGTACAGTTGGTCAATCTCTAGTACATACTCTATACTGGTAAAATAAGTGTAAAAAAAATTTTAAAAATCAAAATTAAAAAAAAAAATTGGGAAAGAAAATTAAATGGATTTCATAGGGCCCTGGATATACAAAATGATGGATGGATGGCATTTCTTTTTTGTTCAGTGTCAATATTTTTATTATTTTGTATCTTGTGTAAATCACATTTTGATATACTTTATTTATGTATGTTTAGTTTTACAGTGCTTCAAGGACAGGCTGTAAAACACTACTTCAAAGAAGCTTTTATTTTGAAACTGTTATCTGTCTGCTGATTTAGCAGCATTAGTGGGAGCATTGCCTTCGGAAAATGGCTTTTTGTTTGCTTGTTGCCTTGCCTGTGTTTGCACCTCGCTCCCGCCTCTGCATCTTGGGCTCACATAGCTTACCAGAACATAACGTTAGCTACTCCAATTCATGGTGGATGACAAAAAAACGCAACACACACAGTCGCATGCTGTTGGTCAATATTAGCCCAGGAAGGGTGCAATGACACATCATGTGTACCGCGTCCAGAGGACACCCCAGGACAGAACTGCCCATCTAACCCGTGTGTAGCTGTGGAAGTCCACCACCAGCTCCTCAGTGTAGACCAGGAGGTGGTTCCGCTTGCACTTGTCCTCAAAGTCCAGAGTCAGTCCTCAGAACTCACTGTAAAAATCATCCTGGATGAGGTCACAGTCGTGCTTTTGTTGTCATTTCCTGTTTACGCCATAGCTGTCAATATTTGGAAAAAAGGGAACAGCAGAATGCCTTGTGGTTAGCATGTTCGCCGTATTGGCTATCCGAAAGTAATTCGTTCTTATTGATAAATTTGTCCAACCTGTTGTTGAATAGCTTCTTGATTATTTTAGAAAATTGTGGTAAGGAAACTGGTCTCTAATTTGTAAATTGTAAATAGTAGTAGTATGGTCAGATTTTGAGAAAATGTCCCAGCACTGATGACTAGATAAGTAAGCAGCCTACACACCTTTTATCCCGGTTCCCCGTGTGTACAGTCCTGGGATTGGAACATACAATATAATGCACCCCTCTGGTTGCGTTTTCAGGTTGGGACAAAATGCGCATGACAGCTGGTGAATGTGTTTTCATGAGGACATACATTTTTTTAAACTTCGCTCGTATGAATTTTGTTTTTACATGACAGTGGGGGAAATATGCATTTTTTGTGTCCGTTCATTCCTGTTTGAAATGTCTACTTTCCGATAGTCTGAGGATATGTGACTGTGGTTGTTTTGGTGTAGTGATTGTTGATGGACAACCACTTTGTCAATCTCGCAAAGCTACAGTATTTTTAATCAACACGAAACATAACAATCCATGAGATGTGTAACCCGGAAGAGTGTGCAGCTGTGGAATGGGCAGATTACGCATTTCCCAGCATGCTTTGCTGTAGTTAAAATGATTACGTTTTATGCCTCTTTAAAGGTGTTATTTTGTACAGACAGGGTGTTATTGTTAAAGTCCTGCCGTTTTTCGCCGTGTCGAGTTAAATTATTTTTACTTTTGGTATGAATCTGGCACCCTTATTAAGAATGGTTGTGAATTTTGTGTCACGATTGGGGCGAGCCAATATAAGACTGTGGATCTCAGTGCAGAGCGACACAGTCAAAAAAAGAGTAACAAAAATGTTTAATAATAACACAAGGTGTCCACGAGGGAAAAAGTACAACACAACTATGAAAAATCCACAAAAGGCAGCAAAACAAAAAACGCTGACAGCAAAAGACCGACAGGAAAATAACTAGCACAAATGCAACGAAAAACTCTGCGGGCAAACCCAAGCAGGAGGCGTATAGCACAAGCGTAGCTAAATACAGTTCAAGGCCAAAACTCACTCTAAGGATTACAGGTACCAGAAAGCAGGGAAAAGGTACAGGAGCCGGACTAAGCGGTAAACAAAAAAAAGCGGTAAACTAAAAAAAAGACTGGATCGAGCAACCTATTGTTTTCACGCGCCAAAATTTGAAGCCAGATTTTTTTCGATCGCCGCCATCTTGGTGAGACCACCTTACGCGCCACAGCTTTGTGATTGTGCTGGTATACGAACGCAGAATTAGTGAAAAATCATCAAAAACATCAGGAGTGCCAGTGAAGGAAGCGAGGATGAGGAAACACAACTTAAAAAGCACTTCCCAAGAACCTTCCACTCGTAAGTACTTTTACTTGGCACCTTTTTTTGACCTGATATATGTGCCACTACTTGAACGGCTTTGCTTTGAAAAGTTCTCGAAATGTAACCAAAAGTTAAAGTATGAACTTTGATGGGTGGTTTTGCAAGAATTTTCTAGTTACACCTTCCTGTAACAACTAGGCCTTTTTTTGGTGCCTAGCCTAGCAATCAATGATAAAATTATTTCTATGCAGTTTTTTACAGTAGGCTTTGAATATTTGCACTTATCTAATGTCTTTTTGTACCAAAAAACAGCTTTTTTAAAAGCTACCACAACTACCAAGTTACATTAATTCTGATACCACACATGATTCACGCAAAGGTAGAAGACATGTGACAAAATTTCTGCTTTCTTCCTGCCTTAACCTTATCCTGAGATAAAAAAAAATAATGGTTTACCGTAGGAAAATAATTAGACAAAGATAGACTTTAAATTCCGTACGTAAACAATGTTTGCAGGCTGCCACACAGCCAATTTTTCGTCCGTCTCGAAGCTAAAATACATCTTACTAGCTTGATAAATGACACAAAAGCATATAAATCTGAGTAGTTATAACCTTTAGCAGTTGATTTTGGTGGCTATACGATCAATCGAAGTTTTACCAGTGCGTTGCCATACTGTTGTCTCACAGCAAAGTGGTCTCACCAAGATGGCCGCCGCAAATTTCCATTGGCTTCAAAAATAAAACAATAGAAGCTCGATCCAGTCTTTTTTTTAGATCTGTGGTTATAATCTGGCAATGCGGTATCACTGCTGCCGTGCTTAAGAAGGTCCAGAGGTAATTGCTTGCAGGTGTGCTCAGGAGTCTCCGCCTCCGCAGGACGGAGTGCACTGCAAGCAAAAGGCAGACAGGCGGCAGCAGAGCGACAGACACAGAGCATAACATCTTGTGCGAGATCCAATACTGTTTCCACTTTTCAAATTTTAATACCAGAGGTGTGTACCGGAGGAATTGCTTAATTACACAGATCATTGTAAGCACTTTGTTTAATAACGTCTGTGAGGCGGGCCAACTCAATGCTTTTTTCCAAAAAGGTGTCCGGATGAAATTTCAGCGTGGGCCAGATTTGGCCCCCGGGCCTGAGTTTGACACGAATGCGCTACACTCCTTCATCTTTTCTGTATACTTTAATACCGAGAGAGCTGCTTACCTTACCTCACCTCACCTACTTGTTTGCTCCTACCTTTCATGGTATGTACGGATATCTCTTTCTCCCTGCTTTTGCCTCTTTGCTTCATCCCAGCAGTGCTGTTCTACCCTGCTGTGTATTTTGTGTTCCCCACTAACTAGAAGTGGTAAGTTTAAGTTGTTATCTCTTCCCGTGTGTTTATTTGTACTTTGTGTTTTTGGACATTGCAGCTCTGTGTGAGCAATCGATACAATGCTTGACTTTTCTCCTCGATCTCTCTGGGATTCAGTCCCACAGAAAACGAGACAACCGATGAGTCAGCAGTAATACTTTTGAAACGGATGTATTTCTATAGATTTCATCGTATGATCTTTTATGTTTTATAATCTTTATTTTACCATACATAATAAGACTTGAAATGTGTGCGATACTGCTTTAAGCTTTACTTGAACTCATCCAGTCCCAAATTGAGGCATGAAACATTTTGGGGTGGTTGACATTTGACAGTCAACCATGTGACTATTCCAGGACATGGCTTCCCCAAATTGGCAGTGTGTCATTTCCAAAAGCTCTGTTTTTGTATTGCAAAGTACATTTGTGGTATTTGTTTTGTTTGAGTATACTGTAGTATTTCCAGCTTGTTCATGTGCTTTAAGGTAGTTTTTGTAAGCGTGATTATGCTGATTATTGATATTATTGATTATTGATACTTTTTCAAGCTCATTAAATTATTTTGTGATTTCTGCCTGGAATTTGTTGATCATGATTATAATTAGAATAAAACACAGGACAAAGATTTTAAGCAAGCAGAGAAACATTTGTACCATCCATCAATCTATTTTCTTCAGCTTATCGGATCACGGGGGCAGCAGCCTAAGCAGGGAAGCCCAGACTTCCCTCTCTCCTACTTTGTCCAGCTCTTCCCGGTGGATCCAAAGGTGTTCCCAGGCCAGGTGAGAGACATAGTATCTCCAACGTGTCTTTCCCCGAGGCCTCCTACCAGTCGTACGTGCCCCGAACACCTCCCCAGGGAGGCATCCTGACCAGATGCCTGAGCCACCTCATCTGGCTCCTCTCAATGTGGAGGAGCAGTGGTTCTACTCTGAGTTTCTCTCGGATGACAGTGCTTCTCACCTTATCTCTAAGGGATGGCCATCTTGTGCTTTCTGTCACCACCCAAAGCTCATGACCAGGTGAGGGTAGGAACGTAAATCGACCGGGAAATTGAAAACTTTGCCTTTTGGCTCAGCTCATTCTTCACTACAATGGATCATTGCAGACACCCCACCAATCCGCAATGTCGATCTCCCGTTCCATCCTCCCCTCACTCATGAAGAAGACCCCCAAGGTACTTAACTCCTCCACTTGGGGCAGGGTCTCATTTTCCTTTTCTGGGCAACAACCATGGACTTGGACTTGGAGGTGCCTGCAAACCGGATAGTGGTTGTTTCCTTTCGTCACCTTTATCACTGTGTGGTGTGTGTGTGTGTGTGTGGTTTATTTGTTCATAGAGCACACAAAGAATGATGAACAACCCATATCTCTCTCATTTCTTCCTATTTTGTGCCTCTGATGAGGCGTTCAAACGCACTGCACGTTTCTGAGTCTGAATACAGTGGTGTATTCAGTGGTGTAAATTGTGTATTCAATGGTGCATAAGCCGCAAATTTTTTCTCATGACTTGAACCCTGCGACTTGTACAGTGATGCGGCTAATTCATCAAGATGTTTTCTGGCAAAATTGAGACAAGCCTTAATGTTCTCTTTGCTCAACAGTGGTTTTCGTCTTGGAACTCATGCATGCAGGCCGTTTTTGCCCAGTGTCTTTCTTATGATGGAGGCATGAACACTGACCTTAACTGAGGCAAGTGAGGCCTGCAGTTCTTTGAATGTTGTTGTGAGGTGTTTTGTGACCTCTTGGATGAGTCGTCGCTGCGCTCTTGGAGTCATTTTGGTTGGCCGGGCACTCCTGGGAAGGTTCATCACTGTTCCATGTTTTCACCAATAGTGGAGAATGGCTCTCACTGTGGTTCACTGGAGTCCCAAAGCTTTAGAAATGGCTTTATAACATTTTCCACACTGATAGAGATAAATTAATCTCAGTTAGGTTATATTTTAACGGGGGACAATCACTTTTTCACATGTAGGTTACAATTTTTTTCCCCTTAATAATAAAATGTTTCTTTAAAAAACTTTTGTGTCCAAGTGTGTTGTCATTAACTAATATTTACGTTTGTTTGGTGATCTGAAAAGTTTAAGTGTGACAAACATGCAAAAAAAAAAAGAAATCGTGACGGGGCAAACAGTTTTTCACATCCCTGTACAATTATTTGAGTAAAATTAAAGGAAGAGTGTAAAATCAGTAGACTTAAAAACTGCAATTGGAAAAACAACCCAACAAAACACACAACCGTTTGTGGGGGGCGGGAACTTACAAGACATCTGATTGTCAAGCCGATAGTAATACTGGTCTCGGTATCGAAAGTATAGATATTTGGATCGACCCCTTCATTCGGACCACAAAGTTCCGCCTCCGAAAACTTAAAAAAAAAAATCCAATTGATGACCGTCGAGTCTGATCCAGCTGACTTACTTCCGTGAGCAGTAAACATGACACTTGTGCTCACATTGCTCGTACTTTCATGTGCTTTACTGCAAAGTACCTCATCCACGCTTCACAATGACACGTAAGTACAACCAATTATAAATGTATTATTCATTTCATTCATATCATCGACACGGATTTGGTATAAGGTTCGTTTGGGTATATTACAAGGTTGCCATGTTTTCAAATAATTCCCATAAGGTTCTGTGGATTTTAACGATGTTGTTTGAATGTGCCAGGCAGCGCTGATAAATATCACGTATCAATGCTACATATTTGTAGCATTAGCATAATAAATAGCTTCATATTTGCCACTGATAAATTAAATAACTTTCTTTGCTTCCCGTCCCGTTATGTGGCCTTTGTTTGTCCAACAGTTGTGAGTACGTAATTTATAAATAAAGTAACATTACATGTGTTATTGAGGTATGAGAGTTGATGATGAATGGATTTCAACTTAGTTCACACTAATATTTATTAGTTATGTAAGGTGTCTGAGTGTCTTTTTGTCAATGCAGGGTCTTTGCGGTGACTGTGAGCTCTCAGTTGAGAGGAGGGACACAGGAGACACTGTGTGTCCTTGTCCACGCCCCCACAGAAGACGTGTCCATCACTGTTGACCTGCTCATAGACTCTGCCAACAACATGCTCATCATGGAGGACAATGTCAAAAGCCACTTTTACCAGTGTTTGCACTTCCAGGTGTGTGTGATCCATCTATACCTGTAAACGTACCAGTATACTGAAAACAATTGGGTTTGACATCAAAAGACGTTTTGACATCAGCTTTTATTTCCAGGTATTTACATCTGGACTTAGACAATAGCAACTTTCTGTTTGAACCCACCCGCTTTTCATGAGCAAAAGTATTGGAACATGTGACTGACAGGTGTGCCCTATTACGTCTCAATCACTAAATAGTAGAGATGCACAATAACGTTTTCAAACTGATACCAATAAACTTTGTGCTTCTCAAGACCATTACAATACCGATATCCGATAACTTTTTTTAGATCTACTTTTTAAAATTTTTGAATTAACTGTAGTTTGTTCATACTTGGAGGCAAGAAGGACTGGAACAAATCAGGAATTGACCAACTGTACCTGTTGATTTGTCCTAATCAAATGTCACGACATTACTACTACCACATCACTACTATCAGGAGAATCAGAGTATAGAGCGGAGGTAGCCACCTGCTGTGGCCCAACACGGTGCACTATATTCGGACATATGCTCTAAGCCACATGTGTCAAACTCTTGCCATGGAGGGCCGAGATGCTGCAGGTTTTCTCTCCAACCACTTTCTACAGCAGGTGATTTAAGTGAAAAGCTCCTTCCCTCAAATTGTTGGTGTTGATCATTAAAATCACCTGCTTTAGTGACCGGCTGGAAAGAAAACCTGCAGTGTCTCGGCTCTCCGTGGCACGGGTTTGACACCCCAGCTGTAACCGGAGTGTAGAGTGGCAGGAGCCACTTGCCTTGGCCCAGCAAGGTGCACTGTATTTGGGCACATGCTCAGAGCAGCCGGTATGATGCTATGGAGGTCTTTGGCAAACCTTTTGCACTTTTCAAACGCAGCGGCGCTGGCATTTCAGGTGACTGATATGTTTTTTTAGCAAGAAGAATAGGAAGGCCAGGCTGGAATTTGCCAAAAACTTCTCATGAGCCTAAAAAAATTCTGAGACAAATGTTTGATGGACTGGTGAATTTTTGACGCACATGTGTGTACTTTTTGGCAAATACCAGCCTGGCCTTTCTTTCTAAGAAGCCATTGAAAGTTTCTATATATCTATATCTAGCTATGTATCTTTGTGTATGTAAGCAAGTGTTGGCACTGTGGATGAGGCATTGGGACAGCAAGGTTGTTTTGCAAATGTTGTGTGACAGCACAATGAGCTGTTCCAGTTACGTAACCCCAAGGTCGTGCTCCTGATTGATGTGAAATGACCCTCTGAGAGACCCCAATCTCTGATGAAAGCTTGGAGTTTGACTGCAGACTCGCTCTGGCATTTCTCCACCTTCAGCTCAACAAAGACGTTCTGTTGAGAGGCCTGCGATGTACCTACATTCCTCTGGAAAACATTCCTGTCCCTGCACACGTACCCCCAACACAAACACACAAACAACCACAAAACATCCCAGAGAAATGTTGGCCTCCCTGTTACGTAATATCATGTTAGCGTTGTGAAAACGCATGCTTACTATCACGGTGTCGTAGTGGAGCCTGCCAAGCACTCCGCTGCTGAAAATACGCACTTAGATAAGTGAACATCATCCTGAAATAGAAAATATGACACAATATGTGTGCTTGTGTGTGTTTGTTGGCAGGTCCCGGCAGTGCGCGGTAACACTGTAGGAACCATAAATGTCACTCTTAAAGGGGACAGCGCCTCCATGAACAAGAAGACCAAAGTCCTGATTGTCCCTCCTGCTTTCATCCATATCATCCAGACTGATAAACCTGTCTACAAACCTGGACAAACTGGTAAATATCCAATTTTTATTTATTTTTTTTTTTACCAGAAAACGTCTGCTAGAGTAGCTCTGCATTGTTTTACATTTCAAATATTCTTGTCATGCCGAACCTCCAAAGTCAAGCGGAGTCCACTCTCTCATGATTGGAATCAATCAATCATAAAACCTTCATATATCATATCTGTTATACCGTAGAAACTCTAACATAATAAAAGTAAACATAAAAAATGTAGCTGGACCCCAAAGGCACAGACAGCTGGCGTAAAACAATAACGTTTTTTTTTTTTTTACATTTCTGCTCACGTGGAGCAAGAATGTTCACAGCACAAAAGTACCAAACAAAACCAGAGGAGAAAAAAAACGTATGAAAGGCAAACAGAAGATGAAACAGAAAACCGCTAATCCAAAAGGGCAGCTGAGACGGAACGATGAGGCAGACAAGAAAATAATGATAAGAAAAACATATTACAGTAGAGCCCCGTTTTTGTGGGAGGTACGTACCAGCACCACGTGCCAATGGTGGAAAAAAACCTGAGTAATTGATATGCCCATAAAAATGTCTATTTTTGACATACCGTTTCACTTCTGTGTCTCATAACTAGATGGCAAAAATAAAGACAAAAAACATTATCAGTGAAGCTTAAAGTACTCATGACACCAAAATAAGCTTGAAAAAAACAATAACAAAAAGGAAATACTCACTTAATAAAACATTTTTGTCATACTGCTATTATAGATAAACAACTATGAAATAGGAAATGAAGCGGTGATTGTGTCATTGTGAGGAGAAGGAACGTTCATGTGGGGAAATATTTCCCCTCCCAAACTAAACATGTCAAAACGGTGGCGAAAAACTCCTCTCTTACGGAGCGTGGATGGAAGCTACCGGGGTTAGCTTAGTTTAGCAGTGCATGCTAATTCGGCTGTGTGTGTGTGTGTGTGTGTGTGACTCAGGCTGGATGAGTGTTTACCGTTTTGTGTTTTCCCGCTTTAATGTAAGCTAGCGTTTTACAGTGCCTGCTGACGACGTGCAGGTTTTACTGGCAGCGATAGCCACTGACTCCAGACGGAGTCCCCGAGGGGACATGGGGGAAAAAAAAACAATTTGATGGGTAAAAAAACAGGCACATTTTTGTGAGTGCTTCCAAAACTTTTGTGAGAACACACTAACTTTTGCAAGATCTCGCAAAAGTTTTGCGTTAATCGCAAAGCTATATGAAGCTACAGGACGCACTTTCGGTAATGGCTTGCTTCCCCTTCGCGAAAATTGGTTGGAAATGCCATCCATCCATGCATCCATTTTTATGCCGCTTATCCTAATTAGGGTTGCGAGGTGGTTGGAAATGCATCATTTTAATTTCCATCTGCACAATTAGAGAGAGGTAGAGGTATAAAGTGATATTGTAACTATTGGAACAACTTTTCATTGATCCGTAATAGTTGTTCGGCATGTCTTTTGAAAATAAAATGCTAACATCCAGCTCTAGCTAGTGTTGCTGGAAACACATTTCTTTGAGTACTGGTACTCGAAAGGAAATACATTGATTAGCCATACATTGGATTCTTTCATTGTGTGCACTGCTTGTCCTATAAGTAAACAGTCATATCAGAAACTCAACCAATGTGCTGCTGTTAATTGAAAGTTTCATTGCAAACGTCCACTACGAGCTGATGTTGACACAGCAGCATTTTAATTAATTTGGACTTTGTACTCCCCAAATGTTATCCCCTTAATGCCTGAATTCATATAGATATACAGTATACATAGGAAAAAATGTGGTTTTGCCTTTTAAGTAGATGGTAAATTAAGCTGAGATTTGCATTTTATTCATCTCCAAGAAAGAGAGTAATATACAGTAACAGTAAGAAACATATGCTTTAACTGACACCAGAACAGAAAACAAACATCTGTTACAGTACATTTTAACAAGTAATTTTAAACAGAACAGGTAACATCTTTACCCTTTCTCTTTCCTTGGGGCATCACATCAGCCACCTGCTGTACACAACATGCGCTGGACCAGTACATTTTAGAGCATAACGCTCATGTACTCAACTGTTTGTTTCAGGGTGTGGTTTGGACTTTGTTGTGTGCAGTGCAGAATGCTTTGCTTCACAATAACATCCAAATGTTATGTGTTACAAAAACTGCCTGAAATAATCAATAGGCAGTCTGATTGTGTCACTATCTGGGAGAGCAGCGTGCCACACTGGCTCATTTTTTTGAAGAGTTTTGACTTTGCTTCACTGTCTTCCACACCACTTTGTGTCTTTCTTCATGTAGTAGCAGCTGACTGCACTGGCGCTTGCACAGGCCCTGCATAAAAAAAAAGTAGCAGAAATAGTATTTATATCTCAGCATCGCCATCTCTCGGCTGATTTTTGCTTTGAACTGCGAGCTAAAATTTGGGTACGAGCTGCTAGTTAACGGTATAGGCATAGCTGAGGACAGCTATTTGGGGACTTATGTCAATTTGACCATGGCTGAAGAGCTAGCAGCGCTAGAATTAGCAGCGCGCTCGGTAGTCATTAACACATCAGTAAAACGTACATTATAGCGATTGAATTTATCTTATTGATTATGTACGTATTGTGTAAAACTAAGACAGGAAAAACATCAAATGAAAACCACCAAATGAATACAGACCCACCAAGCCTGATAAGAAGTAGCACTGCCTTAGCCGCCGTGAGCACTAGTCTGGCTACTTTGGAGAATATCAGAAGGAGAAATGTAGATTGACTTACTGCTACCTTGGCATTCTTTCCACAGTCCAACGTCTTGTGGGGTTTTGACTCTTTATTTCCATCTGCAGGGCAGTATGGACACATTTGTCCCACAAAGTTTGCAGATGCATCTGACGAGATGAATGGTGTCTTTAAGAAATTTGAACAAGCTTACACCGTCTCCTCAAGCATTCTAGCAAAAGCCTTCAAGAACAACAAGCAGACATAATAAAAATAAATATACCATAACAAACAGCAGAAATTGGAGCAGAAGTTTCAGGTGAGACTGTCTGACATCACTTGTGCTGCCTCCTCTAAACACAGAAGAAGCGACTGAAATTATAAAAAATAATAAATATTTAAACACACATCTAACAGGAAATATGGCTTTCAGTGTTTTTCACAACAGAGATGTGTTTTGGTGTCATGAGCACTTTAAAGACATACTTTATACTTGTAAAAATTGTGGTCTTTTGGTCTCTTTGACTGATGTATGCTGTACATTTTACCTGTATTGTCACATATTTAGAATCCCTAGTGGGTTAACAGTACATGCCTTTCCTAGCAAAGGGCATTCATTCGATTACCGGCCAGGGTTGCGTATGGAAGGACATCTGGCGAAAAAACTAGTTTCAAATCCATTACTGCGATTGACTCGGCCCCTAGCAAGGAAAAGCCAAAAGGGGAAATAATAAATTATTACTGACTTACAGTAAATGAGATGTGTGTTCTGTGGGGAAAAAATATTTTCAGAGGAAAAAAAACAAAACAATTGTGGACAAGAATCCACAAATTGGCAGAGCCATGATCGTTAAATTGTGAATGTGCGGGAATCCAGATGCGGATGCGGAGTGTCACCCTGAATTCCTGAAGGGTCTGGAAGTTGTGGGATTGTTTTGGATGACACATCTCTTCAACATTGCGTGGAAACAGTACCCCTGGTTTGGCAGACCCCTATTCAAGAAGGGTGTTCCATCTACAAGGGGATCAAACTCTTCAGCCTTCCTGGCAATGTCTATTCCAGAGTGCTAAAGAGAAGAGTACTGCCGTACCTCGAACCTCAGCTACAGGATTTAATGTAGATTTCATTCTGGTTGCTGAACACTGGACCAGTGTGCCCAGCCATTCCACATGTGCTTTGTGGCATTTGACTGTGTCCCTTGCGGTCTCCTGTGGGGGGGCTTTGTGGGGTTTGTCGCAGGGTACTACGTGCCATTTGGTCCTGGTACAACCAGAGAAAGACCAGGTTTTGCATTGCATGATCATGATGAACGTGAACATATGCCAAGGCTTCTCTTTGTCATCAGTTTTGTTTATCATTCTTATGAACATAATTTTAGGCATTGAACTGTGTCCGGCTTGGGGGCTTTAGGATCTCATCTCTGCTATTTGCAGATGATGTGGTCCTGATGTCCTCATCAAGCTGTGACCTACAGGATTTACTAGGGCGGTTTGCAGCGGAGTGTGAAGCTTCTGGAATAAGACTCAGCACCTCCAAATCTGAGACCATGGTTCTCAGTTAGAAAAGGGTGGAATGCGCCCTTTGGGTTGGTAGAGAGGTCTTGCCCCAGATGGAGGTGTTCATGTATTTTGGGATCTTGTTCACGACGGAGGGAAAGCAGGACAGGTGAATTGGTGCAGCGTCTGCAGTAATGCGGTTGCTGTATCGGACTGTCATAGTGAAGAGGGAGCTGAGCCAGAAGGCCTACCCTCACCTGGTCATGAGCTTTCGGCAATGACCATAGGAGCTTGCAGATGAATTAATTTCTCGTCTTAAGAAGAGAGGTGAGGAGCTTATCCAGAGTTATCCAGGAAGAGCTCAGAGTAGAGTCACTGCTCCTTTACATACACAGCTAACTGAGCTGGCTGGAGCAACTAGTCCGGCTGCCTCCTGGACCTGGTGAGGTGTTCTGGTGTATGTCCAGCTGGGTTGAGACCCTGGGGCAGATCAAGGACACTCTGGAGGGATTACCTCTCACAACTGGCTGGGAACGCTTTGGTGTCCCCCTGTGGAACTGGAAGAGGTGGCTGGAGACTAGGAAGTCTCGGCTTTCCTAATGAAACTGCTGCCAGAGAAGCGGAAGAAAATGGATGGTTGAGATGTGCAGCGTTAGTCGTTGCAGCTTGTAGCCCCTGTCCCTCATCTCTACAGGACAATGGTGGCACAGTGCTATAATCTTATCTACTTGTCTTTGTCCATTTAAGTATGACACAGGGAAGTGTTCCCAAACGGAAGACTTTAACCATGGAAGAGGCTTTTCAAGCTCTGGCTTCTCCTTGGCACTATTGCTAGCCATGGCTCCCGCTAGCCATCAGCTGGACTGCACTGGATTTGTTTACTGAGTAGACATGTGACGCCATGAACACTTCCTGTGCCTTATTTTTAATGTGTACCGTGTTTGAAGTTGGTACGCCTCTATACCTAACCAAATGTTCCGTACTGAAAGTTCAGATCACAAATACATGTACCATTACACCGCTAATGTCCAGTTATTTTGTTCAAATGGAAGGCATGAAGCTTTATTTTGAATGTTTTTCATTTCTTTAAAGTCCTCTTCCGAATTGTTTCCATGGATGCCAGTTTCATCCCTGTGGACCGTCTGGTAAGTTTTTAATTTTTTAATTTTTTATTGTTGTGTGTTGTGATTTCCAAGCAGGAGGTGCATGTGCATGTCTTGTTGAGGAGAGTGGGAGGGGAGAGGAAGGCTGTTTGTTGGTTTTTCAAGTGAACGTGGGTGTGTTGAGTTCACACTGCTTTTGACCCAAGCATCTGAATCAACAGACTCCAGGCCTTTTCTATTAGTAGCCATGTGTGAATACCTGACAAAATCACTCATTTTGTGTATGTAGTAAAATACACAACTGTTGTATTTTCAATATAAATTAATAGGCATGGGCTGGTTACCGGTTTCAAGGTACTGTACCAAACCTGCAGGTGTTCCCAAACTTTTGGAGGGGAGTGTATACCACGGTATGAAAAAGTCACTGTTTCAAAACCATTAACATTTTGCGTCAAACCGTTTCTGTGATATCAGAGAAAGTGGAGGTCCACTGCATGGAAACACTTTGTCACGTCCTGTGTTATTCCTAGCAGTCGAAACTGGGCTTTGATGTGTTGACACAACAGGCATGTGCTGTGTTGCCGTTTTTAGCTGCCTTGTTAGCATTGAGAGGTGCCGGTATGGCGGTGGACATATTACTCACGTGGAGGGTCTCAAATGTGGAGATGCGATTGAGAAGGAAACAGTAGTGAAGAATAAGTGGTATAAAGCGTTTATTCTTGGGATGTCCGATTTTTGCCGATAACCGATATGCCGATATTGTCCAACTCTCAATTTCCGATTCCGATATCAACCGATAACGATATGTGTAACATCACATATCTTTTTCTTGAGGAAAATTGTTCTAAAGTAACAATCTTAAATGAGAACAGTTGTTTTGTTTTCTCTGAGTAGACAATTTACATATTTTATATAAGAATACATCTATTTTTTGTGCCTTGATTTGTTATTTATATCAGTGCGTGTGTGAATGTATAAACAAGAGGCATTAACTTAAATTTCTTTGTAGAAAGGCGCTTTATGAAGTAAGTACAACTACTTGTATTCACTTACAGCGCAGCCTTGCCACATTCAATATGGCGGCGACGTTGACATAAGGCTCGTTGTGGCGTCTGTGTATATGGTTTTGACAACAGCACTTCCTGTTTCCCAGCGAAAGAAAATATTTATTGTGTTGTGACTTGAGATGAAGAATTATCCACTGTAGACTGCAGTGAGAACTGCATTTTGTGTATTTACAAAGAATTTTTTGTTATTTATTTGAAATACGCTCCTGATCAAAATCTTAAGACCAGTTAAAAAATTGCTAGAATTTGCATTTTGCATCTTAATGAGGGTTTAAGTAGAGCTACAATATGCAAAAGCAAGAAGAGGGAGTGAGACAAAAAGCACTTTGAAAAAGTAATTTATTGAAAAAAACAATTAAATAGGCTGTTTAGAAAATCAGCTGATCAAAAGTTTAAGACCATCACTCAAAAAATAACAAAAAACTCTCCAAACCAGAACAAAAAATGTTCTCAGTAGGACTCAGTAATGAGTAGCTCCACCGTTCTTGTTAATCACTTCAAAAATTGGTTTGGGCATGCTTGATGCGAGTGTTTCCAGGAGGCTAGTGGGAACATTGCTCCAAGTGGTGAAGATGGCTTCACGAAGGGCATCAACTGTCTGGCACTGAAGGCCATTTTTATAAACTTCCCTTGCCATCCATTCCCAAATGTTCTCTATGGGATTTAAATCAAGTCAATCAAGTGTCCTTCGGTCAAGGATTTTTTTGTTCCATAATGCTCAGGATCTTTAAAAAAATGTAGAATGACTGTCTTACTGCACCCAACCTCAGCAGCAATGGCACGCTGTGAGGGGCCTTGCTTATGCAGCTCGACAATCCGACCACGTTCAAAAAGAGAAAGCTTCTTAGCTTTAGCCCTCAGGAGGGCATGACAGTGTGAATCCCTGACAGAAAATGAAAATTTTGAGGAGATTTTGGCTTTTTTAGCCTGAGTTCTTAAACATTCGATCAGGTGATAAACAACTTATTTCAGTTTTTTTTTGTTTTTGTTTAAATTACAAGTTTCAAATGTTTTTTTGTCTCACAGGTTATCATACTGTAAGAATCTCATATCGGCCCATGCCTAGAACAGAATAGACAAGGTTTATTCTTTTCATTATATTGTGTTTGTGAGCGGGGGTGAACAGATCTAATAAAAGGTAGCGTCAAATCCTTCTATGGTGATCCAAATTTGTAATCGTGGCATGCCACCACAGATAAATGAATGTATGGGGAAACCCTGCAAACAACAACAAATTAATCCTCCGATTAGCGTGCTTTGACATCACAGCGCCAAGGGCCGTATGTGTACCATCATTTGGAATTTCTATAATATTTCTATATTTTTATATATATATATATATATATATATATATATATATATATATATTTGCGGTGATGTGTTTATCGGTGACTAATTACTGTTGTGTTTTTCTCTTCTTTTTCAGTACACACTGGTGGAGCTGCTGGTAAGAGTCACATTTACAGTCTTTATTTAGAGCCCCAGTGAAAGATCATATACATCATATAGTGTTGTTAACTAGATTATCTAAAGGAGGCTGTGGTTCAGTCAGTATGGATCTGTAATGATTGATTAACAAGATTTATAATGTTTTACTCATCGTACAGTATGCTACCCAAAGTCATGGCACAACAATCAGTACTTGTTGGTCCTCCACTGATGATAGTTAATTGCAACTAGACTGCTTGGAGTAGGGGTTTTCCAAAGTGCGGCCCGGGCAATCTGCTATTTTATTATTGGTGCACAGCATTTTGTAAAAATAAACATAGCTACGGCCCATGTAAGGACATTAGCAAGAAGTTTTATGGTCGTACAGTAAAAAAATCTGAGCAGTTAGCATAGCATATCATGTATTAGACCACCATTGGTATTAGTTTATTTTTTTAGCAATGTTGAAATGTTCTGCTACTATTAAAGAGACTATAATGTTAGGGAAATAGATTTTCAGATGTTTGCTATCTGTTAGCTTGAGTGAAATTTTCAGCTCATTTGGAGCTGTTGATACAGTAATCCCTCGCCACTTCGGGCTTGAAATTTCACAGCTTCACTGTAATTAATAAATCATACTGTTTTGTGGTTGAATATGGACTATTATTAGTTCAAAACTATGCATATTTAAGTACATTTTACATATGTTTTGCCTAAATGAAACATTTTAAATCATAAAATAACAAAATGAAATAAAACACAAACTTTAGGCATTCAGAAGACTCATTCAAAGATGATGTAAGGATATGTATTATTGTACGCTGGTCACTAGTGTCAGTAATGTTACTGTAATGTTGGTAGAGACACGCAAGCATCCAAGTTGATGGGTGTAACAACAGGCTTTTATTGCAGCTTTGAATGATTTCACAACAGGCACAGTAATCCCTAACTACTGTTGCGGCTGTAACCCATGCCAAGCTAAAACTCAACTTTTAACTTCCTGTTTCCCCCCTGCACTCGTGCCGGCTAAATAAGGTGAGCTGAGCTCAGCTCTTTTAACGGAACACATTTACAGCAACACACACAAACAAGAGTCTTATTTCTGTCTTAAATGACTTATTTTCTCTTATTATATCTACTATACTGGGTAATAGGAGTGTAAAGGTGACACCAGGGGGTGTTATTTCAGGTAGAGGGCAGAAGGTGGTAAACAGGCTTTCCATGCTTTAACTACCAAAATATTTAATTTATAAATGAGGAATCCTACTTCGCGGAAATTTATCACTTATCACGGTCGGGTCTGGAGTCAATTAACCACCATAAACAAAGGATTACTGTATATACAAGTATATAAAACCCTTTTCTGTCATTTATCTTGAAAAAGGTCTCTTTAGTGGCTATTTACAGGTTTGTCAAACTGTACTTTTTTTTTTTTCTTTTCCCTCATCATCCACAATCTTTATGTGAAACATGACCACACGCTTTTCCCTTTTCTGTGTATTGTCAAGGGAGAAAAACAGCTAGCATGTGGGAACTAATGCATGTAACGGGACACACCTATTTCGACTATAAAGCCCATCCATCCATTCACCAATTAAAATCGTCTAAAAAAAGGGAAAAAAAACAACAACAAAAAATGGCAACAATGTTCTATTTACATAACTGACCTGTATATTAACCAAGCCACAGCGACATTGTTATTGTAGCAGCTAACATGAAGAACTATTTTTGCGACGTAGTGACTCGGTGCCTAATGTCACTACCGAGAGGTAACGGGGCCCACTCCAAAACAGTGAGTTAGGAGGCCAATCTGTATTGACTGAGAAACAAGAAGAAGCATATGAACAACTAGGAATAGACAACCAATTTATGTCTGAAGTATTAGCCCACGTTCCATGTTTTACTTATACACGGCTACATGGACATTCATTTTTTTATCATTATTATTATTATATAAAGATGATAACAAATATAGCTCATAAGAGTTTAATTTAAGAGCTGATCTCTAGCAACTTCCATGGTTTTCTTGATTATAACCAAAATCAGTTAAGTTCTTACATAAATAGCTATAGCAATGTACTGCTATTTTTGTTGTCATTGTTATATTTGTCCAAGCAAAGGTACCTTTTAGTTGTATCAGGCATTAAAATGAACAAGAAACTGAAGAAACAAGGGTGGTCTAATAATTTTTTTCCATTACTGTATGTGCTCCATATATCACAGTCAATATCATGGTGACTTATTCCATGGACAGCTGTCAGTCTGGTCCAGCTGGTCTGGGGCGTCTTTTCCAGTTAATTTTGGTTAGGTGGAAAAAAGTTTGTTTGCAATCTCTTAGAGCAATGTCCTCCTCGTCATACACACAAAGCCTTTCCATCCATGGTACTGTACCACTATATGTCACACAGTGCAGAAATAACACTCCATTCCACTCCAAGCACTCGTGCCCCCCAACACCCCACCCCACTGCAACCAACCCCCCGTCTGCTCTGATGTTTCACTCTCTCTTCTTGTCTGCTCAGCTTCTAAAACCTGTAGCTCATCACTCATCCAGGCTCAATAAGATAAGGTTCTGGATCCTCCAAAAGTAGTAGTCGGCGGCGCGCCTTCATGTGCTATCTGTTTTTCTCTCTTTAGAATGCAGAACGCACAGAAAAGGGAAAGATGTGTGTTCATGTTTCACATAAGGATTGTGATGATGGGCAAAATTTCCTTTTCAGATTGGTTTTAGTGTGTTGAATCAACAAAGAATATCAAAGTGTCTTGGAGGGTCAGCAGTTAGGCTTCAGTAAGCACACGTGTGTCTTTCATGTAGGATCCCAATAACAATCGAATTTCCCAGTGGTTGGATAAGTTTGTTGCTGCGGGCATCCTTGATCTTTCCCATCCCATGATTCCAGAGGCGACCCAAGGACGCTACGTCATTGTGGCCACCACCGACAAAGGAGAGAAAATCTCACACAGCTTTGACATCAAGGAATATGGTCTGCCACCAAACTCATTCACCTAAACATCTCATTTGTTTCACAAAACTCTCACTTTTTCTTTAAGTTTTGCCCAAATATGAGGTCAGGGTTCACCTTCCAAGTGTGATTACCATCCTGGACCAGGAAGCCACTATGAAGATTTGTGGCAAGTGAGTGTGCCATCCATACACTCTCTCTCACACACACACACACACACACACACACACACACACACACACACACACACACACACACACACACACACACAGAGCTTCGCCAACTGGATTGCAATCGCTCCTCCTCAGTTCCATTCAGTGGCGGTTCTTGCTGAGCGAGACACCTCACCACTGGTTACATTTGACAAACTTTCATCATAGAACCACTCCACAATAATCCACAAATTCAAAATAAAGACATAACATTTAATGAATTCAATCGCTCCACCACATGTGAATACGCAGTGTATTAATAACACCACCAGACTGAGTCACCACCGGGATGCTTTGTTTGTGCACGCACTAGTTTATGTAAAATTCTCATTTGACTTTGCCAAATGAATGAGCCTTACGGGAGTATTACATATACAGTAGGTAGTAATGTGTACACCAGGGGTCACCAACGTTTTTTCTTGCGAGAGCTACTTTTAGAAAATGAAAAGGGCCATTTTTGTAGAAATGATTTTCATACCTTATTTCAACCCAAACAAATCAAATATGCTTGTTTTACCAAAACATTCACAAAATGCTGGTGTCCACAACTCACATTTTATGTTTCAGAATACATTTCTTTCTAGTGTTCTCACATTATTAACTGAAAACCTGAATGAAAAGCAGACCTGCGGGCGCCTTATGCGGTCGTGGGGGGCACCAGGTTGGTGACCCCTGGTGTACACTAAGTATTGTGAGATTTGGTGTTGAGTGTGTGATCCAAGGTGGCCGAATAAACAAGCAATGCTGGGGGTATTATCCACAACTTTATGAAAACTACAAGATTCAACGTACCAAAGTAAAATACAACAGTTTGTTACACGCACCTTAACCGAGACAGTACGAGAACCCAGAACCCAAAATTTTGTCCAAAACTTAAACATACTAAAACAGAGGGTACACTGCACTTCATTATTGTTTACTGTATTTTCTGGAGTATAAGTCAGACTATTTTCATGGTTTGGCTGGTCCTGCGTCTTACAGTCAGGTGCAACTTATTTATTATGTAATGTGTAAAACTAAGACAGACAGGAAAAACATCAAAGATTTTGATCAGGAGTGTACATATACACTCCTGATCAAAATCTTAAGACCAGTTCAAAATTGCTAGAATTTGCATTTTGCACATTTGGATCTTAATGAGGTTTTAAGTAGATCTACAATATGCAAAAGCAACAAGGGGGAGTGAGACAAAAAACATTTGGAACTTGTAATTTAAACAAAAAAATTCCCAGAAATAGGTTGTATATCACCTGATTAAAAGTTTAAGACCACAGGCTATAAAAGCCAAAGTCTGCTCAAAATGTTCATTTTCTGTCAGGCAATCACACTGTCATGCCCTCCTGATGGCTGAAGCCAAGAAGCTTTCTCTTTTTGAACGTGGTTGGATTGTCGAGCTGCATAAGCAAGGCCTCTCGCAGCGTGCCATTGCTGCTGAGGTTGGGAGCAGTAAGACAGTCATTCTACATTTTTTGAAAGATCCTGAGCATTATAGAACAAAAAAGTCCTTGACCCAAGTGGTAGACCCCAAAAAAATCACACCTGCACTGAGCCGGAGGATCCGATTGGCTGTCCATCAAGACACAGGGCGGTCTTCGACCCAAATTAAGGCCCTTACTGGTGCCGACTGCAGCGCCACCAGACGGCATCTGCGGGAAAAGGGTTTAAAACACAAATTCAAAGACTCGTCTCCTTCAACACCACAAAACTGCCCGTTTAGACTTTGCCAGGGAGAATCAAACATGGGACATTGAAAGATGGAAAAAAGTTTTATTCTCTGATGAGAAAAGATGTAATCTTGGCGGTCCAGATGGCTTCCAACGTTACTGGCATGACAAGGAGATCCCACCTGAGATGTTTTCTACCTGGCACAGTGGAGGGGGGTCCATCATGATCTGAGATGCTTTTTCATTCAGTGGAACACTGGAGCTTCAGGTGGTACAGGGTCATCAAACGGATGCAGATTTTGCAGGGGGCATCCCTCATGACTGAGGGCCCTCGTCTGTGTGGTAACAGCTGGGTTTTTCAACAGGACAACGCTGCAGTTCACAATGCTTGTTTGACCAAGGACTTCTTCAGGGAGAATAACATCACTCTTTTGGACCATCCTGCATGTTCCCCTCATTTAAATCCCATAGAGAACATTTGGGGATGGATGGCAAGGGAAGTTTATTAAAATGGCCATCAGTTCCAGACAGTTGATGCCCTTCGTGAAGCCATCTTCACCCCTTGGGTCAAGGTTCCCACTAGCCTCCTGGAAACATTCATATCAAGCATGCCCAAACCCATTTTTGAAGTGATTAAAAAGAACGATGGAGCTACTTATTACTGAGTCCTACTGAGAAATTTTTTTTTTCTGGTTTGGAGAGTTTTTGTTATTTTTTTTGAGCAATGGTCTTAAAGTTTTGATCAGCTGATAAACAGCCTATTTCAGTTTAATTTTTGTTTTCAATAAATTACTCTTTCAAAGTGCTTTTTGTCTCACTCCCCCTTCTTGGTTTTGCATATTGTAGCTCTACTTAAAAC
Source organism: Dunckerocampus dactyliophorus (assembly GCF_027744805.1). Classification (NCBI taxonomy): domain Eukaryota; kingdom Metazoa; phylum Chordata; class Actinopteri; order Syngnathiformes; family Syngnathidae; genus Dunckerocampus; species Dunckerocampus dactyliophorus. The sequence continues at coordinate 11,891,783 of NC_072830.1, forward strand.
CTCATTAAGATCCAAATGTGCAAAATGCAAATTCTAGCAATTTTTCAACTGGTCTTAAGGACCACTATTCTCCAACATTTAGAATTCATAAGGATGAAGTTGAAAGTCAGGATCTTAATTTTCTATCAAACAATGAGGAAGATTATAATAAGTATTGCCGAATTAAGAGATTCAATCAAGAAATCTCACGATACGGCAACTGGTCCAGATGATATTCATTATCAGTTTTTAAAACATTTGCCTGATGTGTCTCTTTCAGTTGTACTGGATATTTTTAATAGAATTTGGAGAACGGGTGTTTTTCCTGTTTCTTGGTGTGAGGCTACCATTGAGAAGGCATATGATACCACCTGGAAGTATGGTATTCTGAGAGATCTTCATAATGTTGGGTTAAGAGGCAGACTGACGATTTTCATTAAGAACTTTCTTTGTAATCAAGTGTTTTGAGTTCGCCTTGAATTGAGCCTGTCAGAATTATACAATCAATAAATGGGAGTTCCTCAGGGTAGCAGCAGACTTTCTGTTACTTTGTTTTTGTTAAAGATCAACAACATTGTGGATGTTGTCACTCCTCGGTTCGACAGATCATTGTTTGTGGATGACTTTTGTATTTCTTGCTCTTCGGAGAATATACCGACCATAGAAACAACTTTACAGAACTGCCTAAATAGAATCGAAAAGTGGGCTGATGAAAATGGTTTTCGCTTCTCAAGAATAAAGACGGTATGCATTCACTTCTGCAATAAAAGGGCTTTACACCCTGACCCTGAAGTTAAAATAAATGGTTCTGTCATCCCGGTTACCCAACTAACAAAATATCTTGGCCAGGTATTTGATAACAAGCTAACCTTTAAGGCTCATATTGATCATGTGAGGCAAAAATGCCATAAAGCCTTAAACCTTTTAAAGGTAGTATCTAAAATGGATTGGGGTGCGGATCGTATCGTCCTGCTATGTCTCTATAGGTCTTTAGTCAGATCAAAACTTGATTATGGCTGTGCAGTTTATAGCTCTGCTCGAAAGTCCTATTTTGAGAAGTTAAAATCAATACAAAATCAAGGACGTAGAATTTGCCTTGGAGCTTTTCGTACTTCTCCTATGGAAAACTTGTATGTGGAGGCAAATGAGCCTCCTCTGCATTTAAGATATGAAAAACTATCTCTTAACTATGCATTCAAATTAAAGAATAACCCATTAAATCCAACGTATCCATCTTCCATCAAACCGTTTGGCTTTCGTGTTCGAGAAGCTCTAATGCAAGTTCTTGGTACCACTGATATTTCTCCTTTCTTAGTACCCAATATTTCTCCTTGGGTGATCAGTGAACCTTTAATTGACTTGACATAAACAACATTTAAAAAGGGTGTTACAAGTGATCTGGTCTGCCTGGATAGATTCGGAGAAATAAGACACAAATACAAGAACTACCATGCTATCTATACAGATGGATCAAAAGATCACAAAGTAGGATCAGCCTGTATTAGTGGCACAATAAAAGAACAGGTTAGATTGCCAGACAGTTCTTCCATATACACTGCCGAGTTGTTGGCTTTGAAAATGGCCTTGGGTATAATACGAAACACTGATGGAAAACATTTTGTTATTTTCACAGACTCTCCGTCTAGTCTAGTGTCTTTACAATGTAGGGATCTTAAACATCCCTATATTGTACAGTTACTAGAATCATTATACAAAGTCGGTGTATTGTCTAAACTGGTAGTTTTTGTTTGGATACCGAGCCATATCGGTATCAAAGGGAATGAAAAAGCTGATATTTTAGCAAAAGAGGCCCATAATATGGCTGTAACAAAAATGAAGATACCTTATACAGATCTAAAATCAAAGATTAATGACTACATAAAAATAAAGTGGCAAATGTCAGGGGATTTAAATCTCGGTAATAAACGCTACCAACATCAGCCTATAATCGAACCCCATACTACAATCCCGTTAGCTAAGCGACGGGAAGACATTGTGCTAACTCGTATTCGAATTGGTCATTCTCGCTTATTACACTCCTATTTACTTGCAGCAGAAAATCCTCCCCGTTGTATATCATGTAATTGTACACTTTCAATTAAACATATTCTTCTTGAATGCATTGAGTTTGCTCACATCCGTGTCAATTTTTATAATGTTCCTGATCTGAAAACCTTATTCAGCGAAGTTTCGTGATCATGCATCATAGAGTTTCTCAAAGAAATAAATCTTTTTATTAGGTTTTAGATAATGGAAACAGGCCATTTTATTCATTATCTAGTCTTTCGGAGGAGACTTTAAGCCGTCGGTCCCGTGTAAAGAAGAGCCACACCATTTGCACGTTAAAAAACCTGCTTCTCTGTTCGAAAAGAGTAGGGAATTTTTCCCCGAAAAGTAGTCCACATTTTCTATTTTACAAGCTTTACTGCCTAATTAAATTGTTAGATTACAATCTGAGAAACAAGTCTTGTCATTAATAACTTTACTCATTAAGGTCCAGACACTTACATTACACTTTGTGTTGATAGTGTCGTTAAACTTTAATCAATCAATCAATCAATCAACTGGTCTTAAGATTTTGATCAGGAGTGTGTGTGTGTGTGTGTGTGTGTGTGTGTGTGTGTGTGTGTTTATGCATATATATGGATGTATATATAATTTTTTTTATTCGTCCATTATGCATTTTTCACCGATGCCACCTATACTCCCGTTACCCGTTGTTGACTTCAGATCATGTTTTCAGAAATAAGTCCTCATCCTGCAAGCAAGACATCATGAAATAGAGTAATTAAAATGCTTTTTTTCGTTGTTGTTGCAGATACACTTACGGAAAACCAGTTGTTGGGTCAGTCAAGGCGGAGTTTTGTAGAACTGCTGTTCACTTTTACTGGCATTCAACTTCCCAAACGAAAAACCTCTGCAAGACATATACACTTGCAGTGAGTATTTGACAGAAAATGACTTATTTCAATCCACCAGCAGTTTTTGAGTCTGTTTAAATCAAATCAAGTTTCATGGGGGTTACTGTATATTGGATGGAGTTTTACCTTGAACTTGAAGCTTGAGTATTTTGGTCATCCTCCAGACAGATGCCAGTGGCTGTGCTTCACAAACGGTAAACCTGAACGACTTTGCCCTCAACAAGAACAAGTATGAAGACACGTTTGTGGTTGATGCTGAGATGGAAGAGCATGGCACGGGTAGGCTGGGGGAAGCTTTTACTCTCGCTACCGTTTACTGTATGACTTGATGACTGATGGATGTACACTCTATTAAGTTGATTATAAATTTAATCTTATTTTCTGTTTAGGGGTGATTCTGAAAGGCAGCGGGCAAACGAGCTTCAGCAGTAGTATGAGAACAGTCACCTTTGAAGATGTATCTGAAGCGTACAAGCCAGGCATCCCATTTGAGGGAAAGGTAAGTTGATATAGAAAATAGCACATTTCCATTTTGCACAAGGCTGATCAACCTGTTTGCAGAAAGGCAAAATGTGACATTTTGTTGTCACCTGCTTATGAAAAGCAATTTGTATACGTCTTGTTGAAGTTGTTCACGTAGAATAAATATGTGTGATTGGATGCGCTGTTGAAGTATTTAAGGTAGGGATGCTCCGATCAGGGTTTTATGCTGCCGATTCCGATATTGGAATATAGTGAAATTTGCCGATATTGACACCCATCACATGGATTAACTATACATTTTTCAATTTATATATGATGAGTGTTATTGGCCAGGGGTTTCATATAAGGTGGAGAAGTTAGGACAGTTCCAAGGTCCCCTGACTGCCAGGGGGCCCAAAAAATAGGTAAAAATTAGGGGTGCGATAATTATTGGGCCGATATCAGGGAATTATGACATTGTTCCGATACTATAAAAAATAGCTCAGATAACCAATCATTTAAAATAACGCTCCAATAAGGCAAGATTACCAGTACTGTGCGGATGTGATTTTTATTTTTTTTTTTCCATGGTGCCCAGAATTGCTGGCTACACCCCTACTATTGGCTATATGATATGACAAAAGGAACCATAAAATCATCTTAACTTAAACAAAAACATATTTTGCTTATATGAAACTTGCAGAGGATGAAACGCCTCCTTTAAGGAGACTGGGAGGATGTGAGAGTACATTGATTGAGCTTTAGTAGGGCTTCCAGTTTGCACGTTTGCAGTTTGCACCTGTTGTCTTTCACAGCTGAGAAAAGCTGGTCATCTCGAATGATGAATTCAATTATTTTAATTATTATTATACTCCGTGAAGTGTTTGTTCTTCAAATGCCGTATTAAATGAAAGCTTTTGAACGTGCTACTCATGCGAGATTTCGTGGCATGTGTTGGCAGGGAAGTTTCACACGACAGACATGATTGTTTTGTTTAGGCATGCCTGCGCTTTGTGGAAAGTGGGAGGGGGACGCTACCCAAAACGTTAGTTAGGACAAGACACTACACTGCACACAGGGATTGCTGCATGCTGCGATAGTACGAGCCACAGGTGATCGGCTTTTGTGATTTTCATTGAAAGGCATATATCGGCACATGCAGATCATGTGCTTTTTCACAGAAATCGACCGATACTTATCGGTGGCCGATGGATCGGAGCATCCCTAGTTTAAGGATATGTATCATTATGTTTGTTTACGCCACACCTCACAAATGTAAACCTTTATCACCACCGTTTCACGCCATGCCGGACCTAAACAAATTCCACAGTCTTTTGCCATGTGAGCGGTGAGCATGCTCAGTAACCACTTCATATTTTACCATTTACGTCTTTATAAGAGCCCACATTGGGCTTGATACAGACGTATGCAGGGGTCCCAACCACCTTTTTAATAAGGACAAAATCACTTTGATTTGGAATTGGTAATCCAGGTTACATGTATGAAAAGTTGTGACAATGTTTCCTATATTCTGTCAGTAGAGGAATATTGTATATAGCATGTTGGCCACACAGTTAGGAGATGGGGAAGATCTGGGTTTGAATCTTGGTTGGGTATCTCTGTGTGGAGTTGCATGTTCTCCCCGTTTCTCCGAGTACTCCGGTTTCCTCCCACATTCCAAAAACATGCATTTTAGGTTTGGTTGGCGACTCTAAATGTGAGAGTGAATGGTTGTTTGTCTATGTGTGCCCTGCGATTGACTGGCGACCAGTCCAGGGTGTACCCCGCCTCTTGCCCGAAGTCAGCTGGGATAGGCTCCAGTATACCCACAACTCTAGTGAGGATAAGCGGCATAGAGGATGGATGGATACTACCACCATGAAGTTGAAATCAAACATTTAAGGTGTGTAGACGTTTATCCTAACTGGACTCCCTTGACGCCTTGGCTGCGCCTAGAAATTCTGTCCTTAAAAATTATGAACAAAATCCGTGACAAAGGGCAGCCTTGGCGGAGGCCAACGTTCACCGGAAAAAGGCTTGACTTAGTGCTGGCAATGCGAACCAGGCTCTTGCTCCGGTTGTACAAAGACCGAATGGCACGTTGTGGCACGCCACCAATCCCGTACTACCGGAGCACCCCCAACAGGACAATGCGAGGGACACGGTCGAATGCCTTTTCCAAGTCCACAAAACACATGTAGACCGGTTGGACAAACTGCCAAGTACCCTTGCAAGTGTATAGGGGTGGTCCACTGTTCCGCTACCAGAATGAAAATCACATTGCACCTCCTAGCCGAGGTTCATACCCTTCTGTCCAGCACCATGAAATAGACTTTCCCAGGGAGACTCAGGAGTGTGAACACACCCTCCGGTCAACCTTCTTGAAAAGGGGGACCACCACCCCGGTCTGCCAATCCAGAGGTACTGTTCCTGACTTCCAGGCAATGTTGAAGAGACGTGTCAGCCAAGACAGTCCCTCAACATCCATAGCTTTGAGGAATTCAGGGCGAAACTCATTCACTCCTGGAGCTTTTCCACTGGGGAGCGTTTTGACTACCCCAGATACCTCAGCCACGGTGATGGAACCTTGCGCGTTTGTGTCCTCAGACTCTGCTCCGTCTATGGAAGGTATGTCAGTGGGATTGAGAGGGCCTCAAAGTATTCCTTCCACCGTCCGACTATATCCACAGTCGAGGTCAGCAGGCCCCCATCCCCACTGTGAATGGTGTGGACCGGGCACATCCTTCTGTTCGAACATGGTGTTTGTGATGGACAAACTGAGGTTCGCACAGAAGTCCAACGACATCACACTGCACGGGTTCAGATCGCGGAGGCCGTCCCTCCCAATCACGCCCCTCCAGGTCACACTGTCATTGCTCACATAGACGTTGAAGTCTCCCAGTAAAACGACGGCATCACCAATTGGGGTGCTCTCCAGCACCCCTCAATGGATTCCAAGAAGGCTGGGTATTCTGAACTGCCATTCGGCGCGTATGCACAAATGACAGTCAGGACCCTTTCCCCAACCCAGAGGCGTAGGGATATGACCCTCTCGTTAACCGGGGATGACTCCAACACAGGGGCACCGAGCCGGGGGGCTATTAATAAGTCCACACCAGCTCGCCGCCTCTCCCTTGCAGCAACTCCAGAGTAGAACAAGGTCCAGCCCCTCTCGAGGAGTTTGGTTCCAGAACCCAAACTGCGGGTTGAGGTGAGTCCGACTATATCTAGTCGGAATGTCGAAACCTCTCCCACAAGTTCGGGCTCCTTCCCCACCAGAGAAGTGACATTCCATGTCCCAAGAGCCAGATTTGGCCACCGAAGACCAGGTCGCCCAGGCACCCGACCCTCGACCGCCACCCAAAGCACAATGCACCGGACCCTTATGCTTGCCCCAGGAGGTGGTGGGTCTACAAGGGGGAAGTAGCATCTTAAACACCGGAAATTACGGTATAAATGTTTTTCATACAAGAATGAAACATGAATTTTACAATCATACCACTTTGGCCAAATACTGTAGCATACCTAAAAATGTACTGCACAAAATGGTGGTACAGCAATTCTAGAATGCTTCCTGTCGGATTTTAACCTTGTAATGGTCGGACAGCTTTGTCAGTTACCTTTGGAGCTCTTTATTCCCTGGTAGGGCCTCCAATGCTGGGCCTCAGGTCAAAGGGAGGGGCCAGATACAGCAGTCCACTGACACTCCATGTTAGGGGTCAAACACAGGGCTAAAAGAATAGAAGGTCACAGGTTATAGAATGAATAACACTGCTGGGCATGCTGGGCTAATGTTGGATTCTAGGTTGAATGCTTTCGGTGAAAGCTGGAAGGAAAACAGTGATAGGAATGTGGAAGTTCCCGAGGCAAAGTGTGTCCCTTTTCATCTCAATATGGGATGCCTAGTTTTATTTCTAAATATGAGACGATTCCGTTCAAGGGAGGGAAGAGCAGAATCAATACAGGCACAAGTAAGGATGTTCCTAAATGATAAATGTTCTGTGAAACTTCTTAAATGAAAGTCTAACTTCAATCACATCTGGATTGTTTTGTTACTTAAAATGTATTGTGGTGGTCTAAAAAGGCAAAATCCTAAACGGATAATAAATAAAATACTTGATTAATCCCTCGAGGATATGAGTCCAAGTACTTGTGGATGTAATTGTACATGTTGTAGTTGTGTACACCATTCGAAGTACATTTCAACATTTGGTCCTCATGCATCTTATTTACAGGTGAAAATGACCGGTCCTGACAAAAAACCTGTGGCCAATGAACCTGTGTACATTTACGGCCCGAACTCTTTCAACTTAACGCTCACCACAAACGTGAAAGGCGTGGCCTCATTTTCCCTCAACACCTCCCTGTGGAAGGACAAGGTCAATCTTAAGGTTTGTACAACCACTGCTAACAGCAGCAGAAATGATGGCGTAGATATCCAAAATATGGATCTTTGTCCTTCTTTACGATTAAATTCATGTAATGTTATCATGTTGTAGTATGTGTGTACAAGGTTATGAAAATAAAAACTTTGAAGCTTATTGTAGATGTGCAGATTTAAATATCTTTACTACTGAATAAGATTAAATGAAGATGTTTGTTCGGTGAATTTTAGTGGTAAAGGAATGATACTAGTAGTGTTGGAAGGGTTAGGTGTTAGCTTTCAAATGCTGCTAAATTTGTTACATGAGTGTTTTGTTTGATGAAATGATTCATGATGTGTTGCTCTCTGACTGCATTCTGGTTTTACACGTTTAAGTGCTTGTCCTTTCAATTGACTTCTGTTTTTATGAAATTGTTTTGGTTGAGTTTGTAGGTGGCATTCTTGCGGTTCCAGGGATCAAAATCTTAAGACCATTTGAAAAATTGCAAGAATGTACATTTTGCACTGTTTGATCTTAAGAAGGCTCCAAGTAGAGCTTCAAAATGCAGAATGAAGAAATGGGAGTGAGACAAAAAACATTTTGAGTCAGCAATTTATTGCAAACAAGTGTTAAAGTGAACTAGACTGTTTATGAGCTGATCAAAAGTTTAAGACCACAGCCTCTAAAAAACAACATGTTGGCAAAAATATGGATTGAATGTGATTTACTGCCAGGTATTCACACTGTCATCTCTTGATGGCAAAGGCAAAAAAGCTTTCTCTGAACGCGGCAGGATTGTTGAGCTGCATAAGCAAGGCCTCGCAGCGCAAAAAGTCAAGGGGTACACCAAAACATGTCCAGAGAGCGCTCTCAACCTGTGGGTACCCATGGTGGGCTTTTAACAAATGTCAAAAAAGAGAGTAGGGAAAGAAACCCAAAAGCCCACAGAAGCAAAAACAAGAGGAGTGGTAGTCCCTTATGTAGCTGGGGTCTCCGAAAACTCCTGAGGATCTTATGGCAACACAAAATTCCTATCTATGTTAAACCAGTAAATACCCTGAGACAAAAATTACTGCATCCTAAAGACAAGGCTCCAAACCAAAAACAGAGCAATGTGGTCTATTCCATCCACTGTAAAGATGAGGAATGCAAAGATCACTACATTGGCGAAACTAAGCAAATGCTCCAAAAAAGGCTTTATCAACATCGCAGGGACAATTCTAGTGGGCCTCAATCAGCAGTACATCTACACCTTAAAGCAACCAATCACTCTTTTGAGGACAGCGAGGTAAAGATTTTGGCCAAAGAAAACAGATGGTTTGAAAGAGGAGTAAAGGAAGCTATTTTTGTCAAACAACAGAACCCATCATTGAATCGGAATGGTGGTTTGAGGTTTAATTTGGACCCTGTGTTCAGCAGGTTACTGAGACCAAAACCCACAGCTCTTAGTCATGCAAATGAGGTGGAGCCAGTGCCGAGCCAGAACAATAGATGCTAAAGAGCCAGTATCAGAGTCGTTCATACCCAACTACAGGGAGCTACACTTCCCTTTGATCGGAGGTGCTAATGGCAGCAGAGGATTAGACCACTACTCCGCCCAGCCTTAGTCTAAGGAACCAATAGGAGGAGGGTGTTGGCACACCAATTCCGCCCACTCTTACTGTATTTAAGGCCTAAGCTACCAGCACTTGTTAGTTCGCTGACGAAGCTCTTCGGATGAGGAGCGAACCGTCCGACACCTTCTTCACAGAAGTACAGATGACGTCTCAAGAAGCCTTTCCCTCGATGCTAACTTAAAGGAACATAAGGGAATGGGCACTACTAAAACAGTCAATTTTTTAAAGTGTTTTTAAAATATACTGTCTTTTCAGTTTACAGTGTGATTTAAACAAGAATAGCAACCCAAAAAAATGTTGTTCAGCTCCCAAGTAAGTGGAACTATTTGATCTGTCTTGAAAACAGGCTGGCAAGCAACTCATGTGGTCCTTGGGGAGCACCTGGTACCTGCTGGCACTGTGTTGATGACCCGATTTAGACCACACATACACGCATAATAAAGATGTGATATGATGTTCGGCATGTCCGTGAATCTCTCGGTCTGTCTAGTGACGAGGAAGTGTCGTTGCAATGACGAATGGACTAGAGATGGATATTTAGTTTGTTTAGAGTTGGAAATACATATATGATGTTTGAATTTCACCCCTGGTGATGTGTTCAGGTCAGAATAAAGTTATAAAGGAGCGACAGACTCTGTGGAGAGCTACACTGTGCACTGTGTCGTCATAACAGAGAACAGTGGCTTGCCATGATGTGTATGCGTTAAATATGCTTAAAAAATTTATGTTGACAGCCCTACTAAAAACTAAGTCTTACAGATCACTTACACACATACACAGTACACATACAGTATAGCTGAATAATACATACTAAATGCAGCAACTTCTGATCAATCCGTGTCAATTTCAGAATTAAAATAATGTACAGATTTAAGCCCCATCCATTTCCTGATCATCCGCGCTCACTTCCGGTTTATGCTCCGCCCATTCCGAGTACAGATACAGATACAGATAATTTAGATGGGTGAACAGATACAGATAGTGGCGTACTCGCTCATCTGACAACGGACTTCTTCCAGAGGAATAAGCTCCCTCTTTTGGACCATCCTGTGAGTTCCCCTCATCTAAATCCAATGGAGAACATTTGCTGATCAGTTCCAGACAGTGGATGCCCTCCGTGATGCTATCTTCACCACCTGGAGCAACATTCCCACTAGCCTCCTGGAAACACTGGCATCAAGCCCAAACCCAAACCCATTTTTCAGCTGATTAACAAGAATGGCACAGCTACTCATTACTGACTCCTTTTTTCAACATTTTATTTCTATTTTAGAGGGGTTTTGGGGTCTTAAACGTTTGATCAGCTGAAGAACAGCCTATTTCACTTTAATGCTTGTTTGCAATAAATTGCTTACTCAATGTTTTTTTTGTCTCGCGCACATTTCTTCTTTTTTGCATTTTCAAGCTCTACTTAGAACCTCCTTAAGATCTAACAATGCAAAATGTACATTCTTGCAATTTTCCAACTGGTCTTTAAGTGTAGCACGTGTATATTGATACAAACATCAGGTAGTAGTTACCACAGCAACTATGCTGCTCCCTGTAATGGGGTCAATTGGTTTCAGGTTAAAATACCTAAATGTATAAAATGTATTATGATTATATCAAATATCAAGGGTTTCCTTTGATGAATTGGTATATTTTTCCATCTAGTATATGCTTTTCTATACATGTTTGTGTTGTGTTAACAGGCCAAGTCCAGACTTGTGGCAGATGAGCCGTACGTTGCCGATGTGCGTAACGCGGAGTACAGGACGGCTTATTTGGACGTTTCGTCCTTCTACTCCAAGAGCAATAGTTTTTTGAAGCTCATGCAGGTGGACGGGAAGTTGTCCTGTGACAAAGATGCAACTGTACGAGCCCAGTACATCATTCAGGGACAGGAGCTTAGCAAGGGACAGGAGCTTCTGCACTTCTTTTATCTGGTGAGTTCACTTGCCATGACATACTGTTGAGTAATGTCATTTTTTTCTATTTCAATGTAATGCCTCAGCCCTCCACTGCAGGACTGTGAGACATGTTTCATTGTGTGTGCGTGTGTGTGTGTGTGTGTGTGTGTGTGTGTGTGTGTGTGAGTGAGTATAAATGTGGGAAAACACTCACACTTGTCTTTTCTTACTTTAGGTAATGTCCAAAGGAGGAATTGTCCAACATGGGCGTCTCACAGTGGCTGTTCAAGTGGATGCTGGTAATCTCATTTCATTACAGATACTTTATATTCCATCTATTATGTCTGCATTCTTCACAATTACCAGTTGAACTGAATGATATTTGCCCTTCGACCTGAAAAGGGGAGTGACGTTAATGGCTGTCGCTCGTGCACAGGCCCGTAATATGCGCACGCTAGGGGTGTGGTACGGCATCCTCACGCTTCAGTATCTACCTCGGTATTAAGGTCACGCTTCAGTAATTACCTTGGCATTCAGGTCACGCTTCGGTACATACAGTATCTGTCCAATACGTACAGTATCTGTGACTGGTGTGTCTGGGCCTTTAAGGGGCGGGGCTTGGGAAGTGACGGTGTGACGTCTCGAGCAAGAGAGCTCTCTTGCTCGATGGTAGGTGGTAGCTCGGTGGTAAGGGGAGTTGTAAAGTGTGTGGATGTTGCCGTGGGTTGTGGCCTACAGCAGCCCTTGTGTGAATGTGCATTGTTGCAGTCTTCTCCGCTATTAAATAAAGCGATTGAAGTGCATCGACGACGTGAGTGTCTCTTTCCCCACAACCAGGGCCATTACATTGGTGTCACAAGCTTCGGTTTCAACCCGCTGCACGACGGCTGTTGTGGGGAAGCATGCCTGAGACAATGTTTCTTCTGTTCTTATTCATTTTCTTGTGTTTTTTTCTTTCCTTCTTTTTTGGGAGAATGAACAGAAAAATAATTTCTTTGCATAGCAGATCCACCAGTTTTACTGAGCATATGACAATAAAACTCTTGAATCTTGAAAAAGTTTGCGGAGCATGGACGCCACGACACTGGCGTTTGGCACCAAAATGAGAGCGCGGCGGCCATGATGGAGCTGTTTCACGAAGCGGAAAGGAACAGAAATGGCGGCGCCCATCAGTACATGTGGGATCTGATGAAAGCACTGAAATTCTCCGGTAAAGGGAGCTGGGGAGCCTATAAGGCACAGTTTGACCTTGTGGCTGGGATGTTTGATGTTAAAGACACCACACGCTGTGAATTCAAGCACCGTGATCATCAGCCAGGTGAGCAGCTTCACTCCCTCGCCCATGACATGGAGACCCTGGGTTGGCGCGCATATGCAGGGATGCTGGGCTCAATCCAGAACAAGTTGATTCGTGACCAGTTCGTCCGAGTACTGAGACCAGATGAGCTGCGCCTGCATGTCCAGCTCATCCACCCCACGAGCCTGGATGAGGCCCCTCACACTTGCCACGGAGAGGGAGATTGCAGCCAAGGCGGCGCTGCAGACACCGTCCCACCCGGTTTTCCCTGCAATGTTGGCAGAAGGGGCGTAGCAAAGGCCGGCGTGGGTGGAGGAACTGGTCTGTGCAGTAATGACCCGTTCAGCCCAGCGTGACGAAGGGCGTGACCGACGCACGCGCCCCATGACCTGCTGGGGGTGTGGTCAACCAGGTCACCTGCTGCGCCACTGCCCCAAGTTGAAAGACGAGTGGGGAAACGGGAGGGGGCCCGTGTAGCCCGGATGGCACGGGCCCTTTCAGTTGTCAACCCGGAACTTGAGCCTGCAGACGAGGGGGCTGTGTGTGGGGACCAGCACACCGACGGTGCAGCTGTTGTGACTGTGGGCTGGACGGAGGTGGGAGACCCCTGTCATGTCTGTGTGCAGATTGGAGATGTTGCCTGCACGGCCCTGGTGGACACTGGTTCTTCAGCCGCGATTGTGAGGGCTG